>NC_000077.6:63481620-64216620 GCF_000001635.26 Mus musculus
CACTCCACCCCTCCCCCATCCCTCATATCCTTTCTTTTCCACTACCTCTGGTGGGTGGTGGGTTTCAAGAAAGGTTAAAACCTTTTAAGAACCATCATTAAAAATACGATTTTAAAAAATTAAAGTTACACAAATAGAAAGCAAATTAGGATATCACTTGACCTAGCTACCGTTCTCTAGAATCACACACACACACAGCAATCACGTAGACCCTTTTGGAACATACCCAGTGCCTGGCAGCACCAACTGCCTCCAAAGGTCAGTTGGCCAGGGAAGGTCCAGATACTGATGAGTCTAAAGGACAGGCACCCTTTCTTTTGTTTGTTTTGTTTTGCTTTCTGAGACAGGATTTCTCTGTGTAACAGTTCTCACTGTCCTGGAATTCACTGTATAGACCAGGCTGGTCTTGAATTCAGAGATTCATCTGCTTCTGCCTCTGGAATGCTGAGATTAAAGGCATAACCGCCACCACTACCCAGCTGGGCAGGCACATTTTAAACTGACAAGACTGATTTAACCTGAGCCAGTACATGAGCTCCAGTGCCTGGCAAAAGAGAGCCAAAAGTGGGACCCACACTGCCCAGGTCCAAATCTCTGAGTCTTCCCTTACAGGGCTGTGTGATCTTGGCGATTTATTTAACCCGTCGATGTAGCAGGTGTTTCATCATTTAAAAAGGGGATGGAGGACTGGGGGTGGGGTGGGGGTGGTAGTAGGACTCCTTTGTGGAATACTGGTGAGAATTAAATGGTTTTATCAGCAGAGTGCTTCAAACGGTGCAGAGCATGTGGCAAGCACAGTGCAAGCTTTCAACGATTAAATGTGCTTTACGGGTGGCGAATCTTGTGAAGTACGTGGAAGGCGTAGCATTATCTCAAGGTGTTTTGCTAATTACCCAGATTAAATGATTTAAGCAATTTTCGAGGTTTTAGCTTACATTCCGACTCTAATTTTGATGGTTTTCTTTGAGCTGGTTTCCTTCTCTGGTTTTCAATTTGTCTCTGATGAAGGAGAGAGGTGGGGAGGGTGGCAGAGTTTCTTTGAACCTCCCTGCGCAGACTTTTGTTGTCAGCAAGTCTTTCCAATTGGAGCTAATTAGCAAACATGCTCAGTTGGACTCTAGAGAAGTCACTCCCCACTGACAAGGCTGAAGGCTGATCTGCAAGGGATAATCTCAGTGGAAGAAGCAATAGAATAAATGTGCGTGCTCCATCCCAACCCTCAGCATGGGCTGGGGGGACGCCCCTTCCCCTTCTCAGGGCTTTTCTGACCAGGGAATCTGCTGAAGAAGTTGGACCCCTCCCAGCACCTAATGAAGTAGACTCTTTCAATGGGGCAGGCCAGCGGTTTGCGTTTGACAGACGCTGCTGACATTTGAGAACCACACTATAGAAAATTCTCTCCAAATTAAAAATTAAACAGTTCTATTTTTTTTCTCCAGCAAATTAAAGGAAAAGAAATGCCTGCTAGCAATTCCCACCAACCCCCCACCTTTAACCTTTGAAAAAAACACATTAAACAAAAACATAAACAAACAAAACGTTTGCATAAACCACAAGTATTTTGATTGTAGCCGAAAATACCAGTTAGTGATTCACTGGATTGGTGTGTTCGGAAGTGTGTAATTTGGTTAATTTGTTGTCTGTGGTACATCAAGTTCTGGCAAAGGGGTTTAAGAACATATTTTTAACAGGCTGCATCTTTCCCTGCGTTATTCACTTTTGTGCTTTATTTGATTTTCTTCTTCTTCTTCCAGCTGCCTTTATTGTTTTTGAGTGATTTATGACTGATCAACATAATGTCATTATGTTTTATAGATTTGTTTCAATTTTCTTCAGGGTAGGAGATTTGAAATAGTCTCTCATAACCTTCTACCAAGTTGATTGACACTCATGGATTGTTAATAACTAACACCAACTAGCAGTGGTATGGGATAGGGTTGCTTATCATGAGCTATGCACTGATATACACTTGATGGCTTTTTGCTTGAAAATTATCTATAGTAAATAAAATTAAATGGAATAATAAGGCAAAATAAGTAACCGTAAGGAGGAAATCTTACAGTATGTTTTCAAACATAATATTGTTTTTCCTTTTTTAGAAGAATATATGTATATATATTCATATATAAATTGCATATGAATATATATTCATATTAATTATATATAAATTATATATATTTGGATTGCTTCAGGACAAATGCCCAAAGCAACAGCTATTAAGATTTATTGTTATTAAATTTATTTAGTGAATGTTTGTGTAGGTGCACGTGCTGTGCTGTAGGACACATGTGGAGGGCAGAGGGCAACTTTTGAGAGTCGGTTTTCTCTTTCAATCGTATGGGTCCATGAATGGAATTCAGTTCTATCCTACTGGCTCATGATTCCAGTTTTACTGCAGTGCAATCCTGCCCCAGTGTCCTTGTAGTGGCAAGTGTTTGCTCATCAATATCTTAATGGTCTTGAGATTTGTATAGAGGTCGATCCTCCTTTAAAAACTAAATATTGCATTTTATACAAATGATATCCAGATTGACATCTTTTTTTGTTTGTTTGTTTCATGGCTTTATTAAGGGATTTCTTTTTATTTTCTCAATATAAATATGGCCGGAGACATTCAAATATAGTATGTCTTACATGTATCAAGAAACTGGTCTTTGTGGCATTCTGGGAAGGACCAATTCCAAAGGCCCCCGTGATTCTGAGTCAGTTGGTGAGGGGGAGGACTGAAAGCAGCATCTCTGACTCCTCTAGGGACTGCTAGCCTGGAAAGGAAGCTCTGAGACACGCGGTGGAGAGGCAGAGGATCCTCCTGAAGAGGAACTTGTTCAACCCACAGTGGGAGAACTGGGTTTCAGGGCAGGAAAATGTCAAAATGGACATCCTTCTGCTCGCTTCCTAGGTGGAGTGATGCCATCTTCTACAGAGACAACATCCTCTACTGCGCTGTATCTTCTGGCTACCCAAGCTCATTCATACAGAGCTACTACACACACACACACACACACACACACACACACACACACATACACACACACACACACATACACACACACACACATACACAAACACACACACACACACACAAGCACACACACACACACACACACACACACACACACACACATACACACACACACAAGCACACACACACACACATACACACACACACACACATACACACACACACATACACAAACACACACACACACACACACACAACACACACACACACACACACACACACACACACACACACACACGTGGAGCAGGGTAGGTATTAGCACTCCTTTTCCCCTCCAAGTGATGGGGACAGAAGGTTGCTCCTCAACTCCAGAGCTTGAAGAGGGATGGGATTGAAGCTGACACCTCGAGCTTCCTAAGAGTCTCTCGGGGCAGATGGCAGTGACACCACTGGAAACGTTTATCATAAATTGAGACTCCACAGTGAAAATAGAAGCTTGCCTGACACAGCTGCAGACTTGTTTATAAGAAGATGTTTCATCATAGCCTATCCTATTCACATATGTATATTAATCAGTTGCTTTTGATTCACTGATAAAATGGATTAAAGACAAAGGAGCCTCCTGGACTTGGTTACAGGTTGCAGATATAGTTGTAAAGTCATCAGTATGGGTTTTTCCTCCTCTGGGGGATTCATGTAACAGGAGAAGCTGCTACCTACACAAGTAGGTACTGGGGACTGGAATGGAAGACAAGAGATAAGAAAGACAAGCGCTCTTTCACTTGGCTAGACTCTGTGAAAGCAGTTAGAACACACGGATAGAACACAGACTTAGAATGGGGATCACAGTTAGGGGCAGAGATAGACATTTCAGCATATTGATCAAGAGCCTGAGTTGTGGGCTGATGTCATGGCTTGGTGGGTAAAGGCTTGCTGCCAAATCTGTTGAACTGAGTTTAATCCCAGGACCCACATCAGAGAGAACTGTCTTCAAATCACACACAAGATCACACACACACACACACACTGAAATATTATAAAATTAAAAAAAAAAAAAAAAACAACAAAAGCCCCTGGATTCTGAAGTCGGAGTCCTCGAGTATAAAGTCTACCTCTGATACTTCTCTACTGTGTGCCACAACATGTTACTCTCTGGAGTCGCACCTTTAATATAAGTGAGAGTCAAGGGTGGGTGGGACCAGAGTCCTCTTCACACCTGCTTGTCCCACTCAGTGTTTAGTGATTTCCTCACAAATGTGTATAGAGCTAAGTGTTGTCATTTAGGAAAATAAGATCAGGATGTTTTGTAGAGCCAGGTATGGTGAGGTGGGAGGGGTGCCTCAGTGGGCCCAGGCGGAGTCATCCTTTTCTCCTGAGGTGCCAGAGTATGGAGGGGGGCGGGAGAGAGAGGGGGGGGACGACCCAGGAACACATGGAGAGAGAGGTGGGAAGGGGAGAAAGGGAGAAAGGAGTCAGAGAGAGAAGGAGCAGAGAGGGGGTGCAAACAGCCCCTTTTATAGCAAGCCAGGCTCACATGGCTGTTGCCAGCTAACTGTTGAGCAAAGCCTGGAAGGAATGCTAACACTGAGGATGGTCCTCAAGACTATCAATCCTCCTGCAAGGTTGATAGCATTAACTGATAGAGCAAGCCACTTAGATTCCTGACTCACAGAGTAGCTGGGGCATGAAAGGAGACCAGCTATGGAGAGGCGCTGATTTTCAGTGTAGAGAAAGTGTTCTGGGATTGTGCTTGGGTGAGAACTCTGGAAGTCATGCATTCTGGGCAAATGCTCTGCTGCCACGCCACACAGCATGCCTTCCTCCTTGAGTATAGCAGCCCTACTCACCTAGGACTTGGGCAAGTTTGCCCTGTCAGTTGGAATCTGCACCTTATCTTGTTCCATGGGAACATGAGATGCAAAGTTGGCTTTCTTTGCTTCCCGCAGAATCCGTTTCCATCGCCTTAGATGTTCTGAAAATGTCCCCGATGATGCTTTTAATAAAAGATCCATGAGTGCACACTCAAATTTTAAAGCAAACAAACAAACAAACAAACAAACAAACCAGACTTGGACCTGACAGCACAGCTCAATTTTGTTTCATGGTTCACAGTAGGGCAAACATCATCAGAGAGCTGGAAGTTCCCTGAGGTCACTCTCTGGGGTTTGTTCTCATTTCGATGTAAGTAACTCCTGTTCCAAACTCACTGCAATGGCCTAGGAATGGACACGAAAAACCTTTCCCTTCAAATTAGGCAGAAGAGACTGAAAGTGTGCAGAAAGCCCAGGGAGTCAGCCATGAGCACGGGAGCTCTGACGTGCCCCCCCCCCCCAAACATTGCAGAAATCAGAAAGAATTTGTTGGCAGGTCGGAACTCGAAGAGGATGTGAGCATGATCATAATCCTCTCCTGCAGCTGATGGAGATAGGCTGCCTGGAACCTTAAGTCGCCTGCCCAAGGGCACACAGCTGGTTGGAGTCTCCAGCAGGAGACTGGGGTCTTTCTCCCTTAACCACAGTAGAAAGGACGCTAATCCATCTTGCAAACCCAAGGGTACCCACATCAAAGCAAATCCTCTCTGACCTTAGGGGTTATCTTTCATAAACATCTACTAATTGGTTTTGCCAACCTGAGACCTTTATGGTCTTTCCATCTAATATCCCTTGTTCGATGCTTTTCTTCCTCTATAAAAACAGCCATCTTCCCTTCCTGCCACACAGACACAGTCTTGTGACACCTCCTTTCAGGTCCTCCCACTTCTGAGGACATAAAGCTGTCAACTCAACCACTGACAAGAGCCAGGCAGACAGCTCTTTTGTCTCCTCATAGTAGGAATCCTAGATGTCCCACAGGGTGGCTGCAGAAGTGGGAAGCCGGAGAAGACAGTGAGGTGCTGAGTTTGCTGTTCTGACAGGGAATGAGCCATAACAGAGTAGATTCCCAACTCACTCCCACCACCTCTTACTATGTGCAGTTTCCAGCTCCAAAAGACAATTGGTGACAAGTTCTTAGCCTCCTCTACCGATTTTCAAAACAAACAGGAGGCTATTTTTTCCATTCACAAATGACTTTATATTGATATAAAATTGCTCAGTTCCCAGGAAATTAATACTGGGCTATGCAGGCCTTTATATCAGTAGGAGTTGGCTTCTTTTCTTTGGATGAATGAGCATTATTATTATTATTATAAATTATTTTTAGTTAAAGCAATGAGGTATGGACTTGTGTGCAAGGTTGAAGCTGTATTCGAACACAGTATTTGAGTCTGGTGCTATTGTAAATACACCCAAAGCCAGCAGCGATCTGACTCAAGCATATGCCAGACTCATGGAAAACTTATTAAAACTCAGAGTTCCTGAGGCCAGACTCCCACATTTCTGGGATGAAGTCTGAGATTAATAACTTCTTTTTTAAAAAAGGATTTATTTATCTTATTTATGAGTGCTCTATCTGCATGTACATCTGCTTGCCAGAAGAGGGCATCAGATCCCACTATAGACGGTTGTGAGCTACCCTGTGGTTGCTGGGAATTGAACTCAGGACCTCTGGAGAAGCAACCAATGCCCTTAACCAGTGAGCCATCTCTCCAGCCTCAAACTTCTTGTTTGTTTGTTTGTTTTTGGTCATTTTTATTAGATATTTTCTTTATTTACATTTCAAATGTTATCCCTTTTCCTAGTTTCCCCTCTGGAAATCCCTTATCTCCTCTCACCTCCCCCTGCTCCCCAACCCTCCCACTTCCATTCCTGGCCCTGGCATTTCCCTATACTGGGGCATAGAGCCTTCACAGGACCAAGGGCCTCTCCTCCCATTGATGACTGACTAGGCCATCCTCTGCTACAAATATAGCTAGAGCTACAAGTTCCACCATGTGTTTTCTTTGATTGGTGGGATAGTTCCAAGGAGCTCTGAAGGTACCAGTTCGTTCATATTGATGTTCCTTCTATGGGGCTTCAGTCCCCTTCATCTCCCTGGATATTTCTCTGGCTCCTTCATTGGAGACCTTGTGCTCTGTCCAATGGATGACTGTGAGCATCCAGTTCTGTATTTGCCAGGCACTGGTAGAGCCTCACAGGAGACAGCTATATCAGGCTCCTGTCAGCTGGCTCTTGTTGGCATCTGCCTACTGTCTGGGTTTGGTGATTGTTTATGGGGTGGATCCCCAAGTGGGGCAGTCTCTGGATGGTCATTCCTTCAAGCTCTGCTCCAAACTTTGTCTCTGTAACTCCATCCATGGGTATTTTGTTCCCCATTCTAAGAAGGAACAAAGTATCCACACTTTGGTCTTCCTTCTTCTTGAGTTTCATGTGTTTTGCAAATTGTATCTTGTGTATTCTAAATTTCTGGGTTAATACCCCTTATCAGTGAGTGCATATCATGTGTGTTCTTTTGTAACTGGGTTACCTCACTCAAGATGATATCTTCCAGATCCATCCATTTGCCTAAGAATTTCATAAATTCATTGTTTTTGATAGCTGAGTAGTACTCCATTGTGTAAGTGTACCACATTTTCTGTATCCATTCTTCTGTTGAGGGACATCTGGGTTCTTTCCAGCTTCTGGCTATTATAAATAAGGCTGCTATGAACATAGTGGAGCATGTATCCTTATTACAAGTTGGAACATCTTCTGGGTATGTGCCCAGGAGAGGTATTGCTGGATCTTCCGGTAGTACTATGTCCAATTTTCTGAGGAACTGCCAAACTGATTTCCAGAGTGTTTGTACCAGCTTGCAATCTCACCAGCAATGGAGGAGGGTTCCTCTTTTTCCATATCCTTGCCAACATCTGCTCTCATCTGAATTTTTGATCTTAGTCATTCTGACTGGTGTCTGCTGGAATCTCAGGGTTGTTTTGATTTGCATTTCCCTATTGATTAAGGATGTTGAACATTTTTTTCAGGTGCTTCTCAGCTATTTGGTATTTCTCAGTTGAGAATTCTTTGTTTAGTTCTGTACCCCATTTTTTAAATAGGGTTATTCTGGAGTCCAGCTTCTTGAGTTCTTTATATATATTGGATATTAGTCCCCTATCTGATTTAGGATTGGTAAAGATCCTTTCCCAATCTGTTGGTGGCCTTTTTGTCTTATTGACAGTGTCTTTTGCCTTACAGAAGATTTGCAATTTTATGAAGTCCCATTTGTCGATTTTCGATCTTACAGCACAAGCCATTGCTGTTCTGTTCAGGAATTTTTCCCCTGTGCCCATATCTTCGAGGCCTTTCCCCACTTTCTCCTCTATAAGTTTCAGAGTCTCTGGTTTTATGTGAGTTCCTTGATCCACTTAGACTTGAGCTTTGTACAAGGAGATAAGAATGAATCAAATTGCATTCTTCTACAACCGTCAATTGTGCCAGCACCATTTGTTGAAAATGCTATCTTTTCCCCACTGGATGGTTTTAGCTCCCTTGTCAAAGATCAAGTGACCATAGGTGTGTGGGTTCATTTTTGGGTCTTCAATTCTATTCCATTGATCTACCTGTCTGTCATTGTACCAGTACCATGCAGCTTTTATCACAATTGCTCTGTAGTACAGCTTGAGGTCAGGCATGGTGATTCCCCTAGAGGTTCTTTTATTGTTGAGAATTGTTTTTGCTATCCTAGGTGTTTTGTTATTCCAGATGAATTTGTAAATTGCCCTTTCGAACTCTGTGAAAAATTGAGTTGGAATTTTGATGGGGATTGCATTGAATCTGTAGATTGCTTTTGGCAAGATAGCCATTTTTACTATATTAGTCCTGCCAATCCATGAGCATGGGATATCTTTCCATCTTCTGAGATCTTCTTTGATTTCTTTCTTCAGAGACTTGAAGCTCTTATCATACAGACCTTTCACTTCCTTACTTAGAGTCACACCAAGATATTTTATACTATTTGTGACTATTTTGAAGGGTGTTGTTTCCCTAATTTCTTTCTCAGCCTGTTTATCCTTTGTGTAGAGAAAGGCCACTAAAAGCTCTAGAACAAAAGGAAGCAAATTCACCCAAGAGGAGTAGATGGCAGGATATAATCAAACTCAGGGCTGAAATCAACCAAGTAGAAACAAAAAGAACTATACAAAGAATCAACCAAACCAGGAGCTGTTTTTTTTGAGAAAAACCAACAAGATAGATAAACTCTTAGCCAGACTAACTAGAGGGCACAGGGACAGTATCCTAATTAACAAAATCATAAATGAAAAGGAAGACATAACAACAGAATCTGAGGAAATCCAAACCATCATCAGATTCTACTACAAAAGGCTATACTCAACAAAACTGGAAAACCTGGATGAAATGGACAATTTCTGAGACAGATACCAGCTACCAAAGTTAAATCCGGATCAGATTACGATTTAAACAGCCTCTATCCCCTAAAGAAATAGAAGCAGTCATTAATAGTTTCCCAACCAAAAAAAAAGCCCAGGACCAGATGGGTTTAGTGCAGAGTTCTATCAGACCTTCAAAGACGACCTAATTCCCACTCTCCTCAAACTATTTCACAAAATAGAAACAGAAGGTACTCTTCCCAATTCATTCTATGAAGCCACAATTACTCTGATGCCTAAATCACACAAAGACCCAACAAAGAAAGAGAACTTCAGACCAATTTTCCTTATGAATATCAATGAAAAAATACTCAATAAAATTCTCGCAAACTGAATCCAAGAACACATCCAAATGAACACCCACCATGATCCTAGGGATGCAAGGATGGTTCAATATACAGACAAAAAGACAAAAACCACATGATCTTCTCGTTAGATGCTGAGAAAGCATTTGACAAAATCCAACACCCATTCATGATAAAAGTCTTGGAAAGATCAGGAATTCAAGGCCCATACCTAAACATAATAAAAGCAATCTACAGCAAACCAGTAGCCAACATCAAACTAAATGGAGAGCAACTTGAAGCAATCCCACTAAAATCAGGGACTAGACAAGGCTGCCCACTTTCTCCCTACCTATTCAATATAGTACTTGAAGTCCTAGCCAGAGCAATTAGACAACAAAAGGAAATCAAGGGGATACAAATTGGAAAGGAAGAAGTTAAAATATCACTATTTGCAGATGATATGATAGTATATATAAGTGACCCTACGAAATCTACCAGAGAACTCCTAGACCTGATAAACAGCTTCAGTGCAGTAGCTGGATATAAAATTAACTCAAACAAATCAGAATATAACTTCTTAACAAATGTCTAGATGAAGTTGCTACAGGCTGGGAGCCCAGCTTTGAGAATAATTGCTCTCAGAACTAATGGCCTTCAACAGTGTCAGCTCTATACTTAGCCTCTTCTGGCAGTGAGCTTGTGGTAGAACTAACTCATCCACATGCAGGGTGAGCATGGCACCCAGGGTGCACAGCACAGCGGCAGGTCGTTCTGAATGAGAGATGACCTTCTGCATTTAAAAGAAGGCCGAGGCAGTGAGTAAACTCTAGAGACCATTATTCAACCATATGCTGGCCCAATGATTGGCAGTGAGTGCTGAAAGGGTCAGATTCATGGATCAGAGGAGGGTTCTCATCTGTGAAGACTACGTGGCAAAAGCCATGTCTTATTGTAGACCACTTAGCTTCTATTCAAAGGAATGACCTCCTAGGGAGGAGAAAGCTGGCTCTGAACTTGCCAGGGAGTCTGTACTACTTAACTGTACAGCATGAGAGACCTGACACCAGCACTGCTTAAAATGATGGGTAATGTATCCCAGTGGGAAGTCTGTGGGCTCTGGGAGCCAAAGCCCACAGCTTGTGCATGGTGTCTATCATTTTCCAGCCACATGGCTTGAAGGAGCGAATTTCCACCCTCAGCCTTGTTATGTACAACATAGAATCTCATCATCAGTCAATAGAGAGGATGGCAATTTTGTATATACGAAGTTCACACTGGAGGTGTTGGCCTGCTATAACTCTCTATGGACCAATCATGAAGGTTAAGGTCATGACCAGGATCTCAAGTGACCATCAGTCTGCAGCATCCCACCGCAGGGTTTCTGCTGCTTGGTCTTTTAAGACTGCTAAGCAAGGGGTTTTTATTAGCCAAGGTTATCCAGGGAAACAGACCCAGTAATAGGATTATTGGACTGGCTCAGACAGGCACAGAGGCTAACAGTTCCACAATGGCAGTCTGCAGTCTGGAAGTGTAGGCCAAGTCCAAAAATTCAGACTAGTATGGTAGCTCAGTCCAAAATGCAGGGTGGGGCTCTGGGAGGCCAAATTTAAAGAAAAAGTAAAAAAAGCTGCAATCTGCTGTTGAAGGGAGACAGCAGCAGAAAAGTTATCCTTCCTAGAAATGAGAAATGGGGAACAAAGGAACAAGAAAGAGACAGTGGAGGAGGGGTGGTTCTCTTTGTTCTACCATCTACACTTGCAACTGAGTAGTGGTGAGGACAAGGCGGGACTTCCCTGGAAACATGCTCAGACCACCAGATTTCCAGGCATCACTCAATCCAGATACACTGACACCCCAAATGAGCTACCGTAGAAACTAAATCACATAACACGTAGCTGGAACAATGGTCTGGGTAAAAAGACCACATACCACAGTCCCCGAAACAACCTCAGAACCTCATCATAGTCTAAAAGTGCATGTTTTAAGGAAGCCAAACATATACATGCACCTCAAAACTAAACAGAACCCCCAAATGTACCAATACTCACTCCCACAACATCACCCCTTGTCCTCTTTGGCAAGCCGGGATTCCCTAATGGCCATCTACTACTTTCTGACGAGTGAACCAGGCCCACACATTTGTCAGTCTAGCTGTCAATCATCATAAACAGCTCAGCACTTGCAAACTCCTTCTTTACTTTGTAGCAGCTCTGGCCATTCAGTGGCCATTTGCAATTTGTGTTTTATGAGGATATAAAAACAGAATAGGAAAATCCAGACCTCCTCCCCTGGGGTGTTCTTTAAGACACCTTACACACAACACTCTGACTTTGCCTTCTAAACTTCATAATCCTGCAGTAGGTACAGTATTGGTCACTGTGGTGGTTTGACAGAGATGTCCTCCATAGTCTTGGGCATTTGAATACTTTGTCCCCAGTTGGTGGCACTGGTTGGGGAGGGTTGGGAGGTGTGGTCTTGCTGGAGGAAGTTTGTAACTGGAGTTTCAAGATTCATACCATTATGACCAGTGGAGGTGTTACATGGCCATTAATTCCAACACTCAGGAGGCAGAGACTGGAAGGTCTGTGATGTTAGCCTGGACTGTGGAACAAGTTTCAGGACAGCTAGAGTTGCACAGAGAAGCCCTGTCTTCAAACAAACAAACAAACAAACAAACAACAACAACCAAACCAAACCAAACCAACCAACCAAACAAACAAAACAAAGACATACTATTTCTAGTTTGTTTTCTCTGCTTTGTTCTTGTTCAATATGGGAGCACTCAGCTGGCTGCTCTAGCCATGATGCCTGCTGTCTCTGGTCCATATTCATGGACTCTAACTGTCTGGAATTATAAGGCCAAGTAGACTCCTCTAAGTTTCCTTTTGACCATAGTGATTTACCATAACAGTAGAAAAGTAACTTATACAGATACACAGCAGAAAATATATCAGAGGCCCTAGAACTATAAGGCACAGCAGAGAGTGACCCATGGCTTAGAACTTTGACTAGAATCCCTGAGGTTTACAGAATTCATTAAATCACATATGCGACCATAAGGAGTTATGAGAATGACAAATTTTAAAAAAAGAAAAACACTTTCTTTATAAAGTAGTAAGCTTCCTTGCAGTATAGCTGTCCCATTTCAATTGAAGTAAAGAATTAGAAGAAGGTGGAGGAGGATAAGGAGGGGGAGGGGAAGGAGGAGGGAGGAGGAGGAGAAGGAAGGAGGAGGAGGAGGAAGGGGAGAAGGAGGAGGAGGGAGGAGGAGGGGGAGGGGAAGGAGGAGAAGGAGGGAGGAGGAGGGGGAGGGGAAGGAGGAGGAGGAGGGAGAGGGGGAGGGGAAGGAGGAGGAGGAGGGGAAGAAGGAGATAGAGGGAAAGTGACCTAACCTAGAGTATTCATCTCCTAGGACAATCAAAAAAAAAAAAATGCCTTGGTTATCTGTTGGTATGTACCAAATTATCCAGCAACTCATCAGGTTGAGAAACCAGTAAACATTTATTATATAATAAAACAATCCCAAAACAGTTTAGATGTGCTATTTTAACTTCTATACAAAGCTATACTCAAAATAAGGACCAGACCATGGTCACATGAATATTTCTCTTTCCCGATGGCCACTGCACGTGGCTGTAAGCAGATCTTACTTCCTCGCTTGTGGTTGGCAGAAGGACTCAATTCCTTGCCAGACAGACCTACCCACAGGGCTGTTTGTTTCTTCCCATGGGTTCTGGATTCCCTCAGAACAATGACTCCAAGATGTCAGAAAAAAAGAATGCAAAATCTTTTGCCTCCGAAATTGTATTGTCTTTTCTGCTGTATCATAATGGTTCCATTGGTCAACTTCATGCAACTATCCAGCCTGAAACATTTGCAACAGGGCATGAATATCAAGAGACAATGACCAAGGGCCACTTTGAGGATGGGCTGTCAGTGTCAGTGTCCTGAGAAAACTAAATTCAAGTTCTATGCTGTCCACCCCTGCTAACACTTCCATAAAGGATGGTTCACAGGGAGCGAGATCCCTGGGTGTTTAAAATTCCTCCAGCCAGGAAGGCATGCTTGATACTATGTAAGTAATGCCTTCCCACAAGAGGAAGAGAAATGATCAAATATACTCAAAACAAAACAAAACAAAACAAAACAAAACAAAACAAAAACAATGGATGAGAGTTTCCGTACTGGCCATCAAAGTACAGAGAAGATATGAGGCCATTGCAGTGGAGATGTTGCAAACCAACACAACAAAAAAAGTTCTTTAGGCAGTTGAGTGGGTTGGCATTCTAATGCTAGGAACGGAGACAAACAACCATGGATCTATCACAGAAAAAAAGGCCAACAGAGCATTCTTTTGAGACAACAATAACAAAACCAAAACCAAAACACGCCCCCTTCCCCCCCCCCCCCCCCCCCCCCGATTTCTAAGTCTGCAGAAATAACATTACAAATGAATGTGCAGTAGGAATGTTTTCTAGACACTCCAGATCCATAGGATATGGATACCTCAAAAATGAAGAAAGGGCATTAAAAACGAAGATGCTGCAATTCGAAAGTCCTTTCCAAAGCACATGCTGAAATGTAACCGCCTGTGTGGGTGTGGTATATGGATGTGTAGATGTGAGGACTTCTGTGTCAGGTGGGTATGCGTATGTATGCATACGTGTGCACATCTATGTAGAGGCCTGGGTCAACATAGAAGGCCTTTCTCAGTTATTCGCCACCTTTTTTTTTTCCCCGAGGTAGGGTGTCTTGTTGAACGTGGAGCTCATCTGTAGGGCTAGGTTGGCTGGCCCACGATCCCCAGAGATCTGTCTGTCTCTGCCTACCTCCCCGCCAAGCACTTTGGTTGATCACAGATGTGCACTAGACCTTGCTCAATCTGTCTATTTTATGGAAGGAACCACCTCTCTAGCTCCTAACTTGCCATTTTGATAATATTAAGGAATGACTCTTTACCGAAGTGGTTAAGTCATGAGAGTTCTGCCAGTAGGAATGGGTTCATGCCATTTCCTCTGAAGTAGACTCCTACCTCATTCCATACATTGACTGCAGTGGGCTCCCAAGTCCTTCCTCCCTCCCTGAGTGCTCATCGCCCCACCCCCAATGCATCCTGGAAACCTCCACATGAAGCACATGTTCTTGGATGTCCAGGCTTCTAGAGGCGTACAGAGAAGGTAAACCCTGTGTTTATAATTTACTCAGTATGAGGTGTTCTGTTAACACAACAGAAAACAAATCAAGACTGTAGCTCAGTATGAGTTATCTATCCTAATATTCCACAATTTTAAAAGAAATTATGCAAAATAAAAATAATAACAAAAATGTAGTTTAAAACTACAGTCCACCAAAATGCAAGTAAACAAAAAATAGTCTTTAATATACTCAGTTTCTTAAACATATAACTATCAGAAAAAAAGGCATTTTAAGACAATTTGAATTAGTGCCTATATTTAAATCTGAATGTACGTAGACTTAAGGAATACAGCTAAAATGTACACATAAATTAACTATTGGAAGCTGTGACAACAGTATGTAACTCCAGTCCCCAGTAAGATAAAACAGACCAAACCACAAAAGTAAGGGAAGTAACACAGCAGACATAGTACACGGGACTGAAAACGGAAAAAAAAAAAAAAGAAAGAAAAAAGAAAAACAAATAGTCAGGGCTGAGGGCATACCTCAAGGACAGATAGCCTGCTTAGGGCCCAGTGCTCATCAGGACTGGAGAAAAAAAATACAAGAAAAAAAAAATGGTGGTGGGAGAGATGGAGGAAGGAAAGGGAGAGAAACTCAAAAAGTAAACATGGTTCTAGAAAACCTGCTTTTAGCAGGTGCACAATTGTTTAGCTACAGTCAGGAAGAATGATGTTTTTGGCTCCGTTTCTTTGGCCTAGAATTGCTTACACTCTTAGAAGCCACCTATTAAAAGCATTTATTAAGTTTATCCATGAGTGCTTTTTTAAATTTCTTTTGCAATTACTTTGTTATTGGCACAGAGAAATACAACTGATTTGGGTATGTTGACTTTGCATTCTATAACTTTTTAAAATTCTTCAATTATTTCTGTTTTCACCCTACCATCTCTCATATCTGTGTGTCCATGTGTGACGTTCTCTACATTTTTTTTATGTATGAAGCCAGATCATCTGTAAACAGATCCTTAAAAAAAAATCCTTCCCCCACACAAGGGGGCTAAGTATGTCTAATGGTGAAATGATAGTTTCTTCCACAAACATTATCTACAGTAGTGGATCCTCACACCAACAAAAATTATAGTGACCATTTTTTCCACTATAAATGAGTAATTTAAAATAGATAAAGATTTTAACCTAAGACCTGAAATTCAAGGGCTGGTGAGACAGCTCAGCAGTTACAAGCATTTACTTCTATTGCAGAGAACCTAGGGTTTGCCTTCCCAGCACCCTCACTGGGCAGCATACAGCTTCTATAGCTTCAGTTCCAGGAGATCTGATAGCCTCCTCTGGTGTCCAAATTGTACATGGTGCATATATATATTAGCAGGTAACACACACACTCACACAATTTGTTTTTAAAAAAATTCAGAACTTTCAAACTCTTCCAAGAAAGCCTAAAATGTAACATTGGTCCTAACACTGATCTCTAGGCTGTGACACTAAATCCAGAAACAAAACTCAAATATAAATGTTGCACTGATTGAAAGTCCCCTGCACAGTAGAGGAAAGGAGCAACAAAATACAAATGGAATGGGGGAGAACTATTTGTGAACAGTACGTCTGAGTTAGAGTTAGTTCCAAAATATATAAAGAACTCTTAAAATTAAATAACAAAACATAACAAACCAAATTTAAAAAACACTTCAGATTTTTTTCAAAGGACACAAACAAATGGCTAACAGGTATCCAGAGAGGCTCTGCATCGTTACCCATCTAGGGCATTGGTTCTCAACCTGTGGGTCGTGGTTCCCCACAGGGGACACAGATCCTAAGGAACTTTTCTCTCTGTTTCCTGCCCCTCCTTACTCTTGCTGTCAAATCCATCTTTTCATTGGCATGCGAGCCTGCGTCTTTGGGATTCTGGCATGTACTGAAGACCAGCCTCATGGATGAAACAACTACTGGATTCTTAGATGTTCCTTTGATAGACAGCCATTGTTGGACTAGTTGTGCCATGGTCTGTAAGCCATTCATAAATCAATATATTTTATTCTATCAGTTCTGTTTCTCTAGAGAGCAAATAAAATTGTAAATATAATTAAAATTTTTAAATAGGCATGCTTATCTACCTTGAATTCCATCACAAATAATTTAGTGTTCATTGTCACAGTACTTACCATAGGGGGAAAAAAATTAACTATTGAGATTGATCAGTAAATAAAGGTGATTGCTGCCAAGATCGACAACTTGAGTTCAATCCACAAGACCCACTTAGTAGAAAGAGAGAAGAAATTATCATTTGACTTCTACTGCATTCTTTACATGTGTGACCTCAACTGTGGCATGTGGACCCCCAACTTCCACCACCACCACACACAAAGGAAATTTTGAAGAGGTCCATTAAACCTGAGTGTGGTGATTTGAATAGGAATGGCCCCCATAAACTCCTATATATGAATCCTTGACTCATAGCGAATGGCACTATTAGGAGGTATGACCTTGTTGGAGTCGGTATGGCCTTGTTTGAGGAAGTGTGTCACTGTGGCGGGTGGGCTTTGAGGTTGGTCTTATAAACTTAAGTCTGGCCAGAGTGTCTGAGTCTCCAGCTGCCTTAGAATTAAGATATAGAACTTTCAGCTCCTTCTCCAGCACCATGTCTGCCTGTAAGCTGCCATGCTCCTTGCCATGGCAACAATGGACAAACCCCCTGACACTAAAAGCCAGCCCCAACTAATTATTTTTCTTTATAAGAGTTGCTGTGCTGTGGTCACAGTGTCTCTTCACAACAATAAAACCCAAACTAAGACACTGATAATCTTGAGGAGAAAAGACCAAACCTATAATTGTCCAATTAAAGCAGGTTATATTTGGGGATGCACTCTGAACTGGCCAACTGGCTGTCTAATCCTAAGTCCACATATGAGGGTGTAGCCCTGCCAGCCTCTTGAGGGTCTTGGTATAAGAGAGACAAGGTATTCATAAGGGTGAGAGAGCTGACTGCTGTTCATTGTTAGAAAGATGAGAGAAAAGGGAAGGAACAAGGGTAGGAGACACATCATGTGTCATAGTGTAGTTGAAAAACATGTTTGGTATTTTACGTCAGATCTAAGAAACAGAAACTAATATAGAGACCTTAACTTACAAGGATTTAACACAAGAAAAACAGGAATTTATTCTTGACTGTCTTAACTGCAAAAAGAACTCTTAACCTGCATGGTATATTTTTTTCCTGTTTTGGTCGCACCAGAATCTCTATATTCTTTATCAGAAATCTAGTGAAATCCATTATTCCATAGTCGTATCTGGCCATGAGAAAAAGGAGATTGGTATTTATAGAGACATTCTCCAAGTATGTAAGAGAAGCCACTGAGGATGTGCTGTGTGTGTGTTTCTTCTGAACTAAAACATTTGCTTCCAGAGGGAGAAAGGAAGATGTCAAGGCTCAGGAAGCTGTTGAGACTCAATAAGCTCAGAATGTGACGTGGTTCACCAGACCTCATCTCCCCAAGATAATATGAGTAACAAGTACTTCCTGGAAGAAAGAACTTTTCAGAGGATCTGCCTGAAAGTGTGGGAAGCCACATGTGCCGTTGCAGAGTGGTGCTGACTACTGCTGGACACCACGTATAAGTTTGGACAAATAACCAATGTGTACATATGCAGTAAAGTTTTTTGCAAAGACACTGCCTGGCCCGGGCATGATAATGAGGCTTTGAGAGTATAACCAATCAGATGTGAGACATGCAAATGAGATATGATAATGAGGCTCTGTGAGGTACAGAGAGAGAGAATAGCCAATCAGATGAGGAACATGCAAATGAGGCTTAGTGCATAACCAATCCGGGTGTGAGACACGCATCTCCTAGGCCTATATAAGCAGCACCAGTTCTGGGCTCCAGGTCTCTTCGCCTCTGCAATCAAGCTCTCCCAATAAACGTGTGCAGAAGGATCCTGTTGCAGCATCGTTCTTGCTGGTCGAGTCTGGTGAGCACAAGATGAAAGATGGGCTGGGAACTCCAGGGATTCAGCTTTATGTATCATCCCCCACAGTGTTGTGTGCCTTTTAGAAAAGTGGTCTTCTTCAAGTCCTCTGCTGTTGCATGCAATTTCAGAAATGTATGCTTCTCCTTGCCTGGTCTCCTTTTCCAGTGCCTCAGCCCTTCATGACTTAGCTCTGAGCTTCACATCACCGTTGGCTCCACTTACATCCCACCCATTCCTCCTAGCTGGATGCCAAAACCGGCTGTCTCACCCTGGTTCCCATGGCTGGCTTGCTAAGCTGCCCAAACCTGAGAACACCTGGAGCTATCTTCAGCTCAAATTCTTTCTCTTGTCCACCTAAATAGTTGCAAATGGAAAACAACAGACAACCTTAATATTTAATACCAGCCAAATTTGTGTTGGTAAATTCTCAACCCCCAATATGCCTGTGCAAAGAAAACACAACTCAGTTATAATATTTATAAGCTGCACACCTAGATTGGACAGATATACCACTACATTACTCTATCTCTAGCTACGAGATGCCTTGCTACTTGTGGCCCCTCCAGGCCACATTGTTCTGCTCCATCTTCCACCTCCTCTTCCTTCATTGTCCTATCTTTCTCCATCCCTCCATCCTTCCATCTCATCATCTCTCTTTCCTCCTTCTTCTCTCCTTCTCTAAAACTTCCAGCCCCACATTTCCCTTTCATTGCTCAATCACAGGCTCTAGCCTTTATTTGACCAGTTAGAATGAGAAGAAGGTTCACATAGAATCACTTGAGTACATCGTCCTCTCCTCGTTGGGAAAGCCCCTCTTGAGGAATCAGAATTATCATCAAAATACAAACAGCACCAGGGCAATACACAATACTCAATGGCCTATACATGCCTTTGTAAGTAATTCTGACATGTGGTTCACTAAACTAGACTTGGGTAAAATTGCTTCATCATTATTCATCATTTGCTTCATCATTACTGCCCTATCTGGAGTGAATAAACATTGGTTCATGTCTGTCTAGTAGAGTGGCAGAATGAAATCTGTACCCAAGTTAAGAGCCAAACATAGCAAAAGATAAGATGGGAGGAGCAGTGGGGTGGCACCTGTGATGGATGATAAGATATGCTACTTACTTCCTGTGACCTGAGAGTGGAATATCTATGAGAGCAACCCAGACATGACTGCCTTTACTCATGTGGCATAGGACAACGTATCTTCTTCTTGCCATAGTGGAAGTGGCATGCTTCCCTCTATGAGCTATGAGACATGAAGTCCAGGATGAGCCATCTGAGGAGGGAATGTCCTTTGAGGGAATTCAAGGGTGGCTATTGTTTGAGTTTGCTTCCTACAGCTGTAATACAACACCAGAGGAAAAAATGGTTCATTTCAGCTTACAAATCTCAGGTCGCAGCACAACATTGAAGAATTCGGGCCAAGAGCTCAAGGTAGGAACTTTGAAGCAGGATCTGAAGCAAGGTCATGGAGGAACACTGCTTACTGGCTTGCTCCCTCCCCATGGCTTGCTCAGCTGGCTTTCTTATACAAACTAGAACCTCCTACCCAGGGGGTGGTATTATCCATAGTGGGCTAGGCCCTGTCAAATCAACTATCAATCAAGACAGGCCCAGAGGTCAATAAGATGGAAGTATTTTCTCAATTGAGATTCCCTCTTCTCAGTTTACACTAGCTTATATCAGGTTGACAAAAACCTAACAAGGATATTTGACCCCTGCTCATCCTGATATATAAACACATCACTGTTAATCCAGCAACCTTTCCTTTCTTGTTTATCATCAAGGTCTCACAGTCTTTAAAATTCTCAACACCTAATGCAGTCCGAAGTCTCTTAACTATGGAGTCCCATAAAATACAAACAAACAAACAACAAAAACAAGTTAAATAATTCTTTCTACAAGAGGGAAGAACCAGGGCACAGTCACAGTCAAATCGAGGCAAAACCCAATTCCAGAAGTGTAAAAATCTCAGTGTCTGAAGTCCAGAACTCATGATCTTCTGGGCTCTGAAGAGCTGGCATGGCTCCACGTTTCCAGCTGTGCCTTGTGAGGCAAACAGAGCTGACCCTGCAGGCTCGAGCTGGCTCTGCTCCATACCTGACGTCATTGGTAGCCATCCCACCATCCTGGCATCTCCAGTATTCTGGCGTCTCCACTGAAACTGAGGCTGTGTTTTTACCAACAGCCTCTCCTCAAGGTCTCTAATATTGCAAAGCTTCAGCTTCTTTCCCTGACTCCTTCAATCCTGTCATTTCCATGACTGAAAACAAAAAGCCCCAGTAAATTGTGGGAGACTTAAATGTTATCAAGTTTGTCTGCAAGCTTGAAAAGCATTCTTGGCCTGCTCTGGACCACAGCTTCTCTGATCCTGAAAAAAATACTTCGCGCAGCACAGTTTGCCTCAGTGATCTTGGTTTCTTCTTCATCACAGCTGATTCTTCAGTCCCAGCTGACCAGAAACCACCGATCCTCCATTCATATATATCACATGAATGGTCTTGACAGAGTTTTTCTTCCCTCTGAAACTTTATAAACCAGGCTTCCACTGTCAGCATCTTTCTCAATGCTCCTACCTTCCAAGCTCCAACACAACTGCCCATTAAACTTTTTGCATTCAACTCTTTTCCCCAGTCTAAGATTCCCAAAATGTCTATAATCCTCCCCCAAATATGGTCAGGTCCGCCACAGCAACAGCCTACTCTTTGGAACCAATTGCTAGTCTAGTTTGCTTTCTATTGCTGTAAGACATTGACCAAAACAAACTTGGGGAGGAAAAGATTTATTTCAGCTTGTAACTCCAATGGCACAGGCCCAAACTGGTGGATGTCAGCGCAGGGCAGGAATGAAAGGGAAGACTGTGGAGAAATGTTGCTTATTGGATTGCTCTACAAGGCTTGCTTCAGTTTGCTTTCTTATATAACCCAGAAGCATCTACCCAGGGATGTTAACTACCAAAACCTCCATATCAATCATTAACTAAGAAAATGCCTCCCAGACTTGCCTACAGCCCAAGAGAGATGGAAGCATTTTCTCAATTGAGGTTCCCTCTTCCTAGATCACTCTAGCTTGAGTAAAGTTAGATCAAAACAAAAGCTGATCAGCAGAGCTGCCTTCATCTATGTAATCTGGGGTGGTATGTGCCCTTAATGAATGGGCCTGCCAAGCTAGCAGTAAAGATGTCCCCCAAATGATTGATAGATTAGATAGATAGAATATACTGGAATCCCTGAAAGTAGTACATATTGGGAGAAGATCATAGAGGCTGACTGCATCAAACACATGGACTACAGGACCTTAATAAATCAGTATGAGAATGAATGTGGAGGCTACCTTGCACACTGTTTCTTTTAATGCTAGAAGGTTCTAATTCAGGCTTCTGGGGTGAATTGTTGCTAGTAGTCCTGCTCATTTGAGTAACCCGCATTCACTACCAAAATGCCAGGCAGCAAGTGTTAAGTAGTACAATAGGGACGGGGCTCAGAGGTAGAACCAAAAGCTTTGCAACAGGATGTTAAATCAGCCCCACAGGAAGTGAACCCTGCTGGGTACTGTAAGCAAAGACCTGTGGCTGGGGTTGGGGGCCAGGCCATGACCCAGGAGAAAGGCTACTGCTGTTGCACTGGACCTGACAAACTGCCTTCTGAACGATTGTGTTTATTTCCATAGAATGTTACTTTTGTCGCCAGGCAAACATTGCTGCTTTTCACTAGTTGTGATAACTGAAGAGACTCACAATCAGTCAAACCTCTGAGAATAATCAACTGCTGTTGAGGTGGCTTCTGCTAGGGCGTAGTGGCCCAATATTTGATCACAAATAGAAGAATATCATAACCAGGCAGGGTGTGCTGGTGAATGCCTTTCACCCAGCAATCAGGAAATGGAAGCACACAGATCTCTATGAATTTGAGGCTAGTCTGGAATACACAGTAAGTTCCAGGCCAGCCAGGGCTACAGAGTGAGATCCTGTCTCAAAAATTTAAAAAGAAAATAAAAAATAAGCAGATGTCTATAATCATTTGTGTATCTATACAAGGTTCGGGGACATTGCAGAGGAGGGAAAGGGGCAGAGAGAATGTAAAAGCCAGGAGAAGCAGGGGCTGGTGCATTGCTACTTACATCCAACTTCAATTCCGAGTTAAAATATTCTCTCCTAGACAGAGAGTAGAGGCTTTTAGGCCTTGGAATGCCAAGGATAACTTAAGAGGCTTAGGAAGGTCATGGAACCCAGGAAGTCTCAGGCTCACAAGGCCCCTCCCCAAGTTTATATACACTCAATTTCTGAGGGAGAAGAGACTTCCCAAGGACCCAGTTTCAAGCTGCCCTGAGGGTTTTCAGTGACAAAACTGCCTCTGAGGGACTCTGCTCCGTTGAGTAGCACCAAGGGTTTTGTGTGTGTGTGTGTGTGTGTGTGTGTGTGTGTGTGTGTGTGTGTGTATCTGGGGTTTGTAGAGGTGTGGGTGCATCTATACATCTATACTATATTGGACATACAAAGGCAAGAAACAGAGGACAACTTTTGGGAGTTAGCTCTGTCCACTTTATTGAGGTGGGGTCTGCCCTATTGTTTCTGTATATTCTGAGCTAGGCTGGCCCGTAGACTTACCTGGACTTAAAGATGATTTTCCTGTATTTACCTCCCTTCTTTCCCTAGGAGAACTAAAATTACAGATGTTTAACACCACATCTGGCTTCTTATGTAGGTTCCAGGGATTGAACACTGATCAGGTTTGTGCAGCAGGAACTTGTATTCATTGAGTCATCTCCCCACCCAGTCCTTACCTTTGTAAAGAGAAAATGCAGGGCTGGTTCACTGGGTAAGAGCACTTCCAGATGATCCTGATTCGATTCTCAACGCTCCCATGGTGGCTCACATCACCTATAACTACAGTTCCAGGGATTTCAGTCCCCTCTTCTGGCCTCTGCACACACGGTACACATGTAGCACACTGACATACATGCAAGCAAAGCACTTGAATACAAAAAAAAAAATAGGAGAAAAGACAAAGTTCAAATACCTGATTTTTAATATATGTATATATATGCATATATAGATACTAAATTATATGTGAAGATGCACACAAGAATATATTAAAACAAAAGAAAATGCACACAAATGTTGAACAGATGCTAGCTCCCTCTCTTTACTGAAGATTTTTCTTTTTCTTTCTTTTTGTTTTATACTTTGTTTTCAGTGATGTGAATTACTGTGTTCTGAATGAAAAGCACAGAATGTTCGGCATGAAAGCCGGGCCGCTCACAAGGCGTGGTTGTTGATGTTAAGAATCTCTGGGTTCTTGTCAGCATCTCTTAACAATGCAAATGAAAACTCTCCTTTTTGTGACATGACTTTTCATGTCAGGAAGCATAGCAAAGCAATCCCGAGGGAACAGTGACTTCCAGAAGCTCCCAACTGGGATTAGCAGATGTGAAATCTAGAGAGGAACCCACCTAACGGAGAGCTGTGGGGTAGCAGAGCAATGCAGTTCCCTGCACCGGCCGGTTGCAATGAAATATATTACTTGGTGCACGGTTAAAAGGCAGCATAGACTGCTCACTGTCTGGAGCCATCCAGAGTCTCCCTGGAAATGAGCCCAAGCAAAGTGTGGCAAAGGCTCAGATGAATGGGGCGTGTGGTGGCTGAGAGCGGTAGCAAGAAATGTTAGCCAGATCAAAAAGGCAGGTGAGGGAGAAAGGGAGAGACAGGCATACAGGCAGGCATACAGGCAGGCAGGCAGGCAGGCAGAAAGACCGACAGGCAGGCAGACAGGCAGACGGACAGAGAAACATGAGTATATGTAGATGCATGCACACACAGAAAGAAAGTAGACAGAGAGTGAGAGAGTGAGAGAGTGAGAGTGAGAGAGCAAGAGAGAGACAGAGATAGATATATATAGAGAGACAGAGAGAGAGAGAGAAAGAGAGAGAGAGAGAGCCTTATTGGAGAGAGGACAGCACAGTTTAAATATTATAAAATGTCAGTCTATACTTAAGTACTTTTTAGCCCTTTGATCTGCATTCAGCTGCATGTCTGTGGATTGCGTCATGGTTATGCCCTGCTAGGTGAGCCTTTGAAGGGGCCTGCTCAGGCAGCGTCACTCCCGGTTCCTTCCACAGTCGTTGTAACACTTGTTATCTTCCAAACTCCACCAACACACCAGGCAAACCACAAGAAAAGTTCATCCCAGGAAGAACGGGGAGAGAGGATGAGTTAGGGAGACAAAAGGGAGAATCTAGAAAGTAATTTCAATGTTATAAAAAGATAAAAACGAAATTGAAGTGCTCCAGAGGAAAATGGAAAAAACAATGACAGCATTTTGTGGCAAATATATTTTTATTATGTGATATAAGAACAGAGAGATATAAGAAATACATAGACACTCAGTTCCCCAAGTCCACAGATGTCAACCTTTTGTCATGCCTGCTTCACATGCAATCTGAGCCCCATTACCCTTCCCGACCCCCTTTGTCTGACAGTAGCCACTCCCTCCTTCGTTGCTATGTATGCAAATATCTATAAGCAATATGCTCTATCAGTGCGTATGACTTTTCAATAGCTATAAAAGTGCCTTCCTTTATTTATCCCTCCACAATTTAACTTTCGTCTCCCCATATTATGTTTAAGGGATTTAATCAGTTTGCTGTGGAAAGATGTAGGTCATCCATTTAAACAGCTAAAGCGCTGCGCGGCCATAACACAATCTGTCAAATCCTGGGTGAGGCGGGCTGGCTTTTCTTTCTCGAGAAATGCTGGGTGGAGATTCCTTCATGCCCTTCCATTCACAACCCTCCGTGAGTCCCCGCTTTGTAGTCTCTCAGTGAAATTACCACAGGGTCTAAAGATTAGGCGGCTTTTGTCTTCATAGACATCTCTGAACTGTTCTTCAAAGTCGTCTTCCAAACATATAAATCATTTCCATCAGCAAGCTATAACTGTTTCCATTTACCCACAAGCTTGCCAATTTAAGATCACATAGTTTAAAGGTCTGCCATTGCCATGAGAGTACCGGGAAGCAACTCTCTAAGTTGATACACCTTAGTCTCCTGATAAAGGCCATAGTCTGCTATTCCGGTCATGTGCTTACGAATCGTTTCAGGTCTCTCTTCTGTTAAACATCCATTTATATATTCTGAATTGTTTGCAATTTTTATTAACCTGCACAATTAAAGTTTTTTTTTCTTAGACACTTTCTTGTCAGACACAGGGCTTGAAGCACACTTTCCCTAATGGCTAAACCAGTGGCTTTCAGCCTGTGGGTGGTGACCCCCTTTGGCTGTTGCACAATACTTTCACAGGGGTTTCCTAAGACCATCAGCAAACATAGATATTACCGTAAAAACAAAACCATAGATGTTTACATTATGACTCATAACAGTGGAAAACTTACAGTTATGAAGTAACAACAAGAATAATTTTAAGGTTGGGGCCTCCACCCCGAGGGTATTAACGCGTCGCAGCATTAGGAAGGGTGAGAACGACTTCTCTAAACAGTTAAATTCACTCACATTGTACTTCTTTTATCATTTACGAAAAGAAATATTTAGACAAAATATTTGTTTTCATAGTCTACCATATCTTCTCAGCTCAGTGATCCTAGCCTATCTTAACTGATAACATTCTCATGGTTTTCTTTCTAAAAGTTTTATGTTTACATTTTCAGTTTTTATTCCTCGAATTGAGTTTTGTGTATGTTGTAGAATGTGGGCTGGTCCGTCTGACATATTATTCCATTCCATTTAAAAAATTAATACTTAGAGTATTGTTCAAGCCTTATTTATAATAAATCTTTTTTTTTTTTTTTTTTTTTTTTTTTTTTTTTGGTTTTTCGAGACAGGGTTTCTCTGTATAGCCCTGGCTGTCCTGGAAATCACTCTGTAAACCAGGCTGGCCTCGAACTCAGAAATCTGCCTGCCTCTGCCTCCCAAGTACTGGAATTAAAGAAAGCAAGAGGAAATCCCTCTTGTTCACCCCTCCCAAGCTTCGTGTCTACCATGCTTCAGCCTTTCACTGACTTCCTCAGCGTGCTCCTCTGCTAGGAGGCTGACTTGCATTGTGTTGAAATTGTGGACTAGTTTAGAGACTAAGTCACCATTCCTCATGACACGTCTCAAAATGTAAATTCATCTTGATCTGCTCTGTGACTAATTAATACCAAGTACTGCCATAGACTTGCTCTGGCTCTCGACATCAAGTTCACAGTACATCTAGACATCAATTACACAGGGTTAAAGCCCTGTCTTGGTACAATGTGCACAAGGAGGTGACCAGGGAAGTCCTCAGTAAGCACATTTGACCAATCTCCAGGAAAGGAAGATGGAGGTGGTTGAGGTGGAAGAAGGTGGCAGTTATAATTTAGTCCTTTTTCCTCTTGGGCAGGGTTTAGACAAGAAATCGAAGACCATTCCAGGTGTTTCAGTGAAGAAAAATAATTTACCAGATCTCATGGGGGAAGCCAAGAAATCATACAAGAAATTGTAAGCACCTCAAGAATTAGCAACAGGAGGAAGCTGCTAACCTACAGAAGAGGGATGGAAAATATCCTGCCACCCTCTCCTGACACAGCTACTCTTGTATCACTTACGAAATCTGCTTTCTGTTATGAAATAAGGTCTTTGCACTAGACAAGTCCGTACACTCAGAAGTATGCCAGTAAGTTACCAGCTTTACTCATGAGCTCTATTCTGGGCTCCTGGACATATTGTTCTGGCTATTCTGGGCTACTGGTAAAACTTACATGTGTGTTGAATACAGTTTCAAACTCCATAAGGCTATGGGTACCTGAAAATGATCAGTGGTTGTGAGGCAATGGAGACAGGGAGAGGGGTGGGGGAGGAAAAGCAGGGCCCAGGGAACTCTACAGGAAGTCAGAGCACAATGCACGATACTCTTAAAGTGAAGTTCTGTCACTATGTTTTCTCAACTCAGGATACATAACATCAAGAGTGAGCCTTAACTTGAACCTTGGGCTTTGGAGGTTAATGTGTTGTATGGGTTCAGCAGTTATAACAGATATACCATCCAGTGGGGGAGCTGGATAGTGAGAAGGTTCTTGTGGGAGGTGGGCTCTGTGTTCAAGATGTCCCTTCCTTTACCTCACTGTAAGGTAACACTGCTTTAAATATTTACAAAGTATTAAAAACTACTTTTTTAAGATGCACAATTGTATGCATACATTACAGTTTGACAGCATCACCAACATTCATCTTGTGCGGTCACCACCACTTACCTCAAGAACTTTTTTATTTTTTCAAGCCGAATTCTATAACCCTTAAACAGTGACCGTCACCGCATTCTCCATTCCTCAGCCCCAGTAACAACCATTCCATATCCCATCTCCGTGAATCTAAGCACATTATGGACTTTGCTGTGACAGAATCATACGATAGGCTGTCGCTTTGTAACTGCTTATCTACTTAACACAATGCCCTTGAAGTTCATCTGTGTTGCATGTTATTATATGTGTATTGCATGTATGCATGTGTGTATGTATGTATGAATGTATCTTAATTAAATTCCATTTTATAAAAACAGCAGGTTAGAAGCTATCTTATGATGAATGAGAAAGTCAAGATATGGAAGACGAGACTCCATGCCAAAAGCAGAAAGAGTGGAAGAGCATTGGAAGCACAAAGGAGTGCTAGGAAAGGTTACAAATGCAGGGGGACAGAAAGTGTCTCACTAAAAGGAAAGTGCAGGGCTCCTGCTGTGGCCCCCTGGTCAGGGGAAGCTAGAGCAGATGCTTCATCCAAGGACACTGACACCACACCATGGGTCAGCTGTGGAGAGACTTTTATTTTGTCACCCCCTTTTAGGTGGGAGTGCTGCAGTTTATACTATACTGAGAAACTATGCTTAAGACGAAGCTACCATCAACTTTCCACAGCCCCAAGGTGAAGGGCAGCTGTGGAAGACAGTCAAAGAAGAGGAGACTGGTGTGCCAGATGCATGCGAGTCATGACATCCGATTTCAGAAGGCTCACCTTGGACAAACAGATAAACAGGAGGAGGTGGGTTCCCCGGAGCTGAGAACCTCATCAGAACAACCGTGGGGTCTGGGATCTCTGAGCCTGAGGTCAGTGGGTAGGTGACTCTGAAGCCACCTCCCTGCCCTGAGTGTCTCTGTAGTGCAGACAGAGAAGTGTGTGTGTGTGTGTGTGTGTGTGTGTGTGTGTGTGTGTGTGCGCGCGTGCACTGCTTGACACTCACTGTCCCTCCAGAAGGTGTTTAATGCCCAAGGGTTGGAAAGCACAGAAGGGTTCATGTGTCTAGATGGCATTGCCATGTTTGCTTCCCCAATTTCCACTGCACACAGGACACATACTCCAGGTAGGACATCAGCCACTCTAAGGTGCATGAAATGGGGAGGCCCCACAGAGTGTAGAAACCTGCCCAGCTCACAGACTACAGATACATGTAGTCAGAAAAGGTGTGAAAAGGCAAGAAGCTGCTGAAGCGAAGCCAGCTCTGAGGACACTTGAGTAGGCTCAGCGCCAGAATAAACGATGGGAACCATGAGAGTGGCACTGCCCCTCGCCTGGCCCGCTGGTGAACCTGGAATGCTCCAGTCACCAAGGACACGGAAGGAAGCCAGGCGAACACCTCATCTTTTGGTTGATCTTTGTGTTCCCATATTTTTTCTTTTTTGCTGTAGTTTCAGTAATTTTGACTTTACCCTTTGTGTTCTTATCATATTTTATTTGTGTATGTTCTCATTTGTGTGCAATCATTTTTGGATCTCATGTCCTTTTAAAACGGTAATTATTTAGTGGCGTGTGTCTGTGTGTGTACATGTGCATGTGTGTATGCATGTAAGTGTGCATGTATAATGTGTGTGTGTACCATGGAGCAGGTGGGCAGCCAGAGAACAGCTTTCAGGAATCCACTCTCTTTTTCCATTCTTACTCTGACGGATCCTGGAATTGAACTCAGACCGCCAGGCTTGCACAGAAAAACGCCTTTGCCAGCTGAGCCTGCTCTCAGTCCTGCATCCCGTCCCTCCCTGTTCCTCTGTATAACACTCATTTCCCACAGTTCTTTTCCTTCCTTTGTTTCCCCCTCAACTACCCTCTTCCTTTATTATATTTGTTTGCTATTTCTTCAGTAAGCATAAGTAAATTTATCCTCATAACACACTCTGAATACATTTACCACTTTCTAAGGTGTGTCCATATACACATGACCAATGCGTAGGATGTCAGTGAACTTTAATTGTGAGTATATATTTCTGTACCTTGTTTGGCTTGGCACTGTGGCTGGTACTGTCAAGGGGGCTCAGCCTTCCCCAGCCAGACATTCTTAGCACTTGGAGATAAAGGAAAAACTCTTTCATTAGTATGCAGCTGTAGCCTGTAGCCATTGTTTTATGAGGCCTACCCCTGACCAGAAACATATTAAAGCTTATATAGCTTATATAGGGACAGACACTGCCATAATCTTGTCTGCAAGACTAGTGAATGTCCTAGGGTGGTCTTTTTATTTCCTTCCCAAAGGATATTTTCCCCAGACCTGAGCAAGTTTTGCAGAAGCAGAAATGAGTAGGTTTCTAGCTAAGACAGTTTGAGCTTCAACAAACAGAGCTCACTGTCTAAGTGAATATTGGTGGTGGTTGCTTCTCAAGGGAGAACAGCAGATGTGATCATTTTCAGGAATATGGGTTCATAGAAGCATAGGTCAGAAGTTCAGCTTAACTCTATTGCCTTCGATCTGAAACATGTTCTTACTCAGTTTTCGTATTTCTATATTACCTGACATTCTCTAAGTGAGCATTTTAACCATACTCAATTAACATGAAAGCTTGTCATTTTTCATTGTCTCCTTCAATACAGCTGTTCATTTTCTCCTCTCTGAGCACTACTAAAGATTGAGCCCCCAAGAGTAGTCTGCCCAGTATTTAGGACATTGACTCTCAATCTTTCTGATGCTGCAATCCTTTCATGTATTTCCCCATGTTGTGGTGCCTCCACTACTGCCATAAAATTATTTTTGTTTCTATAACTGTAATTTTGCTACTGTTGTGAAGCACAATGTAAATTTATGATATGCAGGATATTTGATATGGACCCCCACCCCCCTCCCCCCATGAAAAGGTCTCTCAACTGCCAAAGGTCATGACCCACAGGTTGAGAACTGCTAGTATTAAAGATCTTCAAAACACAAAGAGGTACCCAAAACTCAGGCGTGTGACAGCACAGAAGCACATGTTCACACAACCACAAAAACCAAGGCAACGTGAGTCTTCCAAAAGATGTAACTCTTCAACTCATCTACTGGACTCAAAGATACCAAAATGTGCAAAATTACAGATGAGAACTGTGTTAAAATGACCAATAACTTTGAGTTGGCTATGAACAGCAGATGAAGCACAGAAATTATTTCAGTGTCTGGGGAAGAAAGTCAGCAAATAGATAAAAAACCCAAAATATCGAGGAATCCAGGGGGGAAATACAGGAGGAAGCTGAGTTTTCTAACAGAAAATCATAGAAACATTGGAAATGGAAAACTCAGTGAATCAAACAAAGACATGTAGTGAAAACATCAACAGTGGTCCAAACAGACAAAAGAATACAGGGGTAGAGAACAAGATTGACATGATACCACATTCAAACATCAATAAAGAAAATGAAGAACAGAGAAGCAACACTGCAACTTCCAACAACCCTGGGGCACAATAAAGAGAGAAAATCTAAGAATTCATGGTGAAGAAGAAGCTGGGATAAAAATTAATGTTGTAAAAAATTCTATTCAACAAAATCATAACAGAAAAAAAAATCCCCACATCTAAAGATAGGAAAAGATAGACATCCAGAGAAGAATTTCTCTGCCACAAATTATAGTGAAGACAACAACAACAACACAATAAAAACTTCAAAGAGACCATATTAGAAGCTATAAGGGGAAAAGAATAACTTGCTTACAGAGGGGAACATCAGAATAGCAGCAGGTCCATAAGCAGAATACAGGGGAAAAAGTTAGAGGTTTTGTTTTTAAGAAAAGTTCCAATGTATTGCAGTGGCTGGCCTGAAACTTGCTAAGTAGACCATGACGGCCTTGAACTCATACAGATCTACCTGCCTTTGCTTCCTTAACGTTGGGATTAAAGATGTGTGCCACCATGACTAGCTAGAATGTTAGATTTTAGTCTATCAGAGCAAATAACTTCCAACTGAAATTGCTATATCCAGAAAAAAAATGCCTTTGAAAATTGTTCCCACAAAATGAGGAGATTTGAAGGCAAGCACAGACTAAAAATATCCATGCCCACTAAGCCTGCACTGATGGGGATACTTAGGGAATCTTAAGCACTGAGGAGGAAAAGAAGTAATCAGCAGATGCATGAACAATGGAAATAAGAAAGAGTCCATGTCCCACGAAGTAAACCAACCCTTCTGAAAAGGAAAGAATAAACAATAATCCAATCAGCCTGAAAAGACAACAACAAAGTTACAGAAATGAGCAAAACTCTTTTAGTGCTAACAGTCAATGTAAATGGTCCCAATTATCCAGTGAAAAGTCACAGTCTAGCTATTTAGATTTACAAACAAGGACCAACTATCTGTTTTTCTTAAGAAACACACCTCACCGACAAAGGTACTCATAGACTGAGACACAAGAATGGAAGTGAATTCACTGAGAAGAGAAAAGGCAAAAAACATGCCAGTGTAGCTTTTTTCATAACTGATTAAAAAAAAAAAAGGATCAGTCAATTCAAAACACAACAGAAGAGATAAAGGCATCATATGTTAATAAAAGGAAAACCACATCCTAATCATAAACACATTCATATTGAATGTTAGGACCCTCTGATTTACAACATAATCTATAAGTTCATTCATATTAAAAATATGGGTAGACTAGAATATCATGGTGTTAAGTGATACAAACCAACCATAGAAAGACAAGAATGCTTATCATCATAAGCAGAATCTAGGTTTAAATATATGCTTATGATGTAAAACTTAAAAGTATTTTAGGTTGAGGAAGGAGTATAGAGAGGAGGAGGAACATTTTTATACATTTATACACATGTGTGCATATACACATGTGTCTTGAAAGCTGTAGTGAACAATTTGGGAATGAAGAAGAGTGTGGGAGGCTAATAGGGGGGGTGAGTTTGAGAAGTCAACATATATAATAATAAACAACACTATTTTATACGTTACCCCCAAACTGAATTAAAACCCTCTATTTACAAAGCATTCCATTGTATGCTCTGGGCTGGTTAGTTTTAAATGCCTATTTGCCACAACCTAGAATCACTTGGGCAAAGAGTCTCAACTGAAGAATTATCTAGAATGGGCTGGCCTGTGGGCATGTTTGTGGGGGATTGTCTTCATTGTTAATTAGAGTGGGAAAATCCATCCTGAATAGGCACCCCTTTTTCATGGTCTGGACCCTGAACTGTGTGAGTATAAAGAAAGATAGCTGAGCAGAAATAGCAAGCAAGCCACCCACCCAGCCAGTGAGCCAGCCAGGAAGCAAGCAAGCAAGAAAGCAAGCATGCATGCATACATACTTATTTCTTTCTCTGTTCTAGACTGTGGGTGTTATGACTACCTGCTTGGCTGACTGCCTTGAATTCCTCTGTGATGGATACATGGGTTATAAGATAAAATGAACTGTTTCTTCCTCGATGTTGATTTTTGTTGGGGTGTTTTGTTTCAGCAACAGGAGCAACTCTGCAACACGTACCTACCACGTGTGTCCTTCCATTCATGCACAGTTCTCATGTTTTGGTTTCATAAAGAATGCTGCTGTGAAAGTATTTGCAAATCTTCTCAAATTTCTGTCTTAGATATTTTAGGCACATCTCACTAGGAGCAAAATTGCTGGGTTATGGTAGTTCTGTTTTGAATTTTCTCAGAAATTATCATATTGCTTTTTTAAAAAAAGTATAATCCATGCATTGGAACCTTTTGCTCTTTTGATTGCTTTAGTTTGTTTCTTTTAGTTTTGAGACAGAATCTCCTTGTGCAGCCTGGGCTGACCTCAGGCTGACAATCCTCAATGGCTCTGCCTCTGGAGTACAATCTTCTAAAAGCAAAATAGAGCTTAATTTAGTTGTAAAGCCTTAACTGTGAAGGAGAAAGAGGAGACCTTTGGTTTCATAACAGCTTACTGGAAGCTGTTCTGCAGAAAAGTAGCCTCAACAGCGGGAAGCAAACAAACACATGACTCCATCTCCAAACAACACAAATCCAATTAGGTCTCCACTAATCTGCAAACGATGACCTTACATCATCGCAAGGAAGATGATCTGTCTGAATCCCGAGGAATGCTCCCTGAAAGGGGGGGACATGGCTTCAACTTGGCCAAGGTGGTACTTCCCAGTTTGGTTACATAATGAATGGAAAAAACAAACAAAACAAAACAATACTCAATGGAAAGGTCCTGCAGCCTCTGTCATCTCAGCCATCTCCAGCTCCTGAAACAGAAAGTGGCCTTCCCTGTTCAACACCTGTGGGAGAATATTTAAATAGAATTGAGGTAGATAAGAAGGAACTCCAACTTTCTATCTGCTCCTGGAAATGAAAGAGAAGGAGGCGAGTATAAGTTAGTATAGAATTCTCCAGTAAATACCAACATATCTAGAAGAAGTTGAGGTCTGGAAATGTAGCTCAGCAGAGCAGAGCTTGGCATGTGTAAGGCCCTTTATGTGTTCATAGTACCCCTCTGCCCCTAAAAATGCAAGGGCAATAAGAGATGGTTAAACAAATGTGAAGGCTGGGTTTTTATACATCAAATACAAAATAATTACATCCCTTTCTTCCCTTTAGCTCTCCTGAGTCCCCTCCTTCCCCTCCTTCTATGTCCTCTACTCTCAAACTGATAACCTCTTTTTAAAATTATTATTATTACATACACACACATGAAAAAGACTTGTTGCGGAACTACAAGAATGGAAGAGTAAGTGCGTGGGTTTCAGCATAACTAATGATGAGGACCACATGAAGCAAGGAATGATGGGTGAAAAGACGAGCATTCTACAGTCTGCAAAAACCCACTCTGCCCAAACAACTCAGGCAAGAGATGAATGAAGCCACTGTGGAAGACAAATTACAAACAGGAAAACAGAATCATGTAGAGAGTGCTAATCAGAATCCAGAGGAGGCTAAGCATAGAGGGAGTCTGCAGACATTTTTCTGAATGATCGTGAATTGGCCTTGGCACCATTGAAAAATACACTAACATGTCGTTTGGGAACCTTCTATAAGAGTGAATCCTCCAAGAGTCTAGAGCTGAGATTCTCTACCTCAGCACTATTGACATTTAAAAAAAAGATTTATTTATTTATTTTATGTATATGAGTACACCATTACTCTCTTCAGACACACCAGAAGAGGGACATCAGATCTCATTACAGATGGTTGTGAGCCACCATGTGGTTGCTGGGAATTGAACTCAGGACCTCTGGAAGAGCAGTCAGTGCTCTTAACTGCTGAGCCATCTCTCCAGCCCACATTTTAAGACTCATAGTTTTCTAATTTGGGATAATGCTCCCATACATAAGCATTTAGCAACATTCCCAGAGTTGACCCAGACAATGCTTGTGCTATACCTTCTCCTCGGTGACAGCCAAAGACATCCCCTGCTTTGGGAAGCCACATGTGCCGTTGCAGGGTGGTGTTGGCTACCGCTGGCCACCACGCATATATAGGCAGTAAAGTTTTTTGCCAAGATAAGGTTTTGAGAATTAACCAATCAGATGAGAGACAAGTTAACCAATCAGATGAGAGGCAAGTTAACCAATCAGATGTAGGCATGCAAATGAGGTGGTAAGCATAATCCATGCATAACCAATCCGGGTGTGAGACACGCCTCTCCTAGGCCTATATAAGCAGCACCAGTTCTGGGCTTGGGGTCACTTCGCCTCTGCAGTCAAGCTCTCCCAATAAACGTGTGCAGAAGGATCCTGTTGCGGGTGTCATTCTTGCTGGCGAGTCGGGGGCGTGCGCAAGACCCTGCATGGCAGAAGCTTGACTGGGGGTGTTGCAGAATGATAAATGTGTAGTCTAAGAGAAGACAGTGTGGGAGCACTTACATACTCACAGCATCATGCACCAGATAGATGTGAAACAAGCCCATTCTACACAATCTTGAGAGACAAGTTAATGAGAATAACTTAGAATAACTGTCTAAGAGTTTACTACCCAGTCAACTCAGCTTTTGCAAATAGTCTTTAACACTTAATTCGAAAATATGAGTGTCCTGGAAGTAAGGGAGTCGATTACAAATATTTTTAAAAGGACAAGAAATGTGAAAATGTTCAGCCTCTTCAAACAAAAGAGAGTCAAAATTCATGTTAATTTTGGTTAACTTGACACGAACTTCAGTTCAGGAATTGGCCCCAACACTGGCCTGAGAGCATGTCTGTGCGACATTTTCTTCATTAATGACTGATGGGGGAGGACACAGCTCACTGTGAGTGGTGCTACCCTTGGTCAGGGGCACCTGAGTTCCATGAGGAAGCAGTACTCCTCCATGGTAACTATTTCAGTTCCTGCCTCCAGGGTCCTGCCTTGAGCCCCTGTCCCAGCTTCCCTCAGTGATGGTCTGCAATCTGTAAGCCAAACAAACTCTTTCCTCCCTCACAGCCACAGAAATCAAACTAGGACAATTTTCAAAGGACCAGAAATGAGTTGTATAAAATGAAGTTTTCTCTGCAGCATGCCTGGAACTTTGTTTACTCTAAGGTTGTTGGGCTGAGTGTATCAAAAAAAAAAAAAAACCCTTGAAATACTCATTTTATTGATCCGCACACCCAAGAGGTGCCATCAGAAATAAAAGGAGACATCTGAAATGTTTAATTATTGCTATTGGTGATACAGAAAACCTGAATTGAACACAAAGATTCTGCAAAAGAGGACTGGCCAGTCTGCCTATAGAACATTTGTAATGTCGTTTTGAATAAGAATTCACATTGGCATGGATAAAACTCTAATTGTACTTTAAAAGAAAATAAGTGCCCACCCACACACAGAGAAAAAGAGTGAGCACTGAAGAACACTTGCTCCCCAAAGACAACCAGGTGCTAGGATTAGCATTTCCGGCCTTTCTTCACTTCTTGTGATTATCTTTATTCAGCATTTTTATATTCTGCCTTCTGTAACATTACTCATGTAGTTTAATGTAAAAATTCATTTTGAAATGCTATGAATAGGAGGGAGATACTTCTGAAACATTCACACTGAAATTTGGAGTCAATAATAAAACCCCTTAAGTGTGCTTAGTGCCCTTCTCAGTGAACAGATGCCTTCCGACAGTGTCCCCCTAGGCCTGCTTCTCCTTGCTCCAGATGACACGAGGAACCCACCCATGCCAGGTTACCACAATAATCTTGGTAACTGCAGGCAGTGAAAATGTCGCTAGAGGTGTGTCGAGGAATACAACTAACAGTTATCCTCACTTCTCATATAGATGGAAGGTAGCAGTCTGGACCAACAGCTGCAGAGTCCACCGGCCACAAAGCCCACCACAAACAAAGGCCCCCTTGAAAAAAATCCGAGTTACATGAAGAAATCTCAAGTGCGTGATATGATTTACAAAAATTAAATTGGCAAGGAATGTGGCAATAAAGTTGTCTAATGTGTTCCAGAGTGCCGTGTGAGATGATTTAAGGTAGCCAAGAGCGAAAGTGATTTAAAATTGCCTGCCGAGCAGTGACCATTTTCAGAGCCTCTGAGTCTTGGGTTGAATGTGAAGCCTCCAGTTCAAAGGCCTATTGCAGGGCCTGACAGGAGGAAGTGAGAGGCCAGCTGGACCTGTGCCAGAGGATATAACAAAGAATGCACACTGCACACCCAGCCTGGGGCTCACACTCACACACTAACAATGGTTCTTTCTCCCCTTGTTTGAAAAGCAACCAAGTCGGCTTCCAGCTTCTACCGTTGTAGATAAGAAAACCATGTCCGTTCCCTCTGCTCTGTCTCTGGGGCCCTCTGACCCTATTCTTGCTTTATCTGCTCCACAGGGTGCAGGTCTCCCGATGGATGGTCATAATGGTATGAAGCAAGCATCATGCCTACCTAGGATGTGCTGCTCTTGGCAAAACAGACTAAAGCTGGCAATGTGGCTCAGTGGTAAAAACACTTGTATCCGAGTCTGACAGCTTCTTGAGTTCTATCCTGGGACTCACATAGATAGGAGAGAGAGAGAACCAACTCCTTCAAGTTGTCCTCTGATCTCTACATAGGTGTTATGGTATGCATTTGCACACACATGAGAGAGAGAGAGAGAGAGAAAGAGAGAGAGAGAGAGAGAGAGAACGGCCAGGCAGTGGTGGCGCATGCCTTTATTCCCAACACTTTGGAGGCAGAGGCAGGCGGATTTCTGAGTTTGAGGCCAGCCTGGTCTACAGAGTGAGTTCCAGGACAGCCAGGGCTACACAGAGAAACCCTGTCTCGAAAACCAAAACCAAAACCAAAAGTCTTTATGATTTGGTTTAATTCTGTGGCCATTTAACAGAATAATAGTGGAAAGTTCTCCCCTGGGGTCTATAATCTGCCTAGCCACAGGTTCTTCACCCAACAGTGGTTCCAGGTACGAGTTTCATTTTGTGGAGCAGAACTTAAATCCTATCACAAAGTGATAAGTTACTCCCATGATGTTTGTCACTACTGCACCCGTGGCACATCTTGCCAGGGAGGCCATTATGGCAGCCTAACATGTTCCCAGCGTGGTAAGACAATGCTTATGCTTCTCCCCTGGTAGCATGCAGAGTCCCCTCCAACACTGGAAGCTATCAGGTAGGGAGTGAAGCTCCCAGCTTAGCGTCAGCTTAGTTTCTCCACGTTCCGTGGCTCTAGTAGGTGGTGACTTCAGCAGTAGGGTCTTACTATCAATGTCTAGAGGGAAACAAACAAACCAGTGGGGAACAATTTCAAAATAAATAGCCCATTTCTTGAACCAGGCTATTTATTTGTTAGTCTGTGACATCAAGTGGGGGCACTAGTTGCCCTGCTATAGGAAAACTCTATTGTATTGTCTCTTTCTTCCTCCCTCTCTCAAAAAAGTAATAGGAAACCCATTCATGTATATGAATATATGCATGCATGTGAGCACACAAACACACACACACACACACACACACACACACACACACACACACAGAAACAAACTCATATATATGAGAGGGGAAGAGAGAGAAAATGGAGTTTTCCTGTAAGATGGCATGGTTTCCATATTACATTTTGAAAGTCCTTAATGTTATTAATCCCTCCCCGTACTACCCCCTCAACGTATCTTGCCTTTTAATTCCCAAGCCCAGGTTAATCCTTCATGATCCATTATTCCCCTTTAACCCTGAATACCACATTATTCTATCTCCCCTCTACTGAAAACTCCTCCACATGACCCCTTAGTAATTTTCTGACCTCTATGAGAATTCCAAATGAAACACACATTTCTGAAGATTCAAAGATAATATCCACAAGTGAGAGAAAACGTCATATTTGTCCTTCTGGGTAGAGTTACCTCACTCAGAAATGATTGTTTCCAGCTCCATCAATTTACTTGTAAATTACATAGTTTTTTTTTTTAAATAGCTAAATAATATCCCATTATGTAAACATAACCACGTTTTCACTATCCACTCATCAACTGATGGACATCTAGGGTGCTTCCATTTCCTGGCTATGGTGAATGCAGCAGACATGAACATGCATGAGCAGGTATCTCTAGACTAAGATAAGAAGTCCTATAGGTAGATACCCAAAGCGGCAAAGCTGGATCATAGAGAGGCTGCATTTGAAGCTTTTTGAGGATGCTCTACACTGATCTCCATGATGTTTGTACCTGATTTCACGCCCAGCATTGGAGAATGTCTGCTGGGATGAGTTGGGGGAAGAGGTTGAATATGATCAAAACCTTGTATGAAATCCCCAGGGGAAACCAAGGAAATATTTTTTTAAAAATAATAAATAATAAAAAGTTATTATTCATTATGACCAGAGAGAATCTTTTAAAAATAGAAGAAAATAAATTTTAAAGAGGAAAAAGAAGTCTAAGAATAGCACAAAACCCCAGGGAATGATTTCCTATGCAGCCACTGAATGAGCATCTTGGTACCATCTTCCCCAAGAGAGAAGGTCAGTGTTTTCAAGTTGGAGGAAAACAAGAGTAGAAGAGTCTTAGAGCTTATCCAAGCTCCGTGTCTGCTTAATCCCACAGCTAATACCATACTAACGTAGGCACAGATTCTTCTTGATTCTGTCATCATCACTGCATTTCTCATGCCAAGGGCTACGCTGAGTATCCCGCCTGTAACCTGGAGCCATGCTTTCTGTAGGTGCAAGCATGACCTCTATTAACAGTTGAGGAACTCAGGGCGTAGCAGACACTGGATAGCTTGACCAATGCCACACATAAAAGGGTAGTCCCTAGTTCTCTTTATTATTATCATCATACTTCAATGTATGTAACTTAAACTAAATTGAATTAATTCTTTCATTTAAATTCTTCTTGTTCATAAATATGCAACTGGCTTACTTTGAACATAGTGAATGAGTAGCTGGTTTAGAAATAAAAATAAGAATTCCACATACCAAGGAAATACACACATATCAGAGGCAGGACAGGTCTCAGGAGTCAAGTAGAAATCTTTGCATCTTAAACCACAGATGTTTGAATATTTAAACTTCTCTGTTGTGGCTCACAGTCTAACCAAAGATGATGGGTAATGGACATTAAGACATTTGAGTACCAATACTCCTAGTGTGGTATCTATTGTGAAGTTGGTACTTGACAAACAATTGAAAAAAAGAAAAACAAATGCAGAGGAAGAAACTTGGTTTGCAATGACAACTTTGTCATTTTCACACTGGAAAAACCATACCCATGTTCCTAGAGAGGTAAAGTTGTGATCCGATACTTGAGTTGCCACAGGTATTATTATGGGGAAGCCAAACAGAAAGTTCTTATTGAAGATTATAAAGCACCAGTTTCCAATCTGTGGGGGTTGCTTGTAAGATATTTACATAACGGTTTCTAACAGTAGAAAAATTATAGTTATGAAATAGTAGCAAAATAATTCTATGATTGGGGTCACAACAGTATGAAGAGTTGTATTAAAGGGTTACAGCATTAGGAAGGTTGGGGCCACTGGTATGAAGGGACACACAGTCCCTTGTCTCCTTACAAAACAGGAATTAAACTAGGTCACATGTGTGTTCTTTCTCACATTTAACATCCAGTACGAATTACGTGGGTAGGAGAATCCCAAGGCTTGGCTCCATGGGGGATTAGTGGGGACAAGTCTGCAGTCTCTTAGCGTCTTTAGTTGGGACTTACACTTTCTAACATGTCTAGATGAGAAGTGAAAAATGGTTGGTTGCCAGAATGCTTCCAAGAATCCAGAGGTTTGTCACTGACACTTAAGAGTGACTGACTTACATGTTTTGGGTTTGTTTTGTTTTGTTTTGTTGTTGTTGTTGCTTTTTGGCTTTGGGCTTTTTGTTTGTTGGTTGGTTGGTTTGATTTGTGGTTTTGCCATCTAGACACATGGGCTGGGTTTGCTACAGCCTCTCTCTCCAGTCTTAGAAGAAAATCCTACAGGAATAAGCACAGAGAAGTAGGGCCTTGGAACTCTTTATCATCCAGCATCCATGGGGATGAGAAGGGCAACGGTGCTTCTGTACAATCCTTTCGATTGGACTGCATGGGTTGCTCAGAATGAAGGTAAGATTCAGGATGCTGAGTGCTGAGATGACACCCTGAGAAACAGAATCAGCCAGGAGTTTCACCTCTGCCTAGCACTGATGAAAAACGAAAAGATGTGGATGTCTGTCAGTAGTTTGCCTTGATTTCTGCTGCTTCCCGTTCCCCTCTCCAGCAGGGGAGCTGTGCCATGAGAAGATGTGTTTAAAGTAACAAGGAAAGGAGATAAAATAATATACAAAATGGCAAAACTCAGCAGTTAGAAAGTAGAGCAAATTTGCAAACAAAATCATCCAAGTTAATTATTGTTGAGCATGATAAATGAGAGAATTAGAATTTTGCATTTTTCAACCTCTGGGGAGTAAGAGCATCCATTCAGGCTTTTACAATCATATGTGTTTAAATGGCTCATAAGAAGCATGCACCAAGACCTTGTGTGTCCTCAAATGAGAGCAAATCACTTCGCAGGGGCTTCCCACGGCACAGAGGGCAGGAGAGCATGGAATATGTGCTACGTGGGCACTGGAGGGAATCCACGTGGAGACTGCAGGTCAAAGGGCTTTTACACAGACACCGTGTAAGGGGAGAAACTGATAGATGCTTTTGCTTTTAGTGGGCCACACTACAAATTGAAGTAAAGATACAAAATTTTGTATTAAGACTAAATTGGAGCTGGATGGTTGGTTGATGGTTAAGAGTACTTGTTCTTGCAGAGGACCTGGGTTCAATTCCTAGCACCAATATGGCAGTTCACTACCGTTTGTAACTGCAGACCCAGGGGATCCAATGCCTTCTTTTGACTTTTGACCTCTGTAGCCTGTCTTTGTTCTTCCTGAGACCCAGGGTGGGATCGTACGTGCCCTTGTGAGGGTGTGGGACAATGACTAGTCATGGACCTGTGCCTCACTATGGGGAGCACCATGCAGAGCACCATGGGGAGCACCATGGGGAGCAGCCTCTGAAACTTGGGGGATTTCTTGCCTTTCTTTCCCTGCCTTGTTGTAAAAGAGGAAGTGAAGAGAGAGGTCAGGATACCATTGTTGTACTTTGGAAAATGTCCATGTGCAGGCTCACATGAGCACAGACACACAATTATAGTTGTGTGATGTACACACTGTGGCCAGATACGGTTAGCCTGGTGCCTAAGGTCATCTCTAGGACTGTGGGGATAGAGAGCTCACTTACCCTCATAAAGCCCTCACCATGGGGTACAGGTGAGAAGCTCTGTTCAGGCCACAGCAGAACCTGCAAATGTTCAAAGCAAAGCAAATGTTTGATAGATAAACAGGAATTTAATTCTTTAAAGTATAGACTCCACAGTGAATAGCCTGAGTATCAGGTTTTCCAGTAATAGAGATACCTACTGCTGCCTTGTTTGTGGGCACGCCCTCTTGCCTGGCCTTCACACTGTGGGCTAGAAATGCTCTGCTGTGGGAATATTTATACTACCAAAATAGGCAAAAGCTGCATACAGGACTCATTCCCATCAGCCCCTGCTTTTCTCTCTTGTCTCTCCTTTCCTTCCCCTTTCTTTGCCCTCCCTTTCTTTCTCCCACTATCTGTTAAAACATGCACCGGCACGCCAGAAACCACCACGTGAGTCAATATGGTCTAAGCCACGATAATACCATTTCACATGGACAATAGCCAATTTACCCAATCTGGCTGATAACGGCAACTCCTACTTCCAAATGCGTTTAATCTCTTCTATAAATAATTATTAAACACTCTCTGTTTGCTAGCTGCAGTCGGGCAATGCGTACAATACTAAACAAAAGACTCCCAGTACCAGGCTACAAATGAACAGAAGGGGGAATAAAAGCAAGCAAAGGATAACAATAAGAAGCTGCACTCTGTAAACCCAGGGAACAACAACACACTTGGGAAGCCTGCAGTGGAGAAAACCAACTCCATGGATAGGAAGGTCGGGCAGTCTCTTTAAAGAAGTAGTGAGGGTGTAAATGATGAATAAAGTCGGTAATTAGTGTGTGTTTGGAGAGGGAGGGAAGGACAAATAGCAAGTCCCTGAGGCAACAAAGGCTCAGCACCATGATCCACTCAAGGATCTTTAGGTACTATAATGAGGACTTAGGATTTCCCTCTAAACATTGAAGAAAACCACCCAAGAGACTATGCCATAAACCCCTTTCTCCTAAGACAAAAAAGGAAGACAAAGCTATTGGCTATTGCTGTGACTATTCAGCTCTGCAGTGGATGCTGAGGACTGTCATCAAGATGATGGTAGGACCAACCTGGAGGATTTGATGGCCAAAGAGACCCTACTACACATTAGGTTCTCAGCCCAGTGTGGTGAACAGTGCTGGCTAGCTGTGAGGCATCGTTATTAGTAATCAGAGTTCTTTGGGAAATGGCTTCCATGACTCTTCTATAAAACAGAGACAACAGCCATCCCAAAGCATAGCCACACGCTGCCGAGCAGATAGATCTTTCCAGAAGCAGGTAGAGGCCAAGGGAACAGCCTCTTTTCTTATTCAGTTTTCAGATCTCTTGGTGCCTAGAAAACAAAACAGCTTGTGTGTGTGTGTGTGTGTGTGTGTGTGTGTGTGTGTGTGTGTGTTTAGACAGCTCTGGGAGTGCAAGCAGTTTCCTTGGCTTTGACACACGTAGGCGTGAGGGTGTCTTCCAGGCATCGCAGTGAGTACCCACCCTGGGAGTATGTGCTTGGCACCAGGCCATGCCACGTCTGCCAAGGCATCCCGACCTGAAACCATCCTCACCAGAGGCTTGACATGTGCTGACGGAAGCTTAGACACACGTGTGGTTTCTGAGTGTGCCAGCCGGCGTGTTTTTTCCTTGGCTCCCCGTTTTCTGCAGGTGGCCGGGTTAAGTCAACTCACAGCCGCTGCCCTGTGCTTTCATTCAGGGAAGTCACTCGTCTTCGACACACATTTCACATTCCACAATCTATTACATTTCCGTTGCCCCACCCCCATCTCTATTGCCCCCCAACTCCACTGCAGAAGGGGGAAGAAAGAACAACAAACATTTCAAAAAGCTTCCGCCCATGTGAGAAATGCCCGTGAGTCTGAACCAAATTTGGCTTATTATACACCTGAACAGCTTTTTGACTCAGCCAGAAATGGTTTGGCTCAGTATTTGAGACTGCCCTCTCTTACCAATGACCTTATTTTAATGGTTTGATTTAGACAAATCCTGAGTTCCTGCTGAAAGGGCGTTGTGAGGCACCTCATTCCTCTTGCTGGTGACAGGAACTTAGGAAGTCTGGGCTAGTGAGGGGAGAAGGTAAAGGCATTTCCAGTTGAGGTGAGCCCAGGGCATCACTGGCCAGGGCAGGCACATTCTCTCAGACCAGGAGTGGAAGGCTCCTGGAGAAGGCTGCCTTTCAAGGCAGCTGACAGAGCCTTGCATCCAAAGAAAGCCCCAAGGCATGGTTGCCAGGAGCAAAGACAGCAAGGAAGCTTTGCTTAGCATGTCTCAAGAGGAGATTAAAACACATTAAAGGTTGTGGAGAGTATAACGGGCCTCATAGCTGACACCACACCCAGCAGACACCACATGAGCACATCTTGGGAGCTCAGCTTTGTGTGTGCTGTTTGTAGGTAGACAGTGTAATTCCACCTCTCCTGTGAGTGTCTTAGTGTTAGGCAGTCACAGTTACACTTTACTGCGGAGATCGGAGGGGACCAGCATTAGAGGATCCTAAACACTCAGAGATGGCCTGAGAACACCTCAGGGCTCCTGGGAAACAGCAGTCTGCAATGACCATATGAAGTAGAAAACACATGATGTCTCTTCCCTTAGGATGAGGGCATCTTCCTAGCTCCTGATTCTAGATTAAGGGGTCTGATCTCATGGTCACTTTAGGAATAAGGTAACTTAGAGCCACCCCATTGTCTAGTGTTGCTCCAGGGTTTAAGACTACAGAGCAATGACCTCTCTCCTTTGTCCCAGGGCTTGCTCCCCTGTCTGTAAGTTCCCCTCAGTCTCCACTTGCTTTGAAGGTCTTGTCTGCTGAGTTCCCAATGGTGAACATGGGACGGGTCATGGTGGGGACTGGAACATGGGTATCTGGAGCTTTAGAACATGAGCTTTCAGGAGAAGAGGTGAGTTCACAAAGACAAAGGATGCTTACTTACTTCTGGGGCTGAGCTGGAGGCTACAGCAGGGTGATCCTGTGGGAAAACCACTGGGAGAAAGTCTTCTGTGTTGTTTGGTTTTAAGTTGAGTCATGGAGGTTCCGATGCATACTGTAAACCTTTGAGACAAGTCTAAGGAATCATATGGCCTGACCCCAAAGCGTTCCAAAACAATAGAAGTCTGAGTTCAAGTTCAGCCAGTTGGGTGGCTTATTATTTCCTTTCCATTACCCTTTCAAAGGGTCAGTCATAGGTCAAAGCTTTGACATCGCTAGGATTTCTGGGTAACTGATTGCATAAGGACATTTAGAGGATTAAATTAAATGTGATGGGACGTGTAAGCACAAAGCCAAGAAGTCACAAATGATGCCAGGCTCTTTTCCCTGGGTGCTTCTAGGCTGACATTTTCCTTTTCGGGATCCCTGACCATTGTGAGCTGTCTGACTATCAGGCACGGTGTGTTTATTCTTCTTTACTCTGAGATCAGGCTTCCAGCTGGAAAAGCTGGGGTCAATCGTACTTATTTTCCTAACCTCCCTAACCAAATGGAACCTCAGCACATGGAAACAGAAGGTGTTGCTGGTTAGAGCTGTCTCTGTCTTCTTGGCCAGCTTGCCTAGCAACTCTAGGGGCTCAGCCAGGGTTACCTTTTCATTTTTGTTTTTGTGTTTGTTTGTTTGTTTGTTTGTTTAGAAGAAAACTCACCTCATTTCTCTACGTGTCTTGAAGCTTATTTCTTAATTCAAATTTAAATCATCTTGTCTTTGAAAATACTGTGAGAAGCTGTAGAATGCCTAGAAGAATATGGACAGGAAGACCCTCTATAGGTATCTGTTTCTCTTTCAGGTCACACAGAGGTTTGTCCTCTGGATCACAGCTAGTGTTTCCGCTCTATTCTTTCTCAAAAATAGAGCTTCTTAGAGTGTGGTCCCTGGGCCAGCAATTTGTGCGTCTTCTTGAAACTTGTTGAGATGTGAAACCACTTCCACTCCCAAGTCAGGAACTGGGTATTGCTAATGTAATTCAGGCAGGGCCCTGTAGCCCATGCTTTAAGAAGATGCTGAACTTTTAGTTGGTAATGGCTAGATGCAGTCTGTCTACACTGTAGATTCCTTTCCCTGAGGAAGCATCAAAGGAGAGGGCACAGGTATTTGATCTTTACTAACAGAACACGTGACACCTGAACCTCTCTCCTGCTATCTCTGTGTGAAATGGTATCTACCACCACCTCCTCCCACACACAGTTTTCCTCTAATCCTTAGTAGGGTTGGAAGAGAGAAATTGCAACAAGCAGAACTCCCACATTCTTTGTTGAAAGGAGGCTTGTTCCTCACTTTGGGGATGGAGAGGAAGACTGTTGTCTTGGGGAAGTTGAGTGGGCAGGCTCTATCCAAAACTGTAGCAGGCAGATAGAGCTCTGAAGAACAAACCCACTTTACGTGGTCTCTTTGGTGCCTAAGTGCAGAGTGGACTGAAGGAGAGAGACCCTGGGAAACCACAAGCAATGGCAAACATTCAAAGTCCAGTCAAGACCAGCCAAGGGGAGAATTACTGTATCCCTGTCCTTGGCCCTTGTGACCGCATGCAGGTATGGCTGAAAGGCTGGCTTGAATGCTACAGTTGCGAACCTCTTAAAGATATGACTGAGGGAAAAACTCTGAGGAGCCAACAAGTGATCTCAAGGCTAAGAGTCAGGTGATTGCTGGCAGGGTGACCTGTCTGGCAATCGGATAATATGGGGCTTTCAAACCTCTGCTCCTATGCTGAGAAAGCCAACAAATGCTTTCCAAATCCAGCAACTGAAATCTAAGGGATAAACAAAAGTTAACCAGTGTGTTTCATTGGAAGTGAACTTTGATTAAATTTGATCAGTGTTGCCTCTGAATGGGTTGCAAGTTCGGTGTGATGTTTTCTTTATTCATAAGGAACTGTGACTAACTTGCTGTTCAAACTGTAACCTAACCAGAAATTATATTCTTCTAGCTAATACCTCAGCCTCAGCAGAACCTAAAGTTTGACTCAGTCAAACATCAGTAAATCAGAGACTACAAGCTGCCTATGTATGACCATATAAGGGAACTGTCAAATATAGCCTATCAGGTAGATTTGTCTAACAGTTCCCTTTCTCTGGACATCATGTAACCTGCTTATGAATCCATGTGAGAGAAAGAGCTTCAAAGATTCATCTTCTGGGCATGGCACAGGCTTTGCAGTAATCATCTCAGAGTGGCTACAGTTGCCTGCACTAGGCCTGCATAAGACTGGGCCTGTCAATAGTCAATAAGACTGAAGCTAGCTTCACAGTGTCCTGTGCTTCCCAGTGAACTGATGGGTTCCAGAGATGGGACATTGTCTGTAGTTATGTCTCCACGGATGAGTGCACCAGGCTCTAGTGGATAGGACTCCAAGGACCACATCGACCCTTACTGACTGCTGGCAGATTCAGGGCAGAGGCTGTCATCTTCCTTGCTTGTGGACCCACCAGGCTCACAAATGATCCTGGTTCAACTAAGTGAGTAACAAGACAGTATGAGGAAGAAAGAGACAGTGTTCACAGGGATTCAAGAGAGAGAGAGATAGTGAGTAGAGGGGGCCCACTATCATGTATATTCATGAAATAAATAAAAATGAATAAAAGTTATAAAAATATGGGTAGTAATTTTACAACAATATCAAGCACTGTATGTAAAGTGTAGGGAAAGATATATATTGTATATAATATGTAAAGTATATATAATGTAAAACTTATTATATATATTTTAATTATATATTTTAATCTATATATTTGTTCTTCGAGAATTAGTACAATGAGTTTTGACCACATCTCCTTCTTCTTGAAACTCCTCCCAGACACACACCTCTTCCCTAGTCACCCAGTTTTGTGTTCTCTTTTATGCTTTTATCCATCAAGTTTATTGTGATGCCCATGTATTCACAGATGTGTGGTTGTCCACCAAGCCTGGTCAACTTACCAGTGGTAGTACTCTTAAAGAGAACTGACTCTCCCTCTCCCAGTAGCTATCAATCACCTTTGCTCCGTGCTGGGCTATGAGCTGGCTTCAGCTTGCATAGGGCTTGTGTATACTGTGATAACCACTGTGAGCTCGTGTATGCAGTTGCCCTGTTGTGTCTGGAGGACCCTGTTTCCCTGCATTTGTTCCCTACCTCTGTCTCTTAGAGTTCTTTCCCCTTCTCTGCAATGATTGTTGAGCCTTGGTAGAAAGGGGTGGTGTATAGATGCTCCATTTAGGGTTGGGCCTTCTGCACCCTCTTATTCTCTGTACCTTAGCCACTTTGTGGATTTCCGTGTTAAAGACCGTCTACTTCAAATAGAAGCTTTTCTGATGAGAGAAGCACGAATCTATGTGTAACCCATAACTCACCAGGAGAAGGTTGAATATTATTTCTAGTTAACAGAATAATAGTAGTGGGCTCACCCCTGGGTCCTGTGGACTATCTCATTACAAGTTCTTAGCCTATCAGTGAATTGTTGAATTTCATCATTCAGAGTAGAACTTAAATCCAATCAGAAAGTAGTTGGTTATTTCCATATGTGTGCCAGGTATGCCAGGGGGTATATCTCGTCAGGCCAATGGTTACTGTAGCTTGCAAGGTTCACAGCTGGGTAAGACTGGGGATGCTTTCCTTATATGGTAGCATGCACAGCACTCTCCAGCCCTGTGGAAGCTAGGCAGTAGAGATGAAGCTTCTAGGTCAGTACCAGTTTGATTTCTCTATGGACTGTAGCTCAACATTATGCTGTCTTCAGCAATAGGGTCTTCCTGTCAAATTCCGGAGGGGGACCAACACCAATGGTAACAGCTATACTTTGGGGGGGGGCCTGTGGCCCTAACTGGCCAACAACTCCAAAGAGTCTATTCTTTGTACTGGCCTTTTTATTTGTTGCCTTATAACTAGTGGGGACATTGGTCCACCAACTACCATTTTCAATTCTCTCTCTCTCTCTCTAGTGCGTGATGTGTGTGTGTGTGTATGTGTGTGTGTGTGTGTGTGTGTGTGTGTGTGTGTGTGTGTGTGTTGAGAGGATTATGGAAGTTTTCCATTTGTTTTCCTTCAGGGATGAACTGGAACCTATAAGCCAATTAAAATCATTTCCTTCCCAAGTTGCTTTTCATAAGCGTCCCATCACAGCATAGTAGTTCAGAATTTGGTACCAAGGATGAGATATTGTTGTGATGGATCTGACCATCCATCACATGTTGTACTTTCGGTGGATTGCAGAAGGATTTTGGGGTTTGAACGAGAAAAAAAAAAAAAGCCATTCAGTGATCAGTGAATAATTTGGCTTGTATAGGAGCTTGGAATGACCAAGCCCACTCAGTCAGTCAACAGGTTCTCCAGTGCGGGAGTGAGGATTAAAAAGAAAAAGGACAGTTAGATAGCATTGTAGCATGACCCCAGTCAATTCTCAGACTGAAGGCAAATTTTTATTTTCCAATCCACTTTTTATACCATTTTATTTACATGCAAGTATTTTGGGCAAGCAGTTCAACAAGGAACTAACAAAGCAGCGAAGTCCCGAAATTACTCCAATGACAGTTGTTTAAAAGGGCTTGTCATAATGACCGAAATACTTGATCCCACTTCCCTGTCCAAGCCCAAAATCTTGCCTGAAGCCTAGTTCTTCTGTTCCACCCTAAGACTAAAATTCCTGCCTTCCCTTACTTCCCTATTACAGCCTAAAGTTAGATTCTTGCTGAGACTTACGTCCTTATCCTGCCCTAATGTCAGATTCCTGCCTGAGCTTACTTCCTTGTCATGGCCAATGTCAGATTCCTGTCTGAAGCCCATTTCTTTGTCCTTAGCTAATGTCAGACTCCTGTCAAGTGGTACCCCAGAAGGCTTTCCACATTGGCAGATAGGAAGGGTGAGAGAGTTACAGATGATGGAGGCCTGGCTTTTCGTACTTCAGGGGAAAACAGAACTCTCAGAGCTATTCATGTGATATCTTGTATTAAGGATCTTTAGAAGGGAAACGTTTGCTTTATTGAGACAATCAGTGTTGACTGCTAGGGTATAAAATTAATCAACTGTGATTAATAAAAGACCAGCATCACTGAGGTAAAAATCTGGCCTGTGGAGCATTTTCTTGATTAATAACCGATGTGGAAGGACCCACATCAACGTGGGTAATGCCACCCTTGGGTAGGTATTCCTGTGTTGTATAAGAAAACAGGCTGAGCAAGTCATGAAAGCAAGGCAGTAAACAGGATTCCTCCATAGTCTCTGCTTCAGCTCCTACCTCTGTGTTCCTAGTTGAGTTTCTGCCCTAAGTTCTCTCCAAGATGGAAGGTGACATGTAGTTATATGCTGAGTCATAGCTTTCACCATTCCTTCTAATTTAGATCATTTGTGGGGTTTTTTTTTGTACTGCTTTATATCCTGGTTATGCTTGTGGATACCACGTTGCATGCATCTGTCAGCATTCATAAAAGTGTCTATTTTCAAAAGGCAAACTTACACAAGAAGAAGTTATATTAGTTATATTATACTTGCTTTTTATCCCCAAAATGCAGTTAACTGTAACACCCTGGGCACATGACCAATGGTATTAAAATGTGGTCAGATAAGAACCACCAGACATTGTTGTTATGGCCATTCCTGATTGGGGAGTGCAAAAATTAAGAATTGTGGGGTGTTAAGTAGCCTTTTGGGGGTAGGGAGAGGGAGGAGGCTGCAGACTAGATCAGCAGGAGAATTGTTGGTGGGGTTTAAACTAACCCTGTTCCAGCTAATATGGGCACACATCAGTCAATAAAACCATTCATTCACTAGTGTTCCTTAGGGTGCAGTTTATCAGCAAGTGGAGCCCTGGGCTCTGTACACCTCAGGTGCTCAATAAATTCTTTTCCTTGATTTGCCAGTAAAATATTCTGAGATCACTATTATACATCACAGGCGTATTAAACCCTTCAGCTGAGTCCTGCTGAAGTAGAAAGCCTCATGAGCTCACTCTGTCTCTGCGCTGCGCCACAGCAGCATAGCGGGAGGACTTGGAACACAAAGCCCAGATTGTCCTAACCATGTCAGTGGTTAGCTATGTCCATCGTGTCTCATTGGAGAGCCCCCCTTTCCCTGTCCAATGGGGATGTTCTTTATTCTCAGCAATAGAGCGACTTGTGTATCGTATAAAATCATTTACACAGGAGAGCTGCCCGGCCCCAGAAGTCTGCTTTGATAGGACACTGGGCTCCTTCCACACTCCTCTGGCTTATTCAGTTATGTGTTCTACCATGTTTAGATCAACGAGCTCATCCTGGTGCCTCCTCTGAAGCTAAGGAGGTGCCACCTAGAGCGTTCCCTAACTGTGACTTGGATGGATGAAGTAAGAAAGATGCCAGAGAGTCTGTAGAAAGAAAGGAAGCTTGCAGATTCTCAAGTTCAATGAGGCTTTAGGAGGCTGGAAGTCTCTACAAATAATGGCCTGCTTAGAAGAATATCAATGATTCTGGAGCCAGCTCTGACCATTTTTAGCCATCCCAGAAGCACATGCATTTAACTCCGTCTCCCCCTCACCTCTCAAGCCCAGCCTCTTGAATCTGTTATGACACAAATGGAATTACCTGGAAGGTCTGACCAGGGTCAGCCCCCAGAGCAAAGGGTGGCAGGTGCAGCTGGCTCTATTCACAGCCCTAGGGACTTGATGTATGCAAATGTTGAGGCCAATAGGCCTGGAACAATGGAGTGCCTTAATCCCCCCAGGCAAGGGGAGGAGGAGAGCCCTCATCCACACCTCACCCGTGTAAACTATGTAAAAGCAAAACTCACCCTAGCATCTACAGAATGGAGGCCTCTTTGAACACACCAGGATCCCTTTTCTTCAAAAAGAAAAGGAGGAAGAGGCTACACCTGCCTGGAGGACAGCCCACACTCACTAGGAAGAGGCCTTACCTAGCCTGAAGTTGCAGAGGCTATAGGGAATATTCAGGGGTGTTCTGCTAATTGGCGAAAGCCCTCAGGCATGATGGGGGTTAGTAAGGCTTCATTTGGCTGTCATGGAAGCACATTAGGACTGAGCGTCTGCTAGCCACCTTTCATTATTGAGTTGACTTGGCACAGACAAGCAGAGGAGCAGAGTCCCAGTTTTTTCTTTGTGGCTCTGAGATCAGAGAAAATCACCCTCTGCTTAGTGGCTAAGTGTTTCTGACCCCTCCTGGTCTAAGTGCAAGGAAGGCGGCTTCTATCTGCTCAAAACCTTTGACATCCTCCACCCCGGGGATCACCCTTTATCCACCTGTTTGCCCTTTAAATGAACCATCCAAACTGGCCACTTCCATGCATCAAGGGCAGAGATGGGTAGCACCCTGGACCTGATGGCCCAACAGTTCATTTGCCCCCTTCCCAGCTCATCTCTCTGTACAGCCACCAAGACTTCAGGTACTTACATTATACTTTGTGGGGAGAAAAAGTGACTTGCAGCAGGTAGGCAGGCAGGTGAGGGGAGTCTACATCCATCAAGCCATGGCTGTATTTTCACACCTCTCTCTCTCATCTATCACCATCATGATCACCGTTTTGGCTCCAGATGAACAATGTTCTCTTCATACTTTCCTTTGTTTCTGTGCCTCAAATTTCTTTGTATTAATTCCTCTTTGGGTGTAGATAGCCCCTTCTGAAATGGGAAGGAGTAGTGTCAGGAGAGCAGAGGCGCCCCACCGCCAGGTCTGCTCTGCTACCTTCAATAGTACAGTATGGCTTTGTTTCACCAACCCCTCTGGATTTCAGGCGAGTGTTCTCTGGGCCTTTTATGCACCAGCACAGAGACAACCTTCTCTACACAGTAGAATTTGAACCATGCCTTCCTATCTACTTGACTGAGAAACTTTCCCATGCTCTTTGTCAGACTTTCACCTCTCATGTCTGGTGAGAAGGCTTGTTTCTCATTACTGCTGTCCTAACCTTTTAGAGGGCAGCTGTCTGTGTACTTGGTCCCGGATAGTGACTCTCTTCTGAGTCTCTAGGATATGTGGAGTTTGAGCATCAGCAACTTCTGTATGAGGCACTGGAGGTGAGGGCCATGGAATTGCACTGGATATCTGCCCCAGAGAGATGCCAAGGGGCAGCTCACTTGCCCCCCTGGCTACTGAGGACTCTGGCTCCTTGTTTTTCTTGTTTTGAGATTCAAATGATCATGCAAATTAGAGATAGGAAATCACCATTAGGTCATCTTTCCCATCTTTCATCCCAGGGGCTGAATTGGGATCAATGTCTATTCTCCAGTTCTTTGTTCTCCCTGGTGTTAAATAATGTAAGGAGCAGGCTGTTCTATTCTGGGAAGAAGAGTATGACATATTCTAACACATTTTCACAGGAAAAAGGCCTTTCATCTTCAGCCCGAAGAAGTTTCCTTTCTTTCCATTCATTTCATGACTTCATCCTTTGGACCCCCCTTTATTGCAGCCTCTCCCTTTTGGGGGGTTGGGCCTAAAGATATATTTCTTAGAACTGGTTCTCAGAATGAGACTCCTGAGCATAGCCTGCCTGAAATGAGAATGAGGTCCAAGCAGACCGAATTTTTTTCCTCTTGTTGCAAATACAAAGTATTATAGAAGCAGTGGGGAGTAGGGCTGACCCTGTTCTCAGTGCACTTTGAGCCAGAGATTCCATTCAAAAATTTCTCTAGATCTAAGCTATTCTGTTCTGTTTTAAATACACCCCCTTTCCTCCTGTTCTTTCACAGCTGTCTTCTTCTTTCCTTCCACCACCTGTCTCCATGGAGATAAAGGTACCAGTGAGACCCCATGGTTCTTGGACGGTATGTTTTCAAAAGCTGGACAGGGACTTTTCCCTCTCATGGCCTTTTCTTGCCCAGCGAAGAGAATGGTATTGCAAGAGAACGTTGCACATCCACCAATTCAGATCTCATTTACAGTTCTAGAACTGGGCAACAGCTAGGATCAAAAAAATAGTCCAACAAGGCTGGAAAGATGGCTCAGCCATTAAGATTATTCACTGCTCTTTCCAGAAGACTGGAATTCGATTCCTATCACCTGCAGTTTGGGTGACTCATGTGTGTGGAAAGCACTGCCCATGGGCTATAAGGTAGTGAGGATGTCCACACAAGAACTGTCTTTTAAAACATGCTAGGTTTATTCTTTGTACTATCATACTAATATAAAAGTTAAGCAGAGGTCTCACGAAGCAGGGAGCAGTTGATTGGGCAGAAAATGCTGCTGCAGGGTCCCACTGGAGAGTCATCTCTGGTGAAGATGCTTCAGGAGCTTAAAGGCTCTACCCATGTCCATCATGAAGTCCTTCAGCTATGACAGGCTGGGGAGGATGATGGCACTGATGGAGTTCTAGGAAGTCCTCAAGAGCACTGGCCAGGGTGTAGTGCTGACTAGAGGGCCTGTGTGAGCCCAGCAACAGTGCCAGAAATTCACTGGTCACTGAAATCCGGGCCATGCACCAGTCTCACTCAAGTCCTTGCCCTAATAGGTATCAACACAGAGGAATGAGCAGTATTCAATCACGGGTCTCCTCTACAATGGTCATATCTAGCCCTCTCTACACTCCAAAAGTCTGTCTCGATTCTTTATTTTTATGATTGATTGATCATGGTTGTGTCACACACATATATAGAAGGTAAAGGACAACTTGTAAGGGTTGTTTCTTTCTATCATGTGGGTTCCAAGGATCAAATTTAGGTTGTCAGGCTTAGTTTCAAGTGTCACCACCTGCTAGACCATAATCCAACCCAGTTTCTGACCTCTTTTAGTCTGACAGTGGGGATTACACGTCAACACACAAAATCAAAAGGGATGCTCACACTAGCCAGGCCATGGTGTGGGCCAATTATCCCAGCATGAATCTGATAGCCACAGTGAGTATGTATGTTATAGCTAAGGACATTTCATGTAACTCTTTTTGATATGGTGCTGTTTATATGTGATAAATTGCCCATGACTTAATGCCTTCAGAAAACAGCAGTCAAGGATGATCACAGATATTTTAAGGGTGCAGAATTCAGGAGTGTCATAGGTAGGCAGTCTGACTGAGGGATTCTGGTGAAATCTTAAAGTGCACTCATCTGTGGTTCTGATTGGAATGAGAATATCTACTTCCACATGGCCTCCTTCTAAGACCAATGGGTTGTCTGAGCTACTTACTGCAGGAGCTGTCAACCCTGTTCACTCCATAAGGCTGCTTGAACTTCTCAAGACATGGTGTCTGATATATCCCAGAGCCATAACCAGAATAACAAGACAAAGCTTTGATGTCCTTTGTGACTGAACCTCAGACATCTCATTCCAGTATTTCTGTAACATCTCATTAGTCACACAGGGGACATCCACAGAGGACAAAATGTACAAGCACCATGGGTCTGTTGACTTATCTGTGCTAAACCAGACTTGAAAGGGATAATCTGAGGTCTTTTCTGACTCCAGAATTTTATGGTGATAGTTTTACAGATATCCAGGTTCTAACAGGATTTAATTATGCCACGACCGCCATGAGCTAAGGGCATGAGAAGACAGGTAGGAGTAGGGTGTGACTCTTGGCCCCTTCAGCTCAGATCACAGCAGGTGTTGCTAGGCTCACACTGAAGTGACACAGAGTCTCACTGTAGGCATGGGGTTGAGGGGTGCTCTGGCCTTCATGATGGACTTTGCAAGAATGAGATCATTCAAGGTTGTCTGCTCAGTTACTACTGGGATGCCTCCAAGCCACATACATGCCAGTGTTAATAGTGGAAAATGGTACAAGGGGCGGCCTGACAATGTGGCATTGTCCTGCAGGATTCATGATTGGCTTTTAACAAGTGACCTTTTATCAGAATTTGTTTTGCCTACGGCTGGTGGATATGTCCCAACACAACTTTGCTGGGACATTTGGGAACACCTGCTTTCGGATGGCTTTTCTGTCATGTCTCCAAGATTTCTGTGCACTTCTTTCCAGCATTGATTGGCACTATCCTGGCAGAATCCTGCCAGTGGAATGTTGTTTTAGGGAAGTGTTGGGGGAGGGATGGCTGTGGAAGTCCCTGTGAGTGGCTGTGATTTGTGGCAAAGAGTGTTTTATAGTTTAACTTGCTTCAGCATGGCTTCTTCTGCAACTCAGCACAAGTCGGAGAAATGGAGAGAGAGAGAGAGAGAGGGAGAGAGGGAGAGAGAGAGAGAGAGAGAGAGAGAGAGAGAGAGAGAGAGAGAGAGAGAGAGAGAGAAGAAAAGTATATTGAATATTGTATGTCAGCCAAGGTAAAGGGGAAAAGATCTTTCTAAGATACTAGAACATTCTTAAGGAAGCACATCATTGGGTTGCATGGAATTTTTCAGAAAACCTGGGTGCACGCCCTAATGTCTCACTCTCTGGCTTGGCCACGCACACAAACTATGTTTTCTCATCTATTAAATGCAATTAACATGTTTCTTTGTGTCACTGGATTTCTCCAAATCCAATATGTAGATTTTATTTGGGAGAAGATCCCTTGTTTTGAAAGTCTTCTGTGTCCCAGGTTGGCCTTGGACTTGCTATATAGATGAGAGTGGCCTTGAACTTCTGACTATACCTTCCAAGCACTGGGATTAAGGCGATCATCACCACATTCAGTGGGAAACGGACCTCTGGACACATTCACAGATGCAGGTGGAGGTTATATTGTTGTTAGAAACATGGAGTTGCTACCAGCCAGCTCCAGACTCCATTCCAGGTTCTGATTCTTTTCATAGTGCTCAGCTTTACTGTGCACACAGTCACTGGGGTCAAGAATACTGTAGGATGTGCCCAGGCTATGTGCTAGGATGCAAGTTTTGGTTCAGTAGAATTTCTATGATGGCTGAAGTGCTATGCTTCCTAGCTGCTGTCCTGTGCTCTGTGGAACAAGGAATTTGGTCCTAAATCTACGGACTGCCAGCTCCATTGGCCATCAGAGCTACATGGAAGCTTCGGGTTGGCACGTCTAGGCTGCACTACAGATCACTTTAACCAAAATCCCTGGTTCTAAGATGCAGCATCCGTGAGTGGCTTGTACTAAGTCAGTCTATTCATCTGCAAGACTGGAAAATGCAGATCATGATCTATATTTGTGAAACCTCTGTGAATGCATTTCAACCAGATGCAGATGACAAGCATCCAGGAATCAAATTTCAGGGAGCCCTCTTTCATTTCATTATTTCTGAGTGCTGAGTCACGTAGACTTTATAAAGTATTGAGATCATAACTAATCTATATTGCATCGAGAACAGAGAATATGCAAAAGTCCCATGCCGATTCTATGCCACCATGTGCTTACAGGTATGCACCTGCAGATATGGGTATGTATGTGTGGGCTCCTGGAACCAGGACCATCTTGTGACTCCTAATCGATGATATTAATGGCCTTCCCTTCATCAACCTGTGTTGAGATTTGCATTTTGTAAAGCCCTTGATAAGATGTCTGTCTGATAAAAGGCTGACAAGAATTTCTCGGGCATGCATCCATTACTCCACTTAATTCTTGGAAAAATACTGTGACATAGTGACACTTTCTGATCTCAGAGGGTGTTACATTTGAATGGGTCCATTGTGACAGAGAGATGGGATGGTTTGGACAGAACCCAAGCCTCTTCAGGGTTTTTTGTTTTTTGTTTTTTTTTTTCCTCTACAGCAAAATGTGGCCCAGTCTCTGCCATGGAAATAAATGTTTACATGTGCTTCATTGACACCAGAAGTGGCTGCACTGTGTTCTCTGGGCCTCACTCTCAAGCAGGTGTACACAACTACAGTTGACCTTTTTGTGTTTATTTGTTCATTTTCATGTATGTTGGTGTGTGCTTGCATGTATGGTGCTGCATATAAACTTGGGTATGCATGAGTATAGAGGCCCAAGGTTGATTTCAGTATCGTCCTAAATGGTCTCTTCTACCTCATTCATTAAGGCAGGGTCTCTCAGTCAAACTCAGAACTCACTGATATGTCTAGTCTTGATAGCCGATTTGATCCCTTATCTGTAGCTTCAGAGGCTGGGATTGCAGAGGGGCACCATGCCCACATGGCACTGATACAGGTTCTAGGATCTGGACTCCAGTCCTTAAGCATACAAGGCAAGTGCTTTCCCTGTTGATCCATTTCCTCAACCTGACTCTTTTGCTAAAGACACAAGGGGACAAGGTATGTAACCACAAAAATGATGCCCATGTTACCAGCTCCAAGGACTTACGTCACTGAATTTTAAAAAGAAGAGGCACTAATAATGTAGGCCGCAACATAACAGTAGGCAGGAGGCTTTTCTATCACTCCTTAGTTGTAAGATGAATAAGAGGGCTTTGGGACCAACAGAGTACCCTGTGTTTCTTCTGACCCACTCCTTCCCTTCCTGCATCTTTCACTTGAGGAGGAAGAAGAGTTAGGGACAGTGAAAGACCTAAGCTACTGGAGTCTTACATGGATCATGGCAGCCATCTTTACTAGGACTCTGAAAAGAATGCTTTTATAATTCCTAAAGAGGGATGTGGTCCTCCTTTGTCCGGGGCTGGGACGAGCCATGGAATTAGTGACTAGTGGCTGTGTTGTAAAGCTCAGGAAAGCAGCCTGCTGGCATAGCTTTAGCTTGGATCTCTAAAAGCTTCTGAAAGTTGCATGTAAAGATCTCATTGCATCCCACCAAAGGTTGCCATGGCCTGTTTCAAGATGCTCTCCAGGGATTTAAGGATTGTCACTCTAGAATGTTCTGTTTTCCTGTTCCAGCCTGATGGCTGAATTAAGTGGCTTGGGGGAGGGGTGGGGAGTGAAAATCTTCCATTTGGCAACTGTATCAGGTAATGGACAGAAATTAGTGTTTTGAGTGTAATGGATGCTTTTTAAGAATTAATAAGAGACTAACAGAGTCTTTATTTATTTCGAGGAAAGGATTAAATGAGATACCTGAGCTATTTAAGATGCCATGGGAACACAGTGTGGAATTTATCTTCTACTTGCTGACACTCTAATGTGTGTTTATTTTCCTGTCATGGGCTTAAGGTAATGAATCCAGGGCTGAGGAGGCTGCTAATTTCTTCTAAGGGATGGTCTTCATTGTGAAAACAACACTTCCTTTTCAAACGTCTGGAAAGACATTAAGCAACTTGGGGATATTCCTTTGTTCTGACTAGCTCACCAAAATTACCTGGAAGATGCTAAGATTCCCTCAATGACATTTTAACCTGATGTCCCATCTTTGTAGGTGGACAAAGAGAAACACAGGCTTCATTCCATTTGTGGCGCTGGATCTGGAAGATATAATGTGAACACAGAAGCCACATAACCATCAGTTGCACTGTAAGCCTGTGAGGTGGGGCATATCAGGTACCCAGGCTGGGGAGTAACCAGATCTCCAGAGAGTGTACTTGGTGAGCAGACAGGACGCACAGTCCTACCAGCTCTCCATCATCTTTTGCTTTGCAAAGTTTCCCAGCAGCACTTTTTTTTTTTCAAATCTTTCCTGATGAATAAATATTAGTTGTGTGAGGGACATATCCATGATTGGTATGCTTTAGTGAACGAATAGATCATAATTTCTTCTTGTATGGAGCTTACACTCTAATTGGGGAAAATAGATAATAAATAACGAGCACAATGAATAAGAGAATCATGTGTGTTAATTCTCGTACCTTCAGGGGATACACTCAAGGCTGACAATAAGTGCCTGATGCTACAGATAACATTGACATCTGTATCTTCTGCATTTTTTTCTTATACATACATACCTGTGGGAAATTGTAATTCATAAATTAGGCACAGTATAAAGTTATCAATAACTAATAATAAAAGCTATCTCGGGGCACTATACCAGAGATCCTGTGTGTTCCTTTCTCTTAAAGAACATGTCACTGGACTGCATTCACAACTCTTCTTGAAAGACAGCTTGGCTTCCTCACCCCTTGCCTGGGATCTCTGATGCTATGCTCAGACCATCCTTGAGCCAGTATGTTCTAGCTGCCCACCAAGGTAGCTAGATTAATAATATGTCTGCATAAGCTGGAGTCACCTCTGAAGACAGAACCATGTAGTGATTTGACCAGAGAATCTTTCCTAATAAATGAATATTGGTCTCAAAGTGACCGAGGTTTGGGTAGCAACATGTGTAAAGACCTCTTTTAAAATGGATATTGTAACTTTATTGTTTTTTAAAAATATACTCACTCGCCAAGGGCACATTGTCTTCACGACACAACAGGACTGACACACATATGAACTGACACAGACTGTTCAGGCACAAGCAGGGCCTGCAGAGGTTCCAGTCAGATGGAATCTCAGTGCTGATAGCAGGGAGTGGGTACAGGGCTCCCACCCCTAACCCAGAGGCTGTCTGCAGTTGATACCTGGCAAACCCAGAGGCTGTCTGCAGTTGATACCTGGCAAAGGAAAGGAGAGTTTTCTGCAGGGGCATCTCAGAACATGCCAGAATCACATCTGAAGACACGAACCACATTATGATTTGACCAGGGAACCTTTTCCAATAAACGATAATTGGCTACGATGGGGTAATTGGAGTGGGGTCCGGGTATATTAACCACACTTGAAGGTAGGGCCTATGTCCAGCAGTAGATGGCCAACTCAAGATGAACTCAGTGGTATTTTTGTAATTTTTTTTGGGGGGGTCTCATATTGCTTTGTTTGGGCATTTTTTTTCTTACTGATCTTTTGCTTGTATATTATAATTTCTGATTTTGTGTTTTTATGGCTTGTGTTTTTCTCTTCCTTTTACTTGGTTTTTATTTTATTTTGCTTTTATTTCTTGTTTATTTTTCTAGATGGGGAGCATGGAGTTGAATGGAAGAGGGACGTGGGGAGGATCTGGGAGGAGATGAAAAATTAAAAACAATTAAAAAAAACAACTGATATTTAAAGGAAACCTAAAGTAAGTAAGTAAGTAAGTAAGTAAGTACATGGTCACCGTCTCTGGGGTAGTGAAGGAGAAAAAAAAAATCCAAAAAATTTAAAAAGTATTTTTAAAAGAATTGGGAAGAGAATTCCTCAACTAATTCATGTTGCTGTGGATGGTGGAGAAGCCCCCGAGGTGATATGCCATAAAATCTGCTTCCTAGATTGTCAGGGGAATGCTGTCCATAAAAGGTTCCATCCCTCAGATTCTCCTCCCACTTTTCCTAGGGAGCCAGGGTGGTTATGGAGGGGTGTTGCAGATGCCTGGATCTTGTTTGGTGAAGTGTACTCACACCTCCATTGAGGATTCAAAACTCTTTACATCCCATGAAAGCCCTGGGCTGTGAACAAATTTTACCTTAAAGCCATACAGTTTTACAGTTTTCTGAACCAGTTTTAGGAGTAAAAAATGAAGTATTTGGATTTTTGCATCAAGAGGTCACACCAAGCCAGTGTGAGTACCCTCATGTTGCTCACACAGTGCCAGTGGTCATGAAGAGGGGCGTGCATCTCTTAGACCGTATCCAGTCAAGTGATACATATCTGTGATCTATATATTCAGGGATATTTGCACCAGTGTTCCATTGTAGATCAAAAGATTGATCAAAGGGGGACCTTTAGTTTGTAAATATTAAATGAGCTGAATTTTTAATTAATTAATATCCAAATAACTAATATCTACTAAAAGTCCTATTTGGAGGTGATTATTCTCATTCCTGAGAGATTTGCGTTGAACAGGGAAGCTTTCAAACTTATTTAAACACATGGGTAAATTACTCTATGTCTTCCAGAAGTATATTTGAGCATATACCTGACCTTGGACCCCCAGCTGGTGCTGGGAAACTCACAGAGTGTTAGGGCTGTACCAGAATGAGCAGCTTGGTCTTCTGTGAGCATTTGTGTTTACGGTTTACCATATAACTTCCAAACGGGTCAGAAAACACATTCTACCTGAAAAAAGAGAGGCGGTGTCTATATTACTCGCTTTGTCAATTATACCTTGTCAAAGCAATTAGATAAGATAACCCCTTACTGAGAGCTAACACAAGGACAGGTCAGGCTTCACAGACTGAACCGTGCCTGGACCAGAGCTGCACCTACTAAGTTAGGCTTTTAGGATTAGTTAAGGTCTAAGTAAATACTGGAGATTACAATGTCGCCTGGGTTATTCTAATGCGCAAATGGTGTGGAAACTTCCTTTCTCTCAGACTTGGTTACTCCCAACCCTTGCCTTCCTCATTCCAGCCATTCCTGCTGCCTCTCCTCTATTTCTTGGCATAGTTCAGAGTGAAGCCTGGGTACAAGAGTTCAAGTAGGGGTAGGCACAGTTTCAGGTGCCTGTGAGTTGAGCTATCACTTCGGTAGGACCCATGTCTGAGAGGACTTCGTGTTTGTTCTGGGAGCCCATCCCATTGCAGTGTAATTCTTGCTCTTGTCTTTGTCTTTTGCTTCCTGTAAATAAAGTCAAAGGGGACAAAGGAGCAGAGTCATGAGTGAGAGGAGATAGGCCAGGTGCCTTCTATTCACACCAAGTCTATAGCATTGAACTCTGATCTATCTGCTGTGCGTGAGAGCCAGAGAGATCAAAAGGGTGCTGGGCATGTGTGTTTTACTTCCACCTGTGCAAAGGTACTGACAGATCTGTCAAGTCAGAACTTGCTACAAGTGCAGGAAGAAGGCACAGCTTGTTGTGTATCCTGGACTTTTTAATAAGTTGTTTTTATTATTTTTAATTACGTGGTGTGTGTGTGTGTGTGTGTGTGTGTGTGTGTGTGTGTGTGTGTGTGTGTGAGCACGTGAGTGCAGGTGCTCACTGGGGCTAGAAGCATCAGCTCCTCCTGGTGCTGGAGTTACAGGTACTTGTGAACCATCCAACATGGATGCTAGGAATGGAACTTGGATCTTCTGTAAGAACATGACATGCTCTGAACCAGTGAGCCATCCTTTCAACCCTGAAAGGAGCCCTCTTTGACTCTCTCTTAGTTTATGATTCTCTCTTATTAGCCAAACATTGATGCTGAAATGAATGACATAAAAGGAAGTAAAACACCTTTGTCCTTTATCTCCAGGAAGAGAAAGGTAGACTGTGTGCCTCTGTGTGTGTGTGTGTGTGTGTATGCATGTATGTCTCTCTGTGTGTTGTATGTTGTGTGTGTGTTGTATGTGGTATGTGTGTGTTTTATGTGGTGTGTGTGTTGTGTCTGTGTGTGTGTGTGCGTGTGTATGTATGTATGTATGTATGTATGTATGTATGTATGAATGTATGTCCCTGTGTGTTTTTGCTTCTCCCTTGATTGACTTGCATGGGGCCCTCACTGCACACACTTGTCTACCATCTAGCCACGATAAATGTCATTTTGGCTATTCCACACAGGGGTCAAACACTTTTACATTTGCATTGAAAAGTGGCCTTCCATAAGGCAACAAAAAGTGTTAAATCATATGCTCACAGTTTAAAACTTTTAAAGAGCCAGGCAAAAATCATGACAAATGGAAAAAGAGATCACTGATGAAAGGCACCATTCTCTTCGATGTTTGTACAAAGGACTACACATTTTCATTTTGTACTTGGCCCCCAAAAATGATGTAGCTGGTCCTGATGGAGCTTCAGGGAGCCAGCTATAAGCAAAAGTATCCCCTTTCTGGCCCCACCTACCCAGACTCCCCCATGCTTCAAGGAGCAGGAGCCAGGACCTGGGGCTGATTGCTGCCTCCGGTGGAGATTTGACTGGGCGCCCAGCAGAAGATGCTGGGACTCCAGCCCCACAGCTGCGGGAATCCCGCCTGCCTGACAGCTTCCAGACATCCCAGCCTGCAGTGGAGAGGGATAATGAGCAGTTCCTTTCTGAGGATGAACCAAGAGCAGGCAGGAAGGGTGATCGTTAGCAGCTCTCTGCGGATACACCAAGGCCAGCAAAAATGTCTGCAGACAAGTAATTTGGCTGGGCGTGTTTTGACAATAAACTCAAACCAGACAGAAGGCTGGTGGGGAAGGGAGGGAGAAGCTAGAGGGAGAAGCTGGGGGGGAGACGCCAGAAACTTGGTAGAAGAAAATAACTAGGCTCCTGCATGCTCACTGCCCCCAAGCAGCAAGCTGCAAATAAACAAACATTCCTGGAGAGGCAGTGTGGGTTTGATGGAAGGAGTCCTGGACCTTCCCTTCAGCCTTCCTCAGAACCCATTAGCTTCCTTATAAAACTCCCTCAAGCCTGGCTTCATCCATATGAGTAAGACTGGGATTCCAAGAGTCAGTCAGGCTTTGCTCCCTCCTTCAAGAGACTTCACCTCTACCTTAAATGGTTGTCAAGGGAACAGCACGCAGTCAGGGCATCAGTGGGCACATGTGCCCAATACACTAGTCAGACGGAGATGAGTTCTGCTGGACACAGAATGGAGGGGCCCAGGACTAAGTTGTTGACCCCTAGACACCTGTTGTAATTCCTGAAGACTAGCTCATTTTGTGTTGAATTCTAGCTGTCTAGGCTAATTATCTGTCAGTGGAAATCCACAGATTAGCAAGTGTGGGAGCCATGTTGCTTGGGTGTAAAGCAGTCAGTCAACAGGGAACTGAAGAATGCAAACTAACGCTTCCCATCACAGTTACTGACAGGTGCTCCTCTCATGAGACAGCTCAGGGCCCTAATCCTAAAGCACATTGCTCATGGGGACTCCCAGTCTCTGTGGAACCCAGGGCAACCCTTTCCCTTATGCTGTTTAGTTACTTCTATAAGTATCATTTGTAAAGCTGATTGCTGCAGCCAGCACATGATGTCTCGATGAATAAAAGGTTTGTCTGCAAGCCTGATGCCCTGAGTTCCATCCCTGAAACCCATAAATGGATGGAAAGAGGAAGCTATCTCCTAAAAGTTATCTTCTGAATTCCAAATGTGGGTTTAGGGCACTTGCGAGAGTGTGTGTGTGCCCACATGTGCATACTCTCACATATACTCATGCACACACACACACACACACACACACACACACACACACACAAACACACACACAAACACACACAGGTGTCAAAACAAAACAATAAATAAATATTTGAAAACAGCTCATGTTGTGGTGTTTAAAGCAGAGATTTGAATCCCACAGCCCAGAATCTATCAATAAAAATATGACTACCAAGTCCCCACTGTTTATTAGAAATTGTCATTTCAAGATGTTGGAGCAAAGGGAAGTGTGAAATGGCATTTGTCATGAAGCACGTCTATCCATTTCTCATTATTGCTTCCTTAAGAAGAAAAATTTGACTTCTCACTAATCGCCAACCAAAAAAAGACTGAATAAAGAAGTAGAAACCGTTGCTGGGTAGGGTTGAAATGAAAAGAGCCACCAAGGGCTGCAGCAACTAAGGCTTTAACTCCCATCCGTAATTAGCTTTCATTCTTTGGGGAGAAATCTCTTTCCAAAGAGGCAGCAAGCCACGAGAGATCCACTGCATGTGTCAACCAAGACATGCACAGAGCAGACTGCAGGACAACACATCCGTAGGGGCGGGCGAAGTTGGATGGCTCCGGCTCAGTATGGCTTAAGTACTTCTGGTCTTCAGTTTCTCACTCCAGGATGGTCAGATTCTGTTGTTCATCATGTTGGCTGAGAATGCAATGCTCATACTGTGCTTTATCAAATGCTTAGTTTGTATAAGTGCTACATAAATGTGGCATCTAACAAACGCTTGTTCGGGACCCAAACCTGCATCACCTGCCTACCAAGGCTGCTCCATCTTGCATGTTTTTCTGAACTAGCTGGAATGGTTTGTCAATGAAGTATCCTCTGAATCATTTGAGAGTTAGGTTGCACTTCTTTTCGCTGGTGTCTAGGAAGCAGATGACAAAGTCTACATGACACACCCGAACACGAACTTCCTACCAAGGCTCTACTGGATGCCCCATTCCTTTCTCTTGTCTTCTAATTTTTCTTATTTTCATGTTTCATAAGCTTCCTCATTAAGCAAGCAAACCGTATCATAACTGTATGTACAAATATACTGAAATATGATGAGCTAAGAGGAATACATTTTAAAAACTTATAGTCACCATTGAAATTAAAATAAAGACCAATGTTATTTATAATATAAGCATGAGAGAGAGCTTGTATGGTAAATTTAATTATATATATAATTTTTATGTCTATTGCTGTGATAAAGTAGCCTAACAAATGGAGGCAAATTGGCTCATTTGCCAGTCAAGGCTGGAAGTCACACCAGTAGTCAAGAGCAGAGGTATGTTCATTTGCTTGCTGGCTCAGCACAATTTCCTTACTCTTACATAGTTGAGAACTTCCTGCCCAGGGAAGCATTGCTCACAATGGGTTGGGTTTGCCTGCGTTAGTTAGCTTAAGACATTCCCCAACAGACATGTCCATAAGCCAACCCAGAAGAGAACATGCCTCGTGGAGACTCTCTTCCCAGGTGATTCTAAGCTGTGACAGTTTGAAAATTATAGCTAACCACCACAAAATCTATATACTAAGAGATACAAGGGAAGGCTAGGGAGATGCGTTTAGTCAGTATAATTCCTTACCTTGCATGTATGAGGAGCAAACTCAGACCCCCCAGAATGTATGTGCAGAAAGCCAGACATGCTGGCATACGCCTGTGCTCACAATGCTGGAGAAGCAGAGACAAGTGGATTCTTAGGGGCTTTCTGACAAGTCAGCCTGACAGACTATGTGTGTTCCAGGCCAGTGAGAGATCCTGTCTTAAGAAAAAAATGGGTGGCACCTGTGGTGGTTTGAATGAGAAAGGCTCCTATAGGTTCATTCTTGAATTCTTGGTCCCCAGTATGATGGAACTGTTGGGAAGGATTCAGAGGTATGGACTTGTTGGAGGAGGTGTTTGTTCCTGGGGTTGGACTTTGGGATTTCAAAAGACTCAGGCCATTTTGAGTTAGCTCTCTCTGCCTCTTGCTTGTATATCAACATGCAAGCTCTTAGCTGATTCCCCAGTGCTATGCCTGCTTGCCTGCTCCCATGCTCCCTCCAATTATGGTCATGGACTCTAACTGTCTGAAAACAGAAACCCCAAATAAACTCCTTTTTTTATTAGTTGCCTTGGTCATGGGGTTTTATCACATCAGTAGAAAAATAATTAGGACAGGACCTAAGGAATGACACCAAGGTTGTACTCTGACTTCATAAGTATGGGCGTGCATGGGCACCCACATATATATGAATACATACATGTATACCTGCATATACATGAACATGTACATCTGCACCTGCTTCACATGAACACATACATGTGCACTTGAATACTTGAATATACACAATAAATACATAAATAAAATGTTTTGGTATGAGAAAGTAAAGAAGGCATTGATAAAAATGTTTACTATTATTAAGATAACAATTATCCACAAATTAATAAAGACTCTACACAGTACCACTCAAAACATATCAACATACTGGGTATATAAACATAGCTGGGTATGGTGGCTCATACCTGCAATCTCAAGACCTGGGAAGATGAGGCAGGAGGATCACCACAAATTCTAAACCAATCTGCTCTACATAGGTCTACAGAGTGAGACCCTGTCTCAAAACAAACACAAAGTTCTATCGGACATTTTGGAAGACATCGATAGATTAGTTTTAAATTGAATATTAAAAATGAAGAGAACTTTAAATAGCCAAAGGAGTCTTGAACATACCAAAACTAGAGGGTATATATATGTTCCCTAACTTAAGTGTTTTACTTGAGCTGTAGGGATGGTAGTAGTGCTGGAACCAAACAGAGGCAGCAAGGTAGATCAATAAATTCAAAAGGGGAGTCTAGAAATAGAAATGAACACAGGGGACTGATGGATTTTAGTTAAAATTGTTAATGTATTTTATTGGGAAATGGTGGTATTTTAATAAATGGTGCTTGTCTTAATGGATATTCAGTTACACCAACTGACAGATATATTAGATAGATGATAGAGAATAGAGAAATAATAGATGGTTGATCTATAGATAAGACGATTAATGGGTAATTGGTATAATGATTGATAAGTGGTTGGGTAGGTGATTAACAGATGATTGAAAGATGGTAAGTAGATAATAGGTAGCAGATAAATGACAGACAAACATATGATAGATAGATAGATAATAGATAATTGATGTGTGGCAGCTCTGGTACCAGCACTGAGGAGGCAAAAGCAGAAGAATCAGAGTCCAGTGACAGCCTGAGCTACATAGTAAAACTCAATCTCAAAACAAACAAACAACCCTTTAAAAAGAAGGATATGGCCTGGCAGTGGTGGCGCTCGCCTTTAATCCCAGCACTTGGGAGGCAGAGGCAGGCAGATTTCTGAGTTTGAGGCCAGCCTGGTCTACAGAGTGAGTTTCAGGACAGTCAGGGCTACACAGAGAAACCCTGTCTTGAAAAAAAAAACAAATAAACAAATAAATAAATAGATGGATAGATAAATTTTTAAAAAAGAAGGATGTGGAGGAGGAGAAGGGAGAGCAGGTGGATGATTGGAAGGATGGAGTCTATAACACACTACTGCCTCCTGCGTCTCCTCTCCCTCTCTAACCCTCATTTCCCCTGTAAGTGGGCCTTGAGACAAATAGTGCCCTCCTCCTGACCCCCATCAAAGTAACTCCTGAGAGCACTGGTCCTCTGAGGCCCAAAAGCCTCCCTGACTTCAACCAGTTTCTCACTCACAGGTTAGGAATGTGGTGATCAGTTGGCATTTAGACAGATATCGGACAAAATTCAGACCGTTTGCAGTGACATCTCAACCCTTAGGAAAGACAAGATCCAGCACGTGCTGAGTGGTTCCTATCTCTCTCCGATGATAGATGAGCTCACTTGGTCGTTCTTGACACCACTCTTTCTTGCAGATTAAAGCCAGCTTGTCATTCATGGTTACAAAACACAGCAGTGGTCTGCTCAAGTCCAAGGCAGCGGTCAGCTTAGGATGAAACCAGTGGTCAGTTTAGACTGCCTAGGTCCTTCTCATGTCCTCTGTCCCCAGCAACTTTGTTTACAGTTTATAGTGGGACAGGAGAGTCTGGTTGTCACCGGCAGGTGGGTTCATTGTTTTAATGCTAAAGGCAAGTTGATGGGCTGAAAATCCTGCTGTCAGCGGGATCCTCCATAGGTTCATAGAGTGATGCAGGCCCCGTTATATAGGAGATGAAGGGAGGAAATGATCCACCCAAGCCCAAGGACCGCACTTTAATGGGAAGGACTGAATATGGAAAGGAAGATGAGTGATCTGACCACACATATCAGGGAGGACTCTGATGCAAGCATGCGCCAGGGTGGGCTGACCTCAGGGGTGGGGGTGCAGAAGCCTAAACCCTTTACCCAGGAAAAGCCGGCACAGACTGCTCTTCTGAGAGTCTGTGTCAGAACGCCTCACCACACTGGGTTAACCCCTGCAGTCTGCCCCACCAGCTCACTGTCTCTCCCTAATCTAGTTATTGAGGACTGTGGTCTCTCAGGAAGCACAGACTTCCAACCGCTGCTTGGAAACTTGGCTCAACTTCAGTCTGCCTCTACCTGCCTTAGGCTGTGTGCATAAAGCTGAGGCTTTACCCAACAAAACCAATTCTACAACTTTCCGAAGGGGCCTTGCCCCAGCCCAGCTGGCCAAGCCATTTCAGTAACTCTCCACATTCACCACCTTCCATAATTTCTATTTCTCTGTAGTTTTGATTTTAGTCTCGGGTGCTTTGCTCAGTCACTTTGGTCTTACCTGTGTCCATTTCATATCTCTGTCTCTCTGTGTCTGTCTCTGTCTGTGTGTCTCTGTGTGTCTCTGTGTCTCTGTCTCTGTCTGTGTGTCTCTGTCTCTGTCTGTGTGTCTCTCTCTATCTGTCTCTGTCTCTCTCTGTCTCTGTCTCTGTCTCTCTGTCTCTCTCTCTCTTGCCCCAGTAGTCTGAGTTCTATCTGTCCTGCCACGCTCGGTGTTGGTTCTGTTTTTCGCATCTCTGATGATCAAACTCAGGCTTGCCACAAGATAGGCAAACACTTTGCCTCCAAGCCATGCCCCAGCCCTTCCCATTGACAGTTTTTAATTGGCACAAAATAATGGTGTGAACAATGGTGGGGACAATGAAATACTTTAGCACATACAAACTTGCTGAAATGATCTAAGGGTCCTAACCTAGAACATTTACCAGTTTTTGTTTGTTGTGTGTGTGTGTGTGTGTGAGATGAACTATTCTAAGCCTTCTCTTGCAACTGTATTTTCAATAGCTGCCTACAGATATGCTTCTGTCCCACAGAATGCCAAAAACCTATCCTTCCTAAGTGCAATTTGTTCTCAGTGGCCAACCCTTTCCCCTCCTTCCTTTTGACTTCTTGGCCCAGCCTCTGATAACCACTGTTCTCTCTACTTCTTGAGATCATCTTTCTGATTTCACATGTGAAATCCTATCTTTATCTTTCTGCAGCTGGTTGGTTTCTGTTCTCATCACATCCTCTCGACCCATTGGACTGCCACAAATGACAGGATCTGTGTTTTCTATGGTTGACTCGAATCCCATTGTGTGCACACCACAGTTTGTAAGCCATTTACCCACTGATGGACACAGATATTGGTTTTCTATATTGGCTATTGTGACTAGTGCAGCAGTAATCACAGGGATACAGATAGCTCCCAGGTCTACAGATGCCATTTCTTTGTGGGTATGGACCCACGAGCAGGCTTCCAGAGTCATTCCTTAGCTCTGTCTTGAGTTTTGGAAGAAAGATTTTCTGTTTTGCTATGGCTTATGGGTCCTCCAGGATACTTTCCTCTTCTGTTGCTACACACTTCGAAATATGTTTTCTTGTTGAGAAATGGAAAGGATGTCCAGGATCAGGAGGGATATATCTGGGTAGGTCCTATAATAAATGTGTATAATGGTTTCTGATGCTCTCCTAGTGCTACCCAACACAGTAACTATGATCATTCTGTGGTCCTCTTGATTGAGGATTTGATGACACAGTCATTCCAGTGTGTGGCTTGGAGGACAGAGAGGAGCATATTGCAGGGTGGTGTCTTGTGTGAGGATGTCTGTAACAACTGGCAGCCTCCTCTGCTATTTCCCAGGAAAACAGCTCTCCTAGGAAGGCAGAGATGCATAGAACAGTGGCAGCCATAATAGAGTGATATGGTCACATCTGTGTCCCTATCCAGGGGAAACAGCTTTTAAATAATGCTCTATAAGGATGAAAGCTTTCTGCCCCCTGACGGCTCAGTCTGTGGTCAATGTGGTGAAAGCTTGGCATTCTAAGGAGACTGTCTCTTCTAGAATGTACTTGCCTATGAGACCTTTAAGGATAAAGATTCAGCAGATGAGATGACTCCATCTCCATAGACCACCTCAGGGCTAGTGGAGGACAGCAGTTGCCAGAAATCCCTTGTCCTGATCCAAAAATCTATTGGTCATTTGTCCCTTTATTCAGAGTGGGAGAAAAAGAAACATCATGTGTTAGGAAAGAGCATTCACAGAAGGCTTCTTACAATGGTCCTAGAGTCTCTGCTCCTTACCCAGCTCAGATGGGTGGAAAGGCTGCTGAATTCGTATTCCAGAAGAAGTTCTGATAAGAAGGCAGCTTTCTCTCTTAAAACCATGAAAGTTATCAGAGTAAAGTCTCTGAACCAGTACTATTGTTACCTGAGACCATGCTAGAAATGTCAGTGCTAAGGAGGGTGTGGTGGCCATACCTGTGCCCTTAGCACTAAGGCCGAGGTAGAGGATGATGAACCCAAGGCCAAAGAAGGCCACGTAGTAAGATTCTCTCTAAAAGAAACAGTGTTATCATAAGGGCCTATTGCAGCAGAAATTCTGAGGGTACATGCTATCCCCAGTGTGATAAAGGTCTCTGAGTGACACTCTCCAGTCTGAGAGCCAGGGCTCTAAGAGATGAAGGTCCACTGTCCAAATGCGATGATTGCCTTTCTCCCCTCCTGAAAACCAGTCTGAAAATACCATGAATTAGCGTGAGATGTGTCCTTGTTAAAGCAAAAACCTTAGGGGACAACAAAGTCAGTCACAAATTCCTCTGCCTCGCAGGCCCTCATTCTGGTCTCCACTACTAGTTCATTTTAGCCATAAGAGGGTATGAGGAGAAAGGAGCCTTCACTGAACTCTTCTATGATGGTGTACCCTGTGGCTCTCTTGTCTTAGGTCCTGGTGGATCCAATCAGGGTGTTTTGCTTTTGGCTATGTTGTAGGTTCTGCAGACCTGGAAGGGTGTATCTCGGTATGAGCTTTGACTACTTATCAGGTGGATGTCACAGTCTCCTGTCATACCATAGGAGGAACTGTCACTGAAGACAGCAGTGGATGAGTTTCAGAGTGTGAAGAAGAACACGAGCCTGTCTGTTACAGATACTGAGCTGCTCAGTCCCAGGAAAAGGCAGGAGAGGACTGGTGCTTGATGCAGAGTCCAGCTTCCCTGTTGACATTTCACCCACAGCTTTTAGGATGCGCAACTCCTCTGCTTACCCTAAGTGCAAGAAGCTAGACACAAGAGGCAAATATTGTGTGAGTCTTAGGACCTCACAAAAAAAGTCAGAAAGAAAGTCAGATCATAGAGAGAGAAGATGGAGTGTGACTTCCAGGAACAGGGACAAGAAGTGGGCACTTAGCATTTAGTCTCAGAGTTGCTACTGGAATAATAAAAGAATCTTGAACCACAGAAGTGCCAGTAGTATCTGTCAGCTGTACAAATAGACACCCTCCCCCAACAAACACCCCCACACAAGCCAGGCAAGTGTCCCCAAAGGAGTTTGACTAACAAGCTTTGATGCAATCTCTTCTTCTTTCTGACAAAGATACTTATGAAGATTAAAAAAAAAAATCTAGCACTAGGCAAGATGGCACCTGTCTCTAAGCACTTGGGAGACAGCAGATAATGAGTTCAAGGCCTCTGTGGGTTATGTTGGTGTCCCTGTTCCAGAAACACAACTTTTTTTTTTTAAAGCTAATCATTCAAAATCATGTTTAACAAAATGAGACTGAGGCATTGGGCCCTACTGGGGCCTCACAGAGACAGGACAGGAGTGTTTAAGGCAGATCTCTGCTCTAACTCTCCTATGGCATACTGTAGTTTCTCTACTTAAGGCAGAGTGCACTGCAGGCAAGGATGGAAGATGTGTCACAGATTCCTACCTGGGGTCCTGGTAGCTCAGGCCTGTAATCCCAACACCTGAGGCCTGGCAGGAAGATTGAAAGTTCAAGGTCAACCTGCACAATTTACTGAGAACCTGTCTCAAAAATGGAAGTTGAAAAAGGCAAAGAAACTGAAAAGAGTTCTCAAAAGAAGAAGTAGAGATGGGCAACCGGTATTACTGAAGATGTTCAAAGGCACCGCAGAGAGAATGAAAATCAAATCCTACACAAGGTTCCATTTTACCTCAAGTATCATGGTATTTATCAAGAGAATCAACAACAGTATATGATGGTGAGAATGTGGAAGGGGGGTGGGGGGAATATTCACTGCTGGTAGGAGAGAAGACTGGTGTGGCCACTGTGGAAATGTATGGAGGTTTCTTAAAAAACAAAACAAAACAAAACAAAACAAAACCCAAGAACAATAACAAAAAAACCCAAAACACACAAACAAAAAACCAGGGGCTGGAGAGATGGCACAGAGGTTAAGAGCACTTGATACTCTTACAGAGGACCCAGGTTTGATTGCTACATGTTAGTTTACAACTGTCTGTTGTAACTCTGGCTCCAGGGTATCAGATGCTCTCTCTTCTGGTTTCTTAGGACATGTCTACACTCATGCACATGTATACACATATTCATATAGATAAGCACTCATATACATACAATAGAAGAGATATCTTTAAAGTGCAAAGTAAAAAAGAAGGTCTAAAAATAGCACCTTGTGAGTACTTATGTGTGCTTTCCTGCATACAGGCACTACTTCCAGACATATACCAGGAACTCTTATTCCGCTGTAGAGATATTTATATACCTATACTCATTGCTACATTATTCACAACACCAGCCTGGATGTCTACCAATGCATGAATAGATAAAGAAAATGTAATACAGGTTGGTGATGGCCCAGCACTTAGGAGACAGAAGCAGACACATCTCTGTGAGTCTGAGGTCAGACTGATCTACAAAGCAAATTGTAACCAAGAGATCCTGTCTAGCTAGAGAGATTCTGTCAAAATTTTAAAATCATAATACATAGACACACTAGAGAATTCTATTCATCCATAAAGAAAAAATGTTTTCAGATAGTTGGTGGATCTGGAAATTATATTAAATAAAGTAAACCAGACTTAGAATGGCAAAGAGCCTCTTCTTTCTCAAAAGTAGCTCAGGTTTCAGTTTTTATAAATGTATGTATATGGGGTAGGGTGAAGTTATATAAACCACCAAGGGGACCAGGAGAGGGGAAAAGGAGGTCTTAAGGAAGAGAGTGGGAATAAGAGGGCTGAGAGCATACCAGTGACCGGGGGTGGGAAGGAGACTATGAAGAGGAGCGGGTGGGGTGGGGGTGGGGGGTGGGGTAGGGGGGACAAGCTGGGCAGGGCAGGAAGTAGGGGAGGGGTCAACAAAAGCACAGCACACTTATTTGAATGCGATAACATATTATTTTCTACGCTAATTTAAAAATAGACAAAATAAAAAAAGAGGAGGACAGAACCGAGCTCAGCTGAGGAAAACCTGCACAGCAGGGGTGAGGTCTCACCTGGTGCATTTGCCCCTGCTGAAGGAAAAATGTTAAGGGAGAAAAAAATTAAAGACAAGAAAAAAATGTTCCCCAAGTTTTCTGGACTCTAAACCCACCATGAAACATGCTGTGGGGACCACCACTCCTTGAAGTCATGTGTCTCCAAAGCCTCTCTGAATTCTTCTGAGCCACATCTTTGGAAATGCTCATCACATGAAAGGCTTCCTAAAGCTTGCCCCTCACCCCAGCAATGCTGTTTCTGGGTTTTTATCCCTACCTGAACAATCAGGTAAAAAGATGTGATTCTAGAATATTCCTTTGCCTTGTTTTCTACCGAGAAACAAGTGCTATTTCCAATTTAAATTATATTTTGACCTGGAAATATTTCAAAATTTAGCGCTATGCTATGTATTTGGCATTAGTTCTGTCTCTGTTGGCCTTGGCCCCTCTCTGAGGCACACACCAGGCACTGAGAGAGGTTATTTTGGGGCAGTGGGGCCATTTTCCAGGATGCATGTGTTTCTTTTGAAACAGAAGCAGAAGTAGAGGAAGGTCCTATGATTTTATAACTAGATTAGCAGGCATAAGGATTCTCAGCAGAGAAACCAGCAAGTCTGAGCAAAGGAGGGGCTGGAGGTTGGTTAGAAGGCTGTGAGCCCAGGCTGGACAGAGGAGACGCAGCAAGGCTTCAGTATGAAGCAACTGATTTGGAAACCAAATCTCATCTGAGCCCATCCTCTGGGGACAGTCGGACAGACCCACAGATGACACACAAGGCTGGCGAAGGCTCAATACAGAAAGATACCAAAAACAGCTTGGAAGAAATTACAGTCTGCTATTGTAGAGGACACTGGAAGGAACAGAACAAAGTCCCCACAGGGAAAGCATCCAGGGACTCCTAACAGGAACAGAGCCTGCCTGCTAACAGCACTTCCACTGAAGGCAGACATAGAAGCCCATTGCCCACTGTTCCCAAAGACTGTGCTAGGATTCATCATTAGGATTTTAAGGAATGGGTAGTGTTCTTATTCTTATTGGTGTGGTCCAGATATGCTCTCTCAATTCATATATTGAAATCTAATCCCTGGGGGTGATGGTGTTAGAAAGTGGGACTTGGATTTTTGGTTTGTAAGAAGTGAATCCATGGCTGAGCTGTACCTGAGTGTCCGAATGGCTACCTTCCATGCTCAGGGCCCTGAATTGGATTATTACCGCTAGTGGAGGTAGATGATCTCAGAAAGTCCTGAGACTTTCTGGCCATGTGAAGACGTACTGTCAAGATAGACAGCTATGAGTCAGTTTGGCTGCCAGTGTCTTGATCTTGGCATCCAGCCTCTGGGATTGTGAGAACTGTGGGTTGCTGATAAGCCACTACCTATGGTGTTCTGTTCCAGCAGTTCCAATGGACTTACAGATACCTGCAGAGCAAGAGCTGAGTATGCGAGCCATACTCCAGTGAACTGTGAGCCACAGTTGGGTGTCTTCAGAGTTTCTGAATGGGGGTTTTCACTTTGCTCTTGTAAAACTCCACAGGAAAGAGGTAGCAGAGTGTATTAGCTACTTTCCTGTTGTATGATGGAACACCATGACCAAAAGCAATGTAGTGGTTTGAACAAGACTGCTCCCCATGGGCCCATATGTTAGAATGTTTAGTCACCAGGAAGTGGCACTATTTGAGAAGGATTAGGAGGTGTGGCCTTGCTGGAGTAGGTGTGGCCCTGTTGGAGGAGGAGTGTCACTGGGGGTGGGCTTTGAGGTTTCAAAAGCTTATGCTACCCCCCCACCAACTGTCTCTCTAGATAAGGATGTAGCTCTCAGCTGCACCACCATGTGTGCAGACATGCTCTTTACCATGATGGTAATGGACTAAGTCTTTGAATCTGAAAGCCAGCCCACAATTACATTCTTTATAAGAGTTGCCTTGGTCATGGTCTTCACAGCAATACAGTGATGACTAAGACAAGCAACATAGCAAAGTAAAGGTTTACTCTAGCTTACACAAAGAGATAAGATCCATCGCATGGAGAAGGCATGTTGGCAGGAACAGAAAGCTGGTTGGTCACCTTTTCATCCACATGGAGGAGAAAGAGAAAATAAGAAGTGGGGAAAGACTATAAAACCTCCTAGGGACATACATCTCCAGCAATGCTCACTCTGTCTGTCTGTCTGTCTGTCTGTCTGTCTGCCTGCCTGCCTGCCTGCCTGCCTGCATATCTATCTATCTATCTATCTATCTATCTATCTATCTATCTATCTATCTATCCATCCATCCATCCATCCATCCATCCATCCATCCATCCAACTAGCTACTAAAGGTTTCATAACCTGTCTCATAAGTGCCACCAACTGGGGACCGAGTGTTCCAGTGCATGAGCCTATGGGGCACATTTCACATTCAAACCAGCCCAGCTTTCCCATCTTGTATTTGTAGGTGAAGAATCGGAGCTGAGAGTAAAAGCAGGAGGTGGAGCAGAGCACAGGAAAGGAAGCTGGGAAGAAGAGGTAAAGTCTGTGTCTGCACTGTGAGCATGCTCCTTCCTAACTGTAGCTCTGATGAGACACACTACCATACATACAGATACACACACACACACACATGAACACACATGAACACACGCATACACACATATATACACATACATACACACATACATACATATACATACATACATACATACATACATGCATACATACATACATACATACCACACATACACTTTTTCTTTTTCTGCAAAAGCTCCATGCATTTCAAGATTTTGCCTCATTTCATTGAAGAAAGTTATGAAAAAGTTCAATATCCAGGACCACTGCAGTAAATCTTTTCTTTATAAAATCAAAGTGAAAAATTCTGTGTCTGATAAAAAATCTGGGCAAATTAAACACAAAGAAATACAGTGTTCTCCTAAGGGTAATGGAGTTAAAGAAAACAGGTTATGGGGAGAAATACTGTGTCCACACATAGTAAATGCTGCTGCAGCTCCTTTTATATGTAAGAGAAATAGACAGAGGGTCAGAAATCCAAAGACTTTAAAAATATACTTCCAAAGTTTATTTTTTTTGAAAAAGAAATCACTTGGAAAAATTCATTTCATGTAACATATGGAATAACATTAAAGACTCAATTACAGGAAACTTGATGTAAAATAACTGTTGGTGTGCATTAAAATAGCCTCAGAGTTAATTCATCCTAGTTATTAAAATAGTGTTTGAGCTGACATTAATTTAGTGCTTCCCTGTGCTGGGAACTCTGCAGAGGGTGTGACGTCACTCATTATGAGGTGTGTGTGTGCAATTCCAGGATCTCCTATGGATCCTCAACTCTCAGAATGCTCAAGTCCCTTCTACAACGTGAGTCGTACTTGCATATAAGCGCCACACAACCTTCCATATACAGCAGCTATATGTCATTACTAGATTATTTATAATGCCTTACAATGCCAGGCATAATATATGAACAGAGTAAGCAGTTGGTAAACTACATTGTTTTAGGAATTATGACAAGAAAAACTCTGCCAACAGTCATTAGAGAGGTATACTTTTTTTTTTACTTTGACCTGTAACTGGTGAGTCCATGCATATACAAATCTAAATTCTTTGTATTTGCTTATAAAACTAACGGATGTAAATATTATTTCCCAAATAAAGGGTTGTATTATAGAATGTATAATGTGATGATACTCTGGGCTAAAATCTCTATTAGATTAGATGGAACAGAAAGTTCCCAGCTCATTTTAATGTGAGAAAGAAGGCAAGATGCAAAAGATTTGTTGCTTTCTTTATTTTGATGATTAGGCACGTGTTAGGCTGCACACGAGTTTTAAGAATTATAAATTAAATGACTAATTTCTTTTCTTGGAAAATGGCAGAAAGAAACAACCCACATCTCACATTTCTTTCTATATCAATTAAAAAAATACGAACACCCCAAAGTAAAACAGCCCAGACCAGCAAAGACAATGAACGACAGAGTGCCCACTGAAAATTAACACGGAAAAATACTAACTTCATAAGTAATTTTGAAAGTGCAAATTAAAACAGCAATAGCATACCATGTCAAACCCAAGGCATTGGCAAACACTCAAAGAACAGTAATCCCCAGTGTTAGCTGGGGCCGAGGGAGAGGGCCCTTTAATACACTGCCAGTGGAGTGTAAATTGCTAAATTGGAACTCTCGGGGCGGACTTTGGCAACACACATCAAAAGCTTTCTAAATGCAGATACCTATGCACTCCCATTTCCAAAGGACAGACTGGGAGGTGGCAATGGATGTTTAGTGACAGAGAGGGGAGAGAAGAAGGTGGAGAAGGCACTAGTGAAAGATGAAGAAGGGGGCTTCTTGAGCATCTGCTGGGAAGCAGCTAGGAATGCAGGCTCCCTAGAGCCTGCCTGCCTCACCAGCCGGGTCCCTTCCTTTCCAGCATCCCTATCTGCTTTACATCTTGCTTATTTCCCGAGGCTCCACTACATCCCCATTGAGCATCTCAGCTCATCTTTACAATGGGTTTGTCTTGGCAATAAAGGGGAGAGTTGGAAACGATGAACAGTCACGTTAGAAATCAGTTAGAAATCTCAGCAAAACTGGGATTCAGGTTAGCACTGTGCTGCCGTCCAGGCTACTGGATGACCTCCAGGCAGGGCTGATCCAGACCTAAATTTTCACTGGAGCTACCCTGCTGCTTCTGCTAGAGTGGCTCTCTTGTCTTCCTTGCATGTTAGTGTCTCTACCTGGTGAAGTACCTGGAAGGGCCACAGAGATGCCTCCTTACACCGTGTAGTAGCCATGCTATCCTGGGAATGTGAGTACCCTGATAGTTGACAGCTTTCCCACCTGTGTATCCACCCCTGTGACACTCAGTAGGGATTTCTTAAGAGGAACAGCATTAGGCACAGGAAGCCCCCAAATCTTCAGTGTGCTGGTTCTATTACTACAGGAGTGCCACTGGTTGGTCTGAGAATAAGTATCCCCAGCTCCCGCCCCTGCCTACCACAACCCATTCAACCTCCTCTTCACTTTTACTTCCCACTCTTCCTTTTGAGGATTAGGCTCCCTTGGGTTGCTTCCTAAGCAGTTCATGGCAACATAGGGAAAGTAGAAGGGACTCAGAGAAGAATGTGCATCTTTACACGAAAGAAGACCCAGGGAGTAGATCCACCTTTGGTCTACGTGATGATGAAAGTTCCAGCTGAATCTCTCTCCATCTAAGTTCTGTTACACAAGGCAGTGGATGATGCTATCTCGCAACTGCAAACACAGGGAGCTTCCCAGCTTCCAAAGAGCTCCCCATGGACGGCTAGGGGAGAATCAAACTGCAATTGTGTTGCACAGTGTGTAGAGTTTGTCCAGAGGGGCTGTGATCCGCAGTTGTGCGGTTAGGTTTAGCCAGTCAGTCAGTATATTAGGTCTTTGTTTCTAACTGTGTGCTAGACATGGTATTCTGCATTGTAGAGAGGTAGAAACAGAGAAACTGCCATTGCTGACCCTCATCCGTGAGTAGGGGTGCTGCTAATTGCGCACAGAGGTAGCTGTGACTTCACGCAGGAAGTAGGACTGTAGAGAGGCAGCCAGAGCCATGGGATGCCAGGCATGAAGTGTGAGACAGAGACCCTGGGATCTGGCTGTGTTTAGCCAACCTGTGCTTCTTGTGCTCAAGGAGGCTAAGTGACAGGGGTGCCTCTCAGCATCTTCAATTAAGATCTGCCATGTCCAGTCCACTAGGGAGTTGTCCGTAGCTGCTGGTGTTCTATGCCCATACCCCAAGGACTGTTAGGCACTATAATGCAGCAGTATCCTTTCTTTGTGGAATTAACACTTGTCAAAAACTGGAGGAAGGAGTGTTCTTAAAGACGGTACCCTGACGAAGCACTGCTAGAGAGTACGTGAGGTTGCAGAAGCGATTAGGGCAACATTGCTGGGAATTCTCCTTCATACAATCATAAAACAGAGAGAGAGAGAGAGAGAGAGAGAGAGAGAGAGAGAGAGAGAGAGAGAGAGAGAGAGAGAGAGAAAGTCAAATGTGGCTAATCCAGGAAGGCACACTCTTGTTCCTGTGTCCCCACTCTGGGAGGGGTCCTTGTCAACATTGGTTGATGACACGAGTCTTACTTTCGTCATGACCTCTTGACCTAGCTCAGCCTGTGACACCTCTCTTGTGATTACAGAGGGCCTCTATGGACTTAGTGTCAAGAAGTTCACTTTCTAGCGCCACTGAAATGAAGCATTCCTGTAGACATGGGGATTTTACAAGGAACACTGACTACAGGGCTGACTTGTATAAACAAGGCCAAGCTTACTGGCTCAGTTCCAGGAAGGCCTATTAATTTTCCAGGGCCACAGGCCACAGACCTACCAGCCCAGCAGGTACCGGCTGTCTCCCTAGTGCAAGGCCAGAGAACCAGTGTGGATCTTGGTCCTCATCCTTAAGAGAAATAGATTTGGTGATGATGGCCCCTGCTCCAGGCACTGTGGGAAAAAGGTCTATCACAAATAGAAAAGTATGCATTAGCAAGCAGAGCTGGCACACAGCTTCAATCCTTCAATCCTTAAGATTGAATCCTTAAGATCTGAGTGGCACCAAAATGATAAACAAGGCATGCTTGAGAGCCCCTTGGTAAATTCTCCACGGGCAGTCAGAGATGTAGGAGGGAAGCAAAGCTGAAGCCCCCACCGCACTGGTATTGTTGAATCTCAACCCCAAAGGTGAGTGTTCACAAGACAGGGTCTTTGGGAGGTGATTAGCCCCGAAGTTGGAGCAATTGTGTTGACTGGTCTCAGTGGTCAACTTGCCCAGACACAGAGATGCCACGGAACCGGTGAGCAACACTTATCTGTGTCTCTAGAGCAATTCTAGCAAAGATTGACTTGTGATAGTACCTGGGGTTTGGAGGGAAGAGCACCTTTGAATGTGGACAATACCTCCCAAGGAGCTGGCAGCCTGGATGAAAGGAAACTGGAGGGAGGCAGCAGTGTGAGCCATTTCCTTTCCGAGTGTCTATCGTTGCTGCTGACATCATCCAGAGATACCAGACTCCCACTTCTTCAGCCTTTCAGCCTGTGCTCAACACCCGCATCTCTCCAGGGAGTGCCTAGGCCTTCAGCCCTGGAGTAGAATAGCTGGAGTCTCCAGTTTCTTGGAATGAGCAGCCACTGAGTTCTCCATCTCTCTAACATGAATACTGTTGCTGGATTACCAAGCTGATTTTGTGTGTGTGTGTATCCATATGTGCATGCACTCATGCGCGCGCGCGCGCACACACACACACACACACACACACACACACACACACATGGCATCAATTTTTTTTCAGGCACACTCATGCACCTCTCTCTCTCTCTCTCTTTCTCTCATTCTGACTAGTGAAGCCATCATGAAAGAGATTAGTGCTTTAATAAAAGAGACCCCAAGAACTCCCTGGCTCCTTCCACCATGTGAAATAGAAACAAGAAGACAAATATCTACAATCAGAATGCATGCCCTCACCAGTCATCCAGACATAGAATCTGCCAGTGTCTTGACCTTGGACTGCCCAAACTGGCACACTGTGAGAAGGGAATGTTTACTGTAACTGAGTGTTTGGGGTGTTTGTCATAGTACATGGAATGGAACAAGACAGAAATGTCATTTTCAATTTCAACAGCCAAATTGCCATAGCAAAACAAGAACAAGTCCATGTTTCTTGGTTGTTGTCTTTTTTTCCTTGTTGCTTGCTGGGAACTGAATTTGGAAGGGCCCTGGCTCCATCTGCTCTCCATGCTGCATCTCTCTGGAGTGAGGGGATTTGCTCTCCTAACAACGTGGACTGTTTTAAAGGACCTACTGCTAACCTTGTATTTTCAAAGAGGCACAAAATAAAGAGCTGCATTTCTGTGGTGGGCCCTTCAGAGGAGGAGAGAATGTTGTCTGTGTCCTTTCCTCTGGTCAGAGACATTGAAAACTCTGCAAGAAAGATGGGTGCCTCACATTCTTCACAAAAGCCAGCATGGTCTGTGTCTTAATTAGGATTTCATTGCCGTGAGGAGACATCATAATCAAGACAACTCTTATAAAGGCAAACATTTAATTAGAGCTGGCTTACAGTTGCAGTTGTTCAGTCTGTTGTGGCAGGAGGCAAATATGGTGTTGGAGGAGCTGAGGGTTCTACACCTTGATCTGCAAGGTAACCAGGAGGAGACTATTCTACACTGGGCAGAGCTTGAATATAGGAGACCTCAAAGCCCACCCACTGAGTGACATATTTCCTCCAATAAAACCACAACTACTCCAACAAGGCTACTCCTTCAAATAGTGCCACTCTCCGTAGGCCAAGCATTCAAACACATGTCTATGGGGGACGAACCTGTTCAAACCACCACAGTCTGCTTCCACTCATTTTATTACCTGGCTATCAATCATATATGTATATTATATGTATATGTATATGATATGTATATGATATGTATATGATATGTGTATGTGTATGTGTATATGTATATGCTGTGGCCCTGATGACTGAACCCACAGCCTGTGTTCCATTAGCCTAGCAACTTATTTTTATTGTTGTGAATTTCATACACACATGTAATGCATTTTGATCAAGTCCATCCCCAGTCCCTCTCCTCCAATGCTCCCCCATTTCCCCCAACATTCCTCCCACTTCATTGTGCTCTTTTAGTTTAAATCCATCGAGTCCACCTAGTGTTGCTGGTGTGTGCACAGGTGTAAAGGTGTAAGGCAACCTAATGGAGCATGGGTAGCCTCTCAAAGGCCACTTCATGGGTGTGAGGCCATTTGTTAAAATTTACGTAGCCTTTCAAGGGCCACATCCATAAAGAAAGCGCCCTCTCTTGGCAGCCATAAACTGCCAATAGCTCCTCAACTAGGGGTGAGCCTCCATGATCACCTCACTTGTCCATACGAGATTTTGCTGGCTTGATCTAGTGAAGTTCTCATGTTGTATCTGTCAAGCAGCATTACCTAGGCAAGGCCATACCTCTTCCATTAGCCATGACCGGGTTTGCCTGGAAACAGGTCCCAACACACTTCCAAAGCTCACTCACTTTGTCCCTAGAGCCTGTGAATCTGGGTAAGAAGGACTTGGCTGATCCCTGCCGCCCACATTTTCTAAGCCAGTGTTTTCTTTACAACATGGTCTGACTCAACCATAGGGAGTCATACCTAAAAGTCCCACTGGGCTAATTTTAGATGGCCACGTGCCCTTGCAGGGAATGTAAAAAAAACTCCTAGAATTGCCCAGACCTTTAAGCAGATGGAACAAATTCATAAAGCTCATTTCTAACAAACTTATTGGTTGACAGATGTAGACAGACATACACTCCAGAAGGCGGCAGAACTGTTTACACACAAACGTTACCTTAAAAGATAGAAATGTGGACACAACTCTCAGCATTTGCCTGGCAGCCTTACCTGAGTCTGAATCTATATGACCGCCAGTGATCTTACATGAAAGGCCAGCCGAGGAGTGCAGGCTTGGAGCACTGAGCCTGTGATCTTAAGACTGTGTTTGTTTGTACCTCAATTCACCTCCCCCAGGCCCCAGGGAGTGGTTCCTGGGCTGGCAGTGTTACACCATTCCTGGTGACAGTGCCACATTCTTTGAAGTACATACTGTAAACCCTACAGAAACCACTCAGAATGACTTCTGCCACCGTGGGTTGTTTTTATTTTCCTAATTAATAACCTAAAAAAACTAATTCTAGATGGTTTTCCTCATGAAGCCATCTTTTTGTTTGTTTGTTTGTTTGGTTGGTTTTTGTGGAAATGGACAATCTGTGCTGAGGGTATGGCTCAGTGGAAGAACAGTCTTTTAGCACACACAGGGCCCTGGGGGGTCCATCCTCAGTGTCACAGTAAACAAAGAACAAATGGAATCCCTATAAAAGAGGACTTGCCTAGTTCTCAGAGGCTAGCATCTTCATCATGGTGAGTCTAGAAGTACTGCACTTCCCCAGCCTTACAAACATGAACAGATGCTGCCCCACAAGCCAACCCCAAAGCTTAATTCTTTTCAATGTATCTCTTGGTGAGAGCTTTCTGGAATAAATCATTTTACTTCGAGGACCAGCTCCTCTGATACTCAAGTTGATGAGATGTACCCAAACACACAGAGTCCTGGGTCCCATGTATCTTCTCTCATTTGGGGGCATTTTCTTTTCTGTTCCTTCTATGGAACTTCAATAACATACTTGTTAACTAACCTTGCTTTGTGTCCTTGCCCTCCCTGGTCTCTGGGTAGTGCCATTCCACTCTCTGTTTCTGTGAGATTAATTTCTGTATATCCTACATGTGCCTGAGAGTTTCTAACGTCTGAGACTGCCCTACTTTCCTGAGCAGAACTCTGTAGCTTCACCAAAGTTGCTTCAAATAGCAGGATTTCCTCTTTCAGGATAAGTAGGCAACTGTTTAGAAAAGTGCATTGTTAGTGTATCAATCTATCAATAGACACATAGGTTGTTTCCATATCTTGGTTGTTGCGGCTAATACTGCAGTGTACATGAGCATGAAGATGTCTCTTTAACATACTGGCTTTATTTCCTTTGAATATGGATCACGAGATCACCTTTTAGTAGTCTCCCATGTTTTGAAGGACATCTGTAGAGCCTTTGCAACAAATGTCCTTAGTTACGACCTCACCAGCATTGTGCGTGGATTCCTATGTTGCCAATGTGCGATCCTGTGATTTTCTGATAACAACCATTCTAACAGATGTGAGTTATCTCTGTTCTTCCCCAATAACCAGGATCCCCCAATAATCACTCTCCCACATAATACTCCCCTTTAGAAGGCATTCATATGGAGCCAATTCTCTGCTCTAAGGCTGGCTGGTCTCCAGTCCTTCTCCCATCACACTTTGATCCTCACTGTATGACACTCTCCATCCAGGAACTGTATTTGCTATTATTAGCAGAAGCATTGCTCTCTCGGTGCCTCTCCTCTAGGCACACCTCAGAATACCAATTCATACCAGCTAATTACTCAAAGTTCCTAAATATTTATACCATATGAACACATGGAAATAGAAGGAAATATGGGCCAGGTATGGTGGCACACATCTGTATCCTAGCACTTAGGAAGAGAGAGTGGGGGGAAGGAAAAAAAGAGAGAAAGAAGGAGATGGGAAGGGGGGAGAAGAGTGTATATCTTGTAGAAAACAGAAAGACTGTCATGAAATTTCTTTATGAACATGGAAGCCAGGACAGTATAGTAACCCAGTGCATAGGCTCAAAGGCAGATACTTTGAATTCAAATCTTGGGCAGATAATTGATCCAAGGTCACCCAGGAACTGAGTGACTTGGAACAGTAACCCCCCTTAGAATGACTTAGTTCCTTCATTGGTGAAATGGTTTGACAGGACAACAATATAATCTCTGTTACTACAAGTGAAGGAGTCAAAACAGAGTAACTCACTCACTAATTACTGGCTATTACAAGTACTTATCATGGATCTTATTACACTATAGAACATCCCTAAAGAGGACTTATGGTGTGGTTGCAAAATCACTGAATTATACATTTATAATATTAAATAGATCTCAATACAACAATTTTTAAAAGAATCAATACTGGTTGGTGATATGGCTTAATGAATGGGTAAAGGCTCTTGCTGTAAAGTGTGACAACCTGAATTTGATCCCCAGAATTCACCTGATAAAAGGAGAGCCAATTCCAGTAGATTTTCTTTGATCTCCACATTGTAAGACATGGCATGTGTACCCTCATAACTAAAAGCATTAATTTAATTATTAAAGTTATTAGATATCATCATTACTTATTAACAACATCAATAGACTGACTTTATGTGTTTATTTCTTAATATCTTTATCTGAGACCTTTAGGCCCTTGATTATTATTTTCTTCCTTAGAGAGGGACCACAGACCTGAAACCTGTGGTGTAGCATAACCCTCCACCTCCTAGTCCAGCCTGTTTCTGTCTTGCTAACCAGTCAGTGGACCTTGTTTTACTTTTGACTACTCTGTCTGTGTTCAAGACATCTTGGTGAAAGATATTTGATCTCACTGTGAACCCCGAGATTATATAATTTACAGAAAAAAAACCTGTTTCTAGTTATAGCGGGGATCACCCTTAGCACACACCTTATTTCGTCTGGCTGGAATACAGACGTCCTTTAGCACACACCTTTAATCCCAAACAGTGAAGGTAAAGTTAGTTTGTAGAAGGAAGCACCCGTGTTTGAAAGTGATGTTTAATTGAGTGGCAAAGTGATGAATCAGAAAAATTCGACAGAATAGGAGATGCACAACTCTCACGAGAAGAGAGAGGAAAGGGAAGCTACTTGAGGGAGCGGTGTAGAGAGAGGAAGGAGGCAAGTTTACTGGAAGAGCTTTACAGAGACAGGTTGAAGAGAAAACAAGCTAGACACAGGTGAAGACAGAAAGGGCCAGAGAATGAGAAGCATCCAAAAAACTGGAGCAGATTGTCAGAGTTAGCTTGAGGCCAAACAGAGCAAAAAGTCAGAGGCTGAGAGAGAAGCTAAACTGAATTAGTCAGCTTGGAGAGAAGTTTCAGCCAGAACAACTGAGTTGAACCTGCCAGGGAGAGATTGTAAAGAACTAGAAAGGGTGAGCTTATTCAGCAGCAAGTCTTGGAGGCTGAAAACATTCTAGGCCTGGATAAGACTGTGCAGAGGCCAGAAGCATCCAGGACTAGTCCTAGGTTAGCATATGAAGGTAGTCTCAGAGACAGCAAGTATATCATGCCAATAAAAGGCTTACATCTGGGGACCTGGCTTCACAACCTGACTCTGGCCCTCGTTAGCTGTGCAGTTTCAATGAGTCTCATCCGTCTCCAGCTTCAAATGAATAAGAAAATGAGATTGATGAGCGTTAGTTGCTTTGTAATCCATAAAACATCGCACTCTTTTCTCACCTTCTCCACTTTCTCACTTTGAATAGCACTTTATACACAAGAGAATCTCATTTACACACCTTGTGCCCGTGTTTATAGTTATCCTCAGTCCAGCACAATTCCCATGTCTCCTCCATCCTGCATAGTCTCCCAAGGTAAATGGAGTCAAGGGGTAGGGGCAGGCAGAGAGGTACACTAAGCTCATGGTTTAGCTCAAGGCAAGTCCTGTGATCAAAGTTAGCCACTGGGAAAGCCCAGAGATTGCTAGGTCAAGACCAAAGTAGCTGTAAACCAAAGCCCTCTCTTGGTCAAAACACACACGAACAACGGTTTAGTTTGGCATCAAAATGCAAAACCACTTATACCATTTGTCTGAGAATGAGAATCGAGGACACACTCTTTGACTTCTCTAAACTTTAATTTCCTGGTCTTTAAATGGAGTTAATAGCCCACATCATGCGGTGTTCTTATAAAAATAAGAAGACGTACATGCGAGCGCATCTAGCATATCCTAAGAGTTAATAAACACTGAGCAGATGACCCCACAAGGCACTGAAACCCTGAGAGACAGCGTGCTTTCCCAGGGTCTGCAGTGGAGAATTCACCAGGGCCGGACACATTTCTGAAGCGGGAAGTCTAATTAGGCTAATTGAACAGGGACCCTCCTCTCCTTTGCTCCTCTGTTTTTCTGTTGGCTCTAATAGAGAGAAAACGAGTTAATGAAAAACAAACATTTCCTAGTGAGCCCTCCTCAGACAGCTGAGTGTTGTTGCAAGGTTGAGAAAGAAAACAACTTCAACTCAACTCGGGGAAAGGTCGGGAATTAGGATAACCAAAACAATCTCTTGACAAGAACCAGTCCCGGAGAAGCCATGAGTGACAGTGGCCAGAGGCTATCTAACCAATGCGGAACAGGAAGGGGCCTGGGAGCAAAGAGAAACAAATCCTCTTCAAAGCTGGGCTCCATTTCATCACGTTCTCCTCCTGCAAGGCCAGCACATGACTTCAAAGTAATTCATGGGCACGAATCCATTGTAGCCAGCACAAGTGAGTTTTTCTTCCCAGGAACACAGTAAAGGAGTGACTCTCAGCTGTGTCCAAGTTCAAAAGGATTGCAGCTGTAGTCACTATAGTCTACCATGATGTGAATTCAACATCCACTGGAGCCTTAGAATGTCACTTTGGACCTCCAGGGTAAGAAACACTGCATGAACCTTGGGAGGAAGGTAAGCAAATATTAGAGACTGTGAAGAGGAGAAGCAGTGAACTTGGGTTGGGGATATATGGAAGACAACATAAGGCTAGACAGTCAAGATGAAGGTCACTGATGAACAGCACGAGTGGGCAGGAGAGACTCTGGGAGAGCCAAGATCTTCTCCTCATATGCCAAGAATCCATGAATATAGAGTCATCAGAGGAAGCTCAAGGCAAACACAGACTGAGGGTCATGTCAGGGCATGGAAGCCCTGCACTCTAACAAAGTCAAACACTTGGGAAACAGGGAATGACCAAAGGACTTTGCAGACTGAAGGACACCATGCAACACAGCAATAAACAATGCATGTTTCTAAACTGAACCAGAATGCAGAAATGGACTTGGTTGAAAAACATGTCATAATCTAAGGGCCTATGAATTTCCTTCCCTCTGTGGTCTCCAGGGGGTAATTTAGAGGTCCATCATTGCTTCTACAAGCCTTAGCTGGCTTGGAACTGTAAGAAAGCATGCCCTCTTCCACTCAGATTTTGGTTGTTATTGCCACCTACTTGTGGACTTCTACCCTTCTAGTGAGCATATGGGCTGTTGGCTTTGCTTTGGTCAAGAAGACCCTCTTGGAAGATTTCTGTGTCCCCTTGATTTGCGTTCCAGATTCTTTAATTTCCTCTTCACTTCCTGTTCCAACATTCCAGGTTCAACTCCTGCTTTCCTGCCCTACCCACTCAGGGTAGGTCGTTTCTCCACGGAGCCTTAGTTCCTTTCAGTGACGTGTTTGTACTCAACCTGACACTGTATGTGTTTCCCCCTTTTCAACAAAGAATGTTTGCTTCATGGCCTCATAGTAATCAAAGATAATGGCTAGTGTATATCCATGGGACCCCAAAAGTCTTTGTCACTTTATGCTTTAAAACATGAAATGTATAAAACCCACTATTGACACAAACCCCACAGTTCTCCTCTTAATGGAAATAAGGAGACAGCTCATTCTGGAGCCATTTTGAGTGCCTATGATCTGGGAGTAGGGATCGAGATCACTCCAAATTCCATATTTCAACATGGAAGCAGCAGTTTCATGAAGTTTTATAATTGTTTTGTTGTTTTATTTTTTGAAGTTTTATGGTTTTACAGAACAAAGCTATTCATAACCCATGGCAAATGTAAAATACATGAGTGGATGCATCAGAAAGACTGTCACACAAGGATGGGGGAAGTTCTTCTATAGGCCAATGAGAGCTGATGACATTCTTAGCTTTGGGGCTGGTTGAACCTAATTATCGGCTCAATTAATAGATTGGAAAAGATTTTTTATCTAGTACTCACAAGATGTTAGTGCAGACAGGAGGTGGGCAAGGCCTGGGTGTTCTGCAGGGCTAAGCTAACTCAGGCAAGGTAGTTAGCCTCTGCGCCTGCGATCACTCCCCAGTACTGCAGTTCTAATCAGCCACTCTGTCCATGTAGACGCAGCTTCGGTTCAAGAGTTTCATTCACACTACAAACTTACTAAACTTGGCTTAAAAGTCCTTTGAGGTTTCCTTTAAACTTGCATTGTGAACTTTACTCATATATTTGAATATTAACCTTAGGGCTAGAAGAGAGAGAGAGAGAGAGAGAGAGAGAGAGAGAGAGAGAGATCAATGATTAAGAACTCTTTACAGAGTTGGGTTCTCAGGACCTATATGGGGTAGCTCACAACTAACTGCTGGTCACTCCAACTTCAGGGGTTCAGAAGTCTTTGGCTTCTACAGGCAGCTGAACTCCAGTGTGCATGTGTGCACGTACATATACATACAAAACACATATGTACACATTTTAAAAATATAGTAATTGCAGTGATGACCCAAAAGACAAGACGCTGTCCTTATTCTCTTTTCCCAGGTAGATTCTGAACATCTCTGGGACAGTCACTAGCATCTCTTTGTTTTGCATCCACTGTCCCTGACAGAGCAGATGGCAATTCAACTGAACATGTTTGAATAAAATAGAATGTGTGTGTAGTTCCTCCAGCCATAAGACAGAGATTGTCAGAAACAGAAGCAAACAGCTTTAGTGTCTCCTATCAGAGACTTCACAAAGCATTGTGCTGTTGCTTGACTGACCTTGAAATTTGGATGGAAACCAAGACGTGCACGGCATACTTCTTGATGCTTCCTGATCCAGGAGAGATTATTCCATCTGCCATATTCCTTTAATACACCAGACTCTGAGAAGGGAAACAGTTAACTGCTGTCTTCTGGACATGATTCTCTGTGCCTCCTAAAGGATCATGTGCTGGGTGTTTATTCCCAAATGAGTTGGTAGAACATGGGCACACCCCTGATGGCTCTGTGTGTGCAGCTGTCAATTGGTCTTATAGAGTGAGTTGATTCCAGCAGGAATAGACTAGTTCCTGAGAAAATGGGATACTATAAAACAGAGAGCCCACCCCCTCCTGGGACTTTTGCTTCTTGTTTTTGGCCGTGTGATTTCCTGTGCATGATTTTCCCCTACATTGTGATATAGACACATGGTCTGTACCAGAGGCCACACCTTTAAGTTTCCCAGATCTTAAGCTCCCAGCCTCCCAAACTATGAACTAAATGATTTTTTTTTCTTTATAAAGCACTCAAGACTCATAGGTTGTTACAGCAACAGAAAATACACCAGGACAAAAATACTAGAAATGACTTTGCTTTAAGCTACAGTCAGGAATGTGTGTTTACCGAGCCCTAGCAGTTAAAAAAAAATCTGGCATTGCTTGTTCAACATGTCACACAAAAATTATTGATCCAATTTAAGCATTTCAGCAGATTGTTTGACTAGCAGTAGACAGGCTGTACACACAAGGAGGACAGATTTGAGGAAGTAGCCAGACTTCTGCCAGGCTCCAAATTGACTCCTTGGCATTCTGAGGTTTGTTTGTGAACCAGGCGGGTGAACCTCATGTTATCTTACAGGTGAAATTTCCTAGCAACTAGATTCCAGGCTAATGAAACAGATTGTTGTGTCTAAGTTACTTCATGCCAAGGCTTTCTTTCCTTCTCCTCACTCTTGCTTCTGTGAGAGAGAGTGGAGAAATCTCCCTATAATATACCTTCATTTGAGAGATATACTGCAGCTACCCCAAGCACAGAGTGGCTGTTTAGCTGTTTAGTTCTGGAGTTGTGTTCTCCAATGCTTCTCACTTGTCCACTCTGGAAGAGCAGGGATATGAATTGAAAGTAATGGTAGAAGCTGCTGTTTATTGAGCCATCCCAGATGCCAAACATTTTGTTTATATCCTTTCTAGCTCTCACCCTGACCTCCAAGCAGAGTGATAACTGTGTTAGTCAGCTCTCTATGACTATAACAAATGACTGAGATAATCAAGTTAGGAAGAAAAAAGGTTTATTATGATTTCAAATGAAGGAGACCCTAGTCTGTAATTGTTGTCCCCACTGTTTCCAGGTCTGAAGTGGCTCTCAGCATGTGATGGAATGAGACCATCAGTCATTTCATGGTCATAAAACAAGAAGGGTTTTGAAGTCTATTCCAGGGGAATGTACCTAGGCCTCCTAATTGGCTGCACCTTTTCTCCTCTCCTTCTCCTTCTCCTTCTCCTTCTCCTTCTCCTTCTCCTTCTCCTTCTCCTTCTCCTTCTCCTTCTCCTTCTCCTTCTCCTTCTCCTTCTCCTTCTCCTTCTCCTTCTCCTTCTCCTCCTTCCTCTCTCTCTCTCTCTCTCTCTCTCTCTCTCTCTCTCTCTCTCTCTCTCCCATGTCCGTGGGTATAGAGGTCAGAGGGCAATTTTTGAAAGCCACTTCACCCTTCACCTTTTGACTAGGGCTGGCTCTTTCTTGTTTCTACATTGCTTCCTACCCTAGGCTAGTTGACCTGCAAGGTCCCTAGCAATTCTTCTGTCTCTGCCTTCCATCTTGTAGGAGTCCTTAGGTCATAGGCTCATGCTACCACATCTGACTTTTTATTTGGGTTCCAGGGATCTGAACTCAGCTCACCAGGTTGCACAGGCAAGCTCTTTTACCCACCAAAATCTTCCTGGGCCCTGACTCCAGCTCTTAAAAGCTCACTATCTTCCAGTAGCATCATGGGCCTTTAGGACACATTTACATCCAAACTCTATCAATAGCCACCCCTGTTTTCCAGAGCTAGCTGTGGCTGGGTGAGGTTTTTCACACAGCCCAGACCCAACAGTCAGTCTCTTGGGACAGGAAAATAAGCTTAGACTTCTGTTTGGTTTTGAGAATGATTTTGATTCGTTCCAGAAGGCCTTACCCTCCCTAGACTTGCTGCATTTGCACATGATAAGATTCAACTTGTCATCATGGAGAGGAATTCCACTAGCCTGGGCCATGAGCAGTAGCCGTGTCCAGCTATCCTGCAACCTCGTGGGGGTGGATAAAACTACAGGGTTGGAAAGGCTCCTGAAGGAACGACTGCCTCTTTGAAGACCTTTGTTCCTCGTTTTCCTAAATATTAAGACAAGATGCTATGGTTCCCATTTCTCTGATTCTTTGTTCCTTTGCTCTGGGGCCATTGGTAACCCTTCTTTCTGTACTACTATGAAAGAAGCTGGAAACCCCAGCACCAGTAACTATATCAATATAAGGAGAGACAAGCTCCCTTATTTTAAAAGTCATTTTTTTTTCATAGGAAGATTTTTAACTGCTTAGCAGACCTTGGAAGAAGAGACACTTAGCAAATAGAGAGTTGGGTAGCTCCATTTGAATGGGTGGCAATTAAAGCACCATCATATGCCCAGAATTTGTTTAAAGATCTGTATTTACACATCTATTTCCCTTTTGCCTTTCCATCAAAAGAGAAGGAGAGGCTGACTTGCTTTGTTTGTTCCTAACGAGAACAAGAATCAAATAGAAAGGCGCTCAGATGTCAGAAGCCGTTGGTCTGCTGTCTTCGGGCCATGGAAGACACTATGTTATGTTTAAGAACAAACACCCCATCTTGTGCAAACAGGCTTGGCAGTGAAGTTGGAGAGGAAAATACAGAATGTGTCGTTATTTCAAATGTGTACATTTCCAACTCACTATTAAAGTAGAAGTCCTATTGTGACCTGATATCTGGATCAGGAAAAAATGTGGAGGGGGAGGGGCGAAGAAAAGGCTAGCATAGACTCTCTGGAGAAATGAACACATTAGGTACACTGGACTTTGAAATTAACACCTTCAAAAAACAGTGGTTATTAGCACATCGGAAGGTGGTGATAATTCTCAGTTAATGAAATCATCTCTTTTATTTTTATGTATTTGTTTGTTTTTGAGAAAGGGAGCAATAGCCAAGCTTGCAGGGCAGAATTTCATGGAGGTCAGTGGAAGTTCACCTGTCACAAAGAGAAGTCCTGACCTATAAAATATTGTTTCCAATGTAGGGTCTGGGAGTATTTGGAAGAAATACAATAGCAGGGCAGAAACCAAAGCCTGGAGAGTGGAGAGCCACCAGAGACCTGTTCTCCACGGGAGTGAAGTGGGGCCCCTCACCTGGGGACTCCGAGTACTGCCCCAGAGTGCAGCCTGCAGTGAGATGATGCCTTTTCTTGGGGTAACTGAAATAGAAGCCCCAAATAGGAAACAGAAAACCCTGTTGCATCCCCGTTGCATCCCCAGATGGAACCGGGGGAGAATTTTCTTTCAGAATTCTTACACTATTGCTCCAGGTAGAACCTGAGGCCTCACTGGATGCTAGGCCAGTGGAACACTTACTATTGGGCTGCATCTCAGCCCAAGAATTTCTAACTTCCAAACATAATCCAGCTTGAAGCAATAGAGTCATCTGTGATCAAATTATGGGGACTCTGGAAAGTGCTCATTTCCACCCTGCAGATGCACCCCTAAAGGAGCAGATTGAGCCTCAGGATTAGAAAAGTATTTCTATAGCAGGGCTACTCAAACTGGGGAATACAGCTGGCCTAACAAGGATTCCCAGCCAAGGGTGGGAAGCTGTTGCCTCTCAAAAGGTCGTTCCCCTTACAGGAAGTTACACTACATTCCTTTGTTATTTAATCTTTTATAGTTCTTCATGCTCATTGTGAGGGTCAAAATCTAGAAAGCAAAAAATTTTAAAGTAAAATAAAGTTCCTTTCATTCACAAACTATAAATAAACACAGTGTGAGCCTCTTCCCAGAGAGGTTCCCTCTGCTTTTATAACTGGACATGAACTTTTCAGACAAGAACTAATTTCATTGGGTGTATTATTTGGGAACTAAATTCCACTGTTTTAGTTAGGGTTTTACTGCTGTGCACAGACACCATGACCAAGACAACTCTCATAAAGGACATCATTTAATTGGGGCTGAATTACAGGTTCAGAGGTTCAGTCCATTATCATCATGGCAGGAAGCATGGCAGCATCCAGGCAGGCACAGTGCTGGAGATGGAGCTGCGAGTTCTACCTCTCATTCTGATGGCAGAAGATTGGCTCCAACCTGGTAGGGAGCAAGGTCTCATTGCCCACCCCCACAGTGACAAACTTCCTCCAACAAGGCCACACCTCTTAATAGTGCCACTCTTTGGGCTCAGCATATTCAAACCACCACATCCACTTATTATACATTACAAATAAGTGAAGAAAGTGGTTTCTGACATTGCTTTTAGGAATTATACAACCTGCCCATTCCCTGTTTTGCATTTGTTGAGGGCCATTCAGATTGCTTTCAATGTTTATTGTTTGTTTGGTTGGTTGATTTTTATTTTATAGAAAACATAAGGTGGGAAATTGCTCAGAGGGCAAAGCACCTGATTTGTAAGCCCAGTGATCTGAGTTCAATCTCCAGAACCTGTGTTAAATCTAGACACAGTTGCATCGAGGTCTTCTAATCCCTATTCTCCTAAAACAAACAAACAAACAAACAAACAAACAAACAAACAAACCAGTGACTGGTGGAGACAGACGAGTCCTCAGAAGCTCATGGGCCAGTGAATCTGGTCACACAGTGACTAAGAAGAGATCTAGTCTCCCAAAAGGTGGAAGGTGAGAGCCAACACCCAAGGATGTCTTCAGGTGGATACCTGTCCTACACAGGTGCGCTGTGGCACATGTGCGCGCACACACACACACACACACACACACACACACACAGAGAGAGAGAGAGAGAGAGAGAGAGAGAGAGAGAGAGAGAGAGAGAGAGAATGATATTGAATTGGACATGGTATCTCAGCATCCATCATCTCCGTACTCAGGAGGGGAGGCTGGGGCAAGAAGATCATGGATGGTAAGTCGTCCCAGGGCAGGCTGAGCACACAGAGGCTCACAATCACCTGAGCTAGAGTAAGACCCTGTTCATGAAAACAAAAGCAAAGCAAACAAGAATAGAGGCTATTGAATAGAGGTTTAGAATCTACATTTGCTGAAGAGCATTGACTCTTCTCTGGGGCCCAGAAGCCAATGGAAAGCTGGTGAACGCCCGGCACTTCTGCCTTCGCTGTGCACTGCATCCTGCTGTCTGCTCAGACTCCTGTCAGACTGTCTGCCTCGCTTAAACGTAAAAACAACAGGGGTAAGGCATTGTCCCAAACCCAAGACCTCCTTGGGTCCCAATAAGAGCAAACCCTGTTAGGATAGACACTCCCACCTCATGAGGGCCGTTATTCATGACCTCAGGGCTGCACCCTGAAATGGAAGTATGAGATGTTAGAACCAGATTGACTCCCTCAGCCGACAGCAGAAATGACAGATTAACACTTTTATGACCCTTCTTGTGGGCTGGAGCTGCGGCAACGATTGGCCAATATTGGGACCACACCTGGAGCAGGCTTGCTTAGTGATGCTTGCTTAGCTCCTGAGCCCTCAATTTAAACCTAAGCCTATGTCTGTATCCCAAAGACAGACATGGAGTCACTGAGCCCTCTTCTATTCCTTTTTTCCATGTGATAACACTGGATAAGAATCTGTCAGCTTTTGACCATCGCTTATCTCTCTAGCGTTGTAGGGACAGGTGGCTGAGGCTGCCAGAGACCAGGCCTCTACTCTGAAAACCCATTACACGATGGTACAGATCTGTTTACCTGAACTTCCAGTTGCTTCTCTGTTCCCTTATAATCAGATGCTGAATATGGAATTCTGTTGGACAGTGGTATGTTTGCAGCATATATTCTTTCTTATTCAAGAGGTTTGAATAGGAGCAGCCCTACAGAGTAGTCCTATGCCTGTGAGTTGCTCTCAGCATCTTTTCCCTTCCTCCAGCCAGTCCTCACACATGTGCGCCAGCCTGCCAGGTGGTCCTGGTGTGCAGACACAGATAGGGTTGCGGTGCTGGGATACCTAATATGAAAAGCCCGCAGGGGCCATTTTTCATGTCCCAGCACACCTGCTCCGTCCTGTTCCCACTTGCCTTCTTAGGTTTAATTTGGTTTTGCTTTAGAGACCTGCTCACCGTTGAGAGAAGTCAATCCTCTCCCCCTTTTTTGTGACAATCTGATTGGTTATCCACTATTTTTCACAGTCATGGAATTCTGTGGCGCCATGCCTGTGGCTTCCTTCTGAGAAACTCCATCTGAAGTATCCTCCTAGGAACCAGGGAAACCTAGAACTTAGAAGTCAGACGGGAGATGGATTGGGGTTCCCAGACTCCACCCAACCCATGAGAACCAGCTAGCACACCACATACTTGGGAGCAATGAGGTCACCATTTTCCTGTAAAGACTTGCCTTTAAAATATGCATACTTATTAATTAAAATGTAAATATGCCACTTCCCTTTTCTCCCTCTGACCCATTCCCCAAATAAAATTTTAAGTTGACATGTAATATCTCATTTTCAATCATGTGAAAGATGATATTTAGAAGTATGTGGATGAGTTGGGACAGTTAGATCTCACCCGTCAGCAGATGCTTAGCCTGTCTTCCTTATCACCTTCACGGTAGGCTCGGCCACTTTCTCTAAAGAACTCTCATTGCAACAATGCATCCTTGTTAAGTACATCCCCTTTGTTGTTCAATAGAGCTTTTGAAACGTACTCCCCATACCTGACTAAACCTAAGTATCCTCTGACCTGCATTTCCCCACTCCCCCTGCCCCCTGACACTCACACACTAGCAGCCCTGGGTCTAGAAATAGTTACTAATGGCCAAGACAAGGCTCAGCCTGAGAACCCCTCACAGGATAAATGGATGAGAGAAGATGGTACATAGACACAATAGGGAACTAGTTGGCCATTAAGAGAAGAAACTCTGCTATTTACAACAACAGGGATGATCTGAGAAGACAGAGGACTGGCTTGAGCCAGGCAGGGAGGCAGATACTGCTGAGCACACTCACACACGGGACCCAAAGCAGCTCATCTCACAGACCCTCTCCGGGAAAGGCTGTACACTCTTGCTTGAAGTCAAAGAGCTCAAGGTAGACTTGGTTTCCCAGCAGAAGTTCCTAAGAGATGATGTGACCCCAGACAGGAGGAGGAGCAGCGGGTGGATTTATCAAAAAGTTGATGTGCTGAGAGGATTCTTGAAAGCCTATCTTCCAAAATGTCAGGTAAGAGTTGAAATAAATGTCAGGGAATATGAAGATAGAATTTATTCTATTGGCACTTAACTCTTCTTCAGCCCAATAGACCAAATCACTTAAAAGTCACTTAACAGAGTGTCAGCGCTCATCAAGGGTACTATAACTAACAACATCAAAGGCAAAAAAATTGACTCGTAAAATTTTGTCTTATTATATTTTAATGGGTGCATAAGAGCTGTGCTTGTTTACAGAGTGCAGGGAGGCATTTCAATTCACGTATGTAATATGTAATGGTTAAGTCATTACGTTGGAGTACGTAACACCCCAGACATTTGGAAAATTCTAGAAATACAGGAAAAATCCTGTAGCTATCTTTAATATTAAATTAACTGCTGTCAATCATAATTGACATAAGGGGTTGTCCCTTCTGCCGGACACCCTCTGTCCATCCTTCTTCTTCAACACCTTCCCCAGGCTCAGCATCAGCATCCTTATAGAATGGACAATTTGCCTTTGTCTTTCCATGGTTAGATTACTTTACTAAATATAACGCCCTCCAGCTCCATATATCTTACTGCAAAGAACAGGGTTTCCTCCTAATGGCTGAATAATTTTTCGCAAACGAATTTCCTTTGTCCGTTCGTCTGTTGACAGGAATTAATCATGTTTCTCTATCTTGGCTGCTGCAAGTGTGTAATCAATTTGTAACTGCGGACACTCCTTCTGCAAACCGACTTCATTTGTTCTGGGCTGGTAGTTCTGTTTCTGGAATCGCATGGCCATTCCATTCCCAGTTTTTAAGGCAGCTCCACGTAGTATCCATAACAGCCACCCTGGTCACACCCTCCCAGCAACTAGTGACAGTTCCTCTTCCCAGCCTTCCTGCAGCATTTGCATTTGGAATTTTAGATAAAAGCTATCTAGATGAATTAGATGATAGTGCCCCATAGTTTAATTTGCATTTCTCCAATGACTGGTAATGTTGAGTGCTGTTACCATACGCTTATTGGTTATTTGAGGTATTTGGAGAAATGTCACTCAGGACCATGTTTTTTGAGATTACTTATTGTTATCATCTTTATTATAATTTTAGTCCATTGCATGTTCTGGAGAGCAATCCCTCATCAGATGGTTAGTTTGCACATATGCTTCTCAGTCTCTAGGTTTTCAGTTTCTCTTAATGTCTGGAAGACCTCAGCTTTTACTCGGATCTCTTCTGCAACTGCCAAGGTGGTGTGTCACTAGCACTGTCTGGTGCTCTGGCCACTGTGGTCTGGGCTCAGAAGCAAAGCCATGTCTTCACCTTTATACAAGCTGGCTACCTGCATCCAGAAAACCCCAGGTCTTTCTTCACTGTGATGTTAGTTCCGTGGGTGTAAGTCCCAGGCTGGAGAGAATGCACTGCTTCTGTGGGGCACCAGGTGACAGCAGCCAAAGGTGCCAGGGCCTTTCTCTGGCTCAGCTGCTACCCATCACAGAGGCAGAGAAGGAAAGGCAAGCTCCTTGTCACCTATACCACAACTTTTCTGCTGTTAGGAAGTAACCTCCGTACAGTTATCTTGGAAAACATTAGGTCTAGAAAGATAGGTTTTTAAAAAGTTCTTATTTTAGGTATTTGCTTCCGGTGTTTGCAAATATGTGAAAGCAAATGTGCTCAGCTCATATGAACAAAATATTCTCAAAACTCTAAATATACAAGGTGCATCTTGAAGAGTGGCTACTATAACACTGAAGTGAATTTGCCAGCAGAGATGAATCATGAATCTGGTACAACTTTCTAATACCGGCACAGTCAGGTACTCTGTTCTTGTTTCCACCTGGGTTTGGCAGTGACCCATCTGACCCTGGACTTAACGGGTCACCTGAATTCCTGATGAGCAAGTACCAATTCTGAAAAGATAAGAGTGTTCAGAAGTCCTTATTTGTTTTATTTAGAAATTGTATTTTTATTTATAATTAGGACACATACAGTATATAATAAGACTAAAGAATTATTTTTGTTATTTTGTTATCATGAAAGGAAAAGTTTTCTGAAAGTGCTCATCTGTGGCCACCTGGCTGCCTCTTTGAAGACATTCTGTGCAAACAGAAAAAGATGACCTTTGGGTGGGATGGAAAAGGTAGGGATAAGTGGGGCAAGGAGGAAGCAGGAACAAGAGATACAGAGGGTGCCTTGTGTGATATTGGTATTTGGTCTTAGGAAGGGACTCAGGATCTCACTCACGGGAACAGCTGTAGCTGTGAAGCAAACTCCTCTCTGTGAGTTGAGCTGGTTGTATCTCCATCAAGTTCACATGCAGAAGACTCAAGTCCCAGGAGGGTGGCCTTTGGGGGTGGAGCCTTTAGGAGGTGATGGGATGTAAACTCCACCCTGATGAGGAGTTAGCACTGTGATGATAATGCAATGCACGATGATGGGGTACAGGAAAACACACAAGTGTGCTCCCCTTCCCGTGTGAGGATGCAGAAAGGAGGGGACCATCTACACACTCAGCAGAGATCCCTGGAATCAGATCTGTAAGCACAGGGCTGTGGAAAGGCTCGGCAGCGTAATCGATTGGCAGCTAAGAGCAAGTGTGTTCTTGCAGAAGACCTAGACTCAGTTCCCAGCACTGGTGTCAGGTAGCATTTAGGATCCAACCGCCTCTGGTCTCTGTGTGCACCTACATGTCCGTGTGCACACTCACCCCCACCCACAAACATACTTAAAAACAAAGTAAATCTTTTCAAATAATTGCAAACAGTGGACCTTGGACTTCTCCATCTCTCAAACCAGGAGAGTAACTCTGTTGTCTAAGCTATGTCCTTGGTGACATTTTACTGCAGTGTACCAGATACCTAAAGAAACTCAATAATCTCAGCCTCAAACAGAAGAGTGGGCAGCTCTTCAGAATGTGCCAGGAGTAATGGCTGTTCTTACCCACCTTTTACATCTCCATGAGCATGCCACACCTGGGCAGCTTTGTAAGAAGAGACTACAGAACTATAGTATTGACTTCATGAAGAAGTCCCAGAACTGGGTGGCAGCAGTGCCCAGCTGACAATAAGTAACTTGGCCTGAAGAGACCCCTCAGCTCCTGCATGTGATTGGGGAATGCAGGGGGACCATTCAGAACATCTGGGATGGGAGGTGAACTCATCAAGCAAGGAGAGAGGGGACCACATGATCACCATCTGCAGACAGCCACAGCCAGAGCCACAAACACACAGGGGACAGGGCTAAGAGCAATTACATAACAGCCAAGCACAAAACATGTCTCAGAAGACAACAGTCAAAGTTTGAAGAGTTATTCAATCAAGCACATCTAAGTGACTTACTTATGGAAAAGACCTTTTTATCAGGCACAGTGTGTTTGCATGTATAAATTGGAAGCTAGATCTAATGGAATCTGGAACATGGCGCAACACTAAGCCATAGGACTAGAGGACCGGAAAGGGAGTGGTTGCTAAGCAACATCTTCAGGTTTCTCTTGCTCACTTAGAAACAATGTTGTTCTAGTTCTGTAACCCAAGGCTACAGCTAGTCGTTTGCTTGTATGTAGCTATGACAGTGGTTCCATAAACAGCAGCCTCCACCTAAGCCACTGCTTTTGATACTCTGAAGCTCAGCCTGACCTCTGCTGCCTCTGCCTGCAGCAGGAGAGGGGATGAGCCCATTAGCTGCTGGGTAGAACAATTCTGCATCATGGACATGGGGAAGAGGAAATGGCCATTTCTAAAAGCCACCAAGAGTAAGGAAAGAAAAAGGATTCGGAGAAGTCTCAGCATTTCATTGTAGTTTTCTTCTCATGACAAAGAGAAGCTGGAGTCCAAGCTCACACATTCTCAATTTGAAGCCCACTGAAGAGTCATGACATGAGCAAAGAAATTATAAACTTTTCCAGGGCGTTGGAAAAAAAAAACATAAAAATAAAATAGAAAGGGTAGCGAACAGGCAGCTAACTCTGAGACTGCCAAACTCCAGGATGTTGGGTGAGGTGTGTACCTCAAGTCTCAGCATGTGAGGGCAGAAGGACAAGGCTCTCTCATCTTTAGGGCTAACCTGCACTACATTGTGAGATCCGGACCAAAATGGGCTCCATGACCAAAATTCAAAGTTACTGTTTGCTGGGAGCATAAAGAAGACAAAGAGTCTGAGAGACGTCCGTTGGTAGCGACCCTGTGTCTTCCCAAGTGCACATGCACAGTTAAAGCTTTGGGGTGAGGGCCCTACAATCCAGACCAGAAGGGACTCAAACAAAGTCCAAACCACAGGGTAAGAAGCCACCTGGTCATCAGTGCTCCTGGGAGGGGAGGAGGGAGTTCTGAACCAGGACATCTCCTTCAACATTACTGAGTACAGAGATACAGAAATCTACAACCCCACCTGCCAATGTCTCCATCAATCATCGTCTTCTTTGTCATCTTTGTTGTCATCATTGCCATCATCATCATTGAGTGTTATAAATCATAAATAGTGGGGCCACAGTCTCCTGTATATGTGGCAGCATCACCATTATCACCAGCACCATCTTCCTCCTCCTCTTTCTCCTCCTCCTCATTGCTCAATGTTCTACATCATAAATAATGGGGCCACCGTTTCCTGTATATGTGAGTATTGGGATTGAGTGGACTGATGTTTCCTTTATCGTTCTCATATGCTCCCTCCAGAATTCAAGGATGCCAATGTAATTGCATCCAAAGATGGATTCTTTGGGAAGTGGTCAGCTCATGTGGACTCCTTCTTTGTGGTACTTAGATGGGGGCATTTCAATGTGAGCCCAGGGGAAGAGCTCATATTTCTGCCCTGTGCTTCCCCCATGTAAGGAGACAATAAGCTCACCACCTGACGCTACATTCTAGCATCCTAACCTTGGACTTTCCAGCTCCTGGGGACTGTGAGAAATGAATGACTCCCGTTCTTTATACACCATGCAGTCTCAGGCATGCTGTTGCAGCAATTCACACGGCCAAGATGGTCCCTAGTCAGGAATTTCCTAATGTGCCTCGCTTCTGTTCTGAGGTTATAGTACATCTTGTGTGTCGGAATTTTCAGTAAGTTGTAGGAGCCAAGTCCCATTCATATTCTAAACATACAGGCTTGTATCTATCATGTACTAGACACTGAGTAAATAGCTGGACTTTATAGTTTAGGAAATATTTGAAATTATCCTGGTTGGTATTTTAATGTACCAGAGGCCTCTCAGGTAAGAAGAATAGAAAATGGTGTTTATATGCTTCAGGATTTTAATTCTGTAATTATGGGTGGGCACAGATGTGTGGGAGGAAACCACAGATGGAGCTATTGAATAGTGTGCACTGTGATCGACTGTAAAGAGAAAACAAGATCCCATCATTTGTGCTGTAGGCGTACTTCCAAGTTCCTCTTGGCTTGAGGGCTGTGTGCTCTAGTCTCACTGGGGCTTCCTATAGAGATATGGCAAAGGGCAAGGATCTGGATAAGAAGATGTGTTGAAACTACAGAATAAATTAACAGCGATTTTTGCATTCATATCGTGTCTTGGAATCATTCATTCATCCATCTCTTAATTCAACAGGCCTTCATTATGCCAGGCACAGGGCCAGTGCTTGGGACAGGCTGTTCTTCACTCTGACCCGGAGGCATAATGGGATCCAGAACTCACAGGAAGCAAAAGCTGCGTGCAAATAGAGTTATAATCTGAGGCATTATGTTTAAGTGGTTAGATACCTGCAAGAGTTATCTTGTTCGGTGATAATATTGCTCCAACTAAAACATATCTCACCTGTGATCAGTAGGTTAACTTTCTGTGCTGTTACACACCTGCAGGAAGAGGGAAGCGTGATCCAGGACAGCCCAAGCCAGTGGGAACTGTCTGGCTATACTAATGAACCCAAATAGAGAACACAGTGAATGACACTCTAGCAAGTCTACCTCAGCTATTTCATTGGCTTCTTGATGCCACTGGAAATGTGCCAGGGAGAAATGACCTTTAAAGGGTTGTATCAGAAATAGGTCCTTCAAAGATTTAATTCCTCTTTTCCCTCCTTTTGTAGATAGGAGTTCAAACGGGGAGCTATGTTATCAAAGGGGAGGAGGCAGAGCTGAGGTGGCTCTTGCCAGTTTGCAGGCAATGGAGCTAGGTAAAGCCTTCTGATAAGAAATTCATATGCCTTGGCAGATGACATTTGAATTTAACAAGGAAATTAAAAGACCCTGTCCTTAAAGTTAAAAAATGTCCCAGATCCTTTCTCTCTCTGTCTGCATGCTGCTTGAAACAGAGAATGCTGTGTGTCCTGGAATGAGCAGGGAAGCATTGAACGTAGCTCTGGGAACATTCCGATGGGCTCCTGTTCACCTATGACCTGCACCACAATCATCTAATGTGCGCCAAAGAAGAAGGCTCCTTTTAGACACAGAAGACATGCTCTCAATCATTTCTCCTGGGTCTCACCCTCTGTACAAGCATCTTGGCAGTGTTTTGGCATTTGCTGTCTGTCCATCTTCGATTAGATTCCTAATGTCTTTCTGCTACAGCACTGTTTTCAGTAGAGATGGCTCCACTCCCTGGATGTAATATTGGAAGCCGTTGGCTAGGAGGTATATTTTGGTTGTCACAATGATTCGGAGGGTGTTGCTGATATCTCATGGTGAGAGTCAGACTGGATTTCCTATCGTATACAGCTTCCCCCACATCTGCCATCAGCACTTAGCTTCTGAGAACTCAGCTGTATATTCAGAGTTGAAAGCCCAGCTTATGTGCTTCTAAGCTTGGAATCTAACTAACACTACATTGTGTGCAGATGTATACAGTTTTATATATAAGAAAATTTAAGGGGCACAACTTCTATGCTGCTCAATGCAAGGCTAGACACTACTTTGTTTGAATTCTCCACTAATCATTATTGTAGTGTGTGTGTGTGTGGGGGGGTGTCAACCAAAAATAGCAACAAGCACATTTCAACCTGTCTTTAAACAACCTACTCTGGGAAGTTCCTTTTATGGACAAGCAGGATGCATAGTCTTAGATATTTTTAAATAGTATAAAATAAAATTTCATGGAAGAACCATTGCTCTAAATTATGCTTAATATTTTTATATCTTTTAACCAGCCTATCCCTTTCCTTTAAAATTTCTGATAAAAACCTAGTTAAATTATTTCACAACCATCTTAAACATGGGCATGTTGGCATTCTCAATTGTTCACCTAGAGCACACACACAGGGGAGTGTTCAGTGACGTTTGCTCATCCAAGCAACATCACTGAACGCGTGTGCGTGTCTGGAGACTTTCTGAGGCTATAGGGCATGAGCAGCATCATGTGAATAGCTGCTTCTCTGCTCTCAGTCTGCAAAGCCCAGTGACCAAGGAAGGAAGACTTGAAATGGATGCAAAGAGCAGCAGTGAGCCTGGAGTCCAACCCTCTTCAACGGTTGTCCTTAGTGGCTTTCATTTCACAAGTTTTATTGTTTTCTGTTGCTTTGAAAACTAGTAAACCATCAAACCATTAATGGTTGTCTCAAGGCCCCATGTGCTACTCTTTGGCTCTAATAAAATGCTTTTGTCGTGGAGCCTTTGAAGTCCTTTGAACTCATTGAAATAAATGTGCCAGATTAATGTGATCATGTCTCTCCCTTAAAAGCCAGTATCTGCGTCCTCGGTGCTCAGGTTTTGCACATCTTCATGTGGATTTCAGATCGTAGGTGCTTCTCTCACCCATTTGATATCACTTTCCTAGCCCATGCAGATCTGAACGTATATACGAATGCGGGCTTGAGTTGTCAGTATCCATTTCAATTTAATAATTTGCTAGTAAAATGTCTCAGCTGGCAAAGTATCATGGTGATAGAATTACACAGTGACACAGGGTCACGAGCAGCAGTAAATCCCAGTTATCAGCTGAAGCATATGGAAGGGGAAGGGGGTCAGCTCAGAAGTGGAGCTGGGGAAATCTGTTGAATTTTCTCACTTAACAGGAGGTAATGGAGAACAGTGACCCGAGGAAGGGAAGGCACAGTGTCCACAATGGTTTAGTGAGTATTTCCCAAAGCAGAATGCCACAGCTCCTACCCCACAGCAGGGTCACTAGATAGATTATAGACAGAAGTCTGTGTTTAATCATATTAGGAAGACCAGTTAAATGCAGTTAAATGAATGGATTGCTTATGGTGTGGACCTAAGGGACCTTGCATTTTTACATCTCTCAGCACATTCCGCATGGTCCCCCTGTTTTGTTGAACCGAGGAATATGGTGTGTACTGTTTTCCTAGAGCATCCCCTGCCTTTTTCTCTAAGCAGCAATTTGTAGCAGTTTACTTGAAACACATGATGTTCATAAAAACAGAAGGTCTGGGCAGTGCAGTTGGCTCCTCGGGGAAAGTCTGAGGACTTGAGTTTGATTCTTGACACCCATGTGAAGGTGGAAGGGAAAAGCAACTGTGCAAAGTTGTCCTCTGACATGCGCATGCGTACTGTGGGTGTGTACCCCTCACACACACGTAATAAAATAGCAAGTGAATACTTCAGTAACGTATTGAGGAAAAAACTTAGCAGAAAGAGGAGGGGGGAGATCATTGGGGGCTGAAGGCCTATTTCTAACAATAAAACTATGTGATTCAAAATAGTAAATATTGGTAAATTAAACATTTATATTGGAACAAAACATCTATATTAGATCAAAAAATTGGCTAAATTTTCATTTCAAACGGCATGGGCAAAATCAGAATGTTAGAAAACTAGACAGTGAAAATGTCTGCTTGATTACGAGCTTTATGTTATACATTTCAAGGAGAGTAAGGAGAGGAGGAGAGAGATGAAGTGGAAGACACAAGGTAGAGGGGTTGCAGGGACAAACACCAACATGAAGAGTAAACATCATGATAAAAGTCAGGGTAAAAAATAGGGACAAGGGACTCAAAAGCTACCATGGTTGGTAACCCACAAAGGACAAACATCATACAATGGAAAAGACATATAAAAAGTGTTAGATATACAAAGATATATAAGTAATACATCAGGTATCATTACACCAAAAATTATTAGACTAAATCTCTAGACTAAAAATCGTAACAATACAGTTTACTTAAGCTATGTAATTTTTAAAAAGATACTTTAATAAACACATTCATGAGTCAAACTTTATGATCAAGAGGATGCAGGTATTTTTCCAAAAACATGACTGAAAATGTGCTCGTGACACATTCTGAGCTGTGTGGGTTCATGAGCTACAAAGCCAGTAGGGAGCAGAGGAAGCCCTGACTGAGTGCAGTCCTGAGGGGATGTGCAGTTTTGACCTGGGCACAAGCATGTAGAAGACACCATTGCCTCAGCCCCCTGGGGGAAACAAAGTCTTCCTTGAATGAGGCTTGAGAGGAATGACAATAGTTTCCTCAAGATTCACGTCTGAGTGACCAGTGTGTGTGAAAGACCAGTGACTGCAGCTTCTTCCTCCCAGACATATACCCTGAGACTGCTCACCTACCAAAATTAGCTAACCTCTCCCCCTGGGCTGTAACTAATTGGGATGGTTTGAATATGATTGGCTCATGGGGAAGTGCCACTATGTGAAGGTGTGGGCTTGCTGGAGTGGATGTGGGTTTGTTGGAGGAAGTGCATATTGTGGGGGTGGACTTTGAAGCTCTGCCCAGTGCAGAAGACTCAATTTTGTCTTGTTTGCTTTCAAAACAAGACGTAGAACTCTCAACCCCTCCAGCACCCTGTCTGCATGGATGCTTCCATGCTTCCTGCCTTGATGATAATGGACTGAACCTCTGAACCTGTAAGCCAGCCCCAATTAAATGTTGTCCTTTATTAGAGTTGCCTTAGTCATGGTGTCTGTTCACAGCAATGGAAACCCTAAGACATTAATAAACATGCCAAGGTTCCAAGTGAGTGGCAATAGCAGGTACTCACCAACAGAGTGAGCCTACCAACCTGAACCCAGCTTGTGTGTGTGTTCTCCTGCAGTTTCTTTATTCCCGTGAAGACATTAGTCAGAGCTCCTGGCCATGGGGGCATGCAATAGTCATCCAAGATTCAAGGGCTGTGAATGTGACCAACCACAATCCCTGTCCCACAGCTCTGCAAAATCTTCAAAGAGTTGCAACTCTGTGGCACCTTATTAGTGAGCTAAGAGTACCATGCAGGCTACATGGACATCTTCATGTCCACCCACAGGAAACACTAAAAGTGCCGGGGGTGGGTGGGGTGGGGGTAAGATGTGTTTGTCTTCTGCACTTCACATTGCAGCCAAGGGGCATTTGGATCTCCATTCTCCCTAGTTCACCACAGGCCCCTGTGTTACTTTCTTTTCTCTGATAAAACACCAGAGAAAAGAAACAGAAGGAAGGGTTTGTTAAGGCTCACAGTTTGAGTTGCTATCTGTCTATTAGTAGAGCTGTGCAGTGGCTGACTACATTAACATTAGGCAAGACAAAGCTAGACCTAGGTGGAAGCAGGTGTGACCATCAAAAGGCCACCTTTGGCAACCTGCCTCTGTCATCAAGCTACATGTCCCCAAGACTCCATAATTTCCTAAAACAAAATCCTCAAAGAGTTACATCTCTGTGGCACCTTATTAGTGAGCAGAGAGGACCTTGCAGGACATGCGAGAGTGGTGAGTGATTTCTCAACACATCTCCAAAGTCAAAAGTCTCTCCTGAGACTCATAGGCAAACTCTTAGGTGGGAACCCGCAGATGATCAAAACACACATTGCATCATTCCAATGTCCAGTGGTACAGAATATCCATTCCCAGCCCAAGAGGGAGGGATGGAGGCACTGTAAGGAAAGGCTGGACCAAAGCAAAACAAAAACCCAACATAGCCAGTATGCTGGTGCACACCTTTAATCCCAACATTGGGAAAGCAAAGGCAGACATGTTTCTATGAATTCAAGGCCAGCCTAATCTACAAAACAAGTTTGAAGCCGATCAGAGCTTCACAGTGGCCTGTCTCCACTGTACCCTTGGTGTAATTAATATTCATGACTTTACACGCAGCTTACTCTGGCTTCCATGTCAAACAACAACCCTATTTCATGCTACCTAGACTCATGGGCATCTTCTCTGGAACCTCAGCACGAGCCCTTTGGACTAGATAATACATTCAATCTGTATGTGTGCAAAGCTGACAGCATTCGGATGATACCAAATTCTGTTGCAGGCTTGAGATGTGGCTGGATCGCTGGACTAGAGCTGCAACAGTCTCCGTGTGCCTGTGTGGCTGAATAGTGGAAAACCTCTCTAGTTGACCCTGTTTGCGCATGTTAGCCCTGCAGTATTTCTCCATTTTTCAAATGAAAATCTTGCAAATGAGTTTTCAGGTTTATACCAAGGACTCCTCAGTGTGTGGATTCTTACTTCCGGTTTATTATGGACAACAAAGCATGTTGTTTCTCTCTCAGTGATAAAGTCAAAAAAGGCTTCAGCCTCGTCATCTGCTCTTCTTTTTGTCTGCAGCTTTAAATGTCCTTACTACAAAGCTGCTTGTTTCCCACATCCTTTTCTAAGCCCCTCCTTTGAGTTCTCATAAAACAAGCTAAACACAACTTAGCCACAATGCTGTTACAGCCTGAGTGCTACAGTGTCTTAAAAGAAATGAATTAGTTAATCCTTTGCTTTTGAATTCAGCTTCATCCTAATTTTCAGGACTTGGGGAAAATATTGCCAGATTCTTTGAAAGAATGAACCAGTTTCCAAGCCTCTTGTTCCCTCTGCAACCGCCTGAGTGTTTACTGTCTACATTTTTATCAACATTTTGTTCTTATGAACTGCCCCGAGAATGCCCATTAAACTCTACTGACAGCAGTCTAGGGCTTGTCTAGCCCACAGCTCCTCTCTAAATTCTTCAAAATTCTTCCCTCCCATCTAGTCTAAAGGCTTAAGAGCTACATGGTCAGGTTACCTCAGGGCCAACCACACTTCTTAGAATCAATTTTCTGTGTCATCTACCTTTCCTGTTGTGATTAAATGCCCGATTGATGCAATGTACAAGAAGGAGAGCCTGTGTAGGCTCACGATTTCTGAAGTCCTCTGTTCCTAAGATGAGAAGAGTATGGAAACAACGCTGTGAGAAACAACACACTCTCCTGGGGAGGGGAAAGCACAGAGCTAGACTGGAGTTAGGGGCAGGTACAACCTTCAAGTCTTAGCCCCTAGTAACCACTTCCATTAGCCAGGCACCATGTCTCAAATACTCTCCAAACTCTAAAAACAACGTATTAGGTGAGAACCGAGTGTCAAACACAGCAGGTCAAGTGTTAAGATAAATGTTCTGATGATTCCAGATGCCAAAGTTGGAGAAAAGTGTCTGTGGGACTAGCCCCAAACACAAACACTTGAGTACACTGTAGGCAGCATTTATTTTCAAAGCCAATGCCAATCAAGCAATCATTCCATCCAAATTAGCCCAAACCAGTTATAAATATAGTGGTGTCTTCTTCTTCAGAGGTCACATGACGGCTTCTAAGCCACACTTCCCATTAGATGGGACCAGGGCTCCTTTTGAAGGTAGATGATTCTAGGTCTGAAGAAGGAATTGTGTAAGATGGGGTATCCTAAAATACCAGGAAGTCAAGAGGTTACCATTGCTTTCAGGTCACAAACACATGGAAATAATCGTGAAGATGGAACAATTTGATTTTGGGGGGAAAACAGGGATTTAAGTATGTGAAATACACTGACATTCATGAATCATGTAAAATTAGTCACTGTTAATCTGTGCGTACATTTTATCATCTCTAGCCTTTGTAAATAAAAGAATACAATCTGGCATTTAGTGTGCTTTTTGTTGGTTATACAGAAAATTGAACTCTGCCTCACACTAGGCAAGTAGTTCACCCCCCAAGCCTCCTTTCTTTTCTTAAAAAAAATATTTTGAGATAAAGCCTCACTAAATTATTCAGGCTGGCTGTGGCTTGTGACCTTCCCATCCTGCCTCGATTGCAGCTGTGATGGCAGGCACGAGCCATTGTACCAGCTTATCTTTTCCATGTGACTCTAACATTGAATACTCAACTAATGAACAAACCATTGTCATTTTAGAAATTTTCCAGATATAAAATGAGGAAACAATGGTAAATTCTGTAGCATAATTGTCTGTACCACTGTCTATACCATTGTTATATACCATTGTCTACACCATTGTTATATACCATTGCCTACACCACTGTTATAGACTATTGTCTGAACCATGGTTATGTACCATTGTCTATACCATGGTTATAGACTATTGTCTATATCATTGTCATGGGCCATTGTCTGTACCATAGCTATCATTTTATAACCATTATGATAAACTCAAGCCAGTGTGGGCTAGAGAGCAAAGCCCTAGCTTGAAAATAAGGAACAAGTACATTATATAAAGTAATGATTAATATCTTCAAGTTATCCTGGATCCAGAGAGAAGTATATATGGATACAGATGAAACAATGCTGGTCATGTATTGATGATTCTAGGATCTGAGTGATACATAGATAATTGAATTTTCTGTAGGAATATGCTCTTCCATATAGTTTTCTATGTGACTGGACTTTTTTATGATAAGATCTTTTTAAAAACTAAGAACAACCTTAATCCCTCAGGCACTCTTTCATGGGAAGATACTGCTACAGTATCATATTATTTGCTTATTTTTTAACCCATAGACTATAACCTTTTTAAAGAATGATTTTGTATACAAGTATCTCTTTTAATACCTTTACATATATATATATGTGTGTGTGTGTGTGCATATATATATATATATATATATATATATATATATTAGTTAGGGTTTTACTGCTGTGAACAGACACCATGACCAAAGCAAGTCTTATAAAAACAACATTTAATTGGGGCTGGCTTACAGGTTCAGAGGTTCAGTCCATTATCATCAAGGTGGGAGCATGTCAGTATCCAGGCAGGCATGGCGCAGGAGAAGCTGAGAGTTCTATGTCTTTATCCAAAGGCTGCTAGTGGAAGACTGACTTCCAGGCAACTAGGGTGAGGATCTTATACCTACACCCACAGTGACAAACCCATTCCAACCAGGTCACACCTATTCCAATAAGGCCACACCTTCAGATGGTGCCACTCCCTGGTCCAAGGATATACAAACCATCACATTCCACTCCCTGGTCCCCATAGACTTGTTCAAAAACATGAGCCTATGGGGGCCATACTTAAACATAGCATAATGCAAAATGCATTTAGTCCAACTTTCAAAGTCCTCATAGTCTATAGCAGTTGCAACACTGTTAAAAGTCCAAAGTTCAAGATCTCTTCTGAGATTCATTCAACTTAAGTGTAATCCCCAAAGCAAGGCAGGAAACCAGCTGGGCAAACTCCAAACTCTGCATCTTCATGGCTCATATCAAAGCGGTCTTCAGATCTCTGCTCCTTTTTCATCTTTGTTGACTGCAACAAACTGCTTTCTCCTGGGCTGGTTCCACTCCCTGTTAGCAGCTTTCCTCAGCATGTATCCAATGGCTCTGGCATCTTTAACATCTTTGAGTCTCCAAGGCAATTTCAATGTTACAGCTTCTTGTTTCGGTGTCTGGGATTCCACTTGATCTTTTAGACTCCTCCTAAGGGCTGGCATCACTTCTCCAGACCTGCCCCCCTGTAGCACTCTAAGCTCAGGTTGATCCACTCCACTATGGCTGCTGTTCTTGGTGATCATCATATGGTACTGACATCCCCAATACACTGGGGTGTTCCATTCCAACTAGGTTTCACCAATAGCCTCTCATGGGCTCTCTTCATGGTGCCAAGCATCAAATCCTTTGCCTAACCCCTTCAGTCCTGGGCCATCAACTACAGCTGAGGCTTTAACTACACCTTCTCCAATGGCCTTCCATGACCTCTCACAGTGACAAGCCTCAGCTGTTCTTCATGACACCTTTATGCCTTCAAAACCAGTACCACCTGGGTGATTCTTACATATTACCAAGTCCAGCTGCAGCATGAGGTACAACCTTGGGTATCTCTGGAACACAGCTTCTCTGTGCTCCCAGAAAACAATTTCCAGAAGATTTCACCTCAGTGATGCTGGTCTCTTCTTAATCACTGCTAATTCCTTAGCTCCAGCTAACCAGTATCAATTTTCCCAGTAGTTCCTCCCATTCTTAACTTTAGAGCCTTAGCACATGGCTGAAGCTGCCAAGTTCTGCTGCTTACAGTAACTAGAACATGATCCCCTTGTTTTCTAAATCCTTCACTGCCTAAGCTTGGCTATCCTGGTTCTTGCTCTGTAGATTGACTTTGAATGAAGAGATCAGCATGCCTGTCTCATGGGATTAAAGGTGTGTACCACCATGCCTGGTTCTAATTAAGCTGGGTAGAATCTTGCCCCAAGGTCCCACTCCCTTAATCTGTTATCTCCTAGAACACAAGATTTTGCTCCATTTTACTTCCTGGTACTCCTTTAATACTCAAACCATATATTTTATATTTTTCCTTTCTAAGCTTGCTATGCTTGTTCAAACTTCTCTTCATAAGACTTAACCAGAGAACAAAGTCTCTGCTGGGCTTTTTTGAAACTTCTTTTGTCAATGCAATTAATCCAAGTATCTTCACCTCAGCCTCAGGCAAACTTTTCAGACAAGGGCAAAAAGTAGCCACATTCTTCACCAAAATACCACAAAAACAGTCTTTATGCCACATTCTGAAATTCTTCTCCTTTGAAATTTCTTGGGCCAGGTCAACACAGTTCAAATTACTCCCAGCAACTAAGTCTTCCATATTCCTATTAGGATGACCCATTAAGCCCCATTTAAAGCATTCCATTGCTTTCCAAATACAAAGTCCCAAAATCCACATTCTTTCAAATAAAAACATGGTCAGGCCCATCACAGCAATACCCCACTTCTGGTGCCAACTTCTGTATTAGTTACGGTTTTACTGCTGTGAACAGACACCATGACCAAAGCAAGTCTTATAAAAAACATTTAATTGGGGCTGGCTTACAGGTTCAGAGGTTCAGTCCATTATCATCAAGGTGGGAGCATGTCAGTATCCAGGCAGACATGGCACAGGAGGAGCTGAGAGTTCTATGTCTTCATCCAAAGGCTGCTAGTGGAAGACTGACTTCCAGGCAACTAGGGTGAGGATCGTATACCCACACCCACAGTGACACACCCATTCCAACCAGGTCACACCTATTCCAACAAGGCCACACCTTCAGATGGTGCCACTCCCTGGTCCAAGGATATACAAACCATCACAATATATATATATATATATATATATATATATATATATATATATATATATATCCTTTGCATATATAACCTTTACATATATAATTTTTATAAAGTCACAGAAACTAAATAACAAAATCTCATTCACTTTGCCAACTTTGAGTTTCTTTCTTGTTTTTCGTGCCAATTATTAAAATTCTTTATTTTATGTGTGTGATGGTTTATATATTCTTGGACTAGGGATTGGCACCATCTGGAGGTGTGGCCTTGTTGGAATAGGTGTAACCTGGTTGGAATAGGTGTGTCACTGTGGGTGTGGGCTTAAGACTCTCACCCTAGTTGCCTGGAAGTCAGTCTTCCACTAGCAGCCTTTGGATGAAGGCATAGAACTCTCAGCTCCTCCTGTGCCATGCCTGCTTGGATACTGCCATGCTCCCACCTTGATAATGGACTGAACCTCTGAACCTGTAAGCCAGCCCCAATTAAATGTTTTTTTTTTTTTTATATATATGACTTGCCTTGGTCATGGTGTCTGTGCACAGCAGTATAACCCTATCTAAGACAGTGTGTATAAGTGTTTTATATTCTTTCTATAGCATTGGCTTCTTGGAGCCAGGCATCCTTCACTCACCCCTTCTCTGTTGCTTTCCTCTTCCTTGTCATTCTATCACCTAGCTGCTTCTCTAGCTTATGTACAACCATAGTCAAAAAACATAGATCAAAAAGTCACTGTCTTATGGCAATTATTTTAACACACAATCTGGTAATTCACAGAAGTGTCTGATAATTCATGTTATTGCATCCCCATCTATGATGCTTAGATGGAATATATATGAGTATATATGTGTATTCGGTTCATTCGGTGCCTGAAGAGGACAGATGAGGACCTCATATTCTATGGAACTTAGAATAACTATAGAGTTATAGGTGATTGTGAGCCACCAGTGGGTGTGAGGACCCAAACCTGTGTCCTCAGTAAAGGCAGCAAAAGTTCTTAACCACTGAAACATCTCTGCAGTATCATACCTTGAGTTTCAACTATACAATTTATATTTAACTACATTTTGGTTTTCTAAGCAAATAGACTTAAGATTAATCATTTGAAATCTATTCTGATCATAAACAGAACCCTTTGTGTTATAAGCACCAATACTTTGTCTATGTATATTAAAATATAAATATATAAATCAATAAAGGTTTACAATGATATCATAATGAATTCACATATACCAAAACCTTGAAAATTGGTGGATCACAAAGATACTAAAATGTCATATGGAAAATATAAGAGTACAAATTTAAGATAATGTATCACCCAGATCTTGCTTTGATAATGACTAGTTAATGGAAAGGGGAAAAATGAAATATGTCGGAAGATAAATAATGGTAGCTAGCAAGTGAAAATTCTGTAGAGAAAAGTGTTTGCTAATAAGTGCAAGAGCATTTAAAGCAGAAAAGCACAGAGCCTGAAGACATTGGAGGTTCATGAAGGAGTGTCGGTATTCAGACAATCCCAGACTGAGGTTTTGAGTAATGTACCACACAGCACATTCACAAGGAGGATTTTTGTTTGTGTACAATTAATGGATCAAACTCATGTTTACACATACCCTTAGTCTATTGTTCCATCTAAGCATCATAGATGGGGATGCAATAACATGAACTATCAGACACTTCTGTGAATTACCAGATTGTGTGTTAAAATAACTGCCACACGACAGTGACTTTTTGATCTGACTATGGTTGTACATAAGCTAGAGAAGCAGCTAGCTGATGGGATGACAAGGAAGAGGAAAGCAACAGAGAATGAGTGAGTGGAGGATGCCTGGTCCCAAGGAGCCAATGCTACAGAAAGAGTCTAAGGGAATAACAAGTAGATGCAGGGTGGGGTTGGACAAAATCTTGAAAAGGAAGAGCTACCAAAGAATTTAAGAACAAACAGGAGAACCTGGAAATGCTGAGCCACAGATAAGATCAAAGATTACTGAAATGGAAAAGGCTTAAGAATATTAACAAAGTCAACAATGTGTTCAATATGAATTTGTTTTGCCACAAAAATTATAAAGAGTTTAAAAAGCCATTAATGTTGATGTTTTTGGGATACCATGAATGATTGGATATGTTTTCACATTCTTATTTTATTCTCTTTTATAGTTTTCAAAAATGTGCATATCTGATTTTGTACTAATGATACATGATTATAAAAATATGCAATATATGTGATACAAAAACTTCCAAAAAATAAAGTTCACAGAACAATGTGAACATATTGAGTTCTTACAATTTTTGGAAAATCAATCTATAAATATAATGGATTTTTAATTCCAATTTCAATCAGGCATTTTTAGACCTTTATTGTAGTAGTAAAAACAACAACCATAAAAGAAAATTGACAATTAAATGAAACTACATTATCTTTTGCAATTTGGAAGTAATCGAATGGCAAATACTGAACAAGGGGAGCATTCTCCCACACAAACAACTTAATAGCTGTAGTAGGAAAAAAAAGATTTTTAAATTATTACATGTGCATCTATTTATTGAGACACACATGCAATGGTACATGTTTGAATATCAAAAGTCTACTGGTGGAAGTTGTTTATCTCCTTCAACCAGGTGGAACTTAACAATCTAACTCAGGTTATCAGGCTTGTCAGCCAGTGTCTTTACCTCCTTGTTCTAGCAATTTCCTCCATGATAAAACCATACACCTTGGAGAGAAAATTATTATTAAAACATAAGATGCCCTAAAGAGAGGTGAAGCATTTCATCTTGCAGGAAAGCTCCTTAAGCTCAGAAAGAAAAATGAGCAACTCTTCAAACAAACAACAAGTCTTCAGGAAGACCCTGAAACTAACAGAATTCACAGGAGGCTCCCCTCTCCAAGCACATATAAGCTGGAAAGATTATAGAGAAATACACTTAGACAAGCTGAGCTAGGAGTGGCTCAGACCAGCTTAGACACCTAACAGAAGCAGAAATCAACTGAACTACATGGAAGAGACTCTCACATGATGTGCCTGAAAGAGACATTCTCCAACTTATTGAGCTACCTGAAGGCTGTGCAGTGCACTCCAGGTTTCCAGCTTTCATGAGCTTTTAATGTACAAGGATGGGCTTTGGTGATGAATTTGTCTTCAAGTCGTTTCTGCTCCTATAGGTAACTGCTCACCCATATTCCTCTAAGTAACCCCGATGTAACTCATCGGTTTATCAAGTTAGACTTTGATAGTATCTGTCTGTAATTTGGTCTGTCATGGGTCAACCATCTGGAATGAATACACATTTGTTCACATCTCCCTGGGTTTAGTGTCACACAATTACTTGGTGAGCCATCTCACCAGTCTAAAAGATGTTTTTTTGTTTTGGTTTGGTTTTGGGTTTTTGTTGTTGTTGTTGTTGTTTTGAGATTCAAGGTCTGATAATTTATTTGCTACCCTTAAATACTTATTTTAAATAAAATCTCTCAGTGAAGGCAGCCTCCATCTATCTGGTGGCAATCTCATCTGGAAGTTTTCTCTGGCTTCCTTCATTCTCTTGGCCAAACTTTAGCATATTCTACAGGTTCCCCCTTGTTTTTCTTAATGTGTTGTTTCTTCAGAGCAAGAGACTGAGCTTTGTGTTGCAGAATGTGTGGTAACAGAATGCTGAACCTTGGGTGCTTTGGTCCTCGGCTTCTTACTGTCTTTGTTCCATTTTTGGTGGACAGTATCTTCTTTAGAGAAATTGAAAAGCTTTGGATTCTCCTCCATCTTTCTGGTGCCCATCACAGAGGCACAGTATTGTCTGTCTGTCCAGGTATGCCTTTCCTTCCTTTTATTATAATAACCACACTGAGGACAGAGATTGTTAGCTACAGTGCATCTGCAAACAGGCTTGTGCTTCCTCGCCCCAGTTCTCTCTGGCCTATAAAGCAGATCATCCTTCAGTGATGGAGCCCTAACGGGGCAGTGGCCAGGAGATGAGAAGGTAAAGAAGGCAGAAAAGCTGCGGTTGGGAGGTCTTGCACAAGCTGTGTCTTATGGCAAGCAAACTTACTAAGAAATGTAGCATGGCATACGCAGCTTTTAGGGGACAAAAGGAACAAAGTCATTAAGAAGCTAATCAAGCAATGTTGAACAAGAGGAACACAGAATATCTCAAGGGTGTCTTGATGGAGCACACAGCAGCCTTGGCACTGATAAATCCAGTCTCTTCGGGGGGAAAAAACAAGCTGCCAAGAACTAAAATCTTAACTCCTTTAAAACTGTGGCCCCAGGCTCAGAGCAGATAGATCTTGCCAAGTCTGCCCTTAGGCAAGGACATAGAACTAATGTTCCTTTAGACTTTCCTCAGGGCTTCTGAGAAAACCTAGGGTCTCTCTCTCTCTCTCTCTCTCTCTCTCTCTCTCTCTCTCTCTCTCTCTCTCTCTCTCTCTCTCTCTCTTCTCTCTCTCTCTCTCCATATATATATATATATATATATATATATATATATATATATATATATATATATATATATGAATGTCAGTTACCCAACAGCAGGTGTACTCTGAAGTTCGTCAAGACTCCTTGCTTCATGGGAAAATCTTGTCTACATTCCTGCCACGGATTCAGACCACATAACCCTTTTACTCTTCACATAAAAAATTAGCTGTTATTTCTGTGGCCACACCCCTCTCATAGAAAGCATGAAGCTTGTATTTGCCATCCACTTCAATTAGTATCTGACAGACAGTGAGTCAGCTTCATCTTGACATGACCGACCACCTAGAAGGTGCTGTGGGGAGGAGGGGTAAGCCCCAAATATATATATATATATATATATATATATATATATATATATATATATATGTATTTAAATCAGTAAGAAATGTAATACAATCCTTACCCAAAACTAAAGGAAGTGGTGTTCACAGGAGATCTAATAACTGTAAAATCACAAGCTAGAATGTTTGGAATTTCAAGGATTCAAAGAGCAGCTCCTGTGGGAAGAAGGTAAAGTTAACTCTGAGCCTCTAATTGAACAGTAAACTCAAGCATGCCCAGGATTGAGCATGGGTGTGTGTGATCCATGCTGGCATAAAGTGATAGGAAGTCAAAGGGTACCAGGTCCACACATTTTTGTTAAGCCCTGCCACATTATTGTCATTTTATGGCCTGAGCTGTCTTTGTTGGACCCATGGTCCACCTGTTTGTGACTACTATGTAGCTATCAAAGAGTATGATGTTGGTCCAAGATGCTCTGGGAAATATGCTTTTTACAAAGAACCACATGTTAGGGAACGAGTCACAAAGGAGGAAGTGAAGAGGCCAGTGGCCTCCTGGGATTGATTTGTGTAAATGATATATAACAAGCACTGGGCATTTTGCTCTGAAACCAGGCTTTCCTGGTGCTTGGGCAGGGGATAGGTACACAAGCACCCCAGGAACAGGCATTTATTTGTTGGGAGAGAAAGACAGGAAAGGTAAGGGGATGGAATGGAAGTTGACAGCCCTTAGTATCTTCTATAGAAACTGAATGTGAAGGGCAGAGGCATTCTGGGGGACAGAAAAACAGAATAGGCAGTGCCAAGACGATAGTTCAGTCAGTCTTTGGTTAAGACTGGCAGAGGGAGTAAGTCAGACTCTGCTATCTTGTCTACCATGTGATTCCCAATAAACAGCCCCGCCTTCCCTACTCTTCTCTCCACACCACAATGGAGAGGAGTAGAAAGATGCAGAGGAAAAAATCGTTGAGTATGAAAAGACACATGTCATCAGCATGACATCACAGGTAGGAACAGAAGCATTCAGCAGGCTCAGCCTGGCGCTCTCTAGTTCTCTGTCCACAGGTAACTTACAGAAAGTCAACTCTTCCCTGGCTTGCACAGCAACACCTGAGAGTCGCTTCTGTGTAGAATTACACAGTGGGCTGTCATTTTGTAAATAAGCTCTCTACAGCTGTCATTAGTCACAAGGATGCTGTAGTGGATGAGGGTGGACCCGAAACCTGATGGCTGGTGTCCTTAGAATCCCAAGTAAAGACCCAGAGGCTGTGCTCAAAGCGAGAGTATTGAATGATCCTGGACTAAGGGGGAAGTGGAATGGTGGAAAGGATTATCAGCAAACTGAAGGCAAAGGGAAATGGAGAATATTCAGGGGTGCGAAGTCCTCAGGGACAAAAACCATGGTCCTGCCAATGCATTGTCTGAGGACATCTCACCTTCAGAACCTTAATGAATCGATTTAGTTTCATTACCTGGTTAATGGCTGTTTATTCTAGCAACCAGAAGAAACTGATAGTCTAGGGTTCAATGATTGGCAGTGGTGAAGTCCACAACTGAAAATTCTGAGATGGAGTTGAATGCAGTCTGATCACGCCAATCAGAACACTAGAAAACAGTTTTGGATGAAGGAACGTTGGCACTAAAGTTTCTATGCAGAAGCAACCATAAAATGGTAGCTTAAAAAACAAACAAAATCAATGACGGATTAGGCCAGTGGTTCCCAATCTTCCTAAAGCTGCGACACTTTGATACAGTTCCTCATGTTGTGCTGAGCCCCAACCATAGAATTATTTTCATTTTTTACTTCATAACTGTAATCTTGCTTCTATAGGAATCATAATGTACATATTTTTGGAGATAGAGGTTTACCAAAAGGGTTCACAACCTCAGGTTGAGGACTCCTCGATTAGGAGATATTGGGCGGATATGAGAGTAAAATCTGCTCTACTAGACAGTAAGATTTCTTCTAAATTTCCTAATGACATTGTGGCCATAGTGCTGGAAACACTGACGAAGTTGTGGAGTAGGTTAGAGAGCCCAGTAAGAGATTCCAACTCATGCGAACCTACTACCAGATTTGTCATTTGGGAGTCTACTTTCTCTCTCTTAATTCCTGCAAATAAACCCAGCTCAAAACCATTCTCCAATAAGAAGCAAAGCTTTCTGGTGTGATGAAATGGAGGGTTGAATTGTGTTGTGGTTTGTTCAATCCAAGTTTCATGTGTAGTTTGCTTCCAATATAACAATGCAGAGGGGTGGTAGGACCTTCAGGAAGTGCCCCATGCCAGCTGAGTTTCTGTGGCTATCCCTCCTGCAAGGTGGTGTTTCTGTTTCTCCTGCTGTGTTATGATGAAGCACAGAGACTCCCACTTAGTTGATAGCACCACTCTTTCAGATTTGCCAGCCTCCGGAGCCAGGAGTTAAAGAAATCTCTCCCTTTTCTTAGGACTTTCTCAGTGTGTGGTATTTTATTGCAGCAACACAAAATGGGCTAAGACAACGTTCAAGTGCATTCCTGGCTGTTGAAAGTAGCTGATGTGGTGATCTGAGGTCCAGGAAAATGTGGCTTTATTCTTCCATCAAGAGGATGAAGTCAGTTATGGTTGGATTCAATTGGCAGAATAAAATTAATTGTGATCAGAGAGGCAGTCTCTTCCAACAAGACAGAAAGATGACCCACCAGTATGCAGAGATGGTAAAAATTGCACGTGTTCTGATGGATCAAGAGTGAGAGGTTTGTAAGTGGAAGGTCAGAGACCCCCGACGGAGGGGCAGAATGTCCTGAAGAGCTTACAAAGAATGCTAGAAGACAAGCACTGTTGCTTTCTCCACAGCCCATAACATAAGGCTTGGGGAAGGAAGGGGAGGTGGAGGCTGAGCCTTTGTCCTGGATTGCTATGACAGTGTGCTGGGTTTGAGGTGCTTGGCTCAGGAGTGCTTACACCTCAGTGAGAATTAACCACAGGGAGACCCCCTGAGCTGGGAGTTCAGAGCAAGTGCACCCCACACTTCATGCTGCGGCATCCATGGCCTCGTCCATTCAGGCCCAGTCACTTCCCCACTTAACCTTTCCAAATCACGTCTGCTTCCGGAGTCATCACAGATGGCCTCAGCCACCATGCCATGTTGTGGGGGAACTGGGTTGCTACCCACTGTGTCAGACAGACACTTGCACTCCTAGGTGTCATTTAATTATATGGCTCCCGGAAGTGCAGGAAGGACGGGTGTCTCATTCCCACTTCTTCTTTGAGTAACTCCAAGACATTTATCTAGTTTTCTACAAGGAGAAAGGAAGCAGACAGTGACAGACACTGGCTTCAGATTCAAGAAGAACTATTTAAATATATCTGACATGTCCTTGGATACATCAGTGAGAGCTGATTAGGAACGACACCAGTATCTCTCCAGTGCCAAACCCACGCACGGGTAGCAGCCAGGGGCTGAGCCCTTTCCAGTCTGTGCTTCGCTTGGCTTTCCTACCCACCTCAGAGTCCGTGTTCTCAACTAGCACTCAGGTTCTGATAAACAATGCATTCCATGTGTCCAAACCCAAAGGGACTGCAAGTGTGACATTTTCTGTAATTGTTTGGAAATGTGCATTTATAAATGATTTCACACATTTGGGTTCAATTAACTTTTTAGGGGGATGAAATTGTGTTAGGAAAAGTGCCATTTCTTTACATTCCATTCTTGCTCCATTTGTCAACCAGAGCACTGATTGGTGCCTTCTTCTCTCCTCCCGAAATCCAATCTCCTTCAGAGACAACTGGGAGGCACTCTGACCCCTGGGTTCTCTGACCAGAAGTGGGCTATCACTGACTTCTGTATTGACTCTTCTTTTTTTTTACTAGGCCAATAAACCGTTCACGGAATTCCTTTTCCTTGTTCAAAGAAACCCAACAGACGCTGCTCTCATACCCTCATTCCCCTCAGGAATTCGCTTTTATCATAATTAGATTAAAGTTCCTGAGGTTCTATCCAACCAACAGTATATGTTAGCAGGATTCTTAGCAAATACTTTTCCCAAGCCTGTAATTTGGGTCCTAATGCAGCCAGCTCATCCCGGGGATTTATAGCAATGACTACTGTCTGGTTCATCGTCAGGCCTAAAAAGCCTTCTAATGGCTCACAGAGGCCCTAAGTGCTGTTTGCAAAGGCCTGAAATTGGGGCTAATGGTATTTTGAACAGGAAGCCATCCTCTGCACTAATCCCACACTGGGTTCATTTTGTCTGCTGAGGTCACGCAGGACCCTGCTCAGAATGGTGGCCAGTTGGGTCACTTTCAGTGAGTCTTACTGGAAAGCGCTTGGCACGGTCTCCTATGACGCTGAAAAGAGAGTGGTATCAATTTCTTAATACTTCAAAATAAATTAGCCAAACACCATCTTCACCTTCCTCTTAACTGTAGCTCTTACTAATGGCTTCATCAGTTTGGCGTAGAGTTGGTAGGAAGCATTGGATGAGCCAGCGACTCCCTATTCTGTGTTCAGGGCACATGACTTAGCTCAGAGACTGCACATTCTCACTGAGAGATTTAAACAAGACCCCCTTTGTTGATCAAAACCCCCCAGAGGGGCCGAGGACATGCTTCAGCAGGCAAAGTGCTTGCCATGTAAGCATGAGGACCTGGCTTCAGATCCTCGGAACAACGTGAAGCTGGGCATGGCAGTACACATTGTGATACCCAGTATGCCTGTGGTATGATCCAAGTTGAAAACACAAGAATCCTGGAAGGTCCTGGGCAAGTTAGCCTGGTGTGCACAGTAGTGAATGACAAAGAGACTCCTGCCTCAAACACATAAAGTTGCCCTCTGACTACTCATATATATCAGGGCACATGCACAAGCATGCACATGCACAAGCATCGACACACACACACACACACACACACACACACACACACACACACACACACACACACACACAGAGGCCTGCCAGCAGGACCAAAACAACTGAGTGACCCAGAAAAGTCAATCAAGGAATGTCTCTTGGCATCTACCTATGTTTCTGTGTGTCTCACCCCACGAGCATCCCCACCTGACTCAGTACTGAACACTGTCAATCACTGACCCTAAAAGGGAATGTCCTGTACTCCAGGGCTGACCCCCACAGACCAACAGTGGCTGAGCCAGTTAATTCAAGCAAGGGCCAGTACGTGACCGTTTGAAAATATCAGTTAACTAAAAAGGCAACAGGGAGACATGAACATGTTTGGGAAAGGGTGGGCAAGTGCACACAGTGGAAGGCAGATCCGAGTGGTTCTGTTTATGTAACTCAAACTCCTTAAGTATCCTGAGTATGGTGATCAAGCTGGCTGTTCCTGCTTAGCTCATGTGCATAGATTCTTTTATGTCCCTGATTCTTTCTGAGGAGATTACAGTTTAAAACTATCTCTAGCCACAAGAAGCCTTTCATTTACTGGCTAGCAGAAAGGTGAGCCACTTTTTGATTGTTATCTGATTTGAAGGGGGCCCTAGTAAACTTAGTGACCAGTGAATTGAGACTCATGGTGTTTTGCCTAAGATTTGGCTCAGCATTTGCCTGTAGTGGACACTTTTGGGGCTGAGACCTTCCTTGGCTGATGCTGGGCAGATTTACTTCTGGAAATTCCACTTACTTCTGAGGTGAAGATTCAGGAAGCACCAACACAAGACATTGAAGTCAGTGGACTCAGGGTGATAATGGAAGTGAAACTTTGGAGCTGGCAGGGTACTTTAATCTAAAAGTCAATTATACCATTCTGGCCTCAACCCTTGGAATGTCCCAGCGGAAGTCACTGGAATATTGAAAATACTAGATCCTTTTCTTTCCTCCAGACATCTGGTGGCATCACAGGTAGAGATGTGACTACTGCTGTGACCTTTGATGTATGAGTAGACACAACAAGAGTCACATCCTTACAGAAGCGTAAGATCCAGAGTGTATTACTTAGTTTTTTCATTGCTGTGGCAAACTCCCTGATGGAAACACCCTACGAGAGGTATCTTGACCCAGTCCACCATCTTGGAGAAGGCATGGCAGTAAGAGTGGCTCCTAACCTCCGCCACAGGAGCTTGCTCACAACTGGGCAAATCAGGAAGTAAAGATTCAATTGTAAATGGTGCCTGCTATAAACCTCAAGCCCCACCCTACCTCCCACAAATAAAACCTCTCCTGCCAAAGGTTCCACATCCTATCCAAAGTGTCACATCAGGGCACTAGGTGTTCACTACATAAGTCTGATGAGGAATAATTGACTCTCCAACCACAGCACAGTGCAAGATTTACCATATTGCTATTTTCCTCTGCCTCTGAGGACCACATCAATATTGCCATGGTGCTTGCTCCATCAACCATGGTCCCAGTGTAGCTGCGACATGGAACTGAATTCATGGGCATGCTGCACTCTCATAAGTAGCATTATAACTATGCATTATAACATATTTTTATTACCATTATAACTGTGTCAGCTTATTTTTTACAAATCATCTAGAACTAGAAAGGGAATTTTGTTTGAAAGTGAATGACTGGCCCATTCCTTGGTTTCCAAATATTTTTTATTAATGTTAAAATACTCTCACAGTAAAAAACAAAAATTCTTAAAGCGTACTATCTAGGTGAGTTGGCTGAGAAATGATTCAGGCAGCTTTCTATGGGATATGTGGTCCATGTCTCTCATCCAAACATCCCTGTGCCCCCAAGCTCACTTGTGATGCAGGGATGTGGCTGGTCCTCACTAAAGTTCATCCACTAAAGCTCTGAGGGTGAGGTGGATCTGCTAATTGCCTTAGTCCTTCATGTCAGTGATCCATCTCTACAACCTGACTCCGCACATGCCTCTTCTCATAAGCTCCAGTGGAACATTCATTTGTAGTAATAAATCTGTGCTATTAACATGTTGGTCGTGTTCTATGGCTATAAAACATCCCGCGATGGGCACAGCATCACAGAGAGGCGTGCTTTATAGATGCTCTTGACTCTCATCTCGCAAGGCTACTCTTTAGCCGCCCTTGATCAAAACGAGCAAGGAAGGCAGAGTAGAAAGCTCCCATGAGTTCTTCTCCTCGGAGGTGAAAAGCCATGCAGTAGACACGTAAAATATAGGACTTTCTTTTCTCTACCTTCTTCTTCAGCTACTGTACTCTAAAAACCCTAGTTCTCAGAGGCTGGAGCTGTAGCACAGCGGAAGAGCATTTGTGTAGCATGTGCTAGGCTCCGGGTTCAACGCCCAGTACCACATAAATAAATAAATAAATAAATAAATAAATAAATAAATAAATAAATAAATAAATAAGCAAGCAAGCAAGAAAGCCACATAGGCTAGGCTCCGGGTTCAACGCCCAGTACCACATAATAAATAAATAAATAAATAAATAAATAAATAAATAAATAAATAAATAAATAAGAAAGCCACATAGGCTTAAAAACTCTGTTTTCTTGGTGGCTGACAAGGGTGTATTTCTCAGAGGGGCATGTGAGATGGGAGAGGTGAAAGGTCAGAGGGACCAATGACAGAAAGCTCACTCGTGACTAGTGCAGAAATAAATGGTCAAGAAAGGACATCATAGAATGTAAAGTTTGACAGCAAATCCTTTAACCTTAAAATGCCAGAGAAATGGCAAAAAAAGAGACAGTGTTCTCCTTCTTTTGTTTGGTAACTGCAGGTTTCAACAGGGAGAAGCAGACTCTGTTTGGCTGGGACAGCAGGGACTGAAGAGACAGTATTCTTCAGTGGCAGTATTCATTAATGACTTCCACTGAAGCCCCCTACCCACCCCTGCTTTCCTCTGCTCTGGTACCACCATCCTTATAAAAACACAATTCTACTCATAGGTTGGGTTAACACAGCTATGTCTTTATATAGAAATGATTTGTCAAATAAACATACATAATAATTTGTTTCACTTGGAATTAAGTAGAATGTCAGATGTGATTGTCTTCATCTTTTTAAAATTTATTTTCTTTATATTTTGTTTTTATTTTAATTAGCACACAGAACAAAGTATTTTCTTATGGCATTTTCATCACATTTGTTTTTGGCTGCTGGCCCCAGCCCTGCTTCTCTCTCACCTCACTCACCTCTCCACGCCTCACCTCTGTGTGTGTACTGGGCTGTCTCAGGGCTCTGCCTCTAATTTCACATCACACATGTACATTAACCCCCACCCGGCCTGCTGTTGTTAGACTTCTCTGTATCAGTGAATAAAGATGTATTCTACTTATGCCTACACTGTGTGAAATTCCACTCTATGACTACATGACATTTTGTTTTCTACTCCCCTGTTGATGGGTCTGAAGGTTGTTTCTAACTTTTCCTCTTTCACAATGAACATCCTTGCCCATAAGTTTCTTTTTTGTATCTAGAAGTAAGTCTAAGAATTATACAGATTTTCAACTTTACTAAATGTCATCTGAGTCTCTGGTGGTTGTTACACTGATTTAAATTAACTAGCAGGAAATAGAAGATTGAAATTATTTCTGTCATGTGTTTCAAAGCAGTTAGTGTGATCAATCTTAAAATATATTGCTGATGAGCATCAAACTATTGTTTCGATACTTATTTTCCTTATCACTTGTGAAGTAAAACCTTTTTACCTCCATAATTATAAATTATTTCCTTTCCTACTTCTGCTAAAGCTTTATTGATGTGACTTATCCCTGTTGTATATTTACTTTTCTTTCTTTTTACTTGTATTGCTCAATTTATTCTGGACGTGGTTGATTTGACTGAGTTATTTTTCCATCCATCCGCTGTAACTCTGTTCCTGGCACTTAGGAAGCACAGAAATTTTTTAAATGATTAAACAAAGTTTATCTGTTGGGAGCATTTTTGGTGCTGCTGTGTATTCAAAGGCTAAGTACCAGCCCCCCATAATCTGTGTGCCCCTTGAACAGATCCTCAGGTACACCGAGTGAGGGGTAAACGGTCCTTGTCTTCTCTGATTGGTTAAATACACAGATGTGGCTGACAGCCAGTTACTGGGGAGAATAGAGGTAGGTGAGGCTAGGTTCCTGGGCTCAGCGTCCTAGGTAGGGACCACAAGGAGAGAAGGAGGAGGAAGAAGAAAGAGGAAGGGGGTCTCTCTAAGATGTGATGGGCCAGGAGCATGTGAATGAATGAAATATCTGTCGATACTCAAACAGCGACTACTTGGGGAGTACAGCTGGGGAATGAACAGTCTAGCATATAGAAAAATAGATTAGGGGTAATTTGCCCAGTAATTGTGCTAAAGCTGATTTTAAAGAATCCATAGGACTCTGCCTCAATTACTGGGAGGCTGCCTGGGTCATATTAATAGCTAATAAAATTATTAAATAACATTTAATATACCATTTATGTTTTACATTTATCAGCATTTTTCTGTATGATTCTGGATAGTTTTACTTCTTCAATGGTCCCTTTTCCCCCTTATCTTTCACCAACAGTGTTCTCCAAGTTCTGCATTTCAATAATAGAAACACCTCCATTGCAAAATTGCGATGACAACACTGTCCTCTAAGAATACCACACAGCTCCTGAAAGCAAGACTGGATCAAAGAACTCAGGAGTGCTGGACAGACAGTTGCAGGGCTTCACCAAAATGGTGTCTCAGACCCTCTTCACCCCCAAAACTTAGTATTTCACCTTCAAGGACTGGCCAAATTGCCTTTATAAGAACAGAAAAATAGCTGAACTTTCCAGGGGAACATGGAAGCTGACTCACGGAAGCTGGCCCAGAGATGGAGTCGATACTCTTCCCAGAGATCATGCCAGACAACAGACTAAACAAACAAACAAACAAACAAACAAACCTGCCTTCCAAGCCCCTCAGGGCAGGAGGGCAAGGCAGCAGGTCCTCCACAGAGGACTAGGCATTGTCTTGTCAGTGTTACAGATCTCAGCAAACTGAGAAATCCAGACACACAGGAAAGAACAGAAGCATGGGATGGTTGACATCAACCTTCTTCTTAGCACAGAGACACTAGATGAAAAGGACCTCTGTTCTCCTCTTTCCTCAAGGAAAGAGAACAGTTGATCATACAGCTTGTAACCAGATTCCTCAGGACCAACCAAAGAACTACTATCCCTTTCCATCCCTATAGCTCACATGAGTCCAACACAGTCTGGCATCTGACAACAGGAGTAGTCGCCATAGCTGGTACATACCATTCATCTCACTCCTTTCTCCTGTCTCAATATAGATGATCCCCTATTGATTAGCTGATAAAAGTCAATCTATAAAGACTGAAGGATTTGTGTTGTTTTCCTAATGCATAGACAAGAACAAGTTATATGATGTACCTGGCATAATTAAATTAATTCTCACAAGGAGATTGATGAATAAGCCAGGTGCTCATTTTAACAAAGATACATAAGAAAGATCGCTGTATAAAATACAAGTAATCAGGAAGCCAAGAACCCAATAACCAAGAGAAAATTTACTGGAGGGGCTCAAGTAGTCTAGATGGAGCAGAAGGAATGGTAAGCAAATTCAAAGACAGGCAATGGAATGAAGTGAGTCAGAGGGGTAAAAAAAAACAAACAAAAACAAAGTAACTGTAAGAGAAGTGTGGAAGACAGTCTAGCTGAGCAGTGTATGTATGATAGAAGTCCTCAAAGAAGATGTCTTAGTTAGGGTTTCACTGCTGTGAGCAGACACCATGACCAAGGCAACTCTTTTTTTTTTATTATTTCCATTTTTTATTAGGTATTTAGCTCATTTACATTTCCAATGCTATACCAAAAGTCCCCCATACCCACCCACCCCCAATCCCCTACCCACCCACTCCCCCTTTTTGGCCCTGGCGTTCCCCTGTACTGGGGCATATAAAGTTTGCAAGTCCAATGGGCCTCTCTTTCCAGTGATGGCCCACTAGGCCATCTTTTGATACATATGCAGCTAGAGTCAAGAGCTCCGGGGTACTGGTTAGTTCATAATGTTGTTCCACCTATAGGGTTGCAGATCCCTTTAGCTCCTTGGCTACTTTCTCTAGCTCCTCCATTGGGAGCCCTGTGATCCATCCATTAGCTGACTGTGAGCATCCACTTCTGTGTTTGCTAGGCCCCGGCATAGTCTCACAAGAGACAGCTACATCTGGGTCCTTTCGATAAAATCTTGCTAGTGTATGCAATGGTGTCAGCGTTTGGATGCTGATTATGGGGTGGATCCCTGGATATGGCAGTCTCTACATGGTCCATCCTTTCATCTCAGCTCCAAACTTTGTCTCTGTAACTCCTTCCATGGGTGTTTTGTTCCCAATTCTAAGGAGGGGCATAGTGTCCACACTTCAGTCTTCATTCTTCTTGAGTTTCATGTGTTTAGCAAATTGTATCTTATATCTTGGGTATCCTAGGTTTTGGGCTAATATCCACTTATCAGTGAGTACATATTGTGTGAGTTCCTTTGTGAATGTGTTACCTCACTCAGGATGATGCCCTCCAGGTCCATCCATTTGGCTAGGAATTTCATAAATTCATTCTTTTTAATAGCTGAGTAGTACTCCATTGTGTAGATGTACCACATTTTCTGTATCCATTCCTCTGTTGAGGGGCATCTGGGTTCTTTCCAGCTTCTGGCTATTATAAATAAGGCTGCTATGAAGATAGTGGAGCATGTGTCCTTCTTACCAGTTGGGTCATCTTCTGGATATATGCCCAGGAGAGGTATTGCTGGATCCTCCGGTAGTACTATGTCCAATTTTCTGAAGAACCGCCAGACTGATTTCCAGAGTGGTTGTACAGGTAAGTATGGCCAAGGCAACTCTTATAAGGACAACATTGATTTAGGGCTGGCTTACAGGTTTAGAGGTTCAGTCCATTATCATCAAGGTGGGAACATGGCAGCATCCAGGCAGGCACGGTGCAAGAGGAGCTCAGAGTTCTACATCTTCATCTGAAAGCTGCTAGCAGAATACTGACTCCCATGTGGTTAGGAGGAGGGTCTCATTGCCCATTCCCACAGTGTCACAGTTCCTCTAACAAGACCATACCATCATGCCTTTGGATGCTTCTTGCAGCCTGATAGCTTTTTTCTTCAAAGACAATTGGCTGATGGCTTAGGGAGATGGCTCAATGGATAAAGTCCTTGTCACTCAGGCCTGAGAACCTGAGCTTGATCCATCCACGTAAAGAAGCATGCCCTTAGACCCTCAGTGCTGTGGAGGTAGAGACAGGTGGGTAACTTTGACTTTCTGGCAAGCCAACCAGACCTTTTTAGAGAGTTCCAGGCCAGTGGGAGACTCTGTCTCACAAAACAAGGTAGGGATGTCTGAGGAACAGTACCCATCGAGGTGACAATGAATAGTAAACATCACAGAGTTGGCTCAGTGGTTAAGAGCCACTTTTCTAGACAACCAGGGCTCAGTTCCTCACACCCACATGGCAGCTCACACTAATTCATAACTCCTGTTTCAGGGAATCGGACACCCTCATTGGCTTCCATGGGCACCAGGCTGACAGTGGTGCATAGACACACTTGAAGGCAAAACCCTCATACATATGAAATAAAAGCTAATGATGAAAAGAATTAGCCAAGTTCCTTTTCCTACAGCCTCTGTGGAAGTCTGCTGCAGGGGCTGCTCACCTCATTTGCATAAAGGCGAAGTTGCTTGGACTATCACCAGGCTCGTGAGCTTTTTGCCTTGCATCCAACCTCCTCCTAGTAACCTACACTTCTCAGGGACATTAGCCAGATGAACGGTGGAGAGAGAGGAGGGGTGTTAGAGTCACTTACTTTGCACCTAACTCCTCATATTTAAGGAATTAAATCCTCAAACCCCAAAGCAGAAACATACAAAATATTGTCTTTTAAGCAACAGTGTCTGCTACCATGGGCTCAGTGCTGTGGGGCACCCTTGCACAGTTGTTGAATGGAGACTCATCCTGAAGATGTGGGCAGTGTCCCCGCCTTGGTGAGCTCAGGCAGCTGTGGGCTGCAGAGGGTCCCATCATCCTGTGGGGCCTGGTGTGGCCTGGAAGTCATTTTTTTTTCCAGATGTTCCTTCTGTTTCAAAGGCACATTTTGAAGCCTGGGCAAATGATCAAAAAGACTATTGGATATTGTTCTCTGTGTGTGATAACAATTGGGATATGGAGCTACAATGGAGGTGGCACGGCTGACTTCTGAAGTCAAGAGTACTTGCACACACACACAGACACACAGACACACAGACACAGACACACACACACACACACACACACACACACACACACACACCCTGCAATCCTGGAAGCTTATCATGAGAAGTGGTGGGAATTATTAAAAATGCATGCTATCTTGCTAAATATTTAAGAAGAATAAACAAAGACCTGCAAACTGCAAAAGGGCATTTGCCTAAGACAGGTGCCTGAATTATCTAGGTTGTCATCCAATTTAATATGAAAGTGAATCTCAGATCTCTTAATGGTTTTAGAAGAGACCTGGGGGTGGGGGGGAAGATGACATTTGTACTGCCATTATCAGACCACTTCAAAAAATTCCCTGGATGTTCTCATCTTCTCTCAAACAGCCAGCCCCTTTTCTAACCAGGTCAGTTGTTGCCTTTGCCTATAATGGGGAAAGACGGGAAGATCAGACTCAACTATTTCAACAATGAAATCCATTTATAGAGTGTGGGAGGTGGGTACATGTACATGACATGGCATGTTTGCATGTTAAGGTCAGAGGACCACCTGCATGAGTAGGGTCTCACCATCATGTGTATCCCAGGGATCAAACACAGGCCATTGGGTTTGATAGCAAACTCATCTTGCCAGCCAACTCACCAGCCCTAGAAAAAAATTTAAATCATATTTGCAACCATTTCTGTACCCAGAATCTTTCCAATGCTCCCCAAATAGACAGGCACCATACCTTTTTATTAAACCCCAGACACACCCACACCATGCCCTACCAAGGAAACTTACCATTCAGTTACATGGAGCTTCTGGCCTCTCCTGAAATTTTGAATGTGTTTCTATGGCCCCTTTGTGTAAAACACTTAGCACAATTAATTGTTGTGTACAAATGATGTTGCTGTGAAGGAGTAAGGGTAGGGTCGAATCATAAGTGCCTATAGATTACCTGTCTGACCTCTTGGTAAGCGGTGATAAACTAAGATGGATGTGTGTGCACAGATCATTTTCCAGTTTGGAGACTGTGAGTATAGCATTTATGAATATCGGAGGTTTCTCAGTTATTTAAGGTCACTACAACTGTGTCCTTGGAATAAATGTCTGTATAATGGGGTTCTCTAATCTGAAGGTATTAAATATTGGTGCACCTACCTTACTAAGGAATTTTGTAGTATATACACTTTAATCATGTTAAAGGTAACAATAGAACACAGAATAACAGTCTAGCTTTTATTTCCTTGAATACTAGATAAGTTTAGTTATGTTTTGCTCATTGATCTGAAACTCTACAATTTAAGGCTACTTCTCTTTTGCCTGAAATAACTGTCATTGCAGGTGTACCTCTGTCAGCTTGTAGCATTTAATTGTTTTAATAGCTACACACACACACACACACACCCCATATATGTATAATCTTAGTATTGGCTAAAGTAAGACTTACATAGGGTCAATCACTGAGCAGGAGATTTACGTTGGCCTTGATTCCATCGCACAGGAGACTATGTCACCATGTGCAGCTGTGTAGCTAGGATAGTTCCATGTTAAGGAAGAGGTGTTGTGTCCCACGCTGTCTCTCCATTCACTAGTAGTCAAGCCCGTGTGTGCAATGCATTTCATTAAGCAGTGCAAGGCTCCTCTTCTCTTTGTCTTTTTAAACGTCTCCTTTTTGAAGCATCATCCACCTGTTCATCAAAAGTACTTTTCAGTTCCTACGGTGAATGAGGCTATTCCAACAGGCTAAGCACAGGGAGCCTCTGCTCTGTGAAATTTCATCTGCTTGATTTATTATTATTATTATTATTATTATTATTATTAGTGACAAATAACAAATGTAACAAAATTTCATAGAATGTTACAAAATGTTAAAGTAGAAGGAGCAAGAGAATAGAGGTATGTAGTCCGAGGTGAGATATTAATAAATTTAAATACTTTAATACCAAAGATCCCTGAAGGACACAGGAGTGACAGAGACACAATTATCTGAAATAGGGGTGTTTGAGAAAGAGAAATGGCAGATGCAAAGCCCCTGGGCTGGTAGAACTCCTGGTATGTTTGGAGTCTAGCAAGCAGGTCGATGTACCAGACAAAAGTGAGTCAGAAAGAAAGGGCAAAGGGTGTGGTCAGAAACACAGTAAGTAGTCACTTGTGCAGGGTTTTAAAGCCATTGTGAGGGGTATGCCCTGTGGCCTATGTAAAGCAGAGAGACATTATAACAAAGGATGAACCTTGTGACTATCTTTTAACAGATTCAGTATAATTACTCAAGCTAAAAATGGACTTTTGGAAGAACACACACAAAACCAGAGACATTTGAAGGTTGACACATGATTCCATTTTAAAATGGTATTTAGAAAAGGTGGTGGGGATGGCCTGCAGTCTGGACAGTTTTGAAGAGCCAAGAGCTTCTTTAATCACACTGGGTATCCGGTGGATAAGGTCCTTGTGCCCACCACTCCTCTGCTCTACTGGTACCCCACTGCGGACAAGAGCAGAGAGCTTGCATGGTATCTTCTTAGGGCCAGTACTCATAGGCCAAAGGCAAAGGGCATCCTCTCTATGGATGAGTGCTCTCCTGGTCTCTGAATCTAGAGATGGGCAGTGCTTAAGGAGACAGGTGCACTTTGACTTTAGCCCAATGGCGTTTGTTGGGTAAGAAACAGGAGCACACCATGAAGTCATCCTACTGGTCCAAGCCAGATACGATTGCCTGAAGAGTCCATCAGGATGCAAGGAAGTTGTCACTGGGTGGGGCCTGCAGTAGCACCATCTTCATATGATCATGTGAACTATGGTGGGGAGCCCATGGCTACAAATTTTATTTCTCATTTTCTTTCAGATTTATCATACAATACTGCTTTTTTTTTCTTGTGAAGGAGAACATTGGAATCATCTGTAAGAAACAATTTGGCTGCAATGAAAGTTCAAAAGAATATTAAAAGATGCTCTGAGAGTCACTGACTTTGTCTTCTGCCTTTGTTGCTCCTGGGAGTGTCCTTCTATTCCCATCTTCATACGAGCAGAGCTTGTGTCATGATGCCTTGGTGAATAGCTTAGAAGCCACACCGTTCCAATACTGTTATTGTGGAATAACTTTAGATTTCTAGAAAAGTCAGACAAAGGAACTGAGAGTTCCTATAAACCCCTCACCCACCATCTGCTTTTGGAGATGTCTCACATTGTACACCTTGTGTAGTACATTGTGTGGGTTCTCATTCTATTAATACAACAGAATAACTGAGGTGATTAACATGTAAAGAGAAAAGGTTTGTTCTGGCTTTCACCTTTGGTCCATAGTGGGTTGGTCCCTATTACTCTGAGCTATGGGTAGGTAGCATACCATGGAGAGAGGACTAGGGGAATAAGCTGTTTACCTGTGACTGGGTGGATGAGAGAGGAAGGGGTCAGGGCCCCAACATCTTTATGGGTATAACCTAAATGACCTGTCTTACTCCCAGAGGTTTCCACCACTCACAACAGCACCAAGCTAGGGACAAGTCTGATAGACAGGCCTGTGGTCCAGGACAAAGCTTTGGTGAGTTTCTGGCTGTACCAGGGACAGAGCCACTCAGGTTTTCCTAGTTGGTGTTTCTCTGTTGATCTGTCATTCCGGATGCTCCACGGCATGAATCATCACAGCTTCTAGACTGCAGTGTGTGCCCATTTCTCCCATTTCTCTCTCTCCTTTGCCTTCTGTGGCCTGGACAGTCTGAGGGACTCTGATTAGGTATTTTAGACAGTATTGCTCAATAGGGTTTGCTTTCTGTTTTTGTGTTTGTTTTGGTTTTTTTGTTTGTTTGTTGTTTTGGTTTTGTTTTGCTTTGTTCTGTTTTAGAATCTCTCCTTCCACCTGCAGAGGATAAGTTATCATCAAGTCACCACTCAGGAACGGGGGTCCTGACATCTCATCAGTCTCCATCATATGGTGAAGGGCAAGTTTGCTAAGACTTGCCATCAAAGCCTTAAGATTTCTCTCCTTAAGGAGCGCTGCTCTTTGACAGAGTGGAACAGGATCCTATCTTATGTGGGATCCCCAGTTCCCTTTCCAGCACTGAAAATTATTTTTTTCCTTTGGGTAACTGAGTCTGGCCACATCAAAGGCAGCAGGCCCGGAGGAGGGTCGTTCTCCTGCATTTTTGTCTAGGAAACTCTTCTTATTCCTTCAAAGATGTAATGGCATTTGGAAAGGAAAATTAATCTCCTGACCTTTGGGGATTTTTCTAAATGTAGTCAAAGTGGGGACTACCTTTACCCATGTGCTCCCACTCCATCCTCATCAAGAACCAACGTAGTTTCTCCCCAAGACCTTCCTTCTCAGGTTAACGGCACCCGAAATTTCTCCACAGGCCTCCTTAGATGCTCTCCTTCAATAACTCTACCTTGGGGTAATTCCCACCTTCCTCCCTTGGGTAAGTAAAAGGTAAATGGGACTAACCGAGCTTCTAGGGACAAAGAGACAAATGTCATCCTTGTGTCTCTCCTGAGCCTCCTCCTCTTCCTGGAGGAAGCAGCAGATGGGATTTTCCTCCTTCTTCCTTACAGGCGCCAAGGCTGTAGCTAACACCAGATAAAGGCTTTTCCTCAAACCAAACTCTATCAGCGAGGGAAGAGCTTCTAAATAATCCACCATTCTCTCCTCAAACTGCCAGACCTGTAGGTGCCAATCAAAGGAGCAGGAGGAGGAGGAGCTGGATCAGAGCCCATGGCCATGTCCCAGTGACAGTTTCTCAGGAAGGTCCCTAATAGTTGTCATCTCTGAAGGCTTCTGCTACTCACGTCCCTATTGTTGTCTGTAGTGGGGCTGCAAGCTCTGGAGTTTGCTTTGTTTTGTTTCAGCTTTTCAAAAAAAAAACAAAAAACAAAAAACAATGCACAATGCACAATGACTTTTAAGTAGAGCCCGGAATTTAAGAAATGGCACCAAGGGACAGAAAGGGGGGGGGGGCAGGGAACAATGGACAGTTCTGCTCCTTTCAGCTCCAAGGGTGCCAGTTTTTGTATTTGAACAGATATAAAATACCCTTTGTCATGTCTGCAGGGGGAGTCACCCCCAGAACAAGGATGACAGAGTCATTCATGTGGCCAGACTGGATACTTCCCCTCCCCCCACCCTACCCCCCCTCTCTTAAAAGAACTCTGTGATCCTTGTGGCAGCATTAGAAACTGTAGATGAGTTAAAATGAGGAAACGTCCATAATTCTGGACAAATGGTGACTACGCTCACTGGAGGCTTTGGGTGGTCTCTTTTATGTCCGTCTACAATGGAACAAACGGCTTTCACCGGAAGGCGACTGCTCTGGATGTTTACAGAAGCTGGACAAGTAGGGAACTGCAGGGAAAGAGGAGCCCAGGAATTTACCTGACTTTTCCCTTCAGCATGGCACCCACAACATGTAACTGTCATGGTGCCCAGAAAGGCAGCGTAGAAATGGCGGGAGCAATGTTGGGGTTGAAAGGTCATGGAGGAACAGAAAAGCCAGCATGTTTCCAGTTTCCCCTTTGCTCTCAGTGTAGACTGAGATGGACCCAAGTGTCCCACAGAACATGGTCAGAGATGGATCCTGATATCCTGCAGAATGTGGGGCTGAGATGGACTCTGAACATGTATGACATGGACGAAGACGCTATTGTGTGGCTTTCTTTGTGGTGCTTCAGAGATCAGCAGACTACAGCCAAATCAGACTGCTGTGGTAAGGTAAGTACAATTTCACCGAAATCCTACCACTACTATTCATTTATATATTAGCTGAATTGTCTTTGTGCCAAAATGGCGGAGTGGAGAAACTGGTCAAATGAGGAGCTAATGATCCGTAGTGACATGTCGCTTCTCCTTTGTCTCAGTCTCTTCACTTGTAAGTTGACTTCTAATCCCTCTTGTAGTTTCTCTGAAGTCCAGTGGGAAAAGATAGGTTAAGACCCCCACCCATTAGGCCCTGTGGGCTCTATTGACAAAAGCCTGGGGAAATGGGATGATGGTCGTGGACAATGCTTCCCTACCATTTATTCTGCCTCCTCTGCACCCTCATGGTCAATGGATCTCTAATTAGCTCTAAATATCAGACTTTAGAACTAATGTCACCTTTTAATGTAAGTCTTCTAACGAGACTTCTTTCTTCCAATTTGCCTTCGTTGGGAATTATGGGAAAACTGCATACATTTATTGCTACTGTCCTAATCTGACTTCCTGTGTGTGCATCTGTCTGTCTCTCTTGCACCCAGGTTGATGTCATGTTGATCACTTGACTTCAGTTGTCAGAATGACCAGCTCTACACAGGTGTAACACGACAGCAGTGCATGGCTGCTCATCCATCTGTCTTTGACTGTACCCATGAGGGCATCACCACTGTCACTATGTGGGAGGCCTCTGAGAGACACATGCACACAGCTGAGCTGGTGAAGCAGCCAGCACCTTCTGCTCCCGTGGGTGGAACAGCTGTTGGGTAGATGGCTCTGGAGCAGCTCCTTCCATACTACTGAGGGGTTTAAATGACAGGTCATAGCGAGTGTAGCCTCAGGCTGGCACTATCAATGCTCTCTGCCCTACTCTCCAGGTCGCCAGCTCTCTGAGGCACTTCCTGAATCAGCTACTGTATATGAGGTGTTATTCCAAGTTCTGCTTCAGGAGCAAACCACACCTTAAGGTATCTTCTTGTCTTTGGTTTCATTTTCTTCCTTCTTTTCTTCCTTTTATCAAAATGACTGAGATATTGCCATTCGAGTTCCATTTTTCACAATTACTGGTTTGAAATGTTGTTATGACCACTATTGACATACTATTAAACATGTATAGAATAGTTCTATGTTATTTTTAAGTTCTCTTTTAAAAAAAATACACAGTACTTAGACTGTTCACTCTGTGAATGACCAATGCATTTTAAAAGTATCATCATCCAGTCGCTTAATTCTGTTCTCTTAACTAGATAAATGAGATGTCATTGCTATCCTTATTATGTTGATGTTGACAACAACTATGTAAGCTCTTCCCCAGTGAATACCATTTTCTCTCTCTGCTCCTGCAGGTTGAAAGTGAAAAGTCCCCCACAGGCTCACGCATTTGACCACGTGGGTCCCAGTTCATGCTGCTGTTTTGTGAGGTCCTGAAACCTCTGGGGTGTAATTGTCAAACATAAACCACCAGGGGCAGATCTTTGAAGGTCCACTTCTGGCCCAAGCAAGCTCTTGGCTTCCCATCTGCCACTACAATATGGCCAGCTCAGAACCTTGCCACCATGAACCAAATACCCACTAGCTCCCACACTGTCCTTGCCATGATAAATGATACCATTTTAGACCATAGGACAAACGAAAACTTTCACCCTTATTCATGTCAGGTAATTTGTCATAGCAACGAGAATACAAATAATGCAGAAAACTGTCACCAAAAAGTGAGACCACTGCCATGATAACCTGACCATATGAGTCGTGGGCTTTTTGTACTGGTTTATGGGAGAAATGTGGAAGAGTTTAGAGCTAGAGAATAGAGAAGTAAAGAGGCCACAGCACATTGTTAAAGAAGCTTTTGGACCGTACAGGTAAGAACTCTGAAGAACTCTGAAGGGTAACAAGAGAATACTTCTGAGAATAGGAGTGGGTTAGAGAGCCGAGGGAAAGTCTCCAAAGTGCTGGGCCATGACGTTGTGACCGTTTGTGAGACACATTTATATAGCACCTGCCTCTATCTTTCCTGCACTGCAAGCTTTCCCTGTATGCACACTGTGTGTGTTTGAAGCCCAGACTGATTAAGGGCTTCCAGTCTCTTTCCAAACACTGGCCTCTTTTGTACATTAACCTTGATGCTATAGTCTTCAGTCTCTGCTGTCTTACCATAAAAAGACCATAGCTCTGATGAAAATATAGGTCCTGGAGATGTGGTGATATGTAAGATAAAGCCAGATGCAAAGGCTTTGCTTAACATGTTACTACACAAAGGCCCTGGTCATGAGGTTTCGTAAGGGACGGGTGGGATTGAAGTAGGACCTAGGATACAGAGAATTCATCTTCCTTCCGGCAAAGAATCTGGCTCACATTATGCTCAGAGAGTTAAAACTGAGTGAGGCTAGATTTAAAAGTAACAGAGCAATTTTAAGACACTGTAGCATGCAGGTTGTGGCATGGTCACTGTCCACTTCCTCTGCCAGGTTTCTAGCAGGAATTCAAAGCAAACACTGGAGCAGAAGCTGCTGGGAAAGAAGCTTGGGTGCATTTAAAGCAAAGACCAAAATGGCCTCAGACTAAGTGTTGTTGATTATCAGATTAGCACCATAGAAGAGCTTTTCACTCTGCACTGGGACAACGGGATTGGTGACTTAAGAGTAAGACCCTACCCACCAAAAGCTGTGAGCTATAAAACTTAAAATAAACTTTAAAAAACAAAACACGTCCATGTATAAAGAGAGTTCACAAGAACACAAAGCCTCCAGAGTTTCTTCTGTATGTAGAACTTCATAGAGACATGCTCTCCTCAGTTGAGCTTCACAGAGGCTCAGTAGCTGTCACAGCCATGGTTCAGAGGGACTATGAAACTTTGCAAATTGGCAGCAGAACTTGGCATCCTTCACATAATGTTGGTTTGCAGGAATAAAAAAAGGCAGTTGTTAAGTGGGTCATGGAACTTACACCAAGGTTCCGAAGATGTTGTGAGACCAGGAAATGTGTGATGTTGATAAATCCATAGAAGAGACCAAAATGTACAGTTGTGGGGGTGAAGCCTAAGCTGCAATGAGAATCCAGGAGAGTAGATATGCCACCAGTGTAGTATATCTAGTAGGGAGAGCTCCAGGCACCAAACACAGCAAATCCAAAAGAAAAATCACCATTGCCACAGTGGAGTCACAGAGACAGTGCCATCCAAGTTCTCTGGAGCCCAGATAATGCCTCCACAAGCCTTGAACATTAGGCATGGAGTTATGTACAGGCTTTTGTCTCTGTCCTGCTAGGGTTTGGTCTTGCTTTGGTGTGGTTTTTTCCTTGCTATCCTCCTGTTCCTCCCAAAGGGAAGATTTACTGTGCGAGGTTGCATGTTGGGATTATGTCATTTGCTGTTTGATTTTATGGGTTAAGAGTTTGTCTTGGGCATCAGAAGGGTCTTCTTACTTTTGAACAGCCTGGAACCTGTCAAAGTTGGATGGAATATATGTCATGATGTAAGATGGACAGGAGTCTAGGGGACAATGGGTAAAATGCTATGATTTGAATGTGACATGGTTCTATGGGTTCATATGTTTGATCAATTGGTACCCAAGTGGTGGTGCTGTTTGGGAAAGATGTTGGCCCTTGTCCATCTAAGAACAGCTGGCAAGGACATTGGCCACTAAGAAGACGGCTCAGTTCCACTTCTGGCCTGAGCCCCTATCTATGCTTTCTGTCTGGCACTGTGATGTGACCACCACAGACCGAGACCACACAGATGGATACCTCCTCCCCTACTCTAGTGGGTTGCAGCATCTGAAGCTATGAGCTGAAATAAATTCCCTCCCATTAAGGAACTTCTGCCAGCTGGCTTGTCATAGTCACATGACTTGCCTTCCCATGGATTCTCACCTGCCTTCCTGAAGCACAAGCTTGTGACATCACTGCAGTGCAGGTCTCCACCCATCAATTCCCTTTGTTCTTCTCAGAAAATATCTTTGCTCAATGTATGGTTTTGAGTGGAGTCCAGCTGCAAACATAACTGTAAACCAACAAATTTCCAGTGACCTGAAGTGTCTCAGTGACAGAAATGACTCAGAAGTGTCTCTGTTGTCACTGAGGGTTCAGGTGTAGTTTATATCTTTTGTTTTGTCAGGTTGCGTTCCTGAGGTTCCATATTTGCTTGGTGTATTAGTCAGGGTTCTCTAGAGTCACAGAACTTATGGATAGTCTCTAGATAGTAAAGGAATTTATTGATGACTTACAGTCGGCAGCCCAATTCCCAACAATTGTTCAGTCGCAGCTGTGAATGGAAGTCCAAGGATCTAGCAGTTACTCAGTCTCACACGGCAAGCAGGCGAAGGAGCAAGAGCAAGAGCTAGACTCCCTTCTTCCAATGTCCTTATATTGTCTCCAGCAGAAGGTGGAGCCCAGATTAAAGGTGTGTTCTACCACACCTTTAATCCCAGATGAAAGGCGTAGCCCAGATTAAAGGTGTGTTCCTTAAACTCGGAGATTCAATCTTCTGGAATGCATAGCCACTATGGCTCAAGATCTTCAAACCAAGATCCAGATAAGGATCTCCAAGCCTCCAGATAAGGGTCACTGGTGAGCCTTCCAATTCCGGATTGTAGTTCATTCCAAATATTGTCAAGTTGACAACCAGGAATAGCCACTACACTTAGTATTCTATTATTTAAATATTATTCATCTATCTGAGATTTGGTTTTGTTTGTCCTTGCCTGGTTTTCTGGTTGGTTGGTTGGTTTTGTTTTCTAATCTTGAGATGATACAAATACCTCTGTTGGTCCTTGATAATTATTGGGCAGAGCAGGCAGTTTTTACATTCTGCAAACTGTTGACTCTTCTCCTTTATTGGTCTATTGTTTCAGGATAGACTTGAGACCCATTTCATAAAGCATTTTATGAAAATATTTTATGAATCTAAGAAAATAATGTCTAAATTTAGATGTTAAGGAGGGAAGCTGCAATAAGGGGAGAGATTGATTAAATGAAAAAAAAAAAGTCCATTGCATCTAGCTCTACCAAACACAGGCACTTGAAAGAAGTAGTAAGATGTGGGGAGATGACCAGAGAAATGGATGCCTTATTTCATTCCAGCCCCTCCCTCTCTTGGGCCTATCTCTACAATTTGAATGCTGGCTGAACATTGAGATCTCTGCCCACTTCTTTTTTTTTGGGGGGGGGGGTTAGGTATTTTCCTCGTTTACATTTTCAATGCTATCCCAAAGGTCCCCCATACCCACCCCCCCCAATCCCCTACCCACCCACTCCTCCTTTTTGGCCCTGTCGTTCCCCTGTACTGGGGCATCTAAAGTTGGCAAGTCCAATGGGCCTCTCTTTGCAGTGATGGCCGACTAGGCCATCTTTTGATGCATATGCAGCTAGAGACAAGAGCTCCGGGGTACTTGTTAGTTCATATTGTTGTTCCACCTATAGGGTTGCAGTTCCCTTTAGCTCCTTGGGTAATATCTCTAGCTCCTGCATTGGGGGCCGTGTGACCCATCCAATAGCTGACTGTGATCATCCACTTCTGTATTTGCTAGGCCCCGGCATAGTCTCACAAGAGAGAGCTATATCTGGGTCCTTTCAGCAAAATTTTGCTAGTTTGTGCAATGGTGTCAGCATTTGGAAGCTGATTATGGGATGGATCCCTGCATATGGCAATCACTAGATGGCCCATCTTTTTGTCACAGCTCCAAATTTTGTCTCTGTAACTCCTTCCATGGGTGTTTTTTTCCCATTTCTAGGAAGGGGTAAAGTGTCCACACTTTGGTCTTCCTTCTTCTTGAATTTCATGCGTTTAGCAAGTTGTATCTTATATCTTGGGTATCCTAAGTTTCTGGGCTAATATCCACTTATCAGTGAGTACATATTGTGTGAGTTCCTTTGTGATTGGGTTACCTCACTCAGGATGATGCCCTCCAGGTCCATCCATTTGGCTAGGAATTTCATAAATTCATTCTTTTTAATAGCTGAGTAGTACTCCATTGTGTAAATGTACCACATTTTCTGTATCCATTCCTCTGTTGAGGGGCATCTGGGTTCTTTCCAGCTTCTGGCTATTATAAATAAGGCTGCTATGAACATAGTGGAGCATGTGTCCTTCTTATCGGTTGGGGCATCTTCTGGATATATGCCCAGAAGAGGTATTGCTGGATCTTCCGGTAGTACCATGTCCAATTTTCTGAGGAACCGCCAGACTGATTTCCAGAGTGGTTGTACAAGCTTGCAATCCCACCAACAATGGAGGAGTGTTCCCCTTTCTCCACATCCTCGCCAGCATCTGCTGTCACCTGAGTTTTTGATCTTAGCCATTCTGACTGGAGTAAAGTGGAATCTCAGGGTTGTTTTGATTTGCATTTCCCTGATGATTAAGGATGTTGAACATTTTTTCAGGTGCTTCTCAGCCATTCGGTATTCCTCAGGTGAGAATTCTTTGTTCAGCTCTGAGCCCCATTTTTTAATGGGGTTATTTGATTTTCTGGAGTCCACCTTCTTGAGTTCTTTATATATATTGGATATTAGTCCCCTATCCGATTTGGGATAGGTAAAGATCCTTTCCCAATCTGTTGGTGGCCTTTTTGTCTTATTGACGGTGTCTTTTGCTTTGCAGAAGCTTTGCAATTTTATGAGGTCCCATTTATCGATTCTCGATCTTACAGCACAAGCCACTGCTGTTCTATTCAGGAATTTTTCCCCTGTACCCATGTCTTCGAGGCTTTTCCCTACTTTCTCCTCTATAAGTTTCAGTGTCTCTGGTTTTATGTGGAGTTCCTTAATCCATCTGTATGATAAGAACTTCAAGTCTCTGAAGAAAGAAATTAAAGAAGATCTCAGAAGATGGAAAGATCTCCCATGCTCATGGATTGGCAGGATCAACATTGTAAAAATGGCTTTCTTGCCAAAAGCAATCTACAGATTCAATGCAATCCCCATCAAAATTCCAACTCAATTCTTCAACGAATTAGAAAGGGCAATCGGCAGATTCATCTGGAATAACAAAAAACCGAGGATAGCAAAAACTCTTCTCAAGGATAAAAGAACCTCTGGTGGAATCACCATGCCTGACCTAAAACTGTACTACAGAGCAATTGTGATTAAAAACTGCATGGTACTGGTATAGTGACAGACAAGTAGACCAATGGAACAGAATTGAAGACCCAGAGATGAACCCACACACCTATGGTCACTTGATGTTTGACAAGGGAGCTAAAACCATCCAGTGGAAAAAAGACAGCATTTTCAACAAATGGTGCTGGCACAACTGGCGGTTATCATGTAGAAGAATGCGAATTGATCCATTTCTCTCTCCTTGTACTAAGCTCTGCCCACTTCTAACACTGTGCTCTGGAGGAAAAAGTAAGCTCAATCTATAATTTTTCTTTCATCCACAGAAAAATTCCCTAAGAGAAACCAAACAGCAGAGTGGAAGAAAGAGTTAATACTTGTAGTCATGGCTGGAGGCTGGGCCCAAACCAGCTGAGGACTCAGCTGCTGACAGCCTGCTAGAAGTAGCTCAAATTTACTCTTTCCAATGGGCTGCAGACACCAGGACTAGCTGTGCACAGCAGCCCATAGTGAATGACTCTTTGCCTACTAATAATCCACTGCTGTGCCCATAAAAGGCCCATGAAGACTATGTTCAAATCTTGAGAGACTGTACATTCTCCCCATGTATGAGAAAGCAAACTAGAAAACAAAAGAAGTCTGGGGCAGGTTGCCTCACACCCATCCAACATCAGGCTTCCAGCATCCTTTACTAGGATGCTCAAGGCAGTTGGCATTCTGCTCCGTGAAAGGAATATGAGTACCCCAAGGGTCTTGATTTCATTCTCTTTGCCCCCCCCCCTTCATGCTCACTTTCTTTGTCAACTTTAAAAGGTTCCCTTTTTTCTGGAAGAGGGATAAATATTCATGATTTAATGAGACTTCGCATCAAAGTTGATTTTGAGGTTTCAACTCTCAAGGTGTTGATGTCTTATATGAATATCCCAATGGCTTCCTATTGGCAAGGAATAAATTCAAGTTCTTTGCTGTCTGCTAAAGCCCATTTCTCAACAACTCTATCCTTAGCTTTCCCAACTTACTGATCACTGCTCTTCACTCTAACCTTGCTTTAATGAAATAGGACATGGTGCTAGCTCCTTGCCATCAGGGTCGTGGTTTTTCAGCCATCTCCCTGACTCCTGCTGCTCTGCCATCCACCATTTCTGCCCAGTGACACCATCACTGTCTCTTCAATTGCAGCTTAAATGCTGTTTTCTTCATAAAACGTGTCCTTTAGTCCCAGGTCAGAAGCATGTTTCTATTTTTTCTTCCCCTTGACATTCTGCTTTAGATCTGCAATTTGACTTTTTCTACAAAAAAAACAAACCAACAAAAACATTCTTGCTATTTATTCTAAGCTAGCCTCAAACTTACCATTAGCCCAGGATGGTGTCCAACTGACAATCCTTCCTTAGCCTACCAAACACTGGTATTATAGGTATGCACCATTCATTGCCTCTTACATGATATGAGTGCACACCTAAAATGACTCAGGCCCATCCACTGGTCTGTATGCCTCTAATCCACCATGCAGAACCTCACAGAGGACCACAGAACGGTAAATACCAACTGTTGGAAGGGTCCTGGAGAGAAGGAGAGAGAAACACAGGCCAGTGGGACTATTTTTGTGAGAGATAAATAGTGACTGTTTCATAGTACCTTGGCTATAAATGAAGCCATTGATATCACAATAAGGTAAAAAAAAATCATCAGAAATGATGGATGATATGTTCAAGGAATTCGACATGTTTACACTGACTAGAAAATCATAGAGCATATGCATGTATCAAATCACTTTGTGGTACTTTACAAATACGTACAACTTACAGTTTTATGTATCAGTTAAAATATATTTAAATTTTGAAAAGGACAATGGCTTGCTGGAAAGGTTGACTCTATGAAGCAGACCTTTCAGAGATGGCAGTCAAAGGCTGACTATCTGAGTCTGATCCCTATTCCCTACAGACTTCTGAAGCACCAACCTGTATCAGGAAGTGAGGGGAGGGCATATCCCTTTTAAGCATTTTAACTAAATCTTTTACATTAAATAAGGTAGGCAGCAAGTTCCCCATTGTCTCAGTCCTAAACCACAGACCCCCACTCTTCTCTAGAACTCACCTTCTTAGCTCAGTTTCCACCCCTTGTGCTTTCACCCCTTCTTCAGCATCTTCTCTCTCCCGGGTACAAGCATCCACCCTACTGTCCCTGTGCCAGGCTCTTTATCCCCTCTCCCATCCCAGTTTATCCACCTACAAGCTTTGGGTCAATTTGAGCTTCTTGTTATCCTAACAACTCTCCTTACTGGAGAATTTTCAATCTCCCAACTTCCACAGATTGACAGTCTGTATGATAGAAGCTTATCTTCCCTCTGTACAATTTTACATGCCTGCTATTGTCATTTCTTTAACATATTTTACACCTTAAATGTAGGTGCTATTCATTATAATGCTACATCTTCTAGACTCCTGCTTAGTGTGGCAAAGTGAATGCAGGTCTTTGCATACACTGACTTGAAGATGTGTTAGCCCAGGTTTAAATGCTGGGGCCTCAAGCCATTCTAAACATTGAATTCAACGTCTAAAATAAAGCCTTCTTTGTTGCAATTCGCTGCATGCAGAGGTGAGCACAGAAAGTGGAAGAGACTACAGGCAGTAGGTGACCATAGGAAGCTCCCTGACAGACGATGGAGGAGTACTGTCATCTTTGAATCCTGAGATAGCAAACAGGCAAGGCTAGTTCTTCAGATCCATCTTTCTAGTCTCCTTTTGTGCATTACACAGCTGCCCCGACCTCTGATGTGTAAAAACAAAAGGATTCGGTTGTTTGGGGTTTGTCCCCTTCCCCTCCTTCTCCAGCTTCTTTTTCTCTCCACGCCTCAGCCCTGCAGAAAAGTCCATTCAAGATCAGCGTTGCGTGTCTTGCTTCATACTTTCCCATGTGTTTTACAAGGTTTGGCGTTTGTTATTCCTCAGCACGGTCCCATTAGAATTTGAGGCGATGCCATTAAACTCATTCCAAGTTACAGCTAGGAGAGAGCAGGGATACCCAAAGGCTAAGTGGCTTGGCAGAGCAGCTGGCAATTTGAAGGTAGGGATTCACTCTAACTCCTGACTGTCATAGCACTGCATGTCCTGCCTGATGGAGCCCTGCAGGAGACACTCAAGGGCCAGAGCATTTTTAATGTTCATATTGAGGGGTATGTGGGCTAAGCCAATAACCTCATGAGTATGAGGAAGGGATGGCAAGGAGGGATTACAAAGAGAAAGGAAATTGTAAGCCAAAATTAAGAGTTGAGTGTGGCTGGGTGTGGTGGCGCACGCCTTTAATCCCAGCACTTGGGCGGCAGAGGCAGGCGAATTTCCGAGTTCGAGGCCAGCCTGGTCTACAGAGTGAGTGCCAGGACAGCCAGGACTCCACAGAGAAACCCCCCCTTTTTTTTTTCGGAAAAAAAAAAAAAGAGCTGCACAGTAAGTTCCAGAGTAAGACTGTCAAAAAAAAAAAAAAAAAAACCAAAACAAACAAACAAAACCCCAGACCTGACAGAAAACAAACTGTGCTGGATTGGGACACTGTCAGTAAAGAATTCCGTGTTGCCTCAAAGAACCAGAGAGGAATCCAAAGTCTTGCTTTCCCTTATTCTCCAGTAGGAAGCCGTGCTTGAGTCAATGGAATGTCCAGTGTGCTAGCTTTCCGTGAGTTAGTATTCTGGTGCCGTCTCCTCCTTTGTGACTGCTCACGACTCTATTTGATGACAAAGTGGCTCTTTGCCATTTAAAGGTCGGATGCCAGTAATAGAGAGCTGGCATTTTATCATCAGATGAGTACAGGCAGGAGCGAGATGGAGAGTTGGAGGATCGCAGCAAGAGCAATCATGCCGCAGGCCGAGCTTGCCTGCAAGCTTGGACCTCACCTTCAATTAACCTTTCACAAATACCTGGTCACGGGGACCGCTTTATTTGAAGATGAGCAGCTGTGTCTGGAAAGCATTTATCATCTGCTGGGATGGAGGGAGATTCTGGTCCTCTCCTCTAATACCCCAATCTAGAAACCCCGCTAGGAAGAAGCAGAAACTCCCAGAGCCCTGAGCACAGTGTAAGGACATGCAGCAGTCTCTCCAAGCACAGAGCCCTGAGCATAGGGTAAGGACATGCAGCAGTCTCTCCAAGCACAGAGCCCTGAGCACAGGGTAAGGACATGCAGCAGTCTCTCCAAGCACAGAGCCCTGAGCACAGGGTAAGGACATGCAGCAGTCTCTCCAAGCACAGAGCCCTGAGCATAGGGTAAGGACATGCAGCAGTCTCTCCAAGCACAGAGCCCTGAGCATAGGGTAAGGACATGCAGCAGTCTCTCCAAGCACAGAGCCCTGAGCACAGTGTAAGGACATGCAGCAGTCTCTCCAAGCACAGAGCCCTGAGCACAGGGTAAGGACATGCAGCAGTCTCTCCAAGCACAGAGCCCTGAGCACAGGGTAAGGACATGCAGCAGTCTCTCCAAGCACAGAGCCCTGAGCACAGGGTAAGGACATGCAGCAGTCTCTCCAAGCACAGAGCCCTGAGCACAGGGTAAGGACATGCAGCAGTCTCTCCAAGCACAGAGCCCTGAGCACAGGGTAAGGACATGCAGCAGTCTCTCCAAGCACAGAGCCCTGAGCACAGGGTAAGGACATGCAGCAGTCTCTCCAAGCACAGAGCCCTGAGCACAGGGTAAGGACATGCAGCAGTCTCTCCAAGCACAGAGCCCTGAGCACAGGGTAAGGACATGCAGCAGTCTCTCCAAGCACAGAGCCCTGAGCACAGGGTAAGGACATGCAGCAGTCTCTCCAAGCACAGAGCCCTGAGCACAGGGTAAGGACATGCAGCAGTCTCTCCAAGCACAGAGCCCTGAGCACAGGGTAAGGACATGCAGCAGTCTCTCCAAGCACAGAGCCCTGAGCATAGGGTAAGGACATGCAGCAGTCTCTCCAAGCAACATAAGTCCTGACCTGCTTTGGAGTGAAGGTTTCCCAGTAGTAATCCCTTAGAGCAGAGGTTCTCTCGTCCTGATGCTACAACCCTTTCCTCATGCTGTGCTGAGCCCCAACCATGAAGTTATTTTCGTTGCTACTTCATAATTGTAATTTTGCCATCATTATGAATCATAATGTAAATATCTATGCTTTCTGGTGGTCTTAGGTGACCCCTGTGAAAGGGTCATTTGACACCCCTCTCCCCCACAAGAGGTCATAATCCACAGGTTGAGAACCACTGCCTTAGAAGATCCTTCAAGAGAAAATGTATATATTGCTGAACAGACCAGGAATGGTTACTGTCGAGGTAATTCAGCTTTATTTGAAAGCATCTTGTGGTTGAAACGTCTGCTGCTGCCTCTCTGCTCTTTTGAATTCCTTCAACGCTGTGAGGTAGACAGAGAAGGGGTAACTGACTCCCGGTGAGCCAGGTGGGAAGTGTTGGTGCCAGGGTGTGAGGCACAGGGCTCATTTTGGTTAATTCTGATGCTCTTTTTTTGCCATTGTTTTGTTTTTGAAACAGGCTAGACTCAAAGATTGGTCTAGATTGGGAAATCCTCCTGCTTCAGAACACTGACATTATATGCTGGTGTCACCACGTCTAGTTACTTCTCATTCTGCTTCCCCTTTCCTCCTCTCCTGAAAAAGGGGTGGGGTGATTGGGAACATAGTCTTTCATTAAGGACCACGCTCGAGTCCTGTGGGACATCTCAGTTGGAGCAGTGTCGCACAGGCCAGCCTGGGCCTCTGGTTGTACAATGGTACTTTGCTCAGTAGGTTTTATCCTCTAAGCATTTGATCTTCACAGCATCACGAAAGGTAGAAATGATGTTCCCTGACTGAAGAGTGAAGAATGTGAAGGCTGGAGTGCTAAACAACCTCTCAGATGCCTCTTGGTGCAAGCAAGAGTCAGGTCCAAGTTGGTCAGGGCTCTAAGTCTCTGTCCTTGCTGAGTACGGATTCCCAGAGGAGCAAGGCAGGGGGTTCTGGGAGTCGGTGGGCAAGTGCATTCACAGGGCTATGGTCATCAATTAGAGCCTGACCCTCAAGACCCAGAGGGCTTTGTTACTTCTAAGTCTGGAGGAGCCTTTGTCAGGTAGTGGGGACAGAAAGCCCATTCCCTCATGTATGGAGCATTAGTGATGCTAATGCCACCCAGAGGTTGGAAAGATGAAAAAAATGGTGCATTGTGGGGGGACTCTGGAACTGTTGCCCTGCTCTCTCTGGTTGGTAGCGATCCAGTAGCATTTTCCTTTCTTGTTTAGTTGTTCACTTTGGGGGGCAGTGTAAATGAGCACAAGAAGCAGGTGTGCAGCTGGATGGTCCTTCTGGAGACTCGCCTTGCATACGACAGCACAGTGGTGACAATAAGAAGGGCCTCCTCTGTGCTGTTCCCTTTAACAGCGAAGCCCCCAGCACAGGAAGCCTTCTGGGGCAAACCCTCAACACTGAAGTCATCAGGCCTGTAATTTACCCCCTACTAGAACATGAGACAATGTAATCAAATAAATATTATTGTTTTTCCTTCCTTTCTTAGCAAATTACCACCTTCTGTTCCACTCTTCCCCCAAGCCCTTCTGCGTGGGCAAGTCTGGAAATGATCGCCTGGCAAGAAAAGCCTTTTAAATCTGAATGCTGCTCTGTGAGAAGTTCTCCACTCTGGAAGCCCGGAAGCCCCTTCAGAAGTCAGGAAATAAATCCCCAAGTCAGCTCCAATGGAAGACACCCAGTTGGGTTAGTCAGTTCTCTGAAGTAATTTGCATGTGTGCTATAGAGCAGTAATTGCCAAACAAGATGTGTCCTGAGGCCACCAGGACAAAGATTTCCTTCCTTCCTTCCTTCTCCCTGAGGGAATTACATGCAATGGCACTTTCAGAGTGTTATCAGTGTTTGGGGACTTCAGAGAAAGGAGATGACAGAAGAAAGAAAGATGGACACGGGAGGAAGGAAGAAACAAACTCTGGATGGTTTTGTCTTTTCTTTGCATGACAGAGATGTTACTCTGTGTGTGTGTGTGTGTGTGTGTGTGTGCGCACATACACACACACACATTTAAACATATCAATAATGTGCCTCTGCTGTAGACAATCCTCCACATGCGTGCATGCCCCTACAAACACCTATGTTGTCTTTAACACCCCTAATGAGGACAGATTTGCCCAGAGCACAAGCCTAGGGAACAAGGAAAGGAGTGGGCGGTGTGCTGCACACTGGAATTTAAGGGCCTGATTTGAGAATCTGCTTTGTTGAGATGCCAAGGCCCAGGGCCGGGGGAGCGAGACCACTCCACCCTCTTTTGTACTTTTTCTCTTTTCTAACCCCATCTTCCCCCAAATCTTCTTTCCTTCTTCCCTCTTCCTTCTTGCTTTCTCCTCTTTTCTTTCTTTCCAAGATCAGTTAAATCCATTTTCAGAAAATGAAATGGTATCTAAATGAATTTAGATTTTAAAGTCATGGCTTCTCCCTTTCTGCCTCCTCTATCTCCTTCTGCTGGGATAGATCGAAGAAGGTAAAGACATGCAAGCCATTCTCCCACTCTCCCGCTCTCCTGCTCTCTGTGGAGGAAAGGCAAACCACAGCACCTTGGGTGAAGTTCCAGGGCTGTCTGAGACACACACACACACACACACACACACACACACACACACACACACACACACACACATGCACGCACACACACGCGCACACACACACACACACACACACACACACACACACACACACACACACGGAGTGCTTCTTTCAGAGCTCCAGCGTGGCCTTCTGAATGACCTGAACCACGAAGGCTCAGGTGTCCTTGACCATCTGAGAAGCAAATGTCTTATTAGCTAGGAAGAAGAGACTAGTGGAAGAGATGAGGACAGAAGGCGAAGAATAGTACAAAGGTGAATTAGGTGACTTTAATGTGATCTGATACAAATGTTCACAAACTATCTCATTCCCTTCTCCCAGAGTCCCACAGGTCAAACGCTAAGAGCTGTACTTAAAAATAGACAATGGTGCTTTTATACCATACTTGGCATTGATGGGTGGGACACAATAGGTGCTTAATAAATGCAGCTTATTCATTTGCCCAGAAGAGTGTTACAGAACACCTTGCAGATTACACACATGCTCCTATACAAGGAGAATCAGTTTGACACAGTTTATGTATATAAAAAGCATAAGTGCCATTCATATAGATGCTATATTGCTTAGGCAACTATGACAAGAAAAACTCCACACATGTTCAATACAGATGCATATTTTTAAATTTAGTTAAATTTGTGGCCGTGGAACCTACGCACACAGAAGAATGGCCATATTTGCTAAACCAGTGACCAAACACAAAAGACATGCTCTCCCTGATTCAGAATGAATGCCTTGTGGAACCAGAAAAATTGCATGGTTCCAACTATAGCCGCTATGGGTACCTACACAATTACTTCACTCTTTGCTGAGTGAGCCACCCATTCTCCACAATTTTGAAAATCCTTGACTTTATACCAGGCTCATCTGACATCACAGTGCTGTGATGCTGACCACTGAAATGTCTAAGATGACCCTGGCTGCTGGCATTGTCCAGTCCCATATGTGTGAGAGCTAAAACACCCACACACATAGCCGTCAGACTTGTCTCAGGGTCTGAAACAGTGCTGTCCACAAAGGTGTGAGTTAGGTTGAGGCAGTCACAGATGGCCATCAGCCCACGAAGCAGGACGTTGCTGTAGGCTCACTCACTTTCCAAGAAGAGTGTGCTAGGGACCAGTGATGCTTAAACCATAGATTGTCTTCAATGTACACTCTGATTCCACAGAGTAGAAAGGGCTTTCGTTCTGCATTTCCAGCCAGCTTTGGGTGATGGAGAGCTGGGTCAGCAGTCACTACTTCAGTCATAGGCTGAGGACGGTTTAAGAGTAGATTGAGTGAAGTCACCCGGTCACCTGTCTTTTTAGTTGTGAGCTTTAGTTTGCAGCACAGATCAGTGATTCCATGGCACACTGCCACTGACCTACTGATATAGTCTGTGTTCTTCTTCCTCTTTTCTCTTCTTCTTGTTATTGTTTTTCTTGTTCTTCTTCTTCATGTTCTCCTTCCTGTTCTTCTTGTTCTTGTTCCTCTTCCTCTTCCTCTTCCTCTTCCTCTTCCTCTTCCTCTTCCTCTTCCTCTTCCTCTTCCTCTTCTTCTTCTTCTTCTTCTTCTTCTTCTTCTTCTTCTCCTCCTCCTCCTTCTTCTCCTCCTCCCCCTCCTCCTCCTTCCTCTTCTACTACTACTTCTATCTTCTATTTTCCTTTTCTTTTTCTCTCTTCATTTCTCTTTTCTCCCTCTTTTCTCTTTCTCCTCCTCCTCTTCTTCCTCATTTCTTCTTCTCTCTTCTTGTTCTGTTACCCTTGAAAACTTTGATGACAGTCTGATTCGTCTATATAAATCAGCTTTTTTCTCAGTACCATCTTAGGGTTTTGCTGTTATCATTGTTGTTTATATTCTTATATTTTCCCACAACCTATCTAGGCAAAAGTTTTTTTTCAATCTCCCTCTTTTAAAATTTTTGTTATTTTATAATTATGTATATATGTGGGGGTGGGGGGTTCAGTGTCTGTGTGCATGAGTGTAGGTGTCTGTGGAGGCCAGAGGCATCAGGCTTTCTTGGGGCTAGAATTACAGACAGTTGTGAGCCACATGACCTGGGGTGTTGGGAACCAAACAAAATATTAGCCACTAAGTCATCCCTCCAAACCCTTGAGGCATTTCTGACATGTTCTCTCCAATTTTGAGACTTCTATTACCTGGCCTCTGTATAACAGGCTTTCTCTGGTGTTTTATGTCCCCTTCTTTTTCCTTCTCCCACCTGAAAACATTTCCTCCATCTGTCATGTAATTTAGTGAATTCTTCCATTACAACCATTCTGCTACCTCTGTAGTCTGCTCTTTGCCTTGTTTCAACGTTTAACATTTTCACACACAATTTTCTCTAGTTTGTTAGGCTTCCTTGTTTCTGTTCCATGTTGCTGGGATGGAGACACGAGAGGCTGGCACCATCTTTCTTTGCTTTGCCCAATATCTGCAGTAGTTAACTTGCCCCATGTGTTCTCGGGCTCCCATATGTGTAGGACTTCAGTGTTGCTCTGTTTCTCTCCTGAGAGCACCTGGACCAGAAATCATGATACAGCAGGTATGGGGACAGGCACCTGTGTGTCCCATGGTAAGACAGTAGCAGTTAAGCAGATAAACCCTAGGAGACCTCCCCATCCCCCACCCACCCACGTTTACTCAGTATTTCTCACAGTTGTCCCCTCTTTTGGCAGCAAGACCCAGCATCTTAGCTAGACACAGAACTAGGGTGTCAAAATTCTTACTTTGGCTCTTTTCCCTGTAAGGTAAAGACACTAGAAATTGAGAAACTGGTGCACAGTCTGTCAGTGGTGGATGTCACTGCCACCTTCTGCCATAGTAGCTCCCTTAAGACGAAAGGCAGCTTTCTCTATTTAATTTCATATTATCATTGCAGCACCCGATCATATTGGAAAAGTAATAAGCCATTCCCTGTCCATGTGGGAGGTTTGAGTGCTTTCTCCAAAATATTTTATGGCCTTCAAGGATGTCAAACCCAACCCACGGAAAAGGTCCCAGGAGACTGCTCATACTGCATATATAACACAATAATGTGCATATAACTGTACTGAAATAGCAGGTAACACAGCTATGGCTCAGATGTGGTCACTCCCCAAAGGTTCAGGTGTTGCAGGCTTGGTTCCAGTGTAGTACCTTTAAGAGGTAGTGAGATCTTTGAGAGGTGGGATCTAAGGCAAGTTTTTACTACCCCCCACCAAGCTCCAACTTCCTTTTTCCTTTCTTGATGTTTCCTCTCACAAGCACTTCCACGAGCTGATACAGCCGTGAGAACCAGTGCTGTGATTCTTCAACCTAGCCCTTTGAAATGTTAAGCAAAACAAACCTCTTTTCCCATCTATTACCTCACCTCAGGTAATTATTTCGTCCTAATGACAGAAACGAGAGCAATGAACAGAAATTTCTTAGACACAAAGTTGTGCTTTCGTTTCAGAAGAAACCTGGATTTCCCTCCCACATCTAAGAGGAAAAAAAGCTGCAGGGGAGTGTGTATTCTGGGAAGTTCCAATATTAACCTTAAGGCCACATGTGGGGACATGCCTCTGTACCCCAGCACTTAGGAAGATAAGGCAGGACAATTGCATGTTCAAGGCCAGTAAGACCCTAGTTCAATAAAAACAAACTAATAAAAAATATATTTTAATAAGAATTTCAAGAATCCACTGCTTCTAGTTTCAACAATAAATAGGCTATCAAATAAAAATTAACAATAATAAGAGCAGGTGCCACGCCCTCAGTGGCTGAGGGGGGAAGCATACACTCCCATCATCTTCCCCACTAGCCCCTTAGGAAATTGAGGAGAGAGAAGCCTCCAGGCATCTGTCTGTCCCTGGACTGCATGGCCTTGGGACCCCAGCCTCCTCTCTGCAGCTGCTGGTGAGTGTCCATGGTGGAAGCGTCATCTCTGCATATTTCGAGAACCTGTTTAGCCATCCCAGCCTCGTGGCGCTTGGTCTCTAGACACTGGCCTGCTCTCAGGAACCAGCATCAGTCAACAGTGACAGTCTGCTCATGAGCAAAAAGAGGGTTGCAGGCATATTCTGGGGATATTTCTCACAAATCCCAACTCTTCCAAATAAACATGGTAGGCCGTGGAGGTAGAATTTTGGAGTTTATTTCTTTTGGTTATTGGTATAAAATAGGTCAGCCAGCATCTGAGAGCTTCCCTGTTTTGTTTTTTAAATTTATGATGGGATTTGGGGGCATAAAATTCCTTATCCCAAAGTGACCTGGGTAGTAAAACCTGAGCCCAAGGCCTGGCTTGCTTTCCTTCAACAAAGGATCCACCCCTTCCAGCCTCACCCTCAGACCAATCTCTCTCTCCCTTCCTGGCTTCTGCCAATCCTCTCACTGTCATCCCCCCTCCCTCTGCATTTCCCAGGGTCAGACGGAAAAGCCACAAGGACCCTGCCCAAGGGTATAAAAATATCAACTATTTATATACAACTCCACATCATCTGCTTGCACTGATGTTTCCCAGGTCCAGATCTTGTCTGCATCTCAACAGGGAGATATAAATCCAGCCAGGAGAGAGGTAGGTCCCCACAGTAGGCCTGCTCATCCATCGATCCAAGACACAGTTATTTATTTCATGCATTGTGCTAAGGCTCTATGAGGTACAAAGGCTGCATTGGAGACTTTGCAACCTTACATGGGATTTCGTTATAGAAGTGGATCATTTAAACTAGCCAAAGTGACTATTTACACAGTGGATTACTGCTCATCCCAAATAAAGAGCCACGGAGCCAAACAACATAAATGATTATCAAAGCCCCACATAGGATGGGATTCCATTTACATGGGACTATACGAAAAGGCAGAACCCAGATGGAACGATAGAAAGAGGCCGGACAGATAGGGGTCTGGGGAGTCCTTCTAAGTGATAGAAACTGTCCTTGTCTTTACTGGACTGATAGTTAACTGAGTTCATATATGAGCCATATTTAATAAATTCAAAATATGCATTTCATTTCAGGGGAAAAACATCTTTAGGAGTTAGTTATGAAAACAGTAATAGCCTGGGTAGGGTTGCATAGATCTGTAATCCCGGCTATGCCAGATGCTAAGACTGGGCTACACAGTCAGTTCCAGGATAGCCTGAGCTACGCTGTGAAACCTCTTCTCAAAAAATAAAAATAAATAGAGAAAGAAAGAAATCAGAAAGGACTGGGAGGAGGGCATGGTAGCTCAGGAGGCAGAGGCAGGAGTGATGGCTATGAGCTCCAGACCAGTCTGAGTTGTCACAGTGAGTTCCAGGACAACTTAGACCTCTGAGTGAGACGACTGTCTCAAAGAAGAGGACATGAAGGGTCAGCAGGAGAGTGATAAGGATGTGTCCCCATGCAGGAACCCTGTCACAGCATGCCCCAAGGTCTGGATTCAGTTGTTAATATTGGAAAATAAAATAGTCAAATCCATGCTGTGCACTACACAGTTCTATAGAAAGCTCCATGAGCCTCCACTCTAACTGAGGAGCATCTTCTCCAAAAGCCGCTTAGCCTCTCTTCAGGGACTCTGACTCTACCATAGCTTCATCTTCTCTTCATGATCCCCCAAACCTGGGATTTCCAGTGCTACCGTGGCTTCTTTTTTCACCAATGGCTTTTCCTAGATTCTCCCAGTGCCAGGCTTCAGTTGTTTGCCTTCCTGGACGCCCTTACAGGTCCATAACCAGTAGCACGTGGGAGACTCTTTAACACTGCTTCCAGCAGGAGATGGGGCCTTGGCCTCCCTGGACCACAACTTCCGTGTGCTGACCCTGAAAAGACAGTTCCAGAAGACTCCACCTCACGGATGCTGGCCTCTTAGCAATCACAACTGATTTCTAAGCCACAGAAGACCAGCAACCTTTGTCCCAGGAAAAAATAGAAGGATCCATTTCCACTAATTCTTAATTCCGAGTAACATACAAATGGTCCTGACTGATGGATCACCTTTGTGAAACTCTCACATTTTCCTGGCCAGTCTCCACCATCTTTGTTTCTCCTAGTGTTCTAATTCTCCCACGTTCCTGCAGAACATCCCACCAAGCTCTAAGCTCTCAGCAGCTTTTCCCAGCTCAAAAGGTCCTTCTACGGCTCTCCCCAAACCCAACAGAGTCAGGTCCGATTCAGCAACACTCACTCTTTGCTACAGAGCTCTATATTAGTTTGTTTTGTGTGGCTGTGATAAAACGCTGACACAAAGTAAGTAAATAAGTAAGTGAATGAATGAATGAATACATACATCATACATCATACATACATACATACATACATACATACATACATCTAGGAAAGGAAAGGGGTCGTTGAGCTTCTATTTCCTGCTCACAATCCGTCATGGTGGGAAGTCAGAGCAGGAACTCAATCAGGAGCAGAGGCAGGATGCATGGAGGGATGCTGCTTGCTGGCTTGCACTCTGTAGCTCACTCAGCATATTTCTTATGTAACCCAGGATAACCTGCCCAGGGGTGGCTGGGCTGAGCTCTCTCACATCAATCATCAGTCAAGAAAATGACCCCACAGAATTGCCTCAGACAAATCGAATGTGGGTATTATCTGAATAGAGGTTTCCTATTCTCTGATGACCAGAATTTGGGTCAACTGCACACATACACATACTACATGCACACTTCACACACATACCACACACACACATACCACACATCACATACATAACACACGTACACATACTACACACACACCAGTACAACAGGAGTAAAAATAAAAACAAAATGAAACATTCTGTTAGTGAAAAAGTGATGTGTAGCCACCGTGAGAGAAAGGCTTAATGATTCTGCTCCAAATGTCAAGTATATTTTTCTCCAGGGAGTAATGACATTTTTGTATGAATTTAAACAGTATGCATTTCCTTTGTAATATGTGGAAAATGAAGGTCTTTTTAGGGGGGTCACATAATAAGACAAACACTCTTGGGGGGTGGCACTCCCTGATTACAGTGGTCATCCTGAGCTGGGTATAACCTTTTACCTAGTGATGTAGCCTTAAAGGAGGGTTATGTGTATTGCTCCTCAAACCAGCGGATAAATGAGAGACTTGGGGCAGCTATGAGGACACAGGATCCACTTCACTACCTCCGATGAAAAACAAGCAGGGCGGGGCCCCTTGATCCTTGGGTGCCAGTTTCTTTCAGCTTTGCCTGGGTGGATCTGGAAGGGGACCATAAGAGAGGGTGAGGCCAGCTTGTCCTCACCTGCTGTCCTTTCCAAGGTGTGGCTGGGAATGTGAGCATTGCCTAGACCTACCCCCAATTATCCTCCCACTCCAAAAGGCCCCACTTGCTGATCCACCAGCCTTCCACACAGAAGAATCTGGGCAGGCCCAGCTGGAAGGCAGGGCAGAAAGCCAAGTCTGGGAGGCAGCTCTTTTTCCTGTCCCTAACCCGTACCTTTCATGCACCTCAAATGCTTGCCTTTCATGGCAAGAGATGGGTTATAAAGAACAAGTAGTTCCTTTTTGAAGCAAGGGCAGGGAGGTTATGTGTGCAAAGAAATTATTCCCCTGCGGAAGAATCTGTATCTCCGGCGTTGAAGGAAGGGTGGTGACACTTCAGGTCAAAGACAAAGGTGATTCCAGCCCTTTGGAGCCAGCTGCCTGGGACAGCTGTCATCTCCAGGGAGTATCTTCCAACAATTTTGAGAAAGCAAATTTTAGATAGACCCTAAAAGTGCCATCCAGCACCCCTGGGTTCCCTGATAAAGTCATCCCCTGCAATGAATCCAGATGGTCTCTGTTCTATTTCTAATCTATTTAAGATCCTCATAGATACTGCTGGCATCTGGGATGTCCATTGCACAAACAGTCGAGGAAATATCCCCAGATGTCAGGTCACTTATCAAAGGTTCAAAGGTGGTGGCAGCTGCTGCCTCCTCCCCCTCTATAACTAGGTAATAGCCTGCTCTTCAAAGGAGATGTTCCTTAGGCTCCTTCCCGGTTTCCCTGCTGTGAGAGCAATGGGTGAGCATCAATAGCATCCTCCAGCAACTGATTAGTTCAGTCTCTGATCCCTATGCAGTGATCATTTATCACAGGACAATCTCCTAGGACACAAAATACAGTGCCCTTGTGACTCCTCACTCTCCGGCACTCCCTGACAGCAGATGAAAATGACCGGGCCCACACAACCAGCCGTAACTCAACCTCATTTCCCAGAAAACCTTCCTGGGATGCTGCAAAATAATGAGATACACACCGTCTAGACGATATACTACAGTCTAGTGATGCTATGTTCAGATAAATCATCGCAGAGATGGACCAGTCCATCTAGAAATGAAAGTCATTGTTGTCTTCTGTAGATTTTCTTGCATAATTTAAGCAATCAAGTTCACCCTCCCACCCCTTTCATCATGGAAAGGTAACAGATGTCACTGTCTGCTCTGCGTTTCAAATAGGAGAACAATGGTAAGTTTACAGTGTGACTTTATTCTACACAGTCCTATGTGTCTAGATGTTAACAGCACTCAAGCTTGCAGCATGCATGCATTCTGCTTTGTCAAAAGGCCACTGTTGTTTTCCAGTTGATCTTTACAATAAACCATGAAATAGAATCATATAGGTAAAGTAGCTGAACCCAAAGCTTCTGTTCAATCAAACCCGTTGATAACGTGTATAGTATTGTGCAAGTTCATAAAGTGTTAGGAAAGAAGTGAGGGTTGTGTGTGTGTGTGTGTGTGTTTGTCTCTGTGTGTGCTTGTCTGTGTGCATCATGTGTTTGTAGGTGCATGTGAAGGACCTACACCAAAACTCATCAGACCCCCCTAAAACTGAACTGAAGTTACAGGAAGTTCTGAGCCTCCCAGTGTGATTGCTGGGAACCCAACTGGGTCCTCTGCAAGAGAAACAATGCCCTTAACTGCTGAGCTACTATCTCTGGAGTCCCACAGTGGTGGTGGGGCTTAAACCAGGTCTTCTCTCACTCTGTTGCAGGCTTGTTGGTGATCCACTTGAGAATTAACCCTTCCCTTTAAAGATCCTGGAAGAAGTTCAGTATCACTATTATTAAGGCAAGATTTGTCAACAGCGGATGCATACAAAATAGAACAGCTGGAATAAACAACTTGATGATAATTACTTTACATTTGCTGAAAAATATCAAGTTAAGGTACCGTGTACTCACTAAGATGTTCTCAGTGTGCTGGTCTATGGGAGAGATATGGATTTATGTCTCATTTGTGAACATAAACACAATGGAGCATAAGACACAGGAGGGGCCCTGCATGTAGCACACAGCCTACTGTAAAGTCAAAATTCAATTATCTACTGATCTGCCTGCCTCAGAGAACCTGCTTGAATAAAAAGCATGTGGGAAGTATTAGACATTCAGCAAGGATGTAAATGGATACAGTGGCAAGAGCAAATTGCTCTGTCACCCAAGGGGTAAAACCTGTTATACTCTGTTTTTCTGACAACACAAAATGTGTGTTTTTCCTCATGTGTCTGTGAGCAAAGCGGCCTGTGGCATAGAGCATTCCAGGCTCTGAGGATAAGTTGAATAGCAATGGCACTTACGTTTATGCGATGCGACATGTTCTGAGTCAGTCAAAGCTTGAAATGCATCTGCCCCGTGCATCTTTTTCCCATTATATTTAAGCATCGAAGTCCCTTTTGCAGAGAAGATATTTCCACATGGTCCTAATTCACAACCACTCAACTTATCAAAACATTATCCCAGAAGAGTCATTTTAAGTCCAGAAAAGTAACCGAGCTTCTTGTAGGAGGCCGATCTTAGTTCTTATAAACAACTCCTCTCAATAGCCGCTTTTGCATGCCCTTTCATTTTGCAGGTGTTCCAGTGACTTGAGTTTAAAGTGAAACCAAATCCTTTTGAATCTGATCTGCAGACATTATTCTGATAAGTCACACGCACACGTCTATGCAGTTCAAACGATCTCAAGCAGAGGACGGTCTGAAGCGATGCACTTGATGTTTTCTTTGTCGACAATTGAGTTAATGCTGTAACTCTTCCTTGGCAACTGCCAAAGCCAGAATGTGGTTATCCATGAAAAACGGTGTTAGATAAAAGCATTTGGAAGAAGGTACTGTGCCGTGGGTTTTACATGCAAAATTTGATTCATCAAACGCATATAAGAAAACTATATTTTGTCCCCATTCAAGAAATAATAATAAAAAAAAAGAGTCTGCTAATTATTGGCCCGTGTAAAATTACTCAACATTGCCTCAGACTAAAGCTTACAAAGTTGAGGCCCCCTCCACCACAGGCTGACTCAACCTCATGTCAACTGGCCTGAAAGTCAAAAGGCTCTGCCCTTTTCTAATGTATTCTCAATAGTGGTCATTTTAAGTGTAGGAGACAAAGCTGTATGCTATGGCAGAAGTGGAGAGACACCAGAAAACGCTCTTACCTGACACCCAACAGAAGAGCAGTGAGGCAGCACCTTCAGAAGACAGCTGCTGAGACAAATAATTGACCCCAGACCCCCTGTGAACCATTCTCAGGAGACTCAGAGCACAGAGCACATGGCCAGCTGAACGCTTCCTGATAGAGGGGAAGGAGCTCTGAGTCGCAGGGTTCTCAGTGAGGTGGTGCCTGGTCAGAGTCTGTAGGAGACGCTGGTGTCAAGTGTTAGGAGGCTCCACCAGCATGTCAGCTCTCTTGTCAGGACTCTGTAGGACCTATGACCTGATCTGGGAAGGGCCACACATGGTGGGAACCAAGATGAGACCTTGCAAAGGATGGCCCAGTGGGTGGGAGGGCATCTGGGACCTGAGGAGGAGCTCTAAGAGAATCAAGGATGGAGCCAGATAGGCTGTGTTGCGAATCTGTGCCCACGCAGCTCTCTCCTCTCTCACTGAACTCCTCCTTTATTTAATATCCAATATTTAGTAATCCATTCTGCCCTGATATCTTATCATCTCCCCCTCTTTCTTTGTTCTTCATTTTATTTATCCTTTCCCCTATACTTTTGATTATATTTTTGAGAAGCCTTCCCAAGGAACACAGGCTGGCCTGCTTGCAGAGTATACTTGCCTCATCCTCTTGATAACTAGACCTATTTGGGGTTTTCCACTTTATCTTGTCATCTACTTTTAGCCCAAACTTCCCTATTTCCACCTTCCCAGGCCCTTCAGTTCCCTTCTCTTCCCTGCCTCATTTCCTACTATTTCCTCTACCAATCCAATAATAATCATCACTGTTTTTATCCTGCCTTTTGCTTTCCACTCATATTTACAGTAACTAACATATAATTGCACACAGCACTATCACTGTCCTTTTATTTTTAAAATGATTGGCATTTAACATTTGTTTGTTTTTATTTGACCTCAGCACCCTTTCCTTTCTGACTTTATTGTGGACAGTATTCTACTCCCAGGGAAGTGGGAATTGAGCTTGGTGGCCCCCAAATGCAGCCTAGAAAAGGAAAGGGAAAAATCTAGTCTCATTGTGAAGTGGAAACTTCTGGTTTCTTTAGAAAGTTAGTTCTGTCAAATGATGGTTTGCTGGGGTACACAGGTGAAAGGATGTTTCGCCAAAGCAGACGCAGGTGAAATGATGTTTTGCTAAAGCAGACACATGAAAGGATGCTTGATGGTTAGGAATATAAATATAATCCAACAGATGGTAGACGTCGCCAGATGGTATTACACCTTGCCATTCTTATCTGGTCATCCATAAAGACTAGCGCACTAAAATCTTCTGGTGGTTATCTGGCAGCTTCTTACCATTTCCAAGGACTTAGGCCAATTGGCAGAGTGGAGTGGAAGTTTCTGGATATGTTAGTTGATAATGACTCATCTGGATTTTTGCTAAGACAGACTCACATGCTGTTTTGCTGAGGCAAGACCCTTGGGAGGTAAAATCCACAGAAGGACATTTGATGTTTGGAGAAAATATAAATAGGACTTAACAGACAGTAAGGGCAGGCTTTGCAATGCTTTATTCGTCTCCCTCCTGTCTTTGGCTGATTTTCACTTGATTGAGAGAGGCACAGCAAAGAACTTCTCCTGATGTCCCTACTGGTCCTGGTTGATCCAGCTGTCAATTCATCAGAGGCCTGGCTGTTTCTGCTAGTCTGTGCCACTGCTGCTGATTCATATTTGTTATCCTAACACAACTGAATTAGACTTCTGGTATCCTGACGGTTAGAGAGTAAAATCATCTCAAGGAACTACTTCTAAACAGCAGATAGCTGGCTTCTTCTGAATGGAGCTGCCACTGCTGATAGTCTGAAATACAGATTGGATTTGCTCTAAAGAACAATTTCTAAGCAGGTGCACTTCCCCCATATTCTAATAACCTTTCTTTTCCACTACCTCTGGGGTGGCGGGTGGGCTGCAAGGGAGATTAAAGCATTTAAAAACCCTTATTAAAAGTAGGTTTTGAAAAAATCTAAACCTACACATTTCAGCACCACAAAATTTCAGTTAAAGAATAATCATTTTATTTAAAAATATTGACCAACAACCTAGCCTCAGTAACAGTCTCAATTCAAAAACAAACAAAACCACAAGAAATGTTGAAAACCAAGGCAATTTGACTCCACCAAAGCTTGCTAGTTCTTAACTAAAGTCCTCCAATTAGAATTACTTAAATGAAATCCCTAAAAATTCAAATGAGACAGCAGCAGCGGTCGCCATCTTGGTCCGGGACCCGCCGAACTTAGGAAATTAGTCTGAACAGGTGAGAGGGTGCGCCAGAGAACCTGACAGCTTCTGGAACAGGCGGAAGCACAGAGGCGCTGAGGCAGCACCCTTTGTGGGCCGGGGACAGCCGGCCACCGTCCGGACCGGAGGACAGGTGCCCGCCCGGCTGGGGAGGCGGCCTAAGCCACAGCAGCAGCGGTCGCCATCTTGGTCCGAGACCCGCCGAACTTAGGAAATTAGTCTGAACAGGTGAGAGGGTGCGCCAGAGAACCTGACAGCTTCTGGAACAGGCGGAAGCACAGAGGCGCTGAGGCAGCACCCTGTGTGGGCCGGGGACAGCCGGCCACCTTCCGGACCAGAGGACAGGTGCCCGCCCGGCTGGGGAGGCGGCCTAAGCCACAGCAGCAGCGGTCGCCATCTTGGTCCGGGACCCGCCGAACTTAGGAAATTAGTCTGAACAGGTGAGAGGGTGCGCCAGAGAACCTGACAGCTTCTGGAACAGGCAGAAGCACAGAGGCGCTGAGGCAGCACCCTGTGTGGGCCGGGGACAGCCGGCCACCTTCCGGACCGGAGGACAGGTGCCCACCCGGCAGGGGAGGCGGCCTAAGCCACAGCAGCAGCGGTCGCCATCTTGGTCCCGGGACTCCAAGGAACTTAGGAATTTAGTCTGCTTAGGTGAGAGTCTGTACCACCTGGGAACTGCCAAAGCAACACAGTGTCTGAGAAAGGTCCTGTTTTGGGCCTTCTTCTTCGGCCAGGAGGAGGTCCAAATACAAGATATCTGCGCACCTTCCCTGTAAGAGAGCTTGCCAGCAGAGAGTGCTCTGAGCACTGAAACTCAGAGGAGAGAATCTGTCTCCCAGGTCTGCTGATAGACGGTAACAGAATCACCAGAAGAACAATCTCTAAACAGAGTCAACTATAACTACTAACTCCAGAGATTACCAGATGGCGAAAGGTAAACGGAGGAATCTTACTAACAGGAACCAAGACCACTCACCATCACCAGAACCCAGCACACCCACTTTGCCCAGTCCAGGGAACCCCAACACACCTGAGAACCTAGACCTAGATTTAAAAGCATATCTCATGATGATGGTAGAGGACATCAAGAAGGACTTTAATAAATCACTTAAAGAAATACAGGAGAACACTGCTAAAGAGTTACAAGTCCTTAAAGAAAAACAGGAAAACACAATCAAACAGGTAGAAGTCCTTACAGAAAAAGAGGAAAAAACATACAAACAGGTGATGGAAATGAACAAAACCATACTAGACCTAAAAAGGGAAGTAGACACAATAAAGAAATCTCAAAGCGAGGCAACACTAGAGATAGAAACCCTAGGAAAGAAATCTGGAACCATAGATTTGAGCATCAGCAACAGAATACAAGAGATGGAAGAGAGAATCTCAGGTGCAGAAGATTCCATAGAGAACATCGGCACAACAATCAAAGAAAATGGAAAATGCAAAAAGATCCTAACTCAAAATATCCAGGAAATCCAGGACACAATAAGAAGACCAAACGTACGGATAATAGGAGTGGATGAGAATGAAGATTTTCAACTCAAAGGTCCAGCAAACATCTTCAACAAAATTATTGAAGAAAACTTCCCAAATCTAAAGAATGAGATGCATATGAACATACAAGAAGCCTACAGAACTCCAAATAGACTGGACCAGAAAAGAAATTCCTCCCGACACATAATAATCAGAACATCAAATGCACTAAATAAAGATAGAATACTAAAAGCAGTAAGGGAAAAAGGTCAAGTAACATATAAAGGCAAGCCTATCAGAATTACACCAGATTTTTCACCAGAGACTATGAAAGCCAGAAGAGCCTGGACAGATGTTATACAGACACTAAGAGAACACAAACTGCAGCCCAGGCTACTATACCCAACCAAACTCTCAATTATCATAGAGGGAGAAACCAAAGTATTCCACGACAAAACCAAATTCACGCATTATCTCTCCACGAATCCAGCCCTTCAAAGGATAATAACAGAAAAAAACCAATACAAGAACGGGAACAACGCCCTAGAAAAAACAAGAAGGTAATCCCTCAACAAACCTAAAAGAAGACAGCCACAAGAACAGAATGCCACCTTTAACAACTAAAATAACAGGAAGCAACAATTACTTTTCCTTAATATCTCTTAACATCAATGGTCTCAACTCGCCAATAAAAAGACATAGACTAACAAACTGGCTACACAAACAAGACCCAACATTTTGCTGCTTACAGGAAACTCATCTCAGAGAAAAAGATAGACACTACCTCAGAATGAAAGGCTGGAAAACAATTTTCCAAGCAAATGGTATGAAGAAACAAGCAGGAGTAGCCATCCTAATATCTGATAAGATTGACTTCCAACCCAAAGTCATCAAAAAAGACAAGGAGGGACACTTCATTCTCATCAAAGGTAAAATCCTCCAAGAGGAACTCTCAATTCTGAATATCTATGCTCCAAATACAAGAGCAGCCACATTCACTAAAGAAACTTTAGTAAAGCTCAAAGCACACATTGCGCCTCACACAATAATAGTGGGAGACTTCAACACACCACTTTCACCAATGGACAGATCATGGAAACAGAAACTAAACAGGGACACACTGAAACTAACAGAAGTGATGAAACAAATGGATCTGACAGATATCTACAGGACATTTTACCCTAAAACAAAAGGATATACCTTCTTCTCAGCACCTCATGGTACCTTCTCCAAAATTGACCACATAATAGGTCACAAATCAGGCCTCAACAGATTCAAAAATATTGAAATTGTCCCATGTATCCTATCAGATCACCATGCACTAAGGCTGATCTTCAATAACAAAATAAATAACAGAAAGCCAACATTCACATGGAAACTGAACAACACTCTTCTCAATGATACCTTGGTCAAGGAAGGAATAAAGAAAGAAATTAAAGACTTTTTAGAGTTTAATGAAAATGAAGCCACAACGTACCCAAACCTTTGGGACACAATGAAAGCATTTCTAAGAGGGAAACTCATAGCTATGAGTGCCTTCAAGAAAAAACGGGAGAGAGCACATACTAGCAGCTTGACAACACATCTAAAAGCTCTAGAAAAAAAGGAAGCAAATTCACCCAAGAGGAGTAGACGGCAGGAAATAATCAAACTCAGGGGTGAAATCAACCAAGTGGAAACAAGAAGAACTATTCAAAGAATTAACCAAACGAGGAGTTGGTTCTTTGAGAAAATCAACAAGATAGATAAACCCTTAGCTAGACTCACTAAAGGGCACAGGGACAAAATCCTAATTAACAAAATCAGAAATGAAAAGGGAGACATAACAACAGATCCTGAAGAAATCCAAAACACCATCAGATCCTTCTACAAAAGGCTATACTCAACAAAACTGGAAAACCTGGACGAAATGGACAAATTTCTGGACAGATACCAGGTACCAAAGTTGAATCAGGATCAAGTTGACCTTCTAAACAGTCCCATATCCCCTAAAGAAATAGAAGCAGTTATTAATAGTCTCCCAGCCAAAAAAAGCCCAGGACCAGACGGGTTTAGTGCAGAGTTCTATCAGACCTTCAAAGAAGATCTAACTCCAGTTCTGCACAAACTTTTTCACAAGATAGAAGTAGAAGGTATTCTACCCAACTCATTTTATGAAGCCACTATTACTCTGATACCTAAACCACAGAAAGATCCAACAAAGATAGAGAACTTCAGACCAATTTCTCTTATGAACATCGATGCAAAAATCCTTAATAAAATTCTCGCTAACCGAATCCAAGAACACATTAAAGCAATCATCCATCCTGACCAAGTAGGTTTTATTCCAGGGATGCAGGGATGGTTTAATATACGAAAATCCATCAATGTAATCCATTATATAAACAAACTCAAAGACAAAAACCACATGATCATCTCGTTAGATGCAGAAAAAGCATTTGACAAGATCCAACACCCATTCATGATAAAAGTTCTGGAAAGATCAGGAATTCAAGGCCAATACCTAAACATGATAAAAGCAATCTACAGCAAACCAGTAGCCAACATCAAAGTAAATGGAGAGAAGCTGGAAGCAATCCCACTAAAATCAGAGACTAGACAAGGCTGCCCACTTTCTCCCTACCTTTTCAACATAGTACTTGAAGTATTAGCCAGAGCAATTCGACAACAAAAGGAGATCAAGGGGATACAAATTGGAAAAGAGGAAGTCAAAATATCACTTTTTGCAGATGATATGATAGTATATATAAGTGACCCTAAAAATTCCAACAGAGAACTCCTAAACCTGATAAACAGCTTCGGTGAAGTAGCTGGATATAAAATTAACTCAAACAAGTCAATGGCCTTTCTCTACACAAAGAATAAACAGGCTGAGAAAGAAATTAGGGAAACAACACCCTTCTCAATAGCCACAAATAATATAAAATATCTCGGCGTGACTCTAACGAAGGAAGTGAAAGATCTGTATGATAAGAACTTCAAGTCCCTGAAGAAAGAAATTAAAGAAGATCTCAGAAGATGGAAAGATCTCCCATGCTCATGGATTGGCAGGACCAACATTGTAAAAATGGCTATCTTGCCAAAAGCAATCTACAGATTCAATGCAATCCCCATTAAAATTCCAACTCAATTCTTCAACGAATTAGAAGGAGCAATTTGCAAATTCATCTGGAATAACAAAAAACCGAGGATAGCAAAAACTCTTCTCAAGGATAAAAGAACCTCTGGTGGAATCACCATGCCTGACCTAAAGCTTTACTACAGAGCAATTGTGATAAAAACTGCATGGTACTGGTATAGAGACAGACAAGTGGACCAATGGAATAGAATTGAAGACCCAGAAATGAACCCACACACCTATGGTCACTTGATCTTCGACAAGGGAGCCAAAACCATCCTGTGGAAGAAAGACAGCATTTTCAACAATTGGTGCTGGCACAACTGGTTGTTATCATGTAGAAGAATGCGAATCGATCCATACTTATCTCCTTGTACTAAGGTCAAATCTAAGTGGATCAAGGAACTTCACATAAAACCAGAGACACTGAAACTTATAGAGGAGAAAGTGGGGAAAAGCCTTGAAGATATGGGCACAGGGGAAAAATTCCTGAACAGAACAGCAATGGCTTGTGCTGTAAGATCGAGAATTGACAAATGGGACCTAATGAAACTCCAAAGTTTCTGCAAGGCAAAAGACACTGTCTATAAGACAAAAAGACCACCAACAGACTGGGAAAGGATCTTTACCTATCCTAAATCAGATAGGGGACTAATATCCAACATATATAAAGAACTCAAGAAGGTGGACCTCAGAAAATCAAATAACCCCCTTAAAAAATGGGGCTCAGAACTGAACAAAGAATTCTCACCTGAGGAATACCGAATGGCAGAGAAGCACCTGAAAAAATGTTCAACATCCTTAATCATCAGGGAAATGCAAATCAAAACAACCCTGAGATTCCACCTCACACCAGTGAGAATGGCTAAGATCAAAAATTCAGGTGACAGCAGATGCTGGCGAGGATGTGGAGAAAGAGGAACACTCCTCCATTGTTGGTGGGATTGCAGGCTTGTACAACCACTCTGGAAATCAGTCTGGCGGTTCCTCAGGAAATTGGACATAGTACTACCGGAGGATCCAGCAATACCTCTCCTGGGCATATATCCAGAAGAAGCCCCAACTGGTAAGAAGGACACATGCTCCACTATGTTCATAGCAGCCTTATTTATAATAGCCAGAAACTGGAAAGAACCCAGATGCCCCTCAACAGAGGAATGGATACAGAAAATGTGGTACATCTACACAATGGAGTACTACTCAGCTATTAAAAAGAATGAATTTATGAAATTCCTAGCCAAATGGATGGACCTGGAGAGCATCATCCTGAGTGAGGTAACACAATCACAAAGGAACTCACACAATATGTACTCACTGATAAGTGGATACTAGCCCAAAACCTAGGATACCCACGATATAAGATACAATTTCCTAAACACATGAAACTCAAGAAAAATGAAGACTGAAGTGTGGACACTATGCCCCTCCTTAGAAGTGGGAACAAAACACCCATGGAAGGAGTTACAGAAACAAAGTTTGGAGGTGAGATGAAAGGATGGACCATGTAGAGACTGCCATATCCAGGGATCCACCCCATAATCAGCATCCAAACGCTGACACCATTGCATATACTAGCAAGATTTTATCGAAAGGACCCAGATGTAGCTGTCTCTTGTGAGACTATGCCGGGGCCTAGCAAACACAGAAGTGGATGCTCACAGTCAGCTAATGGATGGATCACAGGGCTCCCAATGGAGGAGCTAGAGAAAGTACCCAAGGAGCTAAAGGGATCTGCAACCCTATAGGTGGAACAACATTATGAACTAACCAGTACCCCTGAGCTCTTGACTCTAGCTGCATATGTATCAAAAGATGGCCTAGTCGGCCATCACTGGAAAGAGAGGCCCATTGGACACGCAGACTTTGTGTGCCCCGGTACAGGGGAACGCCAGGGCCAAAGGGGGGGAGTGGGTGGGTAGGGGAGTGGGGGTGGGTGGGTAAGGGGGACTTTTGGTATAGCATTGGAAATGTAAATGAGCTAAATACCTAATAAAAAATGGGAAAAAAAAAAGGTGTAAGTTTAAAAAAAAAAAAAATTCAAATGAATTGCTATAATTATATTCAAAGAAATCAAAGCAGACACAACCTCCTAAGTAAATTCTAAGAGAACATAAACAGCTGGATAAAATAAGAAAGTAACTAAGAAAATAAAGGCAGAATTCAATAAAGAGATAAAATACTATACATTGAAATGCTGGAAATGAAAAACTCAACCATTTGAACTGAGAGCTCCATGGAAAACCTTCCCCACAGAATGGGTCGTGGTGATCCATTCTAAATATCAGGACTTCAGACAAAGTAGAGGAGCTGGGACATTCAGACAACAACAGAGATGAACTGATAAGGAAGTACGAACAGAACATGTGAACTCTAATGAGATACTAAGAAAAGACCTAGTCTGTGAATCATAGCTATACAAGGAGAAGACCTGTATGATAAAGACATTGAAAATATTTCTCAATAAAATCATAGCAAAAAAGCTGTCAAGCATAAAGAATGAAGTAAGTACCCATACAGACACAGTAGGCATTTAGAACATCAAACAGACAAGAAAAGAAGCCCTTATCAATGTATAATTAAAATAGTAAATATGCAGAATGAAGTAAGTCTATTAAATTTTTCAGAAAACACTGCATCTCACACAGAGACAGGTGCATGAAAATAACAGCACATTCCGAGTCAAAACCAGTAAAAACCAGGAGGGTCTGTGATCTGAAACACAACAACTACCAACATAAATTACTATACCCAGCACAACTGCCATCCTTTAAGGAAACATAAAAATGTTTCTGATTGAAAAACAAAACAAAACAGGTTATAGGAATTTATGATCATGAAGCCATATCTTCTTGGGACTGCCACCACACCTGCTCCTCACACTCATTGTATTTCTTTCTGCCACAAAACATTTTAATCCTTTCAGTGTGTGTGTGTGTGTGTGTGTGTGTGTGTGTGTGTGTGCTCGGCAATCCCAAGAAGGCGCCAGGGACTGCAGCTAAGTCTTATGACTTGCACCTGACTTCCTCACCTGAATATAAGCCACAACCATCATGAGAGCTGCGCAGGTGTACCAGGATACTGGCGAATCCATTTTGGTGGAGATATGCTTCTGCTGCCCTGATTAGCTGAAGCTGCGTACCTGGTGAGGTGACATGGCCTACTGTGAGTGGATGAGGGCTGAGAGTATATAAGAGTGAGAGGCCCGGGTTAGTTAGAGGATTATTATTATTGGGAGATATAGATGAAGAGAAAGAAGAGAGAGGAAGACTGAAGTTTGCTGAATAAACTGCTGTTAGAAGGACTGGTGGTCGTGTCGTTCTTGCTGGTCGAGAGTGGACGAGACAAATGAGCTGCTTTGGGTTGTGTTGTGCTTCAAGTCATCTGGAAAGCCATGAGGAATCAGACAGCTGAAAATGTGGGTGTGGGTTTGCACAGGAGTAAAGAATAGGGGAGAAATGGACTGGGTGTTGAAACCTTAAGGAATTTTGATTTTCTTTTTACGGATATTGTTGAGGAAGATGTAATGAGAACTGAGACTTTTTAAAATGTGAGAGAATTCTGCTTGTTTGTACAAGAAACTATCCCTAAGTTCATTCGGTGCTGCTCTAAGGGCTCAAAGCAAGAGAACAGTAGACTGAAGAGGGCTGAGATAGACGAGGGAAAATTGGAGACATCGGAGGACCATTCTTTAAGACATTTAGGTTAAATGGGTAATGTTTCGAGTAGTAAAAAGCTCTCTTTCCTTCTCCCCCTTCCCGTGTGTGTGTGTGTTGTGTGTAAAACAAAGATGCAGGATGTCTTTCAAAAACAGAACCACTGAATCTGCCCAAGTTGAGAAAAAAATATTAAGACACAAGAGGAAGTAAGATAGTCAGAAAGAGGGTGTGTGGAATCCACCTATAGAAACTGTGGTTGCCAAGAAAGGGGCAGTGAGTCTCTGACACAGGACACTGGAATCTGACACTGGAATTATATGGTATATATCAGGCACTGAGACTAAATAACTGCCTTCTTTACATAAGGGGAGAGTCTCCTACACAGAACAGAGGTTTCTCCTTGAAAACTATTGAACCTAAAATTTAAAGTCTATGCTTGAAGTTGTGATTTGGAGACTCTTTAAATTGAAAGGTTAGCTTAGCTCTATTTCATTTCTGTTACTGGGATAAAATATTCCAACAAGAAGCTCTGGGAAGAAAGGGTTGATTTGGTTTAAAGTCCACCATTGTGGGAAAATCAAGGTAGAAACTTAAGGCAGCCATCACATCACATTCAAGGACAGATAGAAAACAAATGTAAACATTTCTACTCCACTGCTACAATTCCAAACGCCCTGCCTAGGGGATAGTGTCACTCATAATGGGCTAGGCCCTTCCATGCCAATTAAATTCATACTATAATCCACACAGGTATGCCCATGTGCCAACCCAAAGTACCCTGCCCTTCTTGGAGACTCTCTTCCCTGGTGATTCTAGATTGTGTCAAGCTGATAACTAAAACTAACCATCACCCAGATCTTCTCTAACTCTTTCATTTCAAGGCACACCCCCAATGCATACTGAGCCTTCTGCTGACTGCCACTTGCTAGGCACTGGGTGGCCAAAGAGCAGGACAGCTCAGACCCAGAGGAGGTTAAAGGAACTCATATGTTTATACAATGAACTGCGCTGTAAGAGCAAACTCCACGGCAGGAAGGCAAGAAAAGCCACTCAGAGGAGGAAGCTGGAGGGTTACAAAGCCAGAAAAATGACCCAGGACTCTAGACACCAAATGCAAAGCCTTTTCCACTATCCACATACACGACAACTCTACCATTTTGCCAGACAATATTCTGTATAAACCTTGTGTGACCACAGGCATGGGATGATCTCCCTGCCTTCTTGTTAATATGCCCCCATCTCCAATCCAAGGTCAACAGTCAGTGGCACTTTGGCTGAGAACTCTATAATTTGGATCCAGGCATAAAACCACTCATTTCCCTTTAAGCATTACTTTGGAACCCATCAAGCCGTTGATCACTGTCACCCACATTTATAATTCCCTAGCACAGTTCTACTTAGCTGTGTCTACACACAGCCACAGGACAAACCACATTTTTGTTAATTTGTTGGTTTATTGTTACCGCCTCTGTCATAATTCTAACCAACTAGTCAGAAGTAGCCCTGGTGCTTGCCCGCTGTGCATTTCCCATCCTTTGTTCTCTAGGTTGATGGGTATGCACAAAACCTTCTTCTCATTGATGGGTGTGCATGTGCATGTAAAATGTGATTAAATTTATTCTAACTTTCCTCTACATTTTCTCAGAAATTCTTCAACCACTTACAGAAGACTAACAATGGCCTGGGATAAAGCCAAGAGCATCAGGATTTACAGCCATGAGACCACTGAGTTCTGCAGGAGCTTGCAATAACAATCCAGACATTCATTCCACTTTCGACCTGATTTTAAAGCAGATGTTGGCTCTTCTAATGAGAAAAAAAAAAAAAAAAAGCCTAAAAAACATTCTAAGAACAAAGATGCCTAACAATAAAGACTGCTCCTCTTAGCTAACAAGAAAAACTGTTTTGGAGCCTAGAGTGTTTAAACATCCTTCTCCAGATGAGGGACCTGATTTGCATGCAACCTGCCTCGCTCTGGTTGGAAGGAGAACACGTTGAGTGAAGGAATCAAGAGAGATTCATTCCACAAACCGCCCACCACCTGCCAATTAACAAGCATTCCCACCGCGTGCCCTGGGAGGAACATAAGGATGAAGGCGCCACTGGGAAGCCTGCAGCCTGGTGCGGAATGGCAGGGAGGGCAACTGAGAGACATTTTCATTTAACAGGCAGGCAGGCCCTGTGGGAACTCTGCAAGAGCAGAGAGAATCTCCAACCCGAAGTAGAGAGAAAAGTGCCGGGAACTGTTTAGCAGTGAATGGTACTTGGACGTTTGGAAAAGATGGGGGAGAATTTTGTAGTTTCCCATCTTCGCAGAATTTACCAGAGCTAGAGATTACGTCCATACTGTTGCGTAGATGCCCGACGATTGTCCTATATTCTTCCCTCATTTGAAGATCTCTAAATCATGGCTGACTAGATTGAAAGGTAATCTGTGGTTGTCCTGGGGACAGAGCCTAGGGTTAGAACCTTTACCTTGCAAAGAAAAGGCCATGAGTTCGTGACCACCATGAGGCCGGGGAGCAGGGCAGGGGCGGAGGGGGATTGGTTATTGAAATGATTCTGCAAATAAGAAGCACAGGCTCTCTCTAGGCCCTCCCTCCCTCTGCAAGAGAGATTTTCACAATTCTTGGAAGAAGAACTCAGCATGTTCTTCTTCCAACCAGAGCAAGGCATGCTGCGTACCCATCAGGTCCCTAATCTGGAGAAACCTACCTCTCTTGAGAGACTATGGTCTCTCTCACCAGGCAACTACATGGGGAGAAAAGCTTACAAGGCACAGTGGCTCTAACTGGCCGCAGCTAACCCCACCTTTCCTTGGCTCACACAGAGTCTTTGGAAAGGGGAGAGTGTGGTGGTGTGACACTAGAGGAATACGTTCTTTCCTAAGTGCAAAATCACCATCTCTCCGTTGCTTGAATGTTTGAAGTGGGCCCCAGTGCCACGCGGGTCTTCCTTCACCAAGGCGGGGCTCTTCAACCCAAGGTAGGGAGATGAACCAGCCATGCATCTTACCGGAGGGAAAGGGCAACAAACCAAAGAAAGATTAATTTTTTAGAAACCAAGTGTTAATCCGACGGTGGTTTTTAAAGAGCGCCTCGAGCATTAGTAGGTCATTAAATCTTTGTTAACAGGCCAGGAAAAAATGTAAAAGACGGGAAAAAGTGGGTCATACTCCTGTTTAAATTTACACGGCATGGAAAATTCATCAAACCCCAGCACTGCGGTGATGACAGGAACCATGGAACCCCAGTCAGGCTTCTCTGTGATGCCCTGAACAGCCCCTTAGGACAAATCCCTGGCAGACTGACTTCCAAGGAAAGCAATTCACCTGAAGTGCGCGCTTCATGTCTGAGCGATGGGAGGCACTCCCGTATTTATGCAGAACGTTGTCTGGCTTGCTTCTACTCTTCTTGACTTAAGAGCCAAGTCTGATCTCTCTTCTTCTCTCCTTCAGAATCTGCTCTGATAACCGTCCTCACTCATCCTTTTCTCTGGGCAATGGTTAACAAAACATGAGTTGAATGGCCCATACCCAAACTGCTTTTGACCAGAAGAGCTGCAGATTGCTGTCTTGTTTTGGATTTGGGGATGTTTGCATTGGCATATTGGGGCATCACAGGGACAGGAAAAAATCTAAACATAGTATCCACATATGCTCAAATGTTGCTCCACATAGTTCGAAAGTAATTTTCCATAATGTTTCATAAATTTTTTTCTAAATTTTGTGTATTGAGCCATCAGGCTTATAGCAGTATTGTGGGTGTTTTTACATGCGCTCTGATTTTCAAATGCTCCAGACATTAGACTTTCAGATGCTTTCCCCACATTGCCTCCCATTGCACAGACCATGAACATCACATGCATGCACTTCACCAGTCTTGTAGGATGACAGCCAGGCCCTGGCTGCCCTGCCCCATGGTGCAAGCAGTAAATGCATTACTTTAAATAAAATCCAACAACACTGAGTAAAAAGCCATGATTGTCTTCATTTCCAAGACACATTTTTAAATGGTCAGAAATATTCCTAAGGGGGAATCAGTATGTTCAAGTCTAGCTTTGAAGGGTCAGAAGGCTTGTGATGGTTTGCAGCAAGAAAGGGGATAGAAAAATTGGAGTATGAAAATTATGTGCTTGACATGAAACTTAAGGTTCCCTCCTAAAAGCAGGTGCATGTGTACATGCACACACTCTCTTGCTTGGGCACACACATCCTCACAAATTATACAAATGCATATGTGCACATATCTCATGCATATATATGCATATATACCCCAGCTGTGTGCCACATGCAAATATCAATTGCTTGAACACATAGATGCATACACAGCACACATATAAATACACACATATGCTCAAGTGTTAAGTACTGCTACCCCAAAGGGAAGCGTCTTGTCTTTGCCCCTTCGTCATGTCATCAAAAAAACTCCATCATTCAGAATGTTAGAGAGCCAGGATTCATTTGACTTAAAGAAAGAATAAGGACTCTAGTCACCTGCCAATTTCATAATGTTTGAAAACCATTAGATGGCTTGAATTAGCAGCGTTTATCTGAACAGGAAAACAAGTCACTAACCAACCTGAACAGAACAGGGATTCCAATACCCTGCCCAACATAGCCTGCTTTCATTCCAGAGAACAGGAAAATGTACAAAAGCAATCTGATTGGCTGCAGCTGGTATTTGACCTATGTAGTCATGTTTTGGCAGCTTGTAGCCCCTCTACCAGAGGCTGGCTGTTCATCTGCTGTGACTGGCTGGGACTTCTCCTTGCGATAAGAGTTACCTCTAGAATAGGTTTACATTACTAGTTAGGGTATGGTTCATTAAGGACATGGAAACCATTCAGTCAGCATATATATATATATATATGTGTGTGTGTGTGTGTGTGTGTGTGTGTGTGTGTGTGTGTGTGTGTGTGTATAGTCATTGTGCACCTTCTTCCTCCATAAGCCAGTCCAGAATATTTCATCTGTTATACAAGGCTCCTTTCTGTAAGCCAGAGATGGGAACTCATTGGAGGCTCATAGCTTTTTGAGGGCTCTACCTAAAATCAAGAGACAAACTGCGGTGGCTAAAGCTTTGCCTGTCTTTGCTGCTGTTTTGGCCCAGTGGTAAGGCAGGCATTTGTTCCTTCTGAAGTTCCTACCAGTCTCTGCTGCAAATCATACCCTGTCTAATCTTTCTGTACGGACCACAAACCCTTTGTCTGAATTGAGATGAAGAAGTTACAATCCTCCATGTTGAGCGGATCCTGACTCCTTCAGCAGTCGAGAAATATGGTCTTAAAGAATGAACTAAGCACGTGCTCCTCTGTATGTATGTTAGGGTGGCGTAGCTCAGTGTCCTTGAGGGACTTCTAACAGTGGGAGTGGGGTTCTCTGACTCTTCTGCCTGCTCTTGGGGCACGTTTCCTCCCACTGAGTTGCCTTATCCAGCCTTAATGTAAAGGTTTGGACCTAGTCTTGTTGCATCTTGTTAAGCCTCGTTGGGTTGATATCCCTGGGAGGTTTGCTCTTTTTGGAAGGGAAGTAGAGGATGACTAGACCTGGAAGAATGGAGATATGGAGGATGAGGGAGGAGCAGAGAGAGTGAAAACTGCATTTGGGATGTACTGTATGAGAGAATAAATTAAAAGAAGAAAACAAAGGAAAAAAAGAAAAGAAACATAATCCTAAGAAGCCCGGTTCTTGGCACAGAAAAACCCAGCTTCCAAGACCAAATCTCCACCACTGGCTTTTACAAATAGCTTCGCTATGCCTTTGGTCACCATGACGGGATGAAGTCTCTGACGAGGTATAAAAATTCTGGAGACAAATGACAATGTCAGAAAACTCTTGGAGGTGACGGGGGACTTTATCCTTCACACCTGTGCTCCCAAGCACTGCTTGGTTAATGAAGGAACACAAGATTATTAATATTTTGCTTAGTTTCCAGAAATTTGTTACATTTTTCAAGTATTGAAAAACTTTATATTGTTTTTATCTAGTCTCAGTTCCCACACAGGTCACCTCTGGCCACCAGCATGTTTGTGATGTGGTGTGGGGTCAGGGTGCTTGAATGAGCAATTCTTCTGCACAGACTAGTTACTTATTCCATTGCAGTCTGAAGATGTGGGTGTTGTTGTGTTGTGTTGTTTTGTTTTGTTTTGTTTTGTTTTGTTTTGTTTTGTTTTAGAGAATATCAGAGTCTGTGAGTGAAGGCCTGATCTTATGAGACTGTTCTTCCTACTTTATATGTCAGAGTAAGAGGTTGTCACCTACTCTTTCTACTCTGGCATATTAAGAGGCATTGACATAAGTGGATTGTGTGCAGAGCTTGTGAACAACCACTGTTACACATCTCACACAAAGTCTTACAGGTAGCTTACTTTCACCAGAAATGTTTTGTGTATACATGCGTGTGCGTGCTGAATCCTGAGAAAAGTACACTTGCTACACTAAAATACCTTCAATTTCGGAAAATTCACTCATGAATAACCTTCTAGCCCTTGGATTCTGTCCTGAATCCCTTGGATCCTGCCCTGAGGGCATCTATTCCATCAAAAGAGTTGGATACTTTCCATCAGGATGCTGAGATGCAGGCAACAGAAACGCCTTTGTCCTTGAGAAACCATAATTGATTCAATATCCCTGGTGGCTTAGAAAGACTTAAGACGAGGCAGAGAGGAGACTCCTGAAAGTAAAGTGAATGCTACAAGGATGAGGGATAGGAGGCAAAGAAAGAGAAGGAAAGGGGAAAGGAGAAGGAAGAGGAGAAAGAGGAAGAGGAGCTCAAGGGGAGAACTTGAGTTCAATTCACTCAAGAACTTCTACTTACTCAGAGCTTCCCCCACACTGGGAACTGTAAAAACAACGTGACACTTTATAAAGAGAAGATAAAGGAAGAACAGAATAGAAGCATGGGGGAGCGAAGACGAAGTCACACCCTTCCATCCTTGACCTCTACTGCAGTGGGGACTTGTGAACTTTTATGGAGAAAGAGGTTAGATGCAGAAACCTGATTAGAAGTGTTAAAATGACTTGGGGATTTTAGCAGGCACAAAAGTAGGTCGTGGCTTTGAATCACCCCTCATGGGCCCCCATGCTCAGAATCACCCTTCACTGGGCCTCCTGTTTGGAATCACCCCACACTGGGCCCCATGCTCAGTATTACCCTTCATTGTTCCCTCCCACCCCCTGCTCAGAATCATAACCCCTCACTGGTCCCCCTGATCAGAGTCACCCCTCACTAGGTCCCCTCCTCATCTAGGGCTCAGAGTTACCCCCCCTTGTGCTTCTGCATTTCCTTCCCATGTCTTCTCAGGTGTGAACCCCCTGAAGATGCAGTCTTAAGCCTCATTGTCACAACTCAGTCACCCCCCAAGAACATGCCATCACTTCCCAGGTCTCTGCACTTGCTCATGCTAGTCTCTCTCCCTGGGAGCTTTTCCATGTATGTCACCTTGATCACTCAACCAGGCACTTCTCCTCACACAGCTGTCCATGGTCTCTGAGGTTCCCATCTCATCGCTAAAAATGCAAAACTCCATTAGCTCCAGTAAAAGGATCTGCTGTTGATGTTGTCAGAGAAGCAACAGGCGGGGCACAGTCGGCCCTCTGCATCTGCAAACCCAACCAATTAGGGATTGAAAATATTCAGGGACAAAGACAGTACATATATTTGTTTACAGCATAGAGGCTGTATTTTCGAGTGTTTGTTGACTGCATAATATATATGCTTAGTCTGAAAGTCAAATATAGGCAGAAGCCTATGGCTTTGTTTTAAGAGTTCCCTATTCTGTTTCTCTTAAGAACTAAAGACCACTTAACAAAAACCCCAACACTAGGCATGAAAAGTCCTCTATTGAGTTGGTCAGGGCTGTCGAACAGAATCCCAAATAATGACAGGCTATTAGGATTTCCCTTGTTTGCCCCAAAGTTGAAAGGTGAATCCCAATTGATGAAGACACCATGAACTTCAGACCTAGGTACCAGAGAGCCCTGAGCTGGAGCTGACCTAAATGACCACTCCCTGAGGACTAGCTTTCGTGGTACCAGAAGGCTCCGTGCAAGTTTCCAAAGGAGAGAAGCAACCAACAGCACTACCCAGCTATGACACCTATGAACCACAACAATGACCAGCATTGCACCATAACACAAAGGCCACAGCAATGGTGCACATACTTTGTAGGTAACCAATAGCTCTCTAATTGGACTTAGGATGTCTTAGTCAGGGTTTCTATTCCTGCACTAACATCATGACCAAGAAGCAAGCTGAGGAGGAAAGGGTTTATTCATCTTAAACTTCCCGCATGGCTGTTGATCACCAAAGGATATCAGGACTGGACTCAAGCAGGTCAGGAAGCAGGAGCCTTGGAGGGATGTTTCTTACTGGCTTGCCTCCCCTGGCTTGCTCAGCTTGTTTTCTTATAGAACCCAAGACTACCAGCCCAGAGATGGTACCACCTACAAGCCTCCATCCCCGATCACTTATTGAGAAAATGCCTTACAGCTAGATCTCATGGAGGCCTTTTCTCAAATGAAACTCCTTTCCCTGTGATAACTCCAGCTTGTGTCAAGTTAACACACAAAACTAGCCAGTACATAGGACCTGCTCAACAAGAGGGAAACCATGCCAGGTACTGGAAACTTAACCAAATACTAAGGCAAAGTAAAGTCATGGATCTTGGAAGATAACCTAAACTGATACATTGATAAACCAGCTTAACCCCTAACTACATTCTAAATGTTTGACCTTATACACACACAGATAAGTATAGTCATCACCCCTCATCGATGAAATTTCTCTTTGTGACAGAAGGAGACTGTTCTAGAAAACCACAACTGATCAAAAGGCAAAGATGTGGAACTCACTGCCAATGGCTATATCTACAATATATCAATACTACAGCTCTCAAGTATTATAGATATGTAATAAGTATGATATATCTATAATACTAACTCACAGGCATCTTTGGGGAAGACAGGGTAGACAACTTGTAAGAGCCAGAGAGTAACAAGGAGTTTGCTGTGAGATTCTGTCCCCTAGTAGCATCAGAAACTACACCAACATGACTGCCTAAACATGGGATGAATAAGGACAATGGACAAGCCAAAGTGGATACACACAGGGCACACTGTGTAATGCCACTCATATGAAGAGCCTGGGAGAATCAGAACCACAGAGACAGGGGTATTATCGTGCTTGTCAGGAGCCTGGGAGAGGCAAGGCTGAGAGATGAGCACTTAATAGGCTGAAGTTTCAGACTTGTGAGCTGAGCTTGGGAGATGCATGGGTGGTGGTGATAGCTCCATAAGGCATGAGTGTCACCTCACTGGGTGTAGTAGAGCATGCTGGGATCCCCATTCCAGAAGGCTGTGAGTCCAAAGCTGGCCTGAGCTATACATAGAGGCCATGTCTGCAGAGAAACGTTTTAACAGTCAGAGTGACACATGTCACGTTTACTTTGCTACAGTAATGAAATGAAAGAGAAAGAAGTTAGGCGGCTTGTTTGTTTGTTGTTGATTTAGAAGAAAGGAAAATCCAAATAGAATGCCAGAACCTGGAAGATTTTTAAGCCGAATCTTACATCATAAAAGTCCAGCTCAAGCTATGTGATTGCCATGGGTCTGTGGATGTGACCTTTCCTATGACTTTGGCCTTTGCCCTCCAAACAGAGAACCTTACTGTGTCTAATTGTGTTTGTTTTTCCCCCTGTAGGGATGGTTAACAGTCCCCTGGCCACTGAGATGGCCCCATAAAATTTTTATGGCAACAATTTCTTAAGTGAAATTTCCATTCAGTTTGTTTGTGGGGCCTTCAAAAAATAAATAAAAAGCCAGAGAAAGCCAAATAGATATAACTGGGGACATTTTCCGGAGGTCTAATTTAATTATAAATCAGTGTTTTATGAGTCTACCATTCCAAACTCATGCAGGTCTTCGGCAGCACAAAATAACTCATTGCTCTGCAGGATAGTGAGGCACCAAAGAGCAACTGGGCCACCATCCGTGGGGGAGAGTTTGCAAGTTGTGTTCTCAAAGCCTCATATCTGGCACTGAGTCTGAAAAGCTCCATGGCCTTGTACTACGCCCCCAACCTCAGGGCCAGCATCGAGTACAAGGAACACAGATGATTCAAAAGCCTGGGGGCCTTGAGCGATTATCAAAGGAGAGGAGAGGAAGGCAATGGACGTGCTCAGCCCCATCTCTTTGCTGTTCACACCTGCCCTCAGCCAACAGGAACCGGCTGTGCTGAGGATCACACTCCAATTTAAGGTTGAGGTTCCAGGAAGGGTGTCTGAAATTATTGGGTGTGAAACGCAGATAGATTTAGCAGCGCCGCCACTATTTATGTGGCCGTCAACTCTGCCTGTTGGAGAGAAGGCTTTCTCTCCTTTTTTTTTTTTTTATCTGAACATCTGGACATTTGTAAAGACTGTTTGGCCCTGTGAAAGCTGGCCTCTGATAGTAACAGCCCTCACTCTTTTCAGTTACCCAGAATCCCTGTTCTGGGGATGGGGTGGTGGGGCTTATCACTAGGATCACGTTACAGGAAACAACTCTGAGCCATGGAGGCACGGTGGTACTTCCCATAGCTCAAAGTGCAGTCTGTGAAGTCCCGCAGGCCCCTTCCCTCTGTTGTGTGTAGGTGGCCATGTGTTATAAAAGAATTCATTCCAGTTCTCCCCCTGCATGTGTATCCTTACATATTAACCACTGGACAGAGAATTAACACAGTTAATACAACAGTCGGGGGCTGCTGTGGTTTCATGTGAAATGTTCCCCACAGGCTGATGTGTTTGAACAGTTGGGCCCTAGAATTGGTGATGTATGTATGGATTTTTTTGTGTAGTTATGGATCCTGCGGGATGTAGAGCCAAGGTGGCTGATACAGGCCACTAGAGGCATGCCCTGAAAACCATGCTCTGACTTGTTTCCAGTCTAACCCTCTGCTTCCTTGTCTGCAGAGATTTGAACAAGCTAGACTTCCCCTATCCTGCAGCCAGAAAAGCCATGTCTACTAATGTTGTTCATGCTGGGGTTTTGCTTTCGAGTACGGACACACTTGAAAGGAAGTTCTAAGTTGCAGGGTGATGTAGCAGGGGAGGGTTCTGCATGGTGGGAAGACACAGTGGACCTATTACTTCCTGTTATCATGGGCTTTCCTTGTATTTCAAGTACAGCAAATTGCAGGAAGTAAGATGGTGCCAGCTGTCCATCACCCAGGGAACTGACTGTTCACCATGTTGAGCCCCATCTTTTCCCTAGAAAGGAATGTGGTGAACAGTGGCAGCCTCTGGCATTTGTTACAAATCACCTGGCAAAATGCAACTTAAGGGAAGAAAGATGGACAGGAGAGGGTCCTGACCATCAGAGTGGGCCAGGCAGGACATGGCAGCTGTAGCAGACTTGGACTGTGGCAGCGAGCACTGTGGAGATTGCTTGCTTACACCTTACAGGATTAGAAAGCAGAGAGCTTGGTTCAGGAAGGCTGAGCTATAACTCTCCGGTCCCATTCCTGCAATCCTCTGTCTACAAGTGCCAGACAAGCCCAAGGTCCAAAGGGTCCATAAATTCCCCCAATAGTGCTAGCATCCAGGGACCAAGTATTGAAATACACAAACCTATGGGGCATTTCCTATGCAAGCCATCACACTTTTCTGCCCACCCCTCCATGTTTAGTAAGGTTGCGTTACTGAAAGGCCAAGGAATTAAGACAGGATGTTGCTGTCTTGTGGTTCTGGGAGTCATATAGATTCTGAGGTCAAGGGCATCAGTAACATGGGTTCCTTCTGGTGGCTTCAAGTAAGACTCAATCCCAGGCCTCTGCCCCGCCTTTCCAAAGGTTTGTGAGTAGACTGCTCCAAGCCTCCATCTCTACATGGAATTCTCCTACCTCTGCACATTGCCTTCCATCAGTACCTGCCTGTTTACATGTGAATTTCTAATCTAAAAAGACATAGTCCTGCTGCATTAAATGACAGTCTGATGACCTTGTCTTTGAGGAATCCTTTGCAAGGATCTCGTTTTAAATAAGGCCACATTCAGAGGTCCAAGGGCTTCTTCAACATCTTTGGTGGGGGGGGGGGGAGGTCACAAGAACAGCTCAGTGTATACCTCATTCTTGTCTTTGCCCTTGATGTCACCACTCTGTCCCATATGGATGATCTTGTTGTCACTCAGGTGTCAGCATTTAGATTCAGAATAGCTCCTTATGTCGACTCGGCAAGCCACATAAGAATAATATGCTGCAGAATAAACATAATTGCACATTAAAGTGTGCATGATGGTAATGAATGCTACTTTCAAACCTAACTAGGCCCCATCAGTCTTGGCTTTGCACCAAGAAGAGTTAGCAGAGACACTTACTCAATGCATCCCACCCCTCAGGTAGGACACGTGTCCTTTCTGGTCAAAGAAAGCATGAAAAACATATATCCCATCCCCTAAGACTCAGGACCTACAGTTTCGGTGCATGGGCCATCACTTAGTAGCTTCGAGGACTGCCTGGCAATAACAAACTCCATCTGCTATCTCAGGGTTATCATAACGAAAGGTTAATCCTTGTCTTTTGTCATCTGACATGGGACAGTCTTGACCATCCTAAACTCTGTGGTTACTGCTTACTTATCATGACAAGAAGAGACAGATGGTAGAGATGCTGCAGCTCTTTAGGAAAATAAACCTGAAGGTAACAACCACCCAAAGTAACATGGTTCAAACAAATGGCAAGGAAGTGGGGTGGAGCTTTTAAGGAGCACCAAGAATCTCATGTATGAAGGAAAGAGAAACAGATATGTGTACCTGCTCTTGCTTTTTTTTTTTTAATTTTTTTCCTCAAACAAGGAAGATAAGACATCTAGACAGATACCTATCTGTCAGAAAGTCCAAGAATGTCAAGAGATGCTGAACACACCCTGTAGATGCTTCCGTGAGAATTACCCAGTCTTCATGTCTGTCAGATCACAGAGTTTAAGGGCAAACGTACCAGGGATGGTAAGTGACAGCTCAGCCCAGCACTAGCTTCCTGCACTCCACTGACCCTGAGAGGGATCTGAGGCTTATCATATATGTCATCTGAAGGGAAGCAAACAGGTCAGAGAGATGATGGACCTACAGAAGCCAAGGTCAAGACAAAAGACTGCAACATGCAGAGCGGCTGTAGCTAGAAGCTGGGAATTCAGACCACAGATGCCCAAGGTCTGAGCAGGCACAACACCAAGTGTGCTGGTTAATAGTGCTGTCAGCTTGTCAAGATTTAGAGTCTCCTGGGAAACAAGGCACCAGGAACACCTGTAAGGGAATACCTACATTAGGCTGAGGCAGGAAGAGCCTAAGTGTGGGTGGGACCATTCCATAGGCCACCGGACAGCAAAAACTGAGCAGTGACATCCATCGTTCTCTGCTTCCTGATTGCAGATACCACGTGATGTCATGCCTTCCCCACCGTGGACTGTACCTTTGAAGCCTAGGCCAAAACAAACCCTTTGTGCCTTAGGCTTGCTTGCTGGGGATAATATCAAAGCAAGGAGACACGTCACTATTACATCAGGGGCTCTGAGTTGCACAGCCTTCAGCCTGGCAGTAGGTCTACACAGCCATCTCCATCCCTAGAGAGATTAATCAGGGAAAAGAGAGTCAGAGAGAAGACAAAGAGCACCTGAAAAACCCAGTGTTCTCTGACAAGAGACTTAGTCAGCAGACAGCAACTATGGTAGCAAACAGTCAGATTTAGCTAAACTGCACCCTTCTCCTGGCACAGCAAAGGCGTTTGATATGTCACAGGAAAGATTAGGAGTTATGTTCCTGAGCACGTCTAAGTAGAGCATAATTAAACTCTCACCCTTTGCAGCACAGGAACTTAATCACTGTCCTGGAAATTCTAGATTTAGTCACAAACATTTAGATAGCTTCGTTTCTTGGATCCTTCCTCTAGAAGACAAACTGCTGGCTTTTTCTGGGGTTTATTCTTGACAGCTATGTTGTGAGATTTTTTTTAAATGTCCACAGCTGCACTGAGGAATAATGTGTCCTGCAAAGTATGAGGTCTATAGCAGCTCTGGGAACTGAGCGCTGATGAGGAAGTTGTGGGGCAGGAAAGCGTGTCCTGTGGAGGTCTTCCTCGTGTGAAAGGGAAAGGAGGATGCAAGGCGTCCAGAGCAGGGCAATTCCAGGGAGAGCAGCTGTGGCATCAAACTAGAGTTCTAGACTGGGTGAGCCTTAGAAAGCAGACCAGCAGTGTGTGCTGTGAGCTTCCTTTAGACAAAGGCAAAGATTCAGACAGCCAGATTAACAGATTGCTGCCATACAAGCCGGTGGCTTTGGCTGTAAGCACAAAAGTCTATGGTTTTCTTTGGTAACTTATTTAAAAGGAGTCAAGGAAAGAGCAGTGGGCACAAACTCAGAAGACATCCCAGCAGCACAAAGATGTCAACATGTCAGGAAGCCTAGGGGCTGGATGGGTTAATTGGTGCTTTTGGGTCTGAGGGTAATAGTTGGCGTATTGATCTGAAAGAATCTTACTGGGACAAACTGGGTGTTTAACCCTAACATTGGATATAAGTTAGAGAAAAGAAACTGAAAGCTGAAGGTGAGGGGTTGTACGATCAAAGCCTGCCTGAGCTACAGAGTAACCTTAAAGCCCACTTGGATACAGCGACTGATATTCTGCCACAAAGTAAAAATTAAAAAGGTCTGGAGAAATGAATGGTGCAGGGAGAGACTTACTTAGCATGCACGAAGCCTGAACTTCAGCTCCTATCACTAGGATGGTGGGGAAAAAGAAACAACCTAAAGAATTCTAAGATAATTCTCTTCCTTCAACAAAGCCATCTTAAAGGGAAAATATTGTAAAAATCCAAATACATCAGATATACCTAGACTGTGGAATTCCCAGGCTTATCAATGCAGCGCTGTCTTGGCTGCTTCCCCTGCTAACCTCAGACTCCACTTCAGTTGGTATCCAGCATCATCCAATGGTGTGTCTCTTGAAGAGGCCAGCCTAAGACATCAGTATGTGGAGTACAGGGGTGAGGGAGCTGAGGAGAAAGATTGCGTGTCATTTCAGAGACTCAGAAAAGGGACTTCAAATGATGTCTGACCAAAGGCAATTGAAAGAGCGGTGGGCACAAACTCAGAAGACATCGCAGCAGCACAAAGATGTCGACATGTCAGGAAGCCTAGGGGCTGAATGGGTTAGTTGGTGCTTTTGGGTCTGAGGGTAATAGTTGGCGTATTGATCTGGAAAAATCTTACTGGGACAAACTGGGTGTTTAACCCTAACATTGGATATAAGTTAGAGGAAGCAGAGAACCATAGATCTGGGCTTTGCAGAGTGGAGATTAATACTAAGGAACAGGTTTTAAATCCTGAGGTTTGCTGCTCAACAGCAGTTACAAGTCTGAGTCTCTTCTTTAATCACAGCGGGCTCTCTCCTGCAGCCTTCTGGGTGACTACACTTAATGAATCCAATGTGTCCCAATATTTCCAAGGGGCTCGGCTGCTCTCCAGCCTCTGCCTTGTAAAGATGAACCAGATAATCATCTTCCTTCCAAGAGGCACAGGATAAAAAGGCTCTGCTTAAAAATGGAATGTCGGCATCTGACCATAGTAAAACCAACATTCCTGACAATGAGGGCTGGGCCGGCTGAGACTGCCTGGGAAGACTCTATCATAAATGAATAAATAAATAGATTTCTTTTAAAACTAATCTCAAAGAGAAAGATCTTAGTATAAAATTGTTGTATGTTAGGGATAAAGGGAAGAACTGTCAATTTTCTTGGGTCAACCCAAAGAGGTGAACTATACTGTACGTTGTTCTAAAATAATTTTCTGAAACATGTGACATAAGATTTTTCTGTCAGGTTGAGCACTAGAAGATGAGAGCAGAGTTCTCAGACTTGTAAGACTCAATGCTTGTGATGCAAGGATCCCTGTTTAACTCATTGTAATGGAGTGTAATTGCAAGGTAATACACTGAAGGATGCCGCAAATGTTATCTATAGGATACTTTATTAAAACTCCCAAGATACAGATCAGTAAATCAACCTCGGGTGCTGTCAGTGGCTGTGGGACATGGGGGGCACAGCTCCAACTGTCACCTGTAGTAGCCTGAGCAGTTATTTCCAGAGGCATTCATTCAGGTGAAGACAGGACTCCTGAGCTCACCACAGAAAAGAATTTCAGGGCAGCCAGTATGAAGCAGAGCTGCAGTTATCAAAAAGAAATTCTAGCATATGTTTAACCCGGTGGTTCTCAACCTTCCTAATGCTGAAACGCTTTAATATAGTTCCTCATGTGATGACCCCCAACCATCAAATTACTTTCATTGCTACTTTGCAACTGTCATTCTGGTACCGTTACATATTATAATATAAATATCTTGTATTTTCTGATAGTTTTAGATCATCCCTGGGACAGGGTCCATCTCACCTTGCAAAGATGTCTTGATTCACAGGTTGAAAACCACTGATTTAAGCACAGGGATTACTAGAAATCTTTTCAGGAAAAGGGTAAGTGTATGGGCTTCTCAGAGAAGGGCCTTGCTTAACTACACACACACACACACACACACACACACACACACACACCACAGAATCTTCAAAAAGTCACTGAGAAATGTAAATGACTATGGGTGGTTCCTGGGGTGTACTGGATAAGATTATGACAGATAAGATAAAGCCTTCAATATGATGTGGGGAGTTCAGAAATTTCCATTGTAAACACAATGTAATAGTCTTGTTTGTGAGATATCCAGAAAATGCACATCTGGGAAAGAAGTGGGACCATATCCAACTTTATATATGTGCAGGCTTTAGGCATGATTCATTGCTTTTGTTTAAGTCTTATTTGAAAATATCTCTAAGGCAACCTTCACACCAAATGTTAATCGCACTGGAATTCTTCCCTTCTTAGCTGGCAAGGGACTTCAGCCAGGCTCTAGAGTGAAGGACTTCATCCCTTAACGCCCTGTGTCTCTCTCCTGACTCAGTAACAGGGGCAGTGGAATAATGCTGAAACCAGTAAAATACATTAAAAATAGACTACAAATGTAAATACTTTTAAAAATGAAAGCATAAGGCTTATATAAAACTACACAGTGATTTAATAATATTTATCTGTGTTGGATATCAAAGAATATAATTATAAAAATCAGGGAAGATTCGTAGGCAAGATAAATCGAAGTGAAAACATCCTGAGAGCCCCGTTTTCATCTGGGGGGACACCAACTGCAGCGCACAGTGCAGATCATGATAGCAGGTAAGATTAAAGGGGCTTAAAGCTGAAATTCTCCTGTAGTAGAAGCAGAAGCATGACATTAAATGGCAACTAATCTTTAAACACACACTCACACACACACTCACACAAGAGAAGGCAAGGGAGAAAAGAAGAGAGAATAAAATCAAACATGGTTGTGTACCAGTAGACATAGGCTAATTTCACTTGTCCAAAAGAAATCCTGCTGAGGGGCTGGGGAGAAAGATCAGCCCTTAAGACACCGGCTGCTCTTACAGAGGACATGGGGCTGAATTCACAACTGTCGATAATTGCAGTTCCAGAAGATCTGATGCCCCTTTCTGGCTTTCCTGGGCACCAGGCATGCATGTGGTAAACAGACATAGAAGAGGAAAAACACATGTGTGAATAAAATAAAAATAAGTAAATCTTGTTTTTTAAAAAAAATTGCATACAGAAGTAGGATTCAGAAGTAAACTAATCAAGCCAAACCCATAAAGGGTACAGAGTGGGGATTGATGTTTCAGAGGAAAAGTAAGGTGCCAGGTGACCCAAGCCAGTAATGGGCTGACCACGCTTACAGTGAAGGTACAGCATAGCTCTTTCCCCATGGGTTGAGCACAAAACCCGTCCAATGGTTATAAAGGACTTTGCAAATGCTTAGAGGGCAAAATCCTGGAAGGAAGGCTTCAGTACAGTAGAGACACTGATTCTCCCAAAATTCACTTTGAAGGGTGGGTCCCGAGCACTGGCTGGCTCTTGGTGTAAATTCCATCAACAGCTCGCTCCTAGATATTGCTTCTGGGATTTGACAAAAAAAAAAAAAAAATCCAAAGTTTTTGTGGAGCAACGAATGAACAAGAATGGAGAGCCAAGCCATGAGTATTGAACAATGAAACAGCAAGGGGCATGAATATTGTTAAAGAGCAGTTGCTTGGTGACGGGTGGGTTTCTGACCTACAAGTACTGATTTGATCTGATGGTGCCATTCTAGAACACCACTGCTGGGTGGATTTAAGAGCTTAGGACAAAGTTGAGGAGTCCAGGAAAAGATGTACCTCACTCACTAAGATTGTGCAAGGCTTTACAGAGGCCTTCACTGACTTCTTGCAATGATTGATATAAACAAAGCCATATTCGACGCTAACGCCAGACTGGGGTTAATAGAGAGCGTGAGAATGTGAATACTGAATGTAAAAGAGTTATTAGACCACTAAAGGGCATACGCAGTGCCAATGGATGAGTGTATAAGGGACATGACTGGCATTGGCTCTCACGGGCATCGTGCCAGTGTCATAGGACAAGCTATAGCGAGAGGTTTCAGATACGAAAATGCCAGGTGCTTTAATTATGGTGAATTCAGCTATTTACAAAGAAGCTATGAAGCTAAAAGCCTCTGTTCTCAAGGTGCCTGATATGGTAACCATGAGAGATACAGTACTTTCCACTCTAGATGCGAATAAGCCATTTACGGTGGCAATGGGGTCTCCAAAAGAATGCCTAGGCCTCCCGGGGTTTACAGACACTGTGGCAAGGGATGTCATCGAACAAACTAGTGCAAGTCCAAGGGGGGCATATAGAGTAATCTCTTGCCATTGGGAAATGAAATGGGTGTGTGTGTGGGGGGGGGGGGGGCTGCTAGCTTGAGGAGGAAAAAAAAAAGAGCTGTTTCCCCCTGGTCAGACAGGAGGTAACAAACAGGCAGAAAAACTGCAATTAAGTGTTGCTGACAAAGTAACCACTAGTGTTTATAGCCCTTTGCCTTCGGGGACAGTAGGGATATAACTACAGAAATGAATGGATTATTGTGTCTCTTTGAAAGAGAAAAAAGAAAGATGGTTTATTTTATTTCTTTTCAGACTAAAAAGGCAACAAGTCTCAAATACTTTATTTTGGCATGGATTATTGTACATTGATAGAAATTTAAGGTTATATTTGCTACAACATAGTGTATACATGATTTAACTCTTGTTTAATGTATATGCGCATGTTAACTTGAATGCAACTCATTTAAAGAGGTAATGTATAGCCCTGGTTCTATGAAAGCTGCTATTGTAAACTGTTTAGGATAATTAAGAAAGGGAAGTTAGTAGTTAGTCACCCATAATAGTCAAGCTTTAGTCTTGCTAGATACTGGTTTTGTTAATTACAGAAGCAAGCTTTATTTAGCCTCCAGTATATGTAAATCCAGTAAATATATGGATTTAAAAATATTTTAAAATAATTTACATATGTAAATAGCTAGAAACAAGCAACATTTGTCTACTTAGATACATTTTAGATGGGTAGGTGGTCCTCAAACACTTCAGAGATGTGCAGAATGTGACATTTAAGGTGGTTTAATAGTAAAAGGCTTCTCTGACAGAGAAACACATCAGCACCCCAATTCACTCCAAAGATGATGGGCATCAAGACACTTCCACCTGGAGTTTGTTTCAATTGTGGCAAAAGATGGCCACTGGGCAAACGCTGCCCTGGCCTCAACGGCTGACAGCATGCTGTCCAAACACTAGGAAGTTGACTACCCAACTTTGCTGAGACAAGGTAAGCCAGACCTTTAAAAGCCCTGCCTCACAGAAAAGTTTGTGGCCTGTCGGCCAGTGACGGATACCCCACTGACACAGCGGAACCTTGGATAACTGTCCAGGTAGGTGGCAGTCTCTGCCAGTTCTCTAATTTTGGAAGCTGCTTGCTTTGTACTTCTGTTGACACAGGTAAAATTTATCCTTCTCAGGTCTCTAGTGGGGTTGAAGATGAGATCATTGTCTTACAGTTTTCCTTGTTATCAGATACAAAAAGAAAATTGACACACAAGTTGTAAGTTTATAAAGACATAAACGCTTAAGCTGTAAATGATCTAAGAAAGTGGCATTTTGGGTCTAAAGGATGTTTTTAGGTTGATAATTGCAGGTTGTAATAAGAATGCAATTTAGGTACAAAACGTTGGAATAGGAGAGATAGTGGAGTAGTTTCTCCAAAGTAGCCAAATACCAGTGGATGGGCATTGTAAATACAATTCTTACTCGATAGTTCTCATAATTGTCCTTATTTTATATGGTTTTCTGATGTTAGAGAAAATGTGATTTCGGTACTAAAAGGGGGGAGTTGTAGTGAGAATTTTGGTTTCTTTAAAACCAAGTCGTGTTATGCAAATATGTTTTCTTTGTTTTAATCCCAGGTGTGAGACATGGGGCTGCTTCAAGTTGTCCACAGCAACTGTGATTTGCCTCCTGCTTGTGCCAGCTGCAGACAGTTTACATTTGGAGTTCTGAGGACTCTTGAGATGGAATAAATGTGAGAGCTTCAGAGGGCCTGTGGTGGCTGCTGCCGCTGCTGCTACCCCTGCTGCTGCTGCTGCTGCCCATGCTGCTGCCCATGCTGCTGCCCCTGCTGCTGCTGCTGCTGCCCATGCTGCTGCCCATGCTGCTGCCCCTGCTGCTGCTGCTGCCCCTGCTGCTGCCGATGCTGCTGCCCCTGCTGCTGCTGCTGCCCCTGCTGCTGCCGATGCTACCCCTGCTGCCCCTGCTGCTCCTGCTGCTGCTGCCGCTGCTGCCTCTGCTGCCCCTGCTGCTGCCCCTGCTGCTCCTGCTGCTGCTGCCGCTGCTGCCTCTGCTGCCCCTGCTGCTGCCCCTGCTGCTGCTGCTGCCAATGCTGCCGATGCTGCTGCCCCTGCTGCTGCCAATGCTGCCGATGCTGCTGCCGATGCTGCCCCTGCTGCCCCTGCTGCTGCTGCCGCCGCTGCCTCTGCTGCCCCTGCTGCTGCCCCTGCTGCTCCTGCTGCCCCTGCTGCTGCTGCTGCTGCCCATGCTGCTGCCCATGCTGCTGCCCCTGCTGCTGCTGCTGCCCCTGCTGCTGCCGATGCTACCCCTGCTGCCCCTGCTGCTGCCCCTGCTGCTCCTGCTGCTGCCGCCGCTGCTGCCTCTGCTGCCCCTGCTGCTGCCCCTGCTGCTCCTGCTGCCTCTGCTGCTGCCCCTGCTGCTCCTGCTGCCCCTGCTGCTGCTGCCCCTGAAGCTGTTTTTTGCTATTGTTGCTGTTTGTTGAATTGCTGGTTGCTGATTGGAGATATTCTGACAATGGAGATTGGACTTGCCACAAGGAACTCAATGTCCCTAATCAGCAGAAAGTAGTCTAAAGAGATCTGCTATCTCTTTCCCCTATAACCTTCTTTCTCTCCTACCTAGTGTTGGAAAGTTGGAAGGAATTAGGGTGGAATAAGGCTTAGAAGGATGGTAGATAAATGAACTCAATAAAGTAACTCACAAAAGTATGCCTACACCTGTGGGACATTATCTTGATTAGTGATTGATGTGGGAAGGCTCAACTCATTGTAGGTGGGTTGGTAGTCCTGGGTTCTAACAAGAAAGCAGGCTGAACAAGCCACGAGGAGCAAGCCAGTAAGCAGCACTCCTCCATGGCTTCTGCATCAGCTCCTGCCTCCAGGTTCCTGCTGTGTTTTGAGTTCCTGTCTTGACCTCCTTCAATGGTGAGCAGTGCTGTGTAAGCATGAGACAAATAAACGCTTTCTTCCTCAGTTTACTTTTGGTCAAGGTGTTTTACCACATCAATAGTAACACTAAGACAAAGAAGACTTGTGAATGGAAGAGAAAGTAACAGGCTAAAGGTGAAAGGAAGAAAAGAAAAGGAAAGGAAAACAGATCCACATGCATGAAACTGTTAATACTGTTGATAAAGAAAATGGATATAAACAATTTATAATGGCCAAATCCTTCAATATTCCTTTGCAGAATTAAATGAATAATTGAAATGTATGATCAATCTTTGTATCATCCTACACCTAAAATGGTAAAAATGTGAAGGCCACAGTGAAGGCCATAGTGAAGTAGAGAAGAAAAAGAAATACCAGCAAATATTTGATAGTTACTAACGGCAGTAGCACATCTGAGCATAAGCCCAGAGGGATTACTTTTTATTGAGACACATTTGAGACTATATCAGAAGAGCCTTAAAACCTTTTCACGCTCACCCTGGACTGTGTTTTCTTCTAGGAATTTATCTGAAAGACCTTGTGAAAGATTGGCTCTAAGACATATCGGAAACTATGACTGTGTTGTATTTAATAGCTAGGAGCAATGAGGGTGCTGGATCTTCGATGGTTAAATCATGGAACACATCAAGACAGATGATAGCACATTTTCAGACTAGGTGAAATCTTGAGCAATGTCAATATAAACATACACCCAGGGGGAAAAAAAAAAAGAAAGGAGAATTCTGTTTTATATTATCTTTTAAAAATGTATAAAACACTTAAAGGTAATACATATTAAATTTCCAAACTGTGTACAACAAATGAAAAATAGAATAAAAATCAGAAATCAGCAATTGCTCTTTGTAAAAATCCTAGTAGGTAAATAGAGAGATAGCAGAAAAAAACTAAACCACAAAATTAAGACCAGAAAGTTTCGTCCAGAACGTTCCAGTATATATTCAAATTGTATTTATTAAGCCACGAGAACTTAAGTTTTCAAGATATCTAATAGAATATCCACCACACAGCCTTACCTTTAGAAATCTGATATGAAAGAATTGGTACAAGTTAAATCAAAGACAATTTGGGAATCAATGGCAGAGCACAACGTTGCCTTTGCCTGTGTATTGGCACTGGAAGTGTTTAAGGACGTGTTGATGAGTCCGTGTGTTTCAACTCATTTATTAAAACGCCGTTACACAGCCAGCATGCTGGAAGCATTCCATGGGCACAAGGAACACCCAGAGTCACGATCCTTTGGAGTTCTTCAATCCGAACTCAGGGCTGCTCCAGAGTTAGGAATCGGGCATCTGTTTATTATCTTATGTGGATAGCCCCTCCATCCGCACAAGGAGCGTTTGTTTGTCTGTTTTCCCCTCCTTCGGTTTCCATTTCTGTAACATCTCAGTGTACTTATTTTCTAGAAGGAACCCGAGGCCCAAACAGCCACAAATGTTTGATGGGCTCACTGGTTAAGCCCATCACTGGTTGGTGGTTTGCAGCATATAAATAGAAGGGGCTATACCCAGTTTCAGCCAGTCTGACGCCATGAAAAAAAAATTGATGAATAAATAATGAGAGTGTGCTGCTCTTTCATTAACTGTGATCCAGAGCCCTCAGCGAGCGCGACCCACAGCCGTTTGCCTCTGTTGTTAGAGGCGCTTTCAACCAACAGACAAGAGATCCTCGGGCCGCTGAGCTAGAGGCTTCTATGCAGGCCATGCTCTGTGCAGAGCCTTCCTGGGGGCGGGAGGGGGCTTCTTTACACAGATGCTGCTGTTTCTCAGTGGAAACGGTTCGCGTGCACTTGGAGTTCATTAATTAGCACCATCTTTTGTGTGTGTCCATCCTCTCTTCCTCAGAGGGCTTTTCCACTCTAAGCCCTGAAGGATTCCCCAGGTAGAAAAGCGGCTGCAGGCCAAAGATTCGCTTTGTTTTTAGAGCAAAGAGACCGGCGCAGCTCAGTGTAACGATGCACCTGTGCTTGAGGTAAGAATGCACATCACTACTCTGCTTTATGTGAGTTTTCATAACCATTAGTCCATCTACACCCCACGGGGCCCAGGACTGCAAACAGCAAAGCTTGCTCTTACTTTATTTTGTTTTAAACATTTATTTGTTTTTATTAATGCGTATGGGTGATTGGCTCTATGTATGCAGTGCCCACATCGGTCAGAAGAGGGCGTCGGACCCCGGGAACTGGAGTTACCGTGGATTGTTAGTGCTGTTTGGTTGCTAGGAACCAAACTTGGGTTCTCCTCAAGAGCAACAAGTGCTCTGAACCTCCGAGCCATCTCTCCGGCCCCAGGCTCTTATCTTCATCAAAACCAAAGGCTTAGAAAATACAGAGAAGAGACAGAATTCAAAATGTCTGTCTTTAGGTTAGGTGGCTTTCTGGTCTTTCATACTGAAAATCAGGTTCATTCAATCACTTGGCAATTCATTACTTCTATCTACCGTAGTTGGATCTGTTCTGTACACTGGGAAGCCAATGGTTGTGGGTTTCAGTGGGAGATGTAGGAAAGTAAAGGTAAAACTAGTTACAGAGGCTGCTACAGTCTAGAGAGTGTCACTAAGCAAAGCATAGCTAACTTCGTGAGTATCTTCAGAAACTCAAGATCAGTTAAGGAGTGACATTAAAGCTCTGCTCCAGATGACAAGCAGCTGCCAACCATGTGAAGACACGAATGAAAATTATTCCAGGCTGAGGGGACCAGCAAATGAAAAGGCCCTGGGGCAGGACAAGCCTAACAGGTTCCCAGGACAATAACTTGGCCAGTGTAATTGGGGCATGAGAATACAGGGGATGTGGGTCATTGCATTTCTAAGGTATGCAAGGTTGACAGGCTGGGGTGGGGGTTGGGGGCTTCAGTCAAGTGCAGGAGAAAGCCAGGAAGGGATTTGAGACTGGAATTAATATCCGATTAGCAATTCTTAAAGATTCATCTGGCCGCTATGAGGAATGGGACAGATTCTGTTGAAACAAGAGTGGGAACACAAAGATCCCTTAAAAGGAAGCTCCTGTGACCCAACAAAGGGACATGACCCTCCAGCCAGGGTGGAAGCTGTGGTGACAGGGACAGTTGAACTAACTTGGTTGCATTTGGGCAGCAGAGCTAACTGGAGTTGCTGATTAGATTTTTCTTTTTTAAATCATCAAGAGTAACATGTAAGTATGTGCCGGGCACTTGATCTGTTTATTATTCATCAAGCTCTCTGTGTATTCAAGTTCTAATTGTTATGAAATAGAGTGTGGTGAGGGCATACCTGGAAGGCTATCCCGAGGTGTGCCCCCCCCCCCCGAGAAATTATGCCATGCAACAGATCTGGTACAAGGGGGCTTATTGGGGGAAGGGAGGGGAGTGAGTGACCTGGGGTAGAAGCAGACAAGTAGACATGTACACGGGGAGTCAGAGAGGAGGAGAACCATCGGGGCACATAAATGGGGGCATAAATGGGGAGAGAAAGATCAGCCAGGAGTGAGTGGAAACAGAGAGAGCCCTGGGGCAGATGATGACAAGCTGTTGCTAAGTTCCTGGGAGGAGCCTAGTGGAATCACCTGTAAGGCAACACTATTTGAATGCCTACTGTGTGCCTATACATGCAACCTTCCAGAACTCATTTTCGATGCTTTCCTAGAGCCCACAGGCAAGTGAGGAATGCAGTGGGTCCTATGATATAACAGGGCCTTAGGAGGAAGGAAAGCAACTGAGCAGTCTGGAGTGTTTGGGGTCCCATTCAATGTGTTCCCTAAGATTCAGGGGATGGAGTTTAGTCTTCAGGGTGGCAGTGTTATATAGTGTGGTCTGATAGGATGTAGTTAAATGTTTATAGGTATCATCTTTGAAAGGTATTGCTGCTGGCCTCCATCAGTTGATTCTCTCTCGAGTAGACTGTTGTAACACCACCACTTGGTTCATTAGACATTTGGATGCTTGCTGTTCTGTGATGCAGCCTGGGACGTACGTAGCCAGGAGCCCCTGTGAAGCCTGGGCAGAAGAATCTGCCCCACCCTGGCCTTGCATTAACCAGAACAGTGGACAAAATAAACATCTTTCTGAGTATGGTTTTCAGCCTTGGGAATTTTTATATATATAGCTACAGAAAATATACTGAGGGAGAGGAGTGAGCAGGACAAAAGGATCTTCTACTCAGAAGCACCGGCAGGAGGGAGGGGACACTGGTGAAGCAGAAAGCTGGTTGGTATCGCCAAAGCAAGAGCAAGAGGGGGATCACCCTGAGCTGGGCAGACATGCAGGTAGCAGATGTAGACAAAGGGAGAGACAATTCATTGTCTGGCTACAACAGAGACATGATCTATGTCTAAGAACCACGTGTTAGATCTCAGGAAGGAAGCCCAGCTCAACTGCCTGCAATTTCATCTAATTTCTGTTAGAGCTAAGGGACACAAGTGTATCTGTGAAGTGTTTAAACAGGTGTGGAAACCAGATGTGGAGAGCTGATGGTATTAATGACCTCAGTGGTGTGAAAATGTGTGGGATGAGGCTTAGGAGGTCTGGACTTATGTACTCTTTATGTTCAAAGCACATTGAATGTATGATCACTTTTAATGCAGAAGAATCACTTTGAATTCATTACATGTATTTGTTTATTGTGTGTCTGTATGTGTATGAGAACGGGCATGTATATGTCACAGTGTACACATGGAGGTCAGGAGACAGTTTGCAAGAGTTGGTTCTCTCCTTCCACCATCCTGGGGGTCAAACTCGTGTCCATCGGTCTTGGTTGCAAGCACCTTTAGCCACAGAGCCATCTTCCCAGCCCCGGAATCCCTTTCAGAGTTCAATTGTATATGCTATATGTAGAAAGAACTAAAAGCCAGGTAAAGAACTACTAAAGGCCTGAGGTCAAAGATGAGAAGTTCAACAGTGGAAGAAATGGGAGAAGAGAGGAAGGAAAACCATTTAGCTATAGTTGTGATCAGGCAGTGATCCGTGAATCTTCAGGATATAAAGACCTATCTGCTCTGTTTGGAGTATGCAATGGTGTCATCTAAGAGACAACCCTATGGGTTGTCTGCCCTGTTGTGTCCAGAGATGTTTAATTGTGGTAAGAAGAACCACCTTGAGTGTGGGTGGCATCATTCTATAGACTGGAGTCTCAGAATGAAACAAACAAACAAACAAACAAACAAGGAGAGCAAGCTAAGAACTAGCATTTTTCTCTACCTTCTGACCACAGCAGGAGTGTGCAAGAACAGGATGCTAATAGAAAGGCAAATAGTGAAGACTGTGCTTGCTGGCTCAGAGGGGAGCCAAGGTTGGACTGGGATCTGGGTTAGATACCACTTGTATTACCTTTGAAAGAAAGAAAGGAAGAAAGAAAGAAAGAAAGAAAGAAAGAAAGAAAGAAAGAAAGAAAGAAAGAAAGAAAGAAGGAAGGAAGGAAAGATGGAAAGGAAGGAAGGAAGGAAGGAAGAAGAAAGAAAGAAAGAAAGAAAGAAAGAAAGAAAGAAAGAAAGAAAGAAAGAATTTTTTAAAAAATTCTGGCTGTTTTCCACCTGTGTTCCAAAAACCTGAGTGAAGTTGAATTCTAAAGTAAGAATTTTGTGGAAGAAACTGCAAGTGATCAAGTGATCATAACCTCTGGGCTATGGCACGGACACTGCTTACTGCTCTTCACCGGAACTACAGTGAGAGAGAGTGGACATGCATGAAAAATGGCTGGTTTGGAGAGTGAAAGAGTGGGAGTGAGAATTTAAAGCTACAGACAAGGCAGGTTCAAAAGCAGCTATGATTGTTAACCAGGTTAGCATCAGTAAAGAAAAAGCTCACCATCTGTACTGGGACATCATGACGGGTATCCTGAGAGTTAGACTACATGCACTGATGGAAATGAGAATTTTTGAAAATCCAAATGCATTTTAAAGGCATCCCTGGGAATTTTACCAAAAACAATTCTCTGCATCAAAGCAGCTACCAGTGAGTGCATTTCCAAGGGTCATTATGGAAGATATGTGGAGGTTGCCGTAATTATGATCCAGGGGACTAGAGTATACCTCAAGCTAGCAGCAGAATTTTCAGTGCCAGTCACAGGCAGCTGCTTTGGCCGGCAAAATGCAGGAGCGAGGAGATCAGGAAGGCTTGCATCAGCGTTCCAGAAAGCCACTGAGGCACACATTATCTGGCAGAGTTAGAGTCCCTGCGAAAGGTTAATAAAGGGCTATTACATGTATCTACTAAGGTAGCGTCTCAGTTGCAGTGGAGACTCTGGGCTATTAGAGATGGTAAAATATTGGACATCTACAGGTGTGCTGTAGAGAAAGAATCTCAAAGCTGGAGCCAGGTGCCTACACCCTTTGGAGCCCAGACGATTCTATCATGAGCCTCACGATACTGTGTATCTCAGGGTTTTCCTGACAGGGTTTGGTCCTGTTCTGGTCTACTCAGTCCTCATTGTGGGATCATGTTTATACACTGGTACCTTTGGTTTTTGGGTGTGTATAACATGATTTGGGTTTGGGTTTGATTTTATAGAGGCTTACTGTTAAAAATTTGTGTTAAGTCTTAAAAGAAACTTTGAATTTTTTTTTCAGATGGGGGTCTCACTAGGTACTCCTGAAACTCACTATGTAGACCAGGTTGGCCTCAAGCTGATGGAGATCCACCTGCCTCAGTCTGATTGCATGTGCCAGACTTTGGACTTTTGAACAGTGTTAGGACTACTGAGGGGTTAAGTTAACTATGATTTTAACTATGGAGATGTTAAGAGACATACTAATCTTTAATTATGAGATGAAAATGGGAGTTTAGGGGCCAGGAATGATACATTACATTTTAGAGTAATGTGTTTATATATCAAGTTGACAAGGTGTGCTGGTTTGAATGAGATTGGTTCCCACAGGCTCATATATTTGAATGTTTCGTCATTGGGGAGTGGCACTATTAGGAGGTATGGCCTTGTTGGAGTAGATGTGGCCTTGTTGGAGAAAATGTGTCATTTGCGGTGAGCTATGGGGTTTCAAATGCTCAAGCCAGGTCCCCACTCCCCTTTCTCTCCAATGCCTGAGGATCCCTATGTAGAGAACTCTCAGCTACTTCTCCAGGACCATGTCTGCCTGCATGCCACCATGCTTCCTGCCATATTAATAATGAACTAACCCTCTGAATGCAAGCAAGCCCCAGTGAAATGTTTTCTTTTACAATAGTTGCTGTGGTCATGATGTCTCTACACAGCAATAGAACAGTGACTAAGACACAGGGCTGGAGTTCTAATGGTTAATCTTCATTGTTACCTTTCTGGAACCCTGGTGTAAGCTACCCCATCTCACCCCTCCACTCGGACATTTTATCATGCCTGCAAGTCCAGGACCACGTGACTGACACTGCCAAGTCCTGCTGCTAGCTGAAATAGCCTGGTCCCCTGTGCTAGTTATAGCAACCTGCATGCATCTTCGGTGGGTATGTCTGTGGATGGTGTTTCCAGAGAGGGTTAACCGAGGTGCAGACTCACCCTGGGTGTGGACAGCACCTTTCCACAGGCTGAGGTCCTGGACTGAAGGAGTCAGAAGGCATCAGCATTCGTGGCTTCTGACTACAGACATGCTGTGACAAGCTGCTCCCTGCTCCTGTCACCATACCTCCCCAGTGTCCCCATGGACAGAGCCGCCAAACTGAGAGATGAAATAAAACCTTCCTTCCTGAAGTTGCTTTTGTCTGGTCACAGCAACAAGAAGAGCAATGGGAGGCACTGGTATTCTGCACTGAAATACAGTCTTGGGAATGTCAGCAGGTTTCATGGTGAACAGTGTGGTGCTAATAGAGACTTCAGAAGGGGTGTCTGGGCTGTCGTTCTGTAAATCGTACCCTGGCAAGGAGGAAGGAACAGGAAGGGAGGGTTTGCCAGCAAGTGTTGGCAAATCCCAACAGGAGACAGCACAAGCAGCCCAGACTCAATTCGGGAATCGCCACCTAGGAAATTGACACCCCACAGTTTTCTCTGTAATGACAAATATGTCAGTTAAGTGGGCTTTAGAAGCACGGGCAGGCAATCCCGTTACTCAGGAGGCTGAGGTGGGATGGCCATAAATTCAAGGCTTATCTGGACTCGTGAGTGAGTTCCTGGTCAGCCTGAGTCAGCAATGAGACCCTATTTTAAATTTTAAAGAGAGAGGGAAGAGGAACAACTGGAGCGGGAGCTATCCAGAAAGCTGTTGCTTGTGGGTGAGATATATTCTTCTAGCTGGGCTGCCTTGTCTGGCCTCAATGGAAGAGGATGTGCCTAGCATTGCAGAGACTTGATGTGCCAGGGTGGGGGGATACCTGCTCAGAGGAGAAGGGAAGGGGAGTGGGAGAAGGATCAAGGGAGGGGTTACTGGGAGGGGGGCAGTAATTGGGAAGTAAAGTGAATAAGTAAAAATAAAATGATGATGATGGTGGTGGTAGTGATGATGATGATGATGATGATAATAATGATAATAATAATAATAATAATAACAATAATAATAATAATGAGAGAAAGGTCATAGAAGGCTGAGCACTTGCCTAGCAGGTACAAGATCTGCTATGTTGTATAGGAAGGGAAGGAAAGGGAGGGGAAGAGAAGCAGGGTGGGGGCGAAGGAAGAAACTCTGAGGCCCACTTGATTGCTTCTGAAACAGTTGCTCACACTGGCCTCAAGAAGACCAGAATATATAAAAAAGGAGAAGCCTGCCTATCATATTCAAACCCGGCAGAGGGACTGAAGAGCACCATCAGTGACTGTGTGCTCTAAGCACCAGAGCCACCTCACTCTGCCACTCTGAGAGGCTGAGAGGGAATGAAGCCTGAAAAGTGGAGTCACCTATAGCCAGGAATTACACAGCATCCTGGGGAGAATGTAAGACCAATAGCATAGAAATGAGGGACAAAGGAGAAAGACCTATCCAGGGAGACAAAGGGGAAGTCACACAGAGGTGTCATGCCTGGGACACAGAAATGGCAATATGGTCCACTTAGGGAGATCTATGACAACCCTCAGAAGTCAGGGTCTCCCATGGCTGGTATATATTTCCTATATTCTTTCTTTTTCTTTTTTTATTAGATATTGTATCCATTTACATTTCAAATGCTATCCTGAAAGTCCCCTATACCCTCCCCCCTTCCCTGCTCTCCTACCCACCCACTCCTGCTTCCTGGCCCTGGCATCTCCTATACTGGGGCATATAATCTTCTTCGCAAAACCAAGGGCCTCTCCTCCCATTAATGGCCTACTAGGCCAAACTCTGCTACATATTCAACTAGAGACACAGCTCTGGGGGTACTGGTTAGTTCATATTGTTGTTCCTCCTATAGAGTTGCAGACCCCTTTAGTTCTGTGGGCACTTTCTCTAGCTCCTTCATTGGGGGCCCTGTGAGCCATCCAATAGATGACTGTGAGCATCCACTTCTGTATTTGCCAGGCACTGGCATAGCCTCACACGAGACAGCTGTATCAGGGTCCTGTCAGCAAAATCTTGCTGGCATATGCAACAGTGTCTGGGTTTGGTGGCTGTTTATGGAATGGATCCCCGAGTGGGGCAGTCTCTGGATGGTCCTTCCTTCCATCTCAGCTCAGAACTTTGTCTCTGTAACTCCTTCCATGGATATTCTGTTCCCCATTCTAAGAAGGATTGAAGTGTCCACACTTTGGTCTTCCTTCTTCTTGAGTTTCATGTGTTTTGCAAATTGTATCTTGGGTATTCTAAGTTTCTGGGCTAGTATCTCAATCAGAAGCCTCGGGCTCTCTCTGTCCCCTCCTCCATTGCCTTTCCCCAGACTACAGTCCTTGGGACTTCTGGAGTCACACCCATTACAGATAAAACTTTGCTCACAGTTTGATGAAGGATTTAAACAAACTAGAACTAACTTGAATTTATAAACTACTGAAAAATGTCTATCCTGGGAACCCTCTGGGTGGAAGTCCAAGTGTGGGCAAAGGTATAGATAAATACCTAAACCCTAAGTTCATTTGGCATGAAAGACAAAACACACAACAAAAGCCAATATTAGACAGACTCCTTCCCTCAGAACAGAGAGATCAGAGCCCCAATGAGAATCTGGAGCAGGCACCTGGCTCAGCTCCAAGCGCTCGCTCGCTCTCTCTCTCTCTCTCCCCCCCTCTCTCTCCCTCTCTCTCTCTCATCTCTCTCTCTTTCTCGTCTCTCTCCCTCTCTCCCTCCCCCCTCTCATCTTTCTCTCTCGTCTCATCTCTCTCATCTCTCTCTCTCTCTCTCTCTCTCTCTCTCTCTCTCTCTCTCTCTCTCTCTCTCTCTCTCTCCTGCTGTGACCATCTTCAATCACTTAGCATACCCACATTGACTCTGGTACTTAAAGAGACCCCTTCCTGGTAGTTCTGTGTTTCCTAGAAGCCCTGATCACTCTTCCTCTTCCTTCTCCTCCTCTGTATTTACAGAGGAGTCATTTGCTGAGCCTTGCAGGATGGCTTGGTACCAAAGGGGAGCATCCTTTAAAGCTGTAGTATAACCATATAACACTTAGGTTCAGGCTATCCCGGTGTATGCTCCAGGCATGCCTACCACACTGCATTGCTTTGCAAGTAGGGTACCAATCCATCTCTAGCACATTTTCATATCCCCAGGTGGAAACTCTGTGACCAATCCATGCAAAGTCTCTGCCCCTCCCCCAGCCCTGGCAATCACCACCCTTTTGGCTACTCATGTAGGTACTCCTGGAAAGCAATTCTACGGTAGTCATAGGCTATGTGGCCAGCAACTCATTACACTGAGGTGGGTGGGGCCATGGGAGCACATTGGCTAGTGACACCATAGCCTCCAACAAAATGGCACATTTCCTAGAGCATAATTGACATGGCTGTATACATTTCACCCAACATAATGTCCTCCAGCTTTGCCCACACTCTGGCATGTTTCAGAATCTCTTTCTGTCTCAATGCTGAGTGATACTCCAGTGTTTGCAAGTGTTGGGAACACTCTTCACTCTGACTCTCTGAGCTCGGCAGTTTCATGTACCACAAAGGAAAAGCTCAGGGTGGGACCCTTTGACCAATTCCTGCAGAAGATGGAAGACTCTTCTAGTCCTTGCTTGGCCCCACCTCATGTTCAGGGTTCTTTGTTCAGATGGGAATGTGTGTGACTATGCTGCCATGGGTGAGGCACACACTCTGTCTCCTCAGATCTCCAGAGCTGGGCCTCAGCTCTGTGCCCCACCCAAGCTGCAAACTTTGTACACCATTCAGGTGAGCACAGCCCCCAGACTTGCTGTTCTGGGCCTCAAAGCCTAGTAACACCGGAAGAATCAGCCCTATTGTTCTCAGACCTCTTTGAAGATGAAGGCAGACATAATGTGCATAAAAAGTTGCCAACTCAAGTCAATTAGTATGGAGCCAATGACCTTGGCAACAAGGGAAAAATGGTTTCCGCTTATGTCATACCGTTCTCTCTTTCTAAATCGCCCCAAATGGGCTCACTTTGATTGTTTTCCGTGGAATGTCCAAACTGTCAGCAGTTGTTTGTGTTGACAGTACTTTCTCATCAGAATCAAAGAACAATAGCAGAGATGTACGTGCACACACATGAATGTGTGCACACACTGTGCATGCACACATACACACACACTCCCACATGGGCCATATACCTATGTCCACTTCAGCTTTGCTTTATGTTTTCAGAGCCAGTGAGCTCTAGATTGCTACCTCTCCTGGTTTCTAGGATGGAACTTTTGGAAACAAAATTAAGACAGCAAAAGTTAGTCCTGCTAACTTCTGTGATATTTTCCATTCCTTTCAAGTTCCTAGGTGGAAACCACAATTACCCCTTTGGAACCTGCCAGTGGGTGTTTCCATTAAGCCCGTGTGCCAGAGGTTATCTCCTTTTGCCACACGTCAATGACTCTGCTTGCTCTACATTCCGGTTAGTTTCCTGCCCTGGAACCCTTTCTGAAATACTCAGCACAGCACTGGAGTCTATCGATACCCTCAGACTACCACTCTCATTCAAAAATTACTGATTATTTTAGGAATAATATGGGGCACAGACATCATTGCAGTACAACAATTTGGTGTCTTCTTGTGTGCTGTGGTAACCCCTCACCCATATTCTGTACAGGAAGTCAGACACCGTGTAAGATGCTCAAAGAAGCCCCTACTCAGATGACTGCTCCACAGCAGAGCACACGGGGGATTTAATTCCTGCAGTTCAGGTGCTCTAAGAGCAACCTTGAAGATGACTGCATGGAACCACCACCATTGCTCTGAGCCAAGAACTGGAATCACACAGGCTGAGAGATTGATGAGTCTGGTTAGCAATCTAGCGGCAGCCTGGCTTGGGCCCAGTAGCTGTCTCTCCCTGAGGCTTCTCTGGGTTCTGTGCATCCAAGAGGACTTAATATCTAAGACGTGAAAGATGAGAACAAGAGGCACAGAAGCAGTGCTTGTACTGGCTGAGAATAATGTGGAAAGGAAGCATTCGCCCTTCGGGAGGATGTTGCCGAGGAAAAAGATTCTGCACTGATGCTCGAAAATGACTAATTTTTAGCATTGATCTTCAGCTTAGTGCTAAGGGTCTCTATTTCCTAGTAGTAAAATTTGCTCATTCACTGGGCCCTTCAGGTCCTCTAGGAAGAGCTGAAGACCACAGCGACTCTTCTTGTGTCTCCTTTCCTGCTAAGACCTCCTTCCACTCTCCCGGAGAGTGATGAAGAACTTGGCCCCTTTTTGCTCTCCCACGAAGACAGGTGTGAGCAGCAGTGACATACTTCCTCCTGAGCTGAGACAGTCAGAAGTCTCTGATCACCTCAGCACCCTCTGGTGATGACCCTGGGGGGCGAGAGGGGACCCAGAAGGTGTAGAAGGAATTCTTGAGCACTTCCAAACCCATACTGGGTTTGTAACAAAGAAGCACATTTCGTTCATGACTCCTTGAGGTTTAGGTTTTATTCATTGCAGCAGCATTTTCTGTGCCCACACCTGCTAATTCAAGTGCCTATTTTTGTAGACAAAGAAAAACAAAGTTGTTCATTTAGAAACAGAACTGTGTACTGATTGTGAGATGTGCATATGCACAGGATGGGAAATGGTGTCCTCTTGTGCATATGCACAGGATGGGAAATGGTGTCCTCTTGAGCATAAGAGCAGAAGTCACCATAGTCACCAGACCAGCTGTCACTGCTCATAGAGAAGACTCAAGATCAGTCCTGTTGACCTTCCTTTCCTCATGCTCAGAGCCAGGACAGAGGGCCATTAGACTGTCACCTGACGTTCAGCCACCCCTTCTTGTATGCAATTCTGCCTCAGGTGTATGTAGTCTCTCTTCAGAGACTCTATACATACATGCTGTCATGTATAGAGTATGGTGGGGTTAGCTGTGGAGGACAGATCTCTATGCATCTATGGGGACATCATCATCAGTACTGGGGCGACATTTCAGTGGTGTAGAGCTGCCTGGGGGGGGGGGGGGTCTCCTGTGATACTGAGGTATACTTGGTAGTATAAACTCATTGGTTCACCGACTTGGACTTAAATCAAGTACTTTAGTTTGTTGGCAGGGCCCTCCCTATCTAGGGGATTAGTTGTTTTCTCCCCAACAGCAATATGTGCTACCATTTAGATCTGAAATGTCCCCAGTGGCCTCTATGCTGGGGTCTAGATGTCTCCAACTTGTGGTACTATTGGCAGGTTGTGGAACCTCTAGGAGATGAACCCAATGTAAAGAAGGGTAGTTAGGTAAACAGGAGCACTTGAAGGCAATACAGAGACCTATCTTCCTCTTGCTCCCGTTGTTTCCTCTTTGCCACGTGCCACTGATGTATAATAACAGTCGTGGATTCTAAGCAGAGGCACAGACTCACCATTGGGCAAGATCTCTGAAGCCAGGAGCCAAAGGAAGTCTTCCCTCCAATTTTCCTCAGGTGTGTTGCCACACAGTGGAGAGCCGATACAGCACGTATCCATAGCTGTAGAGCCATACACGCCAAACAGGTGTAGACGTTCACATACATTTCCTTAGTTTATTAAGGACTTGCAGGGTCACCATAGCTACTGCTCCAGCCACAAGCTGTCCGGTTCCAGCTGTCCCATCCCATCCCTCCACAAACCACCAAAGAGGAATTTCTAAAAAGCAAACACATACAAATGATGCCCTTACACCCCTATTAAAATCCTTCCCAATTCCTTACCAGGAACACATTGCACATTACTGTCTCTACTCCATTCCCTGTAATCAACAGTGATGCACCAAAGAAAGTCAAAGGACCCGCAGCAAAGGCACTCACAGCCCTGTGTGAGCATTTTGTGATGTAAAGCTGCAAGTCACAGGAAGCAACATCTGGGAACCAAGTGTAATAGGCTGCAAATACCACCGGCCACAGAAGGGGGCAGCACGGAGTAGTCAGAGAGCAGCATTATTCATTGGCTGGAAAGCCACTCTGCCATTTAGTTCCCCCTCTGTTAAATGGGGCTAATAAGGAGTCTAAGTCAGCAGTTTGCCAGAAGGTTCAAATGAGATAAGGTGTAAAGAAGCACATTTAGAATTGCGCCTGCATTCCACAACACTCAATAAATAGAAGCTATTATTGTTTTATTTAGCTTTCTCTTTAATGGTCTTTAATAAGGCAAGGCTGGAGGTATACTGGAAACTTCAACAAAGACCCAGCTGACAAAACAGAGCCTGTGTGGGGCTGCTGGGGTAGGAAGGGTGTTCTTGTTCTTTCTGTGCAGGAGCACAGCTTGGGTATAGGCTAGGAGATGCAGTAGGGCTGGTGTCATTTGATTGTCCCCACAGGGCAAAGCTGGGGATCATACTGCAGGAGAGGCCAGATGCTCACAGCTACAGCTGTGCGTGATTAGGAGTGGACTCGTGGGTTCAAGGGAACCTGGTAGAAACTCACTTTAAGGACAATCAGGCCACAAGTGGGTGATGCAACTTCTGTGACAGATAACACTGTGTGATGCTTTCGGTTGGGGAGGTGTTTGACTTTGTTCCATGTGGGATTGTGAACGGTAGGGAAGGGTGGATGAATTTGATGTACCGGCAAAGTTCTATGGAAGAGATGAGAGGAGCTAAAATAGGTAAGAGTTAAAACTTGGGAAATTCAGTGTGAGGCAGCTGAATCAGGACAGAAACTCTGACAAGGAAGAATGTCTGGGCGCACACGGGACAGGAAGTCGATTGGGATGAGAGAACCCAGAGTCCCTTTGGGTGTTTGTGAGGATGCTAGCCATCGTGCCCTATAAGTATGGGGGAGCTGTTTTCCTCCTGTGGTCAGAGGCATTCACAAAAACACTAAGGCACATCTGCCATACCCTCCCTTCCCTCTTCCGGTTCTGAGCCTACCCTAAGCTTCTACTCCAACCTCAACCTCCAAAGATCACAGGCTTGATTTACTGCACACCCCCCTCCAGCCCCCAGAACCCTTCAGGGCCTCTCTTCTGGACTTGTCACTTCCAGGCAACAAGATGCAGAAAGAAGCTCCAGCCACCATTGGCCCTTGCAAGGACCTCTTCCCTCAGGCCGGCTCTCTGCTAAGTAGCTGAGAGCCAAACCAATAAAGGTAATTCTGTTAATGTGTTAATGATCCCAGCAGGTTCACCAATTTTCTCCATAAGGTAACTAATTCGCATAGTAACTAGTGATTTAGAGACCTCCTCCCAAGACTCTAGACTCAGGGGCATTGCTGTGCCTCTTAACAATCTTGATGACTTCATTTTCCTCTCTCCAGGATTAAATTTCTTCTTTGGTTTGAGAGAGAGAGAGAGAGAGAGAGAGAGAGAGAGAGGAGTCAGATAGACAGACAGACAGAACGAGAGAAACAGAGAGACACACAGAGAGAGACAGACAGAGACAGAGACAAAGACAAAGAGTCAGATGCATTATGCTAAAGATTCTATTCACATCTTGTTTCCACCTTGATCAGAGTCAGCTATTTCTTGTGCCTCCTTCCTGACAGTGCCCTGAAGGTGTCAAAGCTAAGTTTCCCTGCACTCAGTACTATCTGCACAGCCTCATTAAGACCTCAGTCTCAGGGCAGTGACAAGGAGTTCAAACATGACATGAGTTATTATCAGAGGCCATCTAAGCTGGCAAGAAGCTTAGGAGAGAGTGAAACATGTTCATTTTGGATGCTCAAGCCCTGAGGCCAAGAGAGGCTCTCACGGGGATCCCTGTGACACTTGAATCCAGCATTGATCACCCGTACAATTGTATCTTCCTAAATACGTTTCTAAGCTTGCACCAGTACAGTCCATATTTTGCTTCAAAAGCAATCTGATTAAAATGAAGCAAGTAGTTGATTCTAGATACACTGTGTTTGGGCTCACAGTGGAAAATAACACTCGGGGATAAACGAATAAAGGCACCACAATAACATATGCGTCTTAGAAACACAATGCTGAATTAAAACCCCAAAAGCAAACCCCAGAACCAGAGATGGCATGACTCAATTTTCACAAAGCTCAGAAATAAGTAAACAAACCACAAGTGACCAGGAAGATTTAAAGTACAAAAAAATATAGTTAAGTACACCCATTTCTTTACACACCCAAAGATAAACCATGAGAATGGCAAGCACAAATTTTAAGGTAATGGTTAGTCCATGTTTTGTCTTCAGTTGTAATAGCCAAGTATCCAGTTACTTATTTAATTTTACTGTTAGCTATGACAATAGCTGTAGATTTTCCATAATCCCTTGTTATTAGGTTAAGTGTTTAAGCTTGCTCAGAGTTTTGTGATTTTTTAAAATGTTATCTAGTACCTTTCCTATGTAGGGTTATCATGGAACATCTTCCTTTACTTAATACACTAATTTGGTTTTGGATATTAAGCTAGTCATTGTCATAATAGAAAAAGCCCTCACTGGCTCATACTGTGCTATCATTCTGTATACTGCTGGTTCATTAGCTAGCATCTCCTGAAGGTGCTGGAGTCCACGTCCATGACTGATACTGCTCTGTGGGGAGTTTGTTTGTTTGTTTTGTTTTGTTTTGTTTTGTTTTATAATGCATTTGTTTGGTTTTGCTATCAGAGTGATTCTGGCCTCACATTTTTAGATAAAATTTGCTCAATGGAATTGATTTGTGTAGCCATCTTGTCTGAGTTTTCTTTGAAGAAAGGTTTTTATTATAAAATAAATTTAATTTTGCTTAGTTTCGACTTAACACTGTTTCTTTATGTATCACTTTTAGAGATGTGTGCCTTTTAAGAAATTTGTTGCTCCTTTTTCATAATGTTTTTATCCTCTTAACATCTCTAATCTATACAGATCTCACTCTTCATTCCTAATAGAAATAATTTGCACTTTCCATTTTCAGTAAAGCTATTAAAACTATACATTTACCAGTTTATTAGAAGGTTTGTATTTTTATTTATTCTTCAGGGAATTAACTTGTCATTCTGTATTTCACTGTTTCCTGGACATTTGACAATTGGCTTTCTTCCTCTTCTCAGGATGTAATTTACTCCTTTTCTTTAGTAGAGGCTAAGAAACTCAGTTTGAAGTAGTACTGCCTAACCCATGCAGTTAGAATGATAAATGCTCTGAAACTATCCCTCGGCTGCCTTCTTCACTTTGCCATGTTTGCTTTCATTATCTGGTTTTATATACTTCCTTCTGTTTGCTTTGAAAAATCCTTTGGTTATTTTGGAGTCAGTGGCTCATTATCTAAATGGCTGGCATTCTTCCTGATATCTCTCTGCTTTTATTTTCAGTTGGATTCCAAGGTAGTTGAAGGGCACACTTTGTATATTCTAAGACTTCCATATTTATTAACAGTTATGTCTTAGTTACTGATCTACTGACTGTGATGAAGTCACAAGAAGGGACGGTTTATTTTGACTCACAGTTTCACGGGACTTTGGTCCAGCCTGGCATGGAATGCTTGTCACCCAGAGCAGCTAGGCCATGTTGGCAGGAACAAGAGGTAGCTGCTTACATCATGCAGCTAAACAGGAAGCAGGATGCTCTATATTGGCATTAGAGACCATATAACTGTCAAAGACACACCTCTGGTAGTAAGAAGAATATCTTATGTATTGTATGGATGCATCACCTGTCAATTCAAAAGCCTATGACCTATAGAAAAAATAGAATAGAAGGTGGGACATCCGGGAGGAAGAATGAATTCTGGGATAGAGCCAGGTTGGGGAGATTTGCCTGGGAGGATGTGACAAGGAGGACACATAGAATCTAAGCACAGGTAATCAGCCACATGGCAGAATGCAGATTAGAATACATGAGATAGCTTACGTTATGATCTAATCAGAGAAAAGCCTAGATATATGGCCAAGGTATTTGTACATATATTTTGAGTCTGAGTCTTATTTCTGGGAACATGGGGCTGGGAGAGAGAACTGGACCTAACTTCTATGTCTAGTGACTTACATAAGCCAGCAGGCTCCATGTACTAAAGGATTCTAAAATAACAAGATCATGGTGGCTAGATTGCACACTGTGACCAGAACTCCAATTCAGTGACCTCAGAGGTCAGTGCAGGGCCCAGGCTTTGTCTTCAGTATTGCTAGAATCCCATGAGAGACTGTAGCTTACATTCACAAAGCTATTTGCACAAAGGAACTGTAAGTAAGGGAGGAACAAAAGGCTCTGACAATATGGGTATAGGTTTGTGATCACTGAAGTGCTAAAGGTTTCATACTGTGTAATTTGTGTGATTGTTATAGCTTCATTCCATTTATGTATGGGAGAAGAGGGATTTTTATTTTATCTTATTTTTTTTATTGGATAAAAAAGTGAGGTACAAGGGGAAGTACTATTGCTAACATCCTGTCCCCCAATTGGTTCTTGATTTGTCAGTAAAGAAGCTGGGTGTTAATTGCTGGGTGGGAGGTATAGGTGGGACTTCTGGGTCTCAGGAGGAAAGGCAGACACAAGGAGGGAGAGAGGTCTTTATGCCATGCTTTCTAATGAGAAGAACACAGCAACCATTTAAAACTACATTCAACAAAAGGTCAGTGTGAATCCTAGAATCTGTACTTCTGTGATCTTGGAGGTTACTTTGGGTCCATAGCTCTAACCACAGCACCCTGGTAGTAAATGGATATCAATGGGTCTGAACTTTGGTATCTGGCTCCAGCAGGTCCATAGAATCCAAGAGTTGTTAAGGTCTGGACTCCATCTGGTCACCTTGGTACTCCCCACCTCACTTTTCTTCTATTGAAAATAGATTTTTTTTCCATATAGTATATTCTGATTAAAGTTCCCCTCCCTACTTCTCTGAGATCCTCCCACTTCCCACTCATCTGAAATCACACACATCTGCAGGGCAAGCAGAACATGCTATCTGACAAAAAATTTTGGTAAGCTTGGAGCAAGTTAAAAAATCCTAGAGAATCTCATAATTGAGAATGGCAGGTATAGAACCAGCTACCAGCCAGGCTCTATTTGTTCTGAAACTTATAATCATGACACCCCACTGAGAAGACCATGACAACAGGTCACAGAGCATAAAAACCTGGAGTTCTCCATGATGATAAGGTATCTAGATAGCCACCAAGTATTCAGCCAGTGAGCTTCCCTTCCTGGACATCCCTTCCTGCAAAAAAGTATTTAATTCCTGGTTTAGCCCGAGTAAGACATATGCATTCACATCCGCCATGAATAAAGCAGTTTGGACAAGCAAGGATCATCTCCTTCATCAAGGATCTCCTTGGAGGGAGAGCTGCTCTCACAGAAAAGGCCTTCTCTCTTCCAGCCCCTCTGCATTCTCTTGGCACTCACTTGGAACCAAATCAGATTCTGCCCAGACCCAGGCTCAGCCATACCCTTCCTGCCTAGTGCTTAGGGAGAGCATGGACCCAAGATCCACCATTCTCAGAGCAGCATCTGGGTACACAGGAGATTAAGTAGCACAGCATCTGTACCAGACCTCACTGTTTCTCATCCAGGAAAACATGGATGGGGACCCCAGTGAGACAGATGGACAGCCCAACACCCAACAACGAAGTATCTAAAGAATAAGAATAGAATAAAATAAAACAAAAGCAAACAATTCAGAACAGGACAAAACAAACAAGTGGAAGGAAACGAGACACAGGAAAAGCATAAGACATTCACATAGATGCAGAGACACACAAGCTAATACTCACAGGAATTCCATAAATACATGATTTTAGCTATAATAGTGTTTTGATTTGAACTTGCGTTCCCTTGGTTTTGGTGCATGGATATTCATAATTGCAATGTCTCATTAATGGATCTTTCCTTTCACGACTGTGTACTGTTCTTCCTTATCTTTCTCCTGATTAGTTTTGGTTTGAAGTCTATTTTTTTCTGTTTTAGTCATATATTAAAATGGCTACATTGGCTTGATTATTGGGTCTATTTCCTTCAAATATCTTTTTCTTTTTACCCAGAGGTAATGTGTATCCTTAATGGTATGATATGCTTTTTGGATGCAGCATAAGTCTGGGTCCTGTTTTCTAAAACATCCTACAAGTCTGCATATTTTGATTGGTTGATTGGTTAGTTGGTTTGGTTTGGTTTGTTCTGTTGTGTTTTTGTTTTTTTGTTTTTTGTTTGTTTTGCTTTGCTTTGTTTTGTTTGTTTTTTTGGCTCTTTGAGACAAGGTCTCTCCATGTAGCTCTGGCTGTCTTGAAACTCACTCTTTAGACCAGGCTGTCCTCAAACTCACAGAAATTCTTCTGCTTCTGCCTCCCAAGTGCTAGGATAAAAGGTGTGCATCCCATCACCTGGCTAGTCTGTGGCATTCATGTTCGCAGCTATCAGTGAACACTGTTTGTTGATTGCTATTATTTTGTTGGTTATAGTGTTGGCTTTTTCCTCCCTTTTGATTTGCTGGTCTGAAATGCCTTGTGTTTTCTTGGGCATGGTTAACCAATTCTGATTAAAGTTTTCCTTCTAGTGTCTTCTGCGGAGCTAGATTTGTAGATAGATAGATAGATAGATAGATAGATAGATAGATAGATAGATAGATAATAGATAGAGCTTAAAATTAACTTTATCATAGAATGTTTTGCTTTCTCCATTTATTGTGATTGAAAGTTTTGCTGGATATAGTAGTCTTATTGGCATTGGTAGTTTATTATAATTCCTAGAACATCAATTCAGACTCTTCTAATTTTTAGAGCCTTCACTGAAAAGTCAGGTATTATTCCAATAGGTTTGCCCTTGTATGTTACTTGGACTTTTTCCCTGAAGCTTTTAATATTCTTTTTGTTTGCTTGCTTGAGGTGTTTTATATGTGTTTTGATTGGTATGAGTCATGGGACTTTTTTTTTCTGGTCCAGTCTATTTAGTGTTCTATCTAGTTCTTGTACTTTGATAGGAACCTCCTTATTTAGATTAGGAAATTTTTCTGTATGACTTTGTAGAAAATATTCTACACAACAGATTGGAATACATAGTTTCTCAGCAGTACATAGGACCTTCTCAAAACAGAGAGCATCATAAGATAAAAGCAAGTATCAACATTCTTATATCCTATCAGATCATAATGCAAATAATAATATAAATCAATAATAAGATAATGAAAATATAAATCAATAACAAGATAACTTACAGAAACCACAAAAATACTTGGTTGTTAAATAACATGTTTTTGAATGAGCACAATAAATAAAATAAAATAAAATAAAATAAATAAAAAAGAAGCCAGGCGTGGTGGCGCACGCCTTTAATCCCAACACTCGGGAGGCAAAGGCAGGCAGATTTCTGAGTTCGAGGCCAGCCTGGTCTACAAAGTGGTTCCAGGACAGCCAGGGCTACACAGGGAAACTCTGTCTTGAAAAACAAAAAAACAAAAAAAACAAAAAAAACAAAAAAAAAAAAAAAAAAGAAAAGAAAAGACCCTAGAGACAAGTGATAATGAAAATACATCCTATAAGAATCTCTGGGATGCAGCCAAGGCAGCCCTAAGAGGAAAATTTATAGTGACAAGTATTCATATTAAAAAATCGGAGATATATCAAGTAAATAACCAAACTATATGCTCCAAAAATTAAAAAAATAATCACTCTGAAATATCATAGACAGCAAGAATTTAAAAATGATTGAGAAGAAATTAATGAAATAGAGATTAAGAGAACAAAGGCTTGGTTCTTTGAGAAAGTTAATAAGATTGACAAATTCTCAGCTACTCTGACAAAAAGAGAGATCAAGAATATGTAAACTAGTAAAATCAGAGGTGAAGGGGGGTCATTACAACGAACTCTAGTGAAATATGGTACAGTAAAAATGACTATGAAAACTTTTAGTGAAAATCTGGATAACCCAGAAGAAATAGAAGTATTTCTATTTTACCAAAATTAAGCCTTGAAGATATAAGTACCTTGAATAGACCTATTACAAACAATGAGGCCGAGGCTATTATTAAACCCCTACCTTGAAAGAAATGCCCAGACAGATTTACTGCTAAATTATATTGAATTTACATGGAAATCCTTGGACTAATTCTTTATTTTTCCCCCCACATAATCAAAAGAGACAGAACACTACAAAATTCGTTTTTTAAGCCAGCATTATCCTGATACTAAAACTAACTGCACTACAAAGACAAACAAGGAGACACTACAAAAAAAGAAAATGATAGATTAGTTTATTTGATGAACATATGCAAACATTCTCAACAAAGTACTTGCAAACCAAATCCAGGAACAAATTAAGAAGAGTATACATTACAACCAAGTAATGTATAATCGTGTCATCCCCGAAGGTTGCTTAAACACACCTAAATCAACAAAAGTAGTACAACATAGAAGTAGACAAGTACAGAAACCACCTAATTATTTTTGTTGATGCTGAAAAGACATTGCCAAAATGGCATTTGTGATGAAAATAAAATTGTGGAGACTTTAGGAAAAGTTATATACAACAAACCCATAGCCAATATTATTATACTTGTTGGAGAGAAACCAAAAGCATTTCCTCATAACGTGTAGTTCCTACTACCAAGCTTTGAACTCCGGTGGACCACACTATCAGCCCTGCCCAGGTTCCCTTGGATCCATGGATGAAACACACACACACACACATACACACACACACACATACACACACACACATATACAAACACACATACACACACACATACACACACACATAAACACACACACATACACACACACATACACACACACACACACACACACACACACACACACTAGCTTATTTTTAATATGCTTTTTAGCTTAATGGTTGGCCACTTCTAAGCCTCCCATGGCTAATGTGCCCTTACCTTCACTCGTAGCTCAACATCTCTAAGTCTGCTCTCAACTTAGTTGCCTTAACTTCTTCTTGCTCGGCATCCTAAATCTGCCCTCAGCTTAGTTGCATTTCTAACCTCCTGCCTGCTACCCCAGGCCCAGTCGGGGATGCAGCCAATGGCCACTCTACCAGAAATCTCACATGATTGGTGGCTCTCTCTCCCTTCAAAGCACAGAAAATTCTTTTTCCTCCCCCAGTGTCTCCTAGCACGCCTGCAGGAACCTGGAAGTTCCACCTCTTCCTCCCAGCCATTGACTGCTATCATCTTTATAGATCAGTCAAGAACCAATTAGAGAACAGGACCTTCAGCATTCACACATAGATTCCTGATCAGTCTCAGAACCATCCCTTTCATTTCCCCAATCCAAAAACAACAACAACAACAACAACAACAACAACAACAACAACAACAACAACAAATACAAAAATGACCACCCTCTCCTCTCTTATTTGATACAGTGCTTAAAGTCTTAGCTGTAGAAAGTAGAAATGAGAAAGAGAGAAAGGGGGCTAAAAATAAGAAAGAAAGGAGTCAAACCATCCCTACCTGCAGATGAGAGGACTCTTTTACTTAAAAGATATTATTGAGTTTGCTAGATAATTCTTGAACCTGATAAACAATCACAGTAAAGGTTCAGGACACAAAACCATTGTAAAAACCAACCAACCAAGCAAACACACAAAAACCAGTAGTTTTCATTTATGCCAACAGTGTACTTCACAAAAAGAAATTAAGAAAAATATCCCATTTAAAATAACTCCACAATGTGAGTATTTAGGAATATATCTAACTGGGGCTGGAGAGATGGCTCAGTGATTTAGAGCACTGACTGTTCTTTCAGAGTTTGTGAGTTCAATTCCCAGCAACCACATGGTGGCTCATAACCATCTGTAATGGGATCCAATGCCCTCTTCTGGTCTGTCTGAAAAGAGTGACAGTGTACTCATATAAATAAAGTAAAATAAAAAGAGACTTTATTTAAAAAACAAACAAAAAGGAATATATTTAACTAAAGAAATGAAAGACTTCTAAAACAAAAATAAATAAATAAATATTCAAGATACTGACAAAGGAGATCACAAAATATACTACATGATAGAAAAAGATTCCTTGCTCCTTGGACAGGAGAATTAATAATGTAAAAAAATGCTTAGATAACAAATGAATTCATAGATTTAATGCAATATCTATAAAAATGTTGGTGCCATATTTCACAGGTGTAGGAAAACAATATAAGAAGTACTTGGAGCCGGGCGTGGTGGCACATGCCTTTAATCACAGCACTTGGGAGGCAGAGGCAGGCGGATTTCTGAGTTCGAGGCCAGCCTGGTCTACAAAGTGAGTTCCAGGACAGCCAGAGTTATACAGAGAAACCCTGTCTTGAAAAACCCCCCAAAAAAGTACTTGGAACCATAAAAGACCATGGATAGTCAAAACAATCTTAAGGGTTGAGAACAATGCAGGCCATGTTACAGTACCAACCTGCTATATCTCTGTAGTCATGACCATACCCTGGTACTGGCATAAAAATGGATGCAAAGATCAGCAGAATAGAATCAAGGGATCAGAAGTAAAATGACAGAATCAGGTCCTCTTCATCTCTGACAAAAAAAAAAAAAAAAAAAAAAAAAAAAAAAGGTGTGGGTGGCAAACAAAAACATACATCGGAAAAAAAAGCCCATTCAACAAACCATGCAGGCAACAATGGACTTGTACCTGCAGAATGAAATGCATCCTTATCTTTCAACTTGTACAAAAAAAATCAATTCAAAATGGATTAAAGATCTTAATTCAAAACTTAGAACATTGCAACATTGAAACACAGGGTATGGATAACCTTAGAGACAAGAAGTCAGGACCTTTTTTATATAGAACACCAATAGCCCTGGGACTAACTGTAGTATCAACAGATGGACCACAGAAAAATACAAAGCTTCAGTGCGGCAGGGGACATGCTCAACAAGTTAGCAGACAGCTTAGAGAATGGGAGAAAAATACGTATCCTACGCACTTCAGACAAGGGGCTAATGTCCAGAACTTAAAAGAATAGTAGAAATTAAATACCAAGATAAAAATTGCTGATCAGCAGATGCACAGATAAATCAAATAGACACTGGAGAGAGAGAGAGAGAGAGAGAGAGAGAGAGAGAGAGAGAGAGAGAGAGAGAGAGAGAAAATCTATTCTAAAAATAGAATTTGCATATGACCCAGCTACTTCACCCTGTCTACATCCAGAGAACTCCATAATCTACCATGGAGGGCTTTGCCCTCCAGGCTTATTGCCACTTTATTCACTGTGAGAAAGAACTGGAATTAACCTACTTGATTACCATTAACCAGTAAACTGATAAGGAAAAGTTGGTGTGTGGGGGACACATATACATATATATGAATATTAATTATAGAAAATGAGATAACAAAACTTGCAGGAAAATGGTTGGACTTAGAATGTTTAATATTAAGTGCAGTCACACATCATAGAAAACAAAAACACTTGTTCTCCCTCATAAGAAACCTAGCCAATAGACTATGTATGTATGAGAACAAATGTGCATGTGGGAAACAGTATAACACGCAGGAAAAAGAAGAAAGGGTAAACACTAGGGGAATGAGGAAGGACTGAGTGCAGGCCACCAACCCAAGTTATGAAAGAGAATATAAAGGTATTGTTTTTCTAGTTGGAACTTGGCCATTGGTTTATTCAGCTTGGGTGGTGGATAACTGCATTAAAGTACATTAAATTACATTAGTGTAAGCAAGAAAGTCCAATGTTAAGCTACTCACCATCTATTCTGAATGCCTACTCTAACCCTATGGAAGTTCATTGAGTTGGGTAGCCTTTGGGTCATAAATTCATTCTGATGTATTTTTTTTTATTTGCAAGGCTTTTAAAAAATAGTCATGTTTAAAATAAAATTAAAATAGTTTTTAAAGTAAATAATAATAATAATAATAATATCCTCTAGGAACCAAGTATTGAATTCATAAGCCTGTGGGAAAACATTATACACTCAAACCATGACAAGTTGCTTTGGGGCCATGTCTGCTGTCATCTTGAGTGCTCTGTGTTCACTAGAAAATAATGTCTCTCCATCTGTTCCGTTCGAATTCTGCAAATGTTGATAAGGTTAAGCTGTACTATTGTACTCTCCAGACATACACTACCTCTCATTGTGCACCACCCACTTCTATCTGTTGTTGAAAGAGAATTGTGAACACTGCCAGCCATCCTGTCTGTCTCTGCTCATTTAAATCCCTTTAGACTTGATTGTGTAGTTTGAAATTATCTTGATAATAGTCCTTATCCTGATTTTTTTCTAATATAGTCACTTATGTTTTCTTATAATTAGTGGTGGCAAAGACTGTGTTTAAGGTCCCTGAGAAGATTGAGAAAAATAAATACAAACTTTTAAAATCAACAAAAAGGCTGGAGAGAGATTCAGTGACTAAGAACACTTGCTACTCTTTCTAAGGACCTGGGTTCAGTTCCCAGTGTCTATGTAGTAGCTCACAACCATCTTTAACTCCAGTTCTGGGGATCCAATGCCCTCTTCTGGCCTCTATGGGTACCAGATCATATACATACATACATACATACATACATACATACATACATACATACATATGTGCATGAAGAACATTTTATACATACAAAGTAAAATTAAAAAATAAAACAACAACATATGCAGACTTTCTTTTCCTACATTAGTAATTCTTCATTGGTAGTTGCCCACAAGCTATTAGTCAAAATATGCAATATGCAAAGACTGGGGTCACATTTGACCAATGTATGCCTAGCTGCATATTCTGAGCCAATGTAAATTGACATAAGCTATGCAGTCTACCAGTGAGCCAAAATAATCTATCAGTAAGACTCCAGCTTGATGTATTAAATCAATGTAATTAGCCATTGTACAACATTCAGATTAGCAGCCCAACTCTGTGCACGTGCTTTTCAAGTTCAAATGTCATTTGGCATTGTTGTGAAGAAATAGCTGCTTTGGATGAATTTCAGAATGTCCTATTTGAACTGCAAATTTATCTCCAGAAACTGAGCTACCTCCAAGAGTGAACAGAGCCCTCGACTGTGAGTTCTGTTTTAACTCTCACGCAGATACCACTGACACATACTCCAGTAATTACTTCAAACATATAACTGGGGTGAAGGTCATGCATACTAGAGAGTGGCAATTTATTCTTTCCCAGTGACAGACTGGATTATTGTAGCTCTTATCCCTTGACCTATCCACTAACCCTCAACGGAGTGTGTTCAAAGTGATATTGAAGAGGTTCAGTTGCCACCCAACTGGTAGAGAAAGGAGGGAGAGGATCCCCAGTGCGGTGACCATTGTCCTGGGCTGACCTCTCCAATAGGAGAATTCTTTATCAGTCTTGCCTCCAGTAAACAGAGACTGAAGAGTCCCATCACTTCAAGCAAAGCTCATAGGGGAAAGGGTTCATAAGGATTCTTCCTGCATCCTGGAATTACAGAAGAAGACGAAATTAAAAACATCTTCACTCACATTTAGGGAGTCCTGGGCTGAGTAGTGGGTACCAGGTAGCATACACAAGTTCTTTCAAAGCTGGGATGCAAGTCTGCTTAAAGAACAGAATGCAGACCTGATTTCAGACACAAAGGAGGCTGGCATCTGGCTTCTGACCACTCAAAACATTCTTGAGGCAAATACTGCAGTTTAGTTCCAGAGATATGTGGGCCTTGGAGCTCCTAGGTAAAGGAGAAGAGCAATGTGGCTGGGGCCATGATTTTGGAAGACAGGGCTAACCAGAAATAGAAAGAAGAATTGCAGGGTGTATTTTCAAGGACCGAGTGGGAATCATTGTTTAGTGCTACTTAACGTCTAAAACTGAAAGCTCACCTCCAGAGGGCTTAGCTGACCAAGCCGTCTTAACTCAGTCCACTTCCCCAAACGTATAAGTCGTCTTGATGCACTTCAGAATCGGACTGCTTTTGCCTGATATTAAAACAGTTCACCAACGAGCCTTCTGTCAATCAAATGTCAGCTTGACAGCCACCGCTTTTTGTTTAACTGAATGGAGCTGCTAAGCAGTCAGAAGGATTGGATCACAGAGAGGACAAAAGGCTTGAAGGCTGAAGTTGAGGTTACAATCTGCTTCCACTCTGAATTCCCTGCAGTCCGCCCTGTACATCTTAGTGAAAATGTTTGCATTCGGTCATAAACTGGGCATATCATCCACAAGCTGAGAGCCCTGGAGGGCTTTCCCATACCCTTAAAATCTGAACCCCCCGCCCCCCGCCTTCCAGCCTCCTTCTGCTGTTTGAATGTGGACTGTCTTCTCCCCAGCTGCTTCCACTTTCCCTGGAATGTTCTTTTCTGGGATATTTGAATGGCCAGTTCTTTCTCCTTTCTCGAGTCTCAGTTCAGATGTCACCTTCTCAAAGAGTAAGTTCTTGAAGTAATACTGCGCACAGTTTGCTTCTGTCCTCTTCTCTTAATTGGATCCTATCCTATCTCTATCTGGCATTATAATTTATCCACTTGTTTATCTATGTATTTATCTGTTGCCTTACTAGAATGCAAGTTTGCTAAGGCAGGACTTTTGCCGCCCTGCTTTCTTAATCTACAACAAAACCTATCACACGGTAGGAGCTCAATTAATACATATTGAATGAATAAACAAAACTATATTACGACTACACTCCCAGCTTTGCCACAGGCACGTGAACACAGTTACCTCCGCTCTGTGATTCTTGAGGGAGTTAGAATTGAATCTTATTGGCAATTACAGTAAGCTGTCATTCCCTGCTCATTACCTTGACCCCCGTCCTTTAAGAATGCCGAGCAGAGGCTTGAACCACAGACCAAATGCCAGGTAGAGAGAGCAGAATCGTTCCCAGCTATTAACACTTCGGATGTAAGTATTTGACTCAGTAAGCTCCAATCAGTACTATCATTGGTCAGTCTTAAAAACCCAAAGGAAAGAGCTGGAGGCCTATGCTGGCACTTCCTCCTTCAGCACGTGGTAAGGAGAAGGATGTCTCTAATCGACCCACTTTCCCAGTTCTGGCTCTATCTTGGGCGAGCAGCTTTCTGCCTCTGATGCTGTATTATTGTACTGTTTTCTCCATAGGGACAGAAGGTGCCAATCACACGTCCTGCCTGTTTCCCAGTTGCTGTGACAAAGATCTGTCACTGCTGGTGACTGCACTCTGGTGTCTCTCTGGGTTGTGAATGTTATTGGACCCAGTCAGTCTCTGCTCCAGAGTCCATCACTGCTGAGCACTTAGAGGAGCCAGGCGTCAACCCTAGGGGAGGAGAGACAGAACCTAGGCTTTCGTGCTTTCGTGCTTTCCTGCAGCGACAGATGTGCCTTCCCACAGACATGAACAGTTCAGCTACAGTCACCCATTAAGTAACCCAAACACATGCTTATTGTACCCACAAAGGGAAGATCCTAAGACAAACAGCATTTAATTGAAGTAATTTGATTTTTCAAAATATGCTTCAAGTATGAAAAAAATATAACATGACTGGAATTTCTTCTAATTCATTTACATTTACATTTTGAGTGAGTAAGGATACACACACACACACACACACACACACACACACAAATATGGAAGGGATGGCACCGGATAAAGGCAGAGCTCAAACCCACCAAAGACTAGCTCATCTCCAGAAGCAGCATCATAGGATAGTTCTCAGGAGTATGAGGCTTAGCTATTACTTCATCCAGAACTGGACAGAAGCCTCCTAAGGAAGGGCCTGAGGAAGGACCTCCCGGAGACCCACACCTCACACCCTGCTGACGCCTGGTTTAACTCCCTTCCTCCAGTTCGATTCAGGGGTCTTATGCACACTATCCTAGGTCCCTACCTAGTGCATGGGGGAGGGAGTAATGGTCTAAGCCAGGCGTCAGAGTCCACAACGGTCCTTTCTGGACCACACTCGAGTGCCAGAACAGAAGGAAAATTCCTGCCTTCCTTTTTTTTTTTTTTTTTTTTCTCCCTTGCCCTGGATGGAAACCTCTCCAGGGACAGAGAAAATCAGGCTTGAAAGTACAAATATTTTGTCAAGGCTCAGAACACGCTGCAGCTACACAGTTGGTGCCTGCCGCAGGTCCCCTAAGCTGCTTTTAGAACAGCCTAAGTCCCTCCATTATTTAAAGCCCTCCAGGAACAACTGAAGGCAGAGTGATTAATGATTGATCCAATTAGGGCAGAGACTCGATCAATGCAGAAGTGCTTGGTGAGCCCAAGTGCACACAGGGTGGGTGGGAAGGCTGCCAGTAGGAAGAACGGCGGGGTGGGGTAGAAGGAGTTGGATGCAGAAATCAGAGCATCAGATGAAGGGGTTGGGAGGGCACCTGTCTCTCTGCATTATCCAGGCTCTCTGAACACCTCAGCTCAAGGTTAACCATAGGAGGACCTCAGAAAAAGGTAGATAAATAGAATAAATGAGATACATGGAGATGAGTTCAATGGAACCACTGTGAGCTCAGGAAAATTCAAGTGCTCTCTCCCTTAAAGGAAACCTGGCCAGTGCCTTTTGTTGAGCTCCTGGGATTTCTTCTACTTGATTGACCAACCCGGGAGTCCCACGGACCCTTAACCTGGGTTTTGTTTTTTCTGCACCAGCACTGGGTAAGATAATGTTTTTGTGTCTGCCTCTTAAGGACCCAAGTGTCACCTGCCATCTATGGTCTTTGCTGCTAGGCCACCAAATCATCTAGACAAATGTCAAACCTCCCAGGAGAAGAGGAAAGACTTCCTGAGGAAGATGCTGGAAGGTTTGCTCCCTTAACAGACTACACTGCATAGGTAATTATAGCTTCCAAAACGTGTTTGCCTCCTCAGCCAAACGGCTTTATCCATCAGAAAGATGTTCTGTGTATTCAGACTACACAAAAACAATCACATTCAGACAAAATAAAATTGTTTTTCTTTAGCCGCCAGGTGTGGTGCAACATGTTTATAATCACAGCACCTGGGTGGAGGTGGAGGGGTGGGCGTGAGGGTGAGGCAGAAGGATTATAATCTGATGCCAAGAGAATTTATATAGCAAGACCCTGCTTTAGACCACCACAGCTCTTTTAACCGAGTGTTTTGAAAGAAGAGGCCAAATATTAGTCATCTTTGTATCTTTAAAACCAAATGGAACTCTGAAAATGTAGGCCAGACAATATACATAAAATAGGAATTTGTGGATGAGTTGATGCTGAGGTGACCAAAGGGATGGCTAAGGTAAGCATTATTTAAGCAGCTGACATTGGCATGTGTCTCTTCCCTCTGGACGTATCCGTAAAAACAGGAAAAGAAGAAAGGCCCATGGTATGGTTCATTCATATGTGCCCTTCATCCTTGCCTGACCTCCAAAGTTACCCGCCTCACCTGAAGTTAATGTCCAAATTATGAGCTTAAGCTTCTTCCCAGGCTTTCCTGGCCACCAGAACTCCCTGTCTCTGCCAATCCAGGGCTGTGGGAATGCAGCCAGAAAGGCTGTTACTGCAAGATGTTGAGCCTGAGTGTGCAAATACAAGCCAGCACTCATCACGTTGAAAAAGAAAAAGGAAGAGAGGGTTTCTTGAAGCACTATCCAGCCAGCAATGCAAAGTGCCAATCTGGCAGCTAGCCACGTGATACGAGCAAGAATTTGAGGGCCAAGTAGATATTTCAGTGGGGCTCTAAACCCAGTATATTTACATAGATCTGCATAGCCCCAGTTGATGCCCCTGTGAACTTCATTTTAAATGGAACAACTCTTCTCTCAGCCATGAGCAGCGCTCATCTTTGCAACCTACCTACATTTTCACAGAGGCTTCATGGGATGAAGTCTCAGCTATGGAACCAAGTGCTATTTGGCCCAGTCTATTCTCAAGGGACCTGGTAAGGAGAAAGAAAGGGAATAATGCAAAGGCCCCTTTGTCTTCCTATAGCCAGAACAAAAAGCCTGATGGTCTAGCTTGACTGGAGACCACTAGTCTCTCCCACTGGCTTGTTCACATTCTAGAATCCTCTGCCATCCTGGGATTTCAGTTAAAACCCCCCTCACTTCAGGGCTGGAGAGATGGTTCTGCAGTTACAAGCACTGGCACTTCTTCCAGAGGTTCTGAGGTCAAATCCTAGCACCCACTCAGCAACACTCAGCATCTATAACTATAGTCCCATGAGACCCAATACCCTTACAGTGTGCAGATGCACATGCAGAGAAAACACTCATATACACAAATAAAAGACTTCTTACTTCACTGTGTTTGTTATTTTCTTCTATGCTGCAATAGCATTGCTATTTCTTTACTTGGACAGAAATTTGGTTTTAAAGATCAGCTCAAACCAAGAAATTAGTGTGTCAGCCTTAGGAAGTAGAACAGGTGATGATTGGTCTTGCGAGGTCAGGGCATGCTTTTGGAAGAGCAACAAAGGTCAGGTTGGCAGAGAGGCAGGGTGATGTCTTAGGGGAGCATTTTCTATCTCCACCAAATTTGGATGTTGTTTTTGCACCAAACCCTTTCCACGGTGACTATTTCAATAACCTCATAACGCACAAGTGAGTTACTTAGGATGCTTACCGGTGGGCTATGACTTAAGTCCATCCTGGAACACAAGAGAGACCAGAACATTTTAATAAAATCCATTAACCATATGCAAAGCATGGACTTAGAGAAATGGTGAAAATGAATGTGTAGCCTGTGGCCATGGTGCAGGAGTAGGTTAAGGCCTTGCTAATCGAGCATGAAGACCTGAGTTCTGACCTCCAGCACCCACAGAAAAGCCAGGTGTGGTGTCTATATGCAACCCCAGCACTGGGGCGTAGCATGAAGACAGGTGGACCCCAGAGGCTCACTGGCCAGCCAGATTAGACAAAACAAAGAAATCCAGGTTTGTTAAAAGACCCTCTATCCAAAGATAAGAAGTAATTGAAGAAGATAGTCATTCACTCTAGACTTCTGACCCCCATGTGTGTCTGTACAGATGAGCATATTTGTATACACAAATGCAAACCAAACTATACCTCACAAGTGTGCATAAATTTATACCAGAGAGAGAGAGAGAGAGAGAGAGAGAGAGAGAGAACTTTCTAGAGTCTATCAGTTCTCTTCATTTTCTGTACATGGCATCCAAGATTCAGGAAAATAAATAGGTAACCCAAAGTCATACAGTCAAGAAAGGTGAAGTCCCACCCATTGGCCCATTCTCCTGTAGCCACCGCAAGAGCCATAAGCTCCACTTCCCTGCCCTTTTTACCTAGATGTGGGACTCAGGATGTGGGAAAGTGGACTTCTTTTAGCTCTGCTCTTGAAAGATGTCTGTTTCTGTGGCCACCAGGCCTTGTTCTGTCCTTTGCTCCATACCCTATAGTATTTTCAAAAGGACAAAGCTCGGCTCCAACACACAGACATACTCATTAATAAGCAGTCCAACTCCTCACTGGATATACATTTCTGTATAACATAAAACAAGCCACAGGCTGAAATCTTGTAAGAAATTCCTTGCGATGGCACATTATGAAATTATGAAACATATTACTTTGGATAATCACACACACACACACATCAATAGCCAATATATTTAAATAATGCCTTAATTTGATGTCTGTTGTTATGATAAAAACACTGACCAAAACTAGTTTGAGAAGGAAAGAGTTAATTTCACCTTATACTTTGTAATCCATCATGAAGGGAAGTGGAGGCAGGAACTCTATAAGGACATGGAGCTAGGAAAAGGAACTGAAGCAGAGACCATGGAAGAACATTGTTTACTGAGTTGCTCAACTACTTCTCTTATATAGTCGGGGTCCACCTGCCTAGGGATGGCATCGCCCACAGTGAGCTGGGCCCTCCTATGTCAATTGGCAATGTGCATACCTATACATACATATGTATGCAATAACAAATAATGAAAAATGAGGCCATGCAGACGAAGGAGAACAGGGAGGATATGTGGGAGAGTTTAAAGGGAGTAATGGGAAGGGATAAATGTTGTAATTATAATGTAAAAATAAGAACAACCAAAAGGACAATGTTCCACAGACATACACATGCCTTCACTGACAGAGGCAGTCTTTTAACTGAAGTTCTCTCTTCCCAGGTGATTCAGATATGTAAGTCTGAGGATATATATACATATATATATATATATATATTGTGTGTGTGTGTGATACATGTGCCATGCATGTGCAGATTCTAGTGAAGTATAGAAAAGTCCATCGGATCTCCCAGAGCTGAGTTACAGACCACTGTAAACTACTCAACATGGATGCTGAACTCACATCAAAAAAGCCACAGGGTGAAGTCTTGTAAGAAAGTCCTTATGATGGCACATTATGAAATTATAAAACACATTACTTTGCATAATCACTTAAATAGAGGTTTTATTATACATACCTATATGTAGTGAAAGACATCAATAGCCAATACATTTAAATAACACCTTAATTTGATGTCTGTTGTTATGATAAAAACATGTTATGCCCTTAGCCACTGAGTCATCTCTTCAACTCCCTAAGTTCGTGTTTGAAGGGAGAGAATAAAAACCAAAAATATTGGCAGTGCTTGCCTGTGCACTGCAGAATTATCATTACTGTATATTGAGCTCTCTTATGTGACCCTAGTTTTCCAGGGGTTCCACACAGAGTGCTCACTCCAACAATACAGACTGCTGCAGCCGAAAGCCTGAAAACTGGGCATCTGGGCTGCACAGGCTCGTCCCTGGGTCTGTGCAAGCCCACGTGTGCTGTCATCACCGGATTCTTCTTATTATTAACCTCACCGTTATTGCTGTGCTAATCACAGTGTACATGGCTTCTTCCTTTGTCCTAATCACCCACCACACCTGGGAGACTGATCGCTGCTGGGGAGAGGAGGGATCCCTCGCAGACAGACAGTTTGGCCTGAGTTCAGAGACCGGCGAGACCAGTGATCAAGGAAGCAAGATTTTTGCTGGCGAAGAGATGAAAGGCTCTCCATTTTTTATAGCTGTGCAGAGCAGAGCTACGGGTGGGGGACTTGAAAACAGACCCCAAACATATGAAAATCATGAGCAACGAAGAGCGAGGAGAGAGCCCGGTAATCGGATGCTCCACCGGCCGGAAACACAAAAGCATGAACATCAAGGAGTCTTCCCATTAGCACAGCCTGTTCTGGTCCAAACCAGTCCCACGGGGAGAAAAAGCCCATCATTTGGCGAGTAGAACATGTGTTGCATAGTATTGGAACCGGGTGGCCTCGCTGAGCAGTGTGAGCCTTCAGTCCTATGCCTCTTCCCCGGACTTCAGCAGCCTGAAAGCAACCCAGCAGGCTACGCTGAGATATTCTTGTTTATTTGTCTTTCCCACACCCACTCATCTGGAAAGCTTTGCAAGGGAGACTCCTGTTACCGAGCTTTATACTAAGTGCAGCTGAGAAGTGTAGCTAAAGGAAAGAGTTAACCTTTACCCTTAAGGAGCTTACAGAATAATCAGGGGTCAGAAAAATGACCTTTCTCAGGTGTGCTTACCCAAAACCTCAGGGGCTCCTAGCCTGGGAATCTGATGAAACAGGCAAGTGGCATCTGTCACATAGAGTCATCAAAGGCAGGTGGCATCTGTCACACAGATTGGGCCTAGGTGACCAGTGGCAAGGGTCACTCCATTTTCCATGACCACCCCCCCCAAAGGAGGAGGACCTAACACAGATCGGAAGGTTCTAAGGAAGAAAGCCATTGGATCCTCTTCCCTTCAACATGGAAATTCTGCTAATGGGGAGGGAGAAAAGGGCTGAAAACAGAGCAGAGTGGGTTGGATGCCAACCTGTTACAAGAAGCATGGATCTTGGTGAAGACTTGATCTGCAGTGACAAGAATGCAGGGAGCGCTTTGACACAAGTCCATGGAAGGTGGCCACAGAGCCAGGAGTCTAGAGTCATCAACCAGGAGGTATTGCTAATAAAATCAGAAAAGCAGAACTAGGCCTTCAGACACAGGAAGATTTCTTGTTCTTAGAATCCCCGAGAACTATCTGTCTCTTTTTTTAAAAAAAATTTATTGAATATTTTCTTTATTTACATTTCAAATGTTATCCCCTTTCCCAGTTTTCCTCCTTCCTGGAAACACCCTATCACATCCTCTCTCCCCCTGCTTCTATGAGGATGTTCCTCCATCCACCTACCCACTCACACCTCCATGCCCTTGATTCCCCTACAGTGGGGCATCGATCGAGCCTTCATAGGACCAAGGACCTCTCCTCTCATTGATGCATGACAAGGCCATCCTCTGCTACATATGCAGCTGGAGCCATGTGTACTCCTTTGTTGATGGCTTAGTCCCTGGGAGATCTAGGGGATCTGGTTGGTTGATATTTTTGTTCTTCCTATGGGGTTGCAAACCTCTTCAACTCTTTCAGTCCTTTCTCTAAGTCCTTTATTGGGGACCTCACACTGAGTCCAATGGTTGTCTGTGAGCACCTGCCTCTGTGTTTGTAAGGCTCTGACTGTGCCTCTCAGGAAACAATCATATCAGGATCCTTTCAGCATGCACTTGTTGGCATCCACAATAGTGTCTGGGTTTGGTAACTGTATATGGGATGAATACTGGGTGGGACAGTCTCTGGATGACCTTTCCTTCAGTCTTTGCTCTATACTTTATCTCCATATTTGTTCCTGTGAGTATTTTGTTCTCCTTCTAAGAAGGACCAAAGCATCCACACTTTGGTCTTCCTTCTTATTGAGCTTCATGTGGTCTGTGAATTGTAACCTGGTTATTTGGAGCTTTTGGGCTAATATCCACTTATCAATAAGTACAGACCATGTGTGTTCTTTTGTGATTGGGTTATCTCACTCAGAATGATATTTTCTAGTTCTATCCATTTGCCTAAGAATTTCATAAATTCATCATTTTTTAATAGCTGAGTAGTACTCCATTGTGTAAATGTATCACATTTTCTGTATCCATTCCTCTGTTGAAGGACATCTGGGTTCTTTCCAGCTCCTGGCTATTATAAATAAGGCTGCTATGAACATAGTGGAGCATGTGTCCTTATTACATGTTGGAGCATCTTCTGGGTGTGTGCCCAGGAGTGGTATAGCTGGGTCCTCATGTAGTACTATGTCCAATCTCTTCTCTCTAGCCAGCCCTTAGAAACTCAGCCCAAAGCCCATGGGAAGGACTGAATGACGAAGCATACTTAGGAGTTCATCAGTGGGCATCACAGGTGTCAGTTGATGGAAGGGAAAGGAGATAAGCAGGATTAAGGATGGTTAAGAGAGCTTTGACCCAGGCTCCTTTTAATGGGGTATTTGGATGTAGGAGGAACCAGAAATAAAATATATACATAGAAGCATTGATCAGATGGACAGCCCATTGCTGCAGTTTGGATCTAAACCATGTCTGTGAGGCCATGAGTTACAGCTTAGTCCTAGTCTAACATACTGTTAGGAGATGGTGTAACCTGTAAGAGAGGAGGTGTCATAGATACAAGTTAGGTCATTTGGGGGAATCCCTACAAGGGAAACAAAACACACATGTACATGCAGGTACACATGAGCACACACACCTCTCTTGGACACCCTGAGATGAGAAGCTTCACTCTACCACACAATCACCACTGCCTCACCACAGGCCCCCAAAGCACCAAACTGACTGGCCTTGAACTTTTAAAACTCTACAACCCAGAGCCAAAATAAACTGGTCCCCTTATGAGCAGTCACAGCAATAGCAAGCTGATGGAGACATCTCTCTAGCCTGAGTTTCCTAGATTTTTCTTTAACCTTGCATATATACAATTGAAGAATTCATGTTCTATGAAAGTGTATCCACAGCAGGAAAGGCTCAGAACTAGGTACATTTTTAGCATGTAGCTTAAAAAATGGAGAGCATAAGATTGTGGTCAATGGATCCAATACTTTGAGGTTCTCATTCACGCTCCTGCCCTGGGGAGGAGGGAGATGTTGCTGTATCATTTCATTTATTCATATGTACACTAGACACATACTCAACCAAACCCTCCTGTGAGCCAAAAGTGGTGCACGAGGTAGATTAAAATCTCTGCTGCCATGGGATTCATGAGCTGCTGTGAGGAAAATAGGTAGTTTATGTTGTACACTCAGAAGCAATTATGTGCTAATCAAAGGGAGAGATCCAGGGAAGAGGCAGGAAAAAGACGGTTGATGACATGGCACTTACATTAGGTGGCAGGAAGGTCTTGGGGACAGAGAGGAATTTTGAGAAAACACTAGAAGAAAGTGCAGGTATGAGAAACACCAGGGACAGAGGTCAAATCAAGGGCTCTGGAAGTCTCGAAGAAGAAACAGCTCAACAGGGGGCTCTAGGAAGGATTTGAGAGATCAACAAAGTAATAAGGAGAGCAGAAAGAAGCAATAAGTGTAAAATAATGAAACAGCAAAAAATCAAGAAAAATCACTCTTAAAGTGTAAGATCCATTTTCTCAAAATCTAAAAAGAAGGAAGCAGAGGGAGACGGTGTGGGGAGGAGGAGAGGAGGGGGAGAATGGGGAGGGAGAAGAGGAGGAAGAGGAGGGAAAGGACAAGGAGGAGGAAAAAGAGAAGGAGAGGGAGGAGGGAAGGAGGAGGGGAGGAGGAGGAGAAGGAGGAGGAAGAGGAGGAGGAGGAGAAGAAAGAGAGAAAAATGCTCTCCAAACAAAAAAATGTCTCCAACATTAATCATGCCAAGAAAACATACTGGTAGTTTAGTTAGTAGTATGACAGGCACTTAGTGGTATAGTTTTATGTTTTATATAAAGTGCATACTTGTTAGTGATTGTAATGAGTGGCGTGCCATGTGAAATAAAATAAGAGAAAGGCTATGCCTGTGGTTTCCCCCAGTGATCCAGTCCTTTATAGCAAAGCAGGCTTGTGTTGGTTTTGTGTGTCTCCTGGGTAACCTGAGGGTTCTCTTCTAGGGTGAGCTGCACTGTTGGAATACATGTGTTAAGTGCATTTTCCATTTACCTACTATCAATTTGGGGTGAATTTACTGAGACACAGCCCTATCTCTAAAGCTAATGACATCTGTGTTTACTATTAAAAAGCTAAATTAATAGCTAATGAATTTTAAAAATATACTATTGATAAACAGACAACAAACATGGGTATGAATGGCAATATTTGTATTTGAAACTAGTCAACCTTCTCTGTAACCAAATAAAACCACTGAATTAAAACTATTTTTTATACTTACCACTTTGAATCTCTGGTTAATATTAAGAATGTGTATGAGGAAACAATTGAGCCTTCTGCTTGTGTCACTTGGCTTTAGTCTTCCATGGAACTGCTAGGTAATGCATACCAATATCCTACATTTTCAGAAGTCCTACATCTACAAATCACCATAAAGCCAAAAATGGATTAGAACAAAGATTTCAATTCAAGGATGTTTATTTATAAAAACATTTATTACTTACAGCGAGCTTAGAACTCTGCTATCAAATAGTACCCTCTTGTTTTAGAAGATTGATTAATATTTTAATTATGTAGATGTGAGAGGGGTGCTCTCAACTGGAGTTACAGATGGTTATTAAGCCTCTATTGTGAGTGCTGGCTCATCCTCTGAAAGCGCAACAGGTGCTCATAACCACTGAGACATCTCTTCAGCCCTTCTTTAAGAAAAGTTACCAGAAGCCAAGCATGGGTGCGCTTGCTGTAATCCTAGCTCTTAGGAAGCAGAGGAAGGGGCATGGGGACTTTGAGGTCAACCATGCTACATGGTGGCCCTGTTTCAAAACAAAACAAACAAACAAACAAAAACAAAAACAAAAACAAAAAAAACAAAGACAAAAACAAAACAAAACAAAACAAAACAAAACAAATAGTCCTGTCCTGAAAACTTTACAAAGCTGTGTGGTTTTAATTTCCAGTTTTTGAAAGGACAAAGAGAGAAAACGTGAAGGATGCTATGGGTAAATTGGAAACTTAGAACCGAATGGAAACTGGTCTCCATGGTTACCTATATGATACTACTATGGGAAATTTTAGTTCCTCTGGTTTCCCAACATTTTCCACAAAATGAGTATGCTACTTTTGTAACTGAAAGAATGATATTTTTGAAGTGTGTGCTAGTATAGATTACAGGAAATAGCTGATTTTCGGCATCTAGATTTAGGGTTTTCCAATCCTATACTCTGCCCCAAAAAGTAAAGGATGATTTCTTTCTCTCACTCAAGGGATCAGATCCTCTCTCACAAAGCTTCCGGCCTCAGCCACATTCTGCTTCAGTTCAATTTCAGAGAGCCATGCCTTTGCCTGCCGCCTCCCTGTGTTTCCTAAGATATGTGAAACATAAAAAGTACCAAGTAAAATACAAGTATATCAGTTGTCTTGTTTTCCTGGTTAAGCCAAGATCCAATCAGCCGTCGGAGTTCCCACTAATAAGATTAGGTTTAACTGAGTGGTGGCAAATGTGGTGATTGAAACTAAATTAATTTAGGATTTTACTGGGCTGCAGAGAAAGGGTGAAGTCAGTTGCCTTGGCAATTATCTGGAAATTAACCTAAAGCTAAGATTCAGAGGGACACAGGAGCTTATGGCTAAACTCCTTGTCCCCTACGAGTCCTGGGGAGAAGCAGACACAGAGCATTTGGGGTCGGGGTGAGGGTCGGGTGGGGGCACTGTTAGAAAGCAGCTGTGACTTCTTCCTCCCCCAGTTTAGAAGTTAGTCCAAATGTCACATTGCCCAAGTAGCTATGAGGAAAGATACAATGTCCTGTGAGCTTGAAGTGTAGGGATAAAGAAATAGGCCATTGTGAAGTGTGTGGCATTGCTTCTGAGGATTTACATTCTCGGAGACTGTTGCAGGCTACTTCCGGTCTCAGAGAGGATGAATGAGAAGGTTTAGAAGAACTTGACCTGGATCTCGATTAATTCCATAAGAATGCCCGCTTCACACTAAGGGGTACTGAGCTTGCCCCACCCCATAGCTTCATACCCTACCTGTTGGGGATTTGTCTCAGATAGATGAGTATATATTTGGGGTTCCTTGAAGTCCAGGAGCCCACCGAAGTATTGGACAATTTTGCAGCTAGCTATCTTAAGAGCAGGAAAGGGTCTTCAGGTCTGCTGAAGTCCCGTTGAGGTTTGCCCCTGAGAACATTTCCCTCTTGTTGATTTTAAGAAAAACCTAGGCTGGGGGTGTTTCCATGTTCGTTTACGTTCAGCTCGTTAGGAGGGATTGGAAGCCTGTTCACTGTCTAAGACCGTCTGTGGGGGTTCACAGGAAGTTGCCTTTTCCCTGAGGAGATATGAGGGATGAATAGGAAACAAAGCTGAGCAGAAAAGGCCTGTGGGCTCAGGCTTCTTTGGTTCCAAAGAGAGCTGGGTCAAACATCTGACAGTCCTCAGAGCCAGGAGTTTGGTAAGCTGTGTTTGTGTCTGGACTTAATGTTTTCTTTTGTCAGGGATGAAGCCAGTAACTTCGCTTGAACATGGAGTGTGTTAGAACTGAACTGAGGTCAGATAAACCGTCTGGCAAGTGAAGCTTTGCTACAGAACATGCAGGGGCACATGGAGGAGGGGGGGGGGCTAACATCAGCTTGAATAAATCTTCCTCTGGACTGTCTCTTACATAGTCTTAGTCTGCATTTGAACTTGCATGTTTAGTGCTGGAAAATGTTGTCATTCAGCAGGTCTCTCTTTTTTTCCTACTATGAGCCTTAGTCCACCAAAGCTGACGAGACAGACTTTCTAGGTGTGACACAATTAAAACATAATTCATCATGATTTCCATGGTACAGACTTCAAGAGGGACAGGGATTTGTAAGAATGGGGGGTCTGCCTCAACCTGAGATTTCCCTAAAATGTCCTAAGCTGGAATGTGCATGAGGAGGGAGGAGAGGAGGACAAAGACTGAGGTGGGGAGGGGAATCCAGGCAGAAAGTCCACTGATTGACCATAGAGAGAATCGCTTGTGTATTCTATGGATGCATCACCTGCCAATTAAAAAGCCTATGGCCTCTGGCTTAAGCAGGAAATGGGAGGTGGGATATCTGGGAGGAGAAGGAGAACATCCCTGGAAGGTGTAAGGAAACAGACGCATGGTAACTGAGCACAGGTAACCAGCCATGTGGCAGAATGTAGATTAAAAGTAAGTGGGTTATCTTAAGTTATGTTCTGGTTAAAAAGAGCCTAGCTATATGGCCAAGGTATTTGGAAGTATATTTTGAGTTCAAGTCCTACTTCTGGGAGCAGGGGGCTAGGAGGAAGAATTGAACTTAACAGACTGAATACTAAATGAAGGCTTTTGGTGCGTTCGATGGCCTATGGTGTAGTCCAAGCTGATACAGTGGAGAGAAGGGGGACATGTACTAGGGACAGTAGAAAGAGTAGAAAAGCTCAATGAGAAAAGGACTAACAGCAGATGTGTTCTTCCTTGATATAGCCAGACCTGAACACTGTCTTAGTTGCTTGTCTCTTCATTGCTGAGACAAAATATCTTAGCAGAAGCAAATTAAGGGAGGAAAGGGTTAGTATTGCTTACTTTCTTCTTTTTTTATACATACTAGAATCCCAGATCAGGGAATGATGCCACCCACAGTGGGCAAGTCTTCCCATCTCTCTTAATCTAATCACCATGATCCCCAACAGGGATGCCCAGTAGCCCATCTCCCAGGTGATCCTAAAATTCACTAAATTGGCAATGGGATTATCCATCATTGTGGTTTCTTAAACATTACCATGAAAAATATCCACAACATCAAAGCAACATTGGTGTGTAGAATGAACTAGCCCTCTTCTTTGCTTCCAGGACTTCAATTGTCATTTTTAAGCTGAGATTATTGACCTGCTTTTCTGAGCATTAGTTGTCTTCTCCAGCCCTGGCCTACATTTCTCTGTGTGATCACCTGGTATGAACTCTCTGGTATCTCGGGGTGAGCAGAGCTTTGTCTGTGAGAAGTCTCTGACTTTTTTTTTTCCACTTTGGCTTGTTTTTCACTTACCACATACATTTACAGGAAGATGGAGAGGCGACTTCCTGTAAACCCCACAAGGTGTCTTGGACAATGAATAGGTGTACAACCTCATCTAACAAGCAAATTATAAATAAATTAAAAAACACCAAGCTTGGATTTCTCCTAAAGTAAACACAAATGCCACAGAGAGCCTAGGCTCAGGACAGAGGACCCAGCTTCATAGCTACTGGAGGATCCAGGGACAAAATAAAGAACTTGTGACAAAAGATAGGGATGCCATCTTAGTTCATTCCTGGGGATATTTGTATTTGTTTATATATTCAGATGAATCATATGACATTGTTTTTGAAAGTTAGTTGCACATTTATATTGTTTGGCCTTATAAAGAATCCAGACTGACTTCTAGCATGCCTTGAGGATGCATGACATCACCCAGAGCCCAGTTTCTAGCCCATCTTTCTGCTCTGCCCATTCCCTCATCAGCGTCCTTCAAAGCTTGACCATCTCTCATGAGGAGCATGAAATTCTGCCTATTTGAATTGCTTACTTTTCTTGTCACTGTGACAAAAAAAATCTCTGACAGAAGCAACTTAAGAAAGAGGGGGTCAGTATGGGCTCATGAAAAAGGCTATAGTCCCTTGTGGAGGGAAGGGGCAACAGCTCAAACATTGTGGCCCTTGATGGTGGGAGCTTGTGGCAAAGATTCAGGAATTGATAGATCAGGAAGCAGAGAAAAAAAGACCAGAAATGAGTGCTTGGCTATAACCCTAATGGTCTTGACAATGGCCTACAGCTGCCAGCTAGGCTCTATGACTCAGTTTCCATAACATCTCAAAACAGCGTCACCAGCTAGAGACCAGGTGTTCAAACACATGAGGCTAAAGGGGGCATTTACAACCAAACTATAACAACCACCTTTGAGAAATGGACAAATGTCCCAGAAGTACCTGGAGAAGTCTCTAAGGAGCTCTTTGCCATAAAACGAAAAGTCCATCACCAAAATAAGGAGCAGCCAGACACTAAGAGCCAGTTAGGATCTATCACCCTAGTGTTCAGAGTGGGTTTGATCTAACCAGATCATCCAACTTCTAGCATTTGTGGTCTGAAGGGGAAATGGATGTCAAGGCAAAGTATGAGCAGGTTCAACCAACACGCACCCATCATGGCTGCAGTTATTAAGTTTGTCTTCTGAGATGCAGGGGCAAGATGGAGATACCATTTAGGAGATCACCTCACAGAGAAAGTTGTGAGCAACTCCACAGAGCAGGGAGTTCACAGCAGGTAATGCTCACATAAGGAAACAGAGGTCAGGACTGGGAAAAGCAGCCAGGTCATGGTGGCCTAAGAATGAAGAATATCTATGAAGCAAAGAAAGTAGATTCTCTGTGGGTGAAAACCCAATCTCCCACATCCTTCTGGATGAAGAACTCTTTAGAAACTGTAAGAGGCACAGATGCAAGTTAGCATCTCACTAACTCAGGATAGACGTGGTTATGATGGCCAGAATCATTATAAGATCTGTCAGGTTCCTGCCCATCAAACCAGCCTCCAAGGTCTTCCTACAAATTATACCCATCAACAAGACAGAACACTTTCTGGTTAACTCTTTGCCATCTGCTAGTTTAAAGATTTCATGCTGCCTGATTGTCTGAGTCATTTAAAAAAGAGAAGGAGAGAGAGGGGGGGGGAGGGAGGGAGGGAGGGAGGGAGGGAGGGAGGGAGGGAGGGAGGGAGGGAGGGAGGGAGGGAGGGAGGGAGAGAGAGAGATCTGGAGGAATCCCTGTTCTCCATACACTAAGCATCAAAGCTAATAATCTTCGGTACTTGTTACCTGTCTCTCTCTGACACTTAATTTGGAGCCTTATGGTGCTTTGTGCCTGCAGGTATTACAGCCTGTTTTGTTTTTAGGTATAACACTCATGAGGCAGTCTACACACAATGAGATGGGTGTTTGCATCAAGTAAATCACTGGTCTCGAGGGACCTGGTGCCCTCCTGTTTTACCCTCCCCTCAACTTCTTCAGATGTTTTGATCCCCAACAGGCACCATACACTTCACCAAAAAAAAAAAAAAAAAAAAAAAAAAGGACATATGGCTGCATAAGACCAAATCAGCTGGACGCTTATTTTATGATTACTCAACAGCTTGGCAATAAATATTAAAAAACAAAACAAAACAAAAAACCAACACAAACTTTAACAACTCTCTGAATGTGCTTTAGCCTGTAATGCTGTTTCCATGCACGTGTGTTGGTCTCAATGCAAGCTTTCCCTCTAAATGCCCTAAGAGCAATGGAAGAGTAGATAGGTTGACAGACGTTGGAGATATGCGAGTCAGTCTCAAGAACATGACTCTAACCAGATGTGTGGGCTGATGGAGAGCAATCCTGGCATCTGTAAGATTCAGTGGACTAAGATCTACAGTGAAGCCTGAGGATAGAGGCCCGAAGCAGGAAGTAGGTGCTAGGATGCTGAGCTCAGCAAATATCCAGACGTCACCTAGCATTTGCCGATGCTGAGCAGGAGTGAGCCTTGTTAGGACAAACAGCATCCTGCCTGCAATGCCACTCCAACACTTCTGTCATAACTCAGGTGACACTTCACCCAGGAAAAAGATGCAACCATTTCTTGAAGCCTATAGACTTGAGTTCACACCCTGTGGGTAGGTATTCATCCTAGGCCAAATGCAGGCTGTGATCCCTTGATTTGAATATCTGAAACACAGACTGCTCCAAACCTGTTCTCAAAACCAGACAAGATACCACAATTGAAAATTTCCCATACTACAAAATTTTGGTGCCTGCAATAAAATTGTTAAGAGTATTACATACTACTTCTCTTGTGTAAGTCATATATGGAACTTAAATGAATTTCATGTTTAAATTTGAGTTCCAGTCATCAGATATGTCATTATATATACACAAATATTCCAAAGAGAGATTAGAGGAGGTAGGTGGATTTTGAGTTACCTGGGTTGGGGTGGAAAAGAGAAAAGAGAGATCAGATGGGAAAAATACAAAGAACTATTGGAGAAGAGGAAGCCACCATGAGGGGAGACAAACCATGAGCACATAGCCAGGAAAACCAGCAAGTATCTCAGGCACACTGTGGTGGAGGTATCCAGGTCAGCATTTAGAAAAGCAGATTAGGGGTCACCCCCAGTAATTGTCAAAGCTAAATAAAATAACCGTAGTCTAAGTCTCACTTATTTGCAAGCTACTCTGGAATAAACAAAAATTGGTTGAACTACAGAAGTCAAGGCAGGAACTTGTAGTGAAATCCACTGAGACAGGCTAGGCTGACTCTACAACAGACTTCAAATTAGAGGTCAGAGGACTAGGCCTAAATCTCTGTTTCCAAGAACTGGCCATGTCCAGGCAAGCCCAAGCCTCAGAAGCTACCCCAACATCTGGCCTGAGGCAAGGACAATAGATCAGCAGCAGTTTCCAGACTTCCCCAGCAACAGTTTCCAGCCCCCCACACCCCAGCAATGGTTCTGGAATGTTCTTGGAGATAGAGCCAATTATTAAGACAGAGGTTACCTACCCCTCCCTGGAATTCCCCTAATATGCTTTAAATGGGGCCCGTGAGCTCACTGGAGCACCTTCATCTTGGTAAATGAGAAACCCCAGCAAGCTGAACTTCTGCAGAATAAAATGCTCTTTACTTTTGCATACTATTTGAGTTCTGGGTATCATTCTTCCTCAAATCATGGACCCTTACACCACAAAGGGCTCTGTGCTCCCCCTCACCATGCTGGGATTTTGTCTGACTTTGGCTTGCATAGGTCTTGTGGATACGGTCATACCACATGGTGAGATTTGTGCGACTGTCTGCTATGTCAAGAAAACACTGTTTTCTTGTGACCATCCATCTCTTCTGGCTCTTTCCTGATAATCCCTGAGACTCCAAGTCATGATCAGTTTGATTTCTCTATGTTCTATGACTCAAGTAACAGTGTCTTCATCAGTAGGATCTTATTGCTGAGTTCTGGAGGGGAACCAAGAGACCAGGCAATTGGCAGTAAAGACTGGGGGTGGGCTATGGGAACTCAGTGGTCAACAGCTCTAAAATGAAGCAATGCAGTCCCAGCACCGAGTTTTTGTTACTGTCTGGTGTCTAATATGGGCATTGCTGGGTAACTTCATTTTAACTCTCTCTCTCTCTGTGTGTGTGTGTGTGTGTGTGTGTGTGTGTGTGTGTGTGTGTGTGTGAGAATGTGTGTGAAAGAGAGAGAGAGTATGTGTGTCTATGAGTGTGTGTAAGTATGTGTATATGACTGTATGTGTGTTACTATATGTGAGAGTTTATGTTTGAGTGTCTGTGTGAGTGTGTATATGTGTGTGTGTGTGTGTGTGTGTGTGTGTGAATGTGTGTGAAAGAGAGAGAGAGTATGTGTGTCTATGAGTGTGTGTAAGTATGTGTATATGACTGTATGTGTGTTACTATATGTGAGAGTTTATGTTTGAGTGTCTGTGTGAGTGTGTGTATGAGTGTGTGTGTGTGCACGCATGTGTGGTGTATGAATGAGTGTGTGAGAGTGAGTTTGTATGTGTGTGTGCACTTCTACAGTAGCAAGCTTCCCATATTACATTTTCAAAATGCCTTGAGTATAATTTATCCCTCTCTCATCCCTGCTCTACCCTGCTTTCCCTTCTCCCACCCTAATTTAACCCTTCCTGTTTCATAATTACCTATTAACTCTTAATAGCAGTGCATTCTGTTTTCCCTTCCTTCACCCCTCACTCATGGTCTCTTACTAGTTTACTGAGCTCTGTAGGTATTTCAGATGAAATGTGAGTATCTGAAACTTCAAAATTACTATCTATAGATCAGGAAACACGTAGCATCTGTCTTTCTGGTTCTAAGTTACCTCCTTCGGAATGATTGTTTCCAGCTCGACTCAATTGCTATGAACTGCATTTCTCTTAATAGCTGAACCATGTTCCACTGTGTAGATGGACCACATTTTTCGTTAGCCATTCATGAACTGATGAACATCTAGGCTCTTTCCATCCCCCGACTGTTAGGAATAGAACAGGAAAGCCCATGATGAGCAGCTATTTATTGTAGAAGGATATGAAGTTTTTGGGATAGGGTGGCAGCTGGATGATGAGGTGGATACATTGGCAGCTTTGAGGAACCTCCGCACTGATGTCCAGTTTTTGCACTAGTTTGCACTCTCTCCAGCAGTGAGTAAGTGCTTCACTTTCCCATATCCATGCTAGTATTTGTCTGTATTAGTTTTCTTGCCATGGCCTGTCTAACTAGGGTAAAATAAAATCTCACAAGACCTTTCATTTGTTCCTAATGATTAACGATGCTGAGCATCGTTTTAAATGTTTCTCAACCATTTGAATTTTGTCTTCTAAGAACTCTGTTTATTTTCATGCCTCGTCTTCTAATTAGGTTTTTATTTTCTTGATGTTGAGTTGTTTTTTTAACTCATGTGTATTCTAGATGCTAACCCTCTATTAGATATACAGCTAACTAATAGAATGATGGTTTTCTCTGCTGTATAGGTGTTAGTTTTATGATGTCCTATTTATCAATTGTTGGTCTTAATGACTGTCCAAAAACTTCTTTCCTATGCCAATTCCCTACCTACTCTCCTATCAGATTCAGGATATCAGGTCTTATGCTGAAGTCCTTCATCCATTTGCAGTTGTGTTTTGTGCAAGGTGAGAGATAAGGACCTAGTTTCACTCTTCTACATGTAGCTATCCAACTTGACCTGCACCACTTGTGGAAGAGGCTGTCTGCTTTCCAATGTGTCTTTTCTTTTTCTTTTTCATGCAATATTTTTTAACAGCTTTGTGCCCGTTACAAGATATCATGGTGTGGGATTTTCTATTTGTGGCATCAGGTTTTCATTTTTTTTTTAAAGGAAGAACCACAGATTTGGGTGGCATTTTTACTTCAGGTTTCTGAATAGAGAAGCCTGAATAACCCCCATGCTTACAACCAGGAAGTTCAAGGCCATGAGTCTCACTCTTTCATATACACCAGACTCTGGGACGCCATAGAGGTCATTGATGTGTTTCTGTATTCTTACAATTCATCAATATGTAGAGGAGTCAAGTGACAGAAACCTTAGCCTCTTATTGTCCCTGGTGCTAAGGTGTGCTTACTCCAGCCTAACCCCCTAGAACCACCACTATGAACCAAGAATTTCTAAGAATTATTATGTCCCTCAGCCCAGCTGAACTTACTTCTTGCCACCATCTTCTGCAGCTTCATCTGTCTCCTCACCTCCATCCTGTGAGTCTGTCTACCCTGGCTGCTCCTCCACCCCCCAGTAAGGTCGACCTGTGAGGAACTGTGAGGTAGTTCCAGAGAGGGCTTCCACTTGCCTCAGGCGCACAGGGCCTTTTCTCCCTGGGATATGTGTATATCACTGAAGCATCTGTTGTGGCACCATTTAATACAGCGCTAAGTTGGGAAGCACATTCTCTCTCTGTTTGCTTGCTTTGGTAGAACATTCCCACCATGGATGAATTTAGACTGCCATATTGACGTTACTGGACACAGAACTGGAGGGAAATGTGACCCTGTGGGATCTCATTGTCAAAACAGAGTCAAATGTCACACATCTTGACAGTGGTGATGGACTACTGTATTTGTCAACAGGCTAAATGTTGGGCATCTCGTGTCTCTCCAGATGCCTCGCTCTCTTTTGATGAACGCTCTCTAGAGACCTGCCTGTTGTCTCTACAGCTCTTCTATCCCTATGTTGGATAGTTTTGTGTCAACTTGACACAAACTGAAGTCATTTGTGAGGAAGGAACTTCAGTTGAGAAAATATCACCATAAGATGAGGCTGTGGGCAAGAGTGTATAGGAGATCTCTCTCTCCTCTCTCTCTCTCTCTCTCTCTCTCTCTCTCTCTCTCTCTCTCTCTCTCTCTCTCCTTCTTCCTTTTTTAAATTTTACTTTTTTATTGTAGACAAGGTTTCTCTGTGTAGTACTGGCTGTATGGAAACTCTGTTTCCTGAGTGCTGAGATTAAAGGCTTGTGCCAATAACACCCAACTCTTCCTTCCTTCCTTCCTTCCTTCCTTCCTTCCTTCCTTCCTTCCTTCCTTCCTCTCTCTCTCCCTTTCTTTCTTTCTTTCTTTCTTTCTTTCTTTCTTTCTTTCTTTCTTTCTTTCTTTCTTTCTCTTTGACATTTTCTTTCTTTATTAATTTATTATCTCATATATTAAATACTGACTGCAGTTTCCCCTCCCTCCTCTCCTCCTAGTCTTTCTCCACTACCTCCTCCCTCCCCATTCACTTCTCCTCCTCTGTTATCCTTCAGAAAAAGGGCAGGCCTCCCAGTGATATTAACCAAACATGGCATGTCAGTTTGCAATACGATTAGCCACCTCCCCTCATATTAAGGCTGGACAAAGCAACCCAGCAGAAAGACAAGGGTCCCCAAAGCAGGCATACACATCAGAAACAGCCCCTGCCCCCTCTGTTAGGAGTCCCACAAAAACACCAAGTTGTACCACTATAATATATATGCAGAAAGCCTAGGTTAGACTCATTCAGGCTCCATGATTGTCATCTCAGTCTCAGTGAACTCCAATCAGAGTCCAGGCTTTTTGGTTCTGTGGCTTCTCTTGTGGTATCCTTGACCCTTCTGGCTCCTACAATCCTCCCTCCCCATCTTTAGAGAGATTCTCTGAGTATAAGACATTTTCTTAATTAGTGATTGATAGCAAAAGGCCCAGCCAGTTGTGGATAGTGCTCTCGTTGGGCTGGTGGTCCTGTGACCTATAGGCAATCAGGCTGAGTGAGCAAGCTATGAGGAGCAGCACCCCTCTATGACCTCTGCACCAGCTCCTGTCTCCAGGTTCCGGCCCTATTTGAGTTCCTGTCTTGACTTCCTTCAATGATGAGCCATGATTTGGATGTGTAAGGCAATTCTTGCTCTTTGTCCATGGTGTTTCATTACAGCACTAGGAACCCTCAGACAATTCCCATGCTCTGCTACCATGTGAAATATAATCATGTCCTGGCCATCAGTCACTAACAGCTCCCCCACTGACCCTATGCAACCCCACGCTACCTCTGAACATCTAGTCTTCTAGTCTGTAAACTGAATGAGTAGGCGTTCAGGATCCAGAGAGAAACTGTTAGTATTGTAAAAGAGATTCCCACCCAGCCACACCCAAGTGGCTCACCCCATGAAGTGTGGGCTTCCTTCTATGCATGGAAACTAGGCCAGTTTCCATGACTTCCCTGGTCACTTTCTGTCTACAACAAAACCTTTCTTATTTCTGATTACAAACCATAGGCTCAGTGAAGTAATTAAATCTCTGAGTCTATATAATAATTGAAACTCTGTTTAGCTCAACGATGAGTCTCTTTTCCTAGGCCTACGCCTGAGGTAGCCTTTTGAGGGTAGAATGAAGTGCACTTTCTCTCTAGCATTCGAAGTTTCCCTCCAACAAGCTTGAAGCAAAAGAAGACAAAGAAAGGGAGAGAGTTTGTGTTTTGCCAGTGGCTCTTGCCTGGCCTCAGCCAACCTACAGACATCTACCCCTGACAGAGGTCTTGCTAAAAGCAAGACCCGTATCCCCAGTGCAGGTAAATGCAGTCTTCTGCTGGTGGTTATCTGAGGATGTCTCCAGTTACTTCCTATTCAGACCACCTTTCTTCTTCAACTGCCATGAACAGAGACTACAGCATCCTCAGAGCTCATCTCAGGAGACTATTCACGTCACTGAACAGGTCACAGCATGTATAAGATAGGTGACAGTGTTGTTACTTCACAAAGGAGGAAGCTGGGAGCCAGGGAACATTACCCTGCTCTGCTCACCCCTGGGGCTTCCAGTCCACCCTGCGACTTAAGGCACTGACCAGAGAAGAGACTTGTAAAGCACAATGCTGTAAACTCCCACTTCAGAAAGACTGACATCCGTCTGGACTCACCTGCGTGGCGAGCCACTGTGCTTCCAACAGGATCCTCACAAGGTCTTGCATTGATCTTTTTGCTTTTATGTTCTTTAAACTGAAGACAGAACCTAGGATCTTGCTCATGCCAGCCAAAGACTCACCAGACCACATCCCATGCCTCACCTTGGGTCTTGATGAAGAGAAGGTTTAGATCCACATTCTGTCTAGAGGCCAGCATACTAATGTAACAAATTTGTAAAGATCAGGTATAGTCACATAGTGAGAATATAATTTGAGACAGAAGAGGTGTGATAATGAAATGCAAGGTGTTGTATGTGCTGTCACTGTCACATGCACTGGCCTCTAGATGAGGGGAAGATTGTTCAATTAACCCTAGCAAAACTGAATGGACTTCAATTAATAATATATCAACATTGGTTCACTGGTAATAATAACAGGAGGCACTAACATAACATGGAACTAGAAGACAAGTAGGCAGATGACAGACAGAGATAGATGATAGATATAGATAGGTAGATATGTATAGATAGATAGATAGATAGATAGATAGATAGATAGATAGATAGATAGATAGATAATAGACAGACAGACAGATAGGGATAGACAGACAGACAGGCCCTGAGTTCTTGCAGCCATTTCTCAATACCAAAGGAGAGGCAATCTTTTGTCAATGTCTGTAAGAAACTAGACCCAGCTTTGGTTGTTGTTGTTGTTGTTGTTGTTGTTGTTTCTGTGACCCTTTTTGCAGCAGCCGTGGAAGGGTGCCCATTTGTCCTCGCATGGTTAGTGTGTGCAGACCCTCTGTAGTGGGACAACACTCTGCTGTTTGGGGCTTCAGCTTTGCTGCTATTACACAGAGGAGTCCTAAGCCCCTGCAGTGGCATCTACAGGAAGCTGTGACTTGCTTGTGTGTCTCCCTCCCCAGCTGGGGTGGCTCTGTGCAACCCCTAGCCTCATCTACCTTGCATACCCCTGCTAGTATGCCAGACAGCAAGTTTTCCTTCCAAATATGCCATGTATGTGAAATTAGAGAGATTTGTAGTTTCCTGGAAGTTTCCCTTTGGGAAGAGACCCAGTGCTTATAAATAGGCATGTCTCTGTGTCACACAAGTCCTTGCACACTCTTTCTTCTTCCTTTCTTGATCCTCGATCTCACTTCAAAGACACTCCCCAACTCCCACCCCTCCGAAGGACATCTCTGTTAATTAATCTCTGATTTGCTTCCTTCAGTCTCAGGAAGAGCATGTTAGGCACGGGGTCTCCCATGTGAAGGGAAGTTTACTGCTGTAACCCTGGTGCTTTGAAGCACAGCTTCTCAATGGTACTGAACATTAGAATCCCCTTGGGAGTTCACGGGGGGGGGGGGTGGACTCGGGGGGGGGGGTGTGTGAGGAAAACTCTATGCCACACCCAAGACCAATTAAACCAGAATTCCTGGGGGTAGGGTTCAGGCCTTCTGTGTTTGTAAGTTCCCATGGGTGATTTCACATATCAACTGGTTAGCCTACAAGGACCTACTTGTTTAGCCAAACACAGACCTGGCACCACCTCTCTAAACATCAGCACCTGCTTCTTCCCAGGGTGGGTCTGGAAGATGCAGGCCAGATGGCAGAAGGCAGCTTAGATGTCTGCTTAGCATGCAACACCCCTGTCAAAACTGTCTCTTGCAATGTTCTGAGTTCTGCCCTAAAATGCAGCCAATCACTTATAAAATCTGTCTGGCAGAAGTAAAATAGCCTCGATACTCAGATCACTGAAAGGATATCAATACAGCAACCACCTTTTACCCTTCATATTCTAGAACCTTCCATGGATCCTGAAACTGCAGACAATACCAACCCTTATGTCCACACAACCTTTTCCCTATATATACTGCCCTCCCACAAAGCTGGATCTTTAAGCAGAGTAAGAAAGACATTAGAACAACAGCTAACAAAATAGAACAGTTGTAATCTTCCATAGTAAGAATTATCTTACTCTAAGTAATGTATTTGTTTCTGAACTTGGGTATCTTCGGCCCATGGTTGACCAAGAGGGGGGAAGGCATCAGACGTCAAAGCTGCAGCTGACGGACACAGTTGCACTCAAAATAAGGAGAAACAAGCCAAGGGATGGACGTCTCCGCCCCTCTTGTGACAAACAGACATTTTGGATTCTTGGAATGCTGGAAGTGGGCAAGGATCCCAGTGAACAGGCAGAGGAAGCCAGGCCACAGACAGAGCTGTGCTTAGAGGGATATCAGGTGTCCTTGCCTAGACGGTCTCACATTTCCATTTATCCATGAAACGTTAGCGACGGTGAGCAGGTTCCCTGGGGAAAACAGGACACATGTTCAAGAGGACAGGCTTGAGGTCTGGAAACTGCACACAGGATGGATGGGTGAGAGTTCCCTATCATGTGGGCTGTGCTTTGTAACAGGGCCCTTTCCCAAATGCGTCTTGAGAGCACCTCTTCAGAAATGGAACCAAATGTCCCCTCTGACTTTGACAATGCAATCATGGCTGGGCTTCCTCAGATGTCAGATAAAGATCTCTTCAGCATAACATAAAGTTTATTTTTAGAATAATTCATGGAAAACATTGGTGCTAGCTAATTTGCCTGTTATTAATTGATTTTTTTCTCATCCTATTCCCCAAGGAAAGAAGAATTAAAGCGAGTGCATGCACAGCACAGAAAGGGAGAAAAGAGAAAGGGAGGAAAGGCTACTCTAAATCCTGCTCTTAATTCGCATTGCTATTCAGAAACTTCTATACACAGAGCAAGCAAGAGCTGAAGCAGGGGGCTCTTCACTTCTATCCAACATGGCACGAGGGGACTTAGGGGGAAATCTGACAAATTATTAATACTAATGTTAGAAAATGGTAGAGAACCCGCACATGCCTGAGGGACCTCACTAGCACCTAAAACCCTGCATTGTGCTTTATTTAAATGAGGACTTGTTAATGCAGACAATATTACCAGGAAGTGGAATCAGCCCCAGAACAGGGATGCTTTAATACTGCATGGGGGGGGGGGAGCCCAAAGAAGAAGCAGATGGCCGTCTCTTTGCAGGAGCCATATAATTTCATGGTGCATTTTCTCTTCATGGCTTCACTGAAATTCAAGCCCAGGGGCCAATTCTTTCTGACAGCAGGATGGACTCAGTAGGCAGGAAGGAAGCAGAAAGTTTTGGGGAGTCTTACAAAAGTGGGGGAATGATGGTGTCCCCTTCTGGACACAAGCCCACTCTTTTTCTCCCATCACTGACTTCTTTGTTTTCAGGCCCTAAGTCTACAGTTGACATCACAGCTCCAACCCTGCCTAGTCAATCGTCCGTCCCTCTTACCTCCAGGTCACTCTTTCAAGTTCTTGAGGGGGTGGCCTGGCTCACCTTTGGGGGTCAGTAGCCAGCTATTACATGGACCTGCTTTAGGGCAACACCTGGCTGAAGACTGTAAATGGCTTGTCCCCATAGGAGAGCATGTGGCAGGGACCTGCTGCTTGGTCTGTAGCTAGCAGCTCTTTGAAAGGAGTTCTGGCAGCATTTCTCCAAGTAAGAGCTTGTGCTAGCAAAAGCAGCAACAGCCCCTATGATCCTGTTGGATCTGGCCAGACCAGAACCCCAGTGGGGGCTGTTGAATCAGAAACACTGGAGAAAAGGACCAGCAATTTGTACTTTGTGAGCCTTCTAGGAGATTCTGGAGTATGCTTAAGGTTGGAAACCATTGGCCTAGAATAATACTCAAACTGTTGCAAATTCAACACAGCAAAAACTGGAAATGAAGGAAGATTTTATATCAAAAAAAAAAAAAAAAAAAAAAAAACCCCGACGGATCAATTTTCATCAATAACTGAATGGATAAAAGGATTCAATGAATTCACACATGGAGAATTAGCTTTGGAAAAGAAGCAAATTCTGTCATCTGCTATGAACTGACACAGGGGGACCTTGTGCTGAGTAAATTGAGCCCATCACAAGAAGAGAAATAACTGTGGGATTGCACACCCATGAAATTGCTAGCATATCAAGGTCCCAGACAGAAGGATTAAAGATTGGTACCAGGAGCCAGGAAGAATTGGGGATGAGAAGTTGTTAGCTGATAATAGAGTTTAATTTGGGAAGATGGAAATACCTGTAGAGATGTACGAAGGTGCTGGTTGCAACCCAGTGTGAGGATAATTTGCACCACTGAGTCAGGACTGTGATGTGCAGATGCTTACAGCGATGAACTTCATGGTGTGTGCATTGCAGAGCAATTATTAAAAATATAAATGGAGCAGGGGAGAATGCCTAACTGTAAGCAAGATGTCCACTCTCTGCGTCAGTGAGAACATGATTATCCTGGCAAAGAAGTTACCATGCCAACAGGAAAGAGGGAATGGCCTAGTCAGCTCATGCAGCCCAGAAGAAAGCACTTTATCACAGACAGCTCATCTCTAACGATCACCCATCTTACTTCCTACAGGCCATAGAACTCAAGTATCACGTGGAAGGGACTAAGCTTGATGTGACAACAGCCATATTGGTATAACATTGGTGTTCCCCAGCAGCTGAGCCTGGAAACATCACAAACACACGTGACTGAGAAAATCATTAATCAGCTCATGTACTGGGACATCCCTGACTCTCTCTGTCCCAAGACTGTCTCAGTTCCTGCTCCAGCCGCTTATCACCTTGCCTCCTCTTCAGCATCATCACTCTCACCCTCTGGAACCATAAGCAGAGTTCACCTCTTTATTTTATAAGTTGTTTTGGACGTGATGTTTCATCGTAGGAATAGAAACCCCAAGATGCCAGATCTGGCTGGTAACAGCAAATGCACAAGATGACCTATTTAGTAAAGGCGCAGCACTCCTGGCTACACAGCTTCCCAGCCTCTAGAAGCTTCTGCCACGGATAACAGGGTTGAGGTATTTTGTTTCCTTTTGTTTGCCATTTCTTGTGGAGGAAGGACATCTGGGCCCAAAGGTTCACATCCCTAAAGAACCCAAGCACATGCCTCTTCAAGTAAAGATGAGCAAACATAGTCTCACCATTCTTCGTGGGCTCCTATAACATCATATATATATAATCAATTTTGCATTTGAAGTGAGCATGGGGGGAATACAGCAGAAGGTCATCTAGGAAGCCTTCTAGTTTCATCATAATAAATCCATACAAGCATAGTAAACATTTACAACACCACATATACACACACACACACACACACCACCACCACCACCACCACCAAGGTGGAGGACAATCCCAGCTCAGGACACAGGATGCTGTCAAAGGCAGAGGTTATGCACTATTGCTCCTGTCATTTTTCCTCCTGCTCCCCGGGTTTAACCACCTGGTTACAATCTCACATCATGACCACCCAATATCTAAACATCAAAATTGCAGAAAATAAAGCATACATTCTAAAACTCAAGAAACAGCCACCATGGAAGCAGAAAGCAACTGACAGGAGCATGATCCCATCTCCTGGAGATGATCAGCTGGTTCCCAGCGGCTTTAAAAGACCCTGACCAACCGAACTCCAATCTACTTAGCCATCAGATTAGGCTTGGTAGAAATTTTAAGATCCTATGGTGTTCCTAAAACCTTTACACATCGTGAGAACTGTGATCCGATTTCTCACAGAAGGGCCCTCCATCCTAAATCACCCCTTGGAATTTTTAACTATCCTTGCTCTCTTCCTTCTCTTGCCTTTTTCTCCTCCTCCCAGAAACCATGCTGTTTTCTGAAGCCCCAAAGCATTAGTCAACACAATGAACAGTAAGACATAAGAAATCTCATCTTACTGTCAGACAGAATGCTTAGAAAACCAAGGGACATATAATGGCCCGTTGGAAAATGCAGTTTAAAAATATTTTTCAATGAAAAACCCACAAATGGCTTTATAGAAATGATGTGGGTTTACTGAGACCATTTTTATTATTTTTAAGTGGAAACTAACATGTATCCAAAAGTAAGCCTCTATATCTTAAGGATAGCAACTCTCCAGCCATGGATAACCTCATTAAAAAACACCAATCATCACTTTGAAATGCGACAAGATAAATATAATGGATATTTGGAAAAGTAAATGGGTATGGAAAGCTGAGATCTTCATTTGTAGATTAGGAAGAGAAGTCTGCACATCACACAGATCTTATAGTCAAAGGACCAGAGCCCTGGAGAGGGTATGCTAGGGAACAGAATGCTTGTCTAGGCCAGCGTTCTGGAGATGGGGCGACTGAAAGGCTATTTGTATATCTTCACCTTTTCCAATGGAATGATGTTACCAGTACAATAGGTCAACATTGAGAAGACACCATAAAACCGAAAATGAAAACGAACCCAAGTGCACTGGTACTTATAGTTAGAAACCCATCATTGCTAATCCATGGACACGTGGGATTGTTTCAGAGATGTAAGAAAAGCTGGCTAAGTCATGGGAAAACAGTGAGGTTAATGTTTCCCCACTCCTATACCCCAACGAGCTTCAACCGGCTGAAAATTTCAAAACTGAAAGTCAGAGAAGAAGACCTGGGCAGCTTAACTGGGAGACAGCTGTACTTGGAGCAAAGGCAGTAATGATCTTTCTCTGCGAAATTTCACATGAAAATTTCAACAGCATCAGTTACCAGGTAAGACTGCAAAATTAGTCATTGGTCAGGATAAAACATGTATGTACATGCTTGACATAAATCTGATGTAAGTAAAATAAAATCTTATTTAAAAAGTAACCTAAAGGATAAAATATTCTGATGGAAATGTCAACAAGAGCTATGAAGGAAGATATTTCACTCCTAACCCCTCCCCATGTATATCTTATGAACAATTAATAAAATGACACTATTATAAATCCCATCTGTGTACTTAAACCAATACAGCATTGCCATCAATTCTATCAAATAAGTCATGATTACAGAGGACAGGCAGACCTATGCTGACAAGTGTACAACAGACTCATAGTAACTCTCAACCAATGAGAGTGATTAAGGAAGAGAAAATTAGGAAAAGGGGAGGATATAGACAGTCTCCTCTCTGAATGGTGTCTGAACTCTGAGCATCACGGCAAGCCATTGCTGTCTACAAATGACTTGGGCTGTGCACATTGAGAGGTGTGTGACCCAAGGGGCGAAGGGTGGACCATCCCGGAAGGCTCAGAGGAAGAAAATTAATAGCAAATGAAGCCTGAAGCTTTTTGCCTGATTAGAGAGACATGTAGATTCCAACTTTTGACAGGAGACAGCACAGGAGCTGTGGAGTGACATTTAGGAGCTATCTCTTTTCTAAGCAGAAAAAAATCTTAAGTGGCAAATCCTCATCAGTGGGACGGGGAGAGGGGATGAGAAACTCCACTGGTAGAATGCAATTTAAAGTAAAGATCACAAAGCTAATAGTGCAGGAATTTCAGTGTCCAGCACACCTACTGAAGATCATTGTGAGTTGTTGTTGTTGTTGTTGTTGTTGTTGTTGTTGCTGCTGCTGCTGCTGCTGCTACTGCTGCCGCCAGCTTGTTTCTGTCCTTTTCCCTGAAAAGGGAGGCCTCTAAGGGGAAATTCTTCTCAAGCCAAGAACTAAAGGGAAGCGTGGATTAAGAAGGAGTGAGATTCTCAGAAAACCCTACTAGAGTGCGCGTAAGCTGCTGGTTAAGAGTGCAGCCATCTCTAAGAACTCACAGAATCAAAATGCTGCATAGTTCTGAACGAAACTGTAAGAAAAGCATTGCCTCTCTAAAGGAGACAGAGAAACACGGCAGGGCCACGTTCAAGGGGAGGTTGTGGAACCACAAAGTCTGTGGTGAAATAAATTGAGGATTCAACTCAAAAGACTAAATGGCAAAGGGAGTTTGTGCATAGCATGAAGTACTGAGAGTTGCTCATTACTGAACTTTAATAAAACCGAAATGGCCGGGCGTGGTGGCACACGCCTTTAATCCCAGCACTCGGGAGGCAGAGGCAGGCAGATTTCTGAGTTCGAGGTCAGCCTGGTCTACAAAGTGAGTTCCAGGAAAGCCAAGACTATACAGAGAAACCCTGTCTCAAAACAAAAACAAAAACAAGAACAAACATACAAAACTAGCCAAAAAAACGAAATGTTTTGTAAATTTATAGATTCTGAAACATACTTTTCCATGTTCCAACAGTTACGTGGAAGGACTAAATTTTGTTTATGAATCTGGTGACAGTTTTAAAATTGTTATTATTTATGTGTATTTGTGTGGTGAGGCGGGGCATTGCGCACATCTGTGTGGGTGGGTGCTGAGGCCAAATGATGGTGCCAGCATGGATGCTGGAAGAGAATAGGACTCAAGTCCTCTGGAACTGCAGCGACAGCTCTTAACTACCGAGCCTCTCTTCAGCCCCTAAATCCAACAATGGTAACAACACAGTACACATATTTATTCAGTTTCAGTTTAATAAAAAATTTAAATTTTATCAATACTCCCCTAAATACTTAATAGCAGTTATAAGTTGTTGCTAATTAAATTTCCTCAAATATGAGCCAAGAATAAATGATGGCTTCTAAGAAAGGAAAAGTCAATTGTCCTGAGGGGTGTGGTTCCTGGAAGAACAGCTACACAGGAGAGTATAGGCAAGGGCAACACAGATAGGAGTCAATGGGTTCTCTCTCTCTCTCTCTCTCTCTCTCTCACACACACACACACACACACACACACACACACACACACACACGGGAACTTAGGAGACCAACAGGTGGGGAGATGGTGTGGATCTGGGAAGTGTTAGGGGAAAAAGTTGGAATGTATATGAATAATTAATAAAAATAGCTTTTCATTTCATTAACTCTTTCAAACTATAATCAAAATTTTAATATGATTCCATCAAGCACTTTGAATATTTAACAAACCAAACACATATGTAATGGATACTAAACCTTTCTAAATCTAAAGTTCCAAAATAGTAAGCTAATCAAACATGTGAAGTCTCCTTAAGGAAACATATACCACATACTGCAGAGATCATCAGCAGCCACTGCTACATTACATTAGAGTTGAAATGTGTGTTAACTGTCAAACCATTCCTACATCTCAGGACCCTGATGGTAGGGTAGAGTTATTACATCAGGCAAGCTGAGTCTGTAGATGTGAGGTATAGCTAAAAATCAGCAACACAGACAAATCCCAAATCCCATGATATCTCCTGATCTTAATTTGCTAAATTGGACTCTTTGCCAACCGAAGACTGCAGGGACAGAGATCGATCCTTAATCCCCACCTTCTACCCAGGGCTTCCTCAGTCACTCGACTCTCTACATTTCCAAGCTACTGTCTTTTATTTATTTATTTTTTTTCAGGCAATCGCCCTCCTAAACTCACGCCTCTGAGCTTTAATGGCCTCTCTTAGCACTGGGAGACTTCCCATTTGCACATGCACTTCTTGTTTCCAAGAGGACTTTCCAAGATAAAAGTGTTTAAGATTTTAGATCTGAACCCCTGAATAACTATTACTCAACCTCCTATGTTAAACGCGGTGTGTGCCTGTCCTATTCTCAGATTAGCGATGAAACATGTTCTGAATGAAGTATTCATGGAGTTGTGATGTTCAAAGATTCTGTTTTCTGTGAGCATTAATGGAGGAGCATGCCTGACCGTCTTGTTTATTTTATCTCTTGATCGTCCTGATGTCTTCGTGTATTCTCCACAACTATTTCATCACAACTTTTATACATTAATACTTTATATTTAAACTGTAAGATCATTTAAATTTCAGCAACCATATTATCTAGACGTGCTTGTGTGACCCTCACCAAAACAAAAAGTGAACCCTTCCTTCTGGAAACCCTTCTGTATCTCTCTTGTAAACATTATGCATTTACGTGGCTGACAGATAAGCAACAAAAACAATGTAAGCCTCTCAAAGGAAGAACTAATAAAAACAAAAGCTAACAGCAATAAAATATAAAATAAAAGCAGAATGGTTGTTCAGTAAAACTTAATTCTGATTCTTTGGAAGGACTAACACAATAAATAAGTCTTTAAATGTGTTCTCAGTGAGGAACAAAGGCATGGAAGTAGCAAGAGATGGACCCAAGACTCTAAAGCACATAGGTGATGATTCTTGTTTGTGCTGAGTGTCAGCCACTCACATCCACAGTGTCGCCATCTTGGCTTGGTTTTTGCTTCTGCAGTGGCAGGGATGGAACCCCTTGCTAGGCAGGCACCCCTTGCCAAGCAAGCACTTCACACACAGCTACATCAACAGTCCTGGCCCTGTTCTTTGACACATTTTCCTAACATGTCTGTTAGCCTCTCTCCACCCATTTATTAGAAAAATGGCAAACATGATACTACTCCACGGAACAATGAGTTCCCTCCTGCTAAGGTCTGTAGCAGTGACATGCAGGAGACATGCTGTGTCGCTCCAGGCTGTCCTTGTAGTCATTAATGACTTCTGTGCTTTCATTTCCAGTTCATTCCATGTGACAGTAGAAAAACAGGACAATAATTAGCCCCAATCACCTTTAATGTAGGCATACATTTTGTGATTAATGACTGCCTTAATGACTCCATTAAGCATTTAAAACATGATGTGCCAAGGTATGATGGAACATGCCTATCTATAATCCTATCGCTAAGATGGTGAAGGCAGGAGAATCAGGAGCTCAAGGCCAACCTGCGCTACAAATGAGACCCTATCACAAAAGCAACAATAACAACAAAACCATAAAAATTTAAAAACTAAGATATAATGGATCACAGATGATTTAAATCAATTCTATTAATACAAGAAAATTTTATAATATAAAAGTACTATTTATGCATATTATTAATGATTAGGGTTAATGTGGGTTTTTTTCTTAGATTTTTTTTTTATGTATGTGAGTACACTGTAGCTGTACAGATGGTTGAGAGCCTTCATGTGGTTGTTGGGAATTGAATTGTTTAAGACCTCTGCTCTCTCTGGTTAACCCCACTTGCTCCAGTCAGCCCTGCTCACTCTGGTCAATTCCATTCACTCAGTTCCTGCTTACTCCGGCCCAAAGATTTATTTATTATTATACATAAGTACACTGTAGCTGCCTTCAGACACACACTAGAGGAAGGCTTCAGATCTCATTACAGATGGTTGTGAGCCACCATGTAGTTGCTGGAATTTGAACTCAGGACCTATGGAAGAGCAGTCAGTACTCTTACCCAGTGAGCCATCTTGCCAGCCCAAATGTGGGTTTTTTATTTTATATACTTATGTACTATGTGCATATGAACAGTCTGATTTCATGCACATCAGAATAGGGAATCAGATCTCATTATAGATGGTTGTGAGCCACCAAGTGGTTGCTGGGAAATGAACTCAGATTGTCTGCCAGAGCAGCCAGTACTCTTAACCACTGAGCCATCTCTCCAGCCCCACAATGTGGTTATTTTTAAGAGATAGTAAATTATGTTTAATTGAATTAAGTATTTTAATTTACTAAAAAGAATTTGTCAGACTCTTACAATACATATGGACTGGAACCATACAATGCAGGGTATGTGTTCTTAGACTTCCCAGTGTAGGCCTGAAGCCACACACAGTACTAAGGCCTAGATACACTGTGTTTTATCCTATATGTAAATATCTATGTTAAATATTTGAAGGAATCGTGGGACATGTATACCTGAGCCATGGGATGGAGGGAATGAGGTATAAGCATCTTCTTGGCTTTGCCCATAAAACTACTTCTTAGATGCTCTACTCTACCCCTTGTCTTGTCCCATTTGTCGTACTTATGACCAGGTGCTGAGGACTGAGTAAAAGACACTAGGTCTCTGTGAGATGGAAGGTGTCTTAGTCAGGGTTTCTATTCCTGCACAAACATCATGACCAAGAAGCAAGTTGGGGAGGAAAGGGTTTATTTGGCTTACACTTCCATGTTGCTGTTCATCACCAAAGGAAGTCAGGACTGGAACTCAAGCAGGTAAGAAAGCAGGAGCTGATGCAGAAGCCATGGAGGGATGTTCTTTATTGGCTTGCTTCCCCCGGCTTGCTCAGCCTGCTCTCTTATAGAACCCAAGACTACCAGCCCAGAGATAGTCCCACCCACAAGGGGCCTTTCCCCCTTGATCACTAATTGAGGAAATGCCTTACAGTTGGATCTCATGGAGGCATTTCCTCAACTGAAGCTCCTTTCTCTGTGACAACTCCAGCTGTGTCAAGTTGACACAAAACTAGCCAGTACAGAAGAGTACCCAAGGAACTGATGAGCAGAGTCTGCTCTGATATCATGGGCCGTTGGTTATCTTGACAGAATTTTTTCTGAAACAATCAAGACTTGGGGAATGGTTATTGTAATCAAACTTGTTTATTATATAATCTAAACAAATGGCAGAACTTGTCTATATATTACCTGCTGTCATGTTGAAAATATAATGGAGAAATCTACCCACTTACAAGGCTCCCTAAATGCACATGCACACATGTCAAACCAATCACAGACTAAACTGAAGAAGGAACGTTCATGACCTCAGTGAAGACAGCTGTACATCTTGGAGAAAGACGTGATGCAAGATCTGAATCAATACAGGAAGGTATCATGTCTAGACAGGAGGATGGGCAGTTAGAGGGCCTCTAGGATTCTAGAACTTATGTCATCATATTCCTATCAGTGTATCAGTGTCCTGACAGTGTGACCCATTAATGCCATGTCATTATGTGCTCTACATTATGTGTAAGATCTATGCAAAGTCGTGAAAACATCTCTACTCTACTCCTGGGCTTGTCTGCCAGCCCAGCTTACCCAGACATGATGACCTGTGCCACCAATGTAGGGTCAGACAACCTGACCAGTGAGCAAGCTGAAATCAAGCCATATCATTACAAAATGGGAGTTTATAATGGTCTTGATACCAAATAAATGGGAAGAAAGTGGCTTACTGGATGGCAGAGTTAAGAGTAATGAATCCCAGTTGAATAAATGTAAACATGATCCTATGGGGACCTTGCAGTCTTGGAGCAGAGAAAAAAAAATCCTTTGGAAATAAAACATAGAGAGAAATGGTCAAAATAACCCATTCATATTAAATTTTAAACACTACAATATACCAAACAAAAGTTAAAATAACAAAAATACATAGGAAAAAAATTACCTGCACCATTTAAAACACTTGTAGGATGTGTGTGTGCGTGTGTGTGCGTGCATATATGGGGGGGAGGGAATGATGCAATACATTATTTTAATTATTTTATATATAATTGATAATGTACATATACAAAGGTGGAAAGTAAGAATGTAACAATAATAGCAGAGACAACATCAACAAACACTTGTCAAGAGTTAGAAATGGCAACACAGAAATGTCATGATTTCTACTCATTGCTTTGAAAAAACATAAGATAATTAATCGAATCCAATGTTTGTGGTTGTGTGGTGTTGTTTGTTTGTTTTTGTTTTTACCTCATCGTCTGTGAGTGAAATTCTACTGACAGAGGCGTTAGCCAGGACATTGAGCCACAGGCGGCAGCGCAGGGAAGCTCAGCTCTCTAGAGCTGCATCTAGGGTGCTCTCAGAGCTGTTGGTTATGGGGAAGGGACGCTTGGACAAAGTGATTTATTCCAGACACAATCAAAGATTCACTTCCGTTACAAAAACCAGGACAGAAGCATCTTCAAAAAACTTATTTTTTAAAACAGTAAAAATACATAGCTAAATGATTTACAAAGCACAATAATAATTTCATTAAAAGAAATCATTAAGCCAAGCCATGTGTTTCTAGAGCATTTCTACAGGGATGTGAACAGGAAGAGGTGGGGCGAGGAAGCCCTTTGGCAAACTGGTGAGAGTGGGGAGAAACGGCAGTAGACAGATCAAAGGGGAATGTTGAAATCTCTTTATTAAGAATGTCTTATTAATGAGAAGGCACAGTACTCATGAATTATTGATGCCCTAAATCAGTGATTCTCAACCTTCCTAATGCACTGACCCTTTAATACATTTACGTTGTGGTGACCACCACCCCCAACCATAAAATTACTTCATTGTTACTGTATTGAATTGTAGTGTAATTTTACTACTGTTATGAATTGTAACATAAATATTTGATATCAAGGATATCTGAGATGTGCCCCCTGTTGAAAGGGTCATTTGACACTCCAAAGAGGTCAAGACCCACAGTTTGATAGCCACTGCCTTAAACTGAGGGATAAATAAGAGAGAAATAGTGAAAGTAAACAGCTTGCCTTTGTGTTGTGAGCATGGACCGAAGTGTCCAACTGAGTTCATGGAAGAGCAAAGTGACAGTAAACAAATTCCTTTATCTGCTGGGGGTGGAAGGTTGTTTGCCTGAACTTGGATGGGGCACAAGAGAGGGACTGTAACCTGCTAAGGCTTCCTATAGGACACTATGTCCTTAGCCCCTTACTAATTAGTAGACCTATGCCTGCAGGCTTTGATTCCTTCAGATGAGGGGAGAGAAGAGAGTGCAGTTTAAGGGCTCCTCTGGATGGGAGAAGGACAAAGCAGCTACAGGCTTCGTAGTCCTTTGATGTACTTCCAAATTATCTTGGCCATCTCTGAGAGTAGCACGAATGCACTGTGGGCTGGGTGTGGAGAGCGCCTCAGCTCACCCTGCAAGTGACAGGGTAGGAGCCAAGAGCACTTCAGAAGCATCATGGGAACTTGCCTGGATGCATGGGGAAGCTACTCCTATCATGGAAGAAAAACTACAACTTTGGTGAATGTTCAACTCACCTGAATCAAAAGATCCGGGAGAACCTCAATGGAGAAATGACAGCTACATTATGTTCCTTCAAACTCAAGTAATAAGTCATCTTCCATTCAGGAAGTCTTGCTTTTATCTACCTACTCATCTCCTCGGTCTGTATCAACCATTGCATCAGTATTTCCCACAGGGTGCTTTAAACAAATCTTACCGGAATATCTCACGGCACGCCCAACACAGCATTCCAGCTTACAAAAGGGTCCATTTGCTAAGAGCCTTTCCCCACCTGACCCAAGAGATCTGAAGGCATACTCTCTCCTGTTTTGAAATTACTCCCTTTAAGCTATCCCTTCTAGGGATCATCTCAGTGAGCAGCCTCACACCAAAGCCTTCAACCACAAAAGCACACTTTACTATGTGTGCAAAATTGTGCCCTATTTTGTGAAATTCTTTAACTTGTCCTTCCGTTTCTGCTGGTGCATAATCGGTCTCAGTTTGGTGGCTTTCCTGAGCTCCTGGAGCTATGGGATGTGAGTGAAGTGGAGAGGGGGTGGATGTGACTTGCTGAGGTTTAACGTGGCTCTGAAGAAGCTTGGGAACGTTTTCCTCTTCTTATTTTAAACATCTTGCCGTCTGATCGTTCAAAAGATGACTTTGGGAGTAAGGATGGGGGTGGGTGGTGACATCTTTAAGAGTCAGCAAAGAAGAGCCAAAGAGCAACAAGAGGCAGAAGGAGAGAGAAGCTAGTCTATTCTGTCCATTTATTCTAGTTGGCCTTTAGCCAAGAAACAAGCAAACAAACAAAAAAGGGCTCTTGCTTATCAGGTAAGTATCAGGCTGGGCACGTCTGTTGCATCAGAGTCTATTGTATATCATGCTTAAGAGTTACTCAATCCAATGTGGTTCTCTCCTTTTGAATTACACAACAAGTCTGACAAATGGTGTAGGAAAGGAAAGAGAAGGCGCTCCAGGAAGAAATGGTAAGGGCGGCCTCCCTGCAGAGGAGAAGCGTCCAATCTGAGCCTTGGAACAAGAAATGGAACGTCAAGAACAGATCCCAGGTTGGAGACACCATTCTGGCCAAGGTATGACAGCAAGATGGAAGGGAGCTGGCCTGAGCATGATGTGAGACTCAGTGAGACAAGCAGGCAGAGTCCAGAACATGAAACCCTGTGCACATCTCTGAGCAATTTTGAAGTTATTATTAGACACCTTTATGACTTCATCAAAATATTAGTTAAGGTTACCCTAGCTGCTAAACCAAATAATCTCTAAATGTTCAATGGATTAACATAACAAAAGTAGATTTCTTATTCATGGACAGTCTAACATGCAACTGCTCTGGTGGAGTGGTTTATCTCCAAGGAAGGAATTAAGGTCCTAGACTCCATAAGCTTTTTGTTGTTGTCGTTCTTGTTGATTATTCATATTTATCGGAACTGGCAAACATACTTGATCTTATTCTTTTGAGTTCTCATTCCTTACACATAACTCCTAGGGTTGCTGTGGATAAAAAGACTATTTGAGAAAGTATAACAGTAATCAACCACTTTCCTGAAAAGAAAAGTGAGTTAGTGAGTGTGTGTGTGCGCGCGTATGTGTGTGTGTGTGTGTGTGTGTGTGTGTGTGTGTGTGTGTGGAGAGAGAGAGAGACAGAGACAGAGAGAGAGACAGAGAGAGAAGAGACAGAGACAAAAAAGTCAGAGAGACATACAGAGAGACAGAGAAATAGAGACAGACTGATACACACAGAAAGTGACAGGCAGACAGACAGATAGACAGAGGATAGCAATGGCTCAACCTAATAAAAAAAAGTTTTCCTGAAATATATAGTCCTTGGCTTTATAGCAAGATGAAAGAAAATCAATAGCCTTTGTTAACCAGTCACCTAACCCAGGCAAGGAAGATACACAAGTAGGTCAGCGTCTCAGAAGGCCGGTTCAGGGCAGAATGGAGGATAAATTGAAGATTGAGATGAGCAGAGAGAAGGAACCCCTGGAGGTTGTGGTTCTCATCTGATGATAAAGATACTAACACAGCACAATAGAATGAAGTGCAGAAAAGAAGGAAGTGCAGGGCATTTCAGCATCACCAGGATCTGGCTCTCATCCCCAGACACATGTCAGCCATTCACAGCCACAGTTTCCCCATCTGTAGACTCAACTGAAGACTTGTGTTTGAATAAGATTGGTTCCCATGGACGCATATGTTTGAATGCTTAGTCACCAGGAAGTAAACTCTTTGATAGAACTAAGATTCTTAGGTGTGGCCCTGATGGAGGAAGTGTGACGATGGGGGTGGGCTTTGAGGTTTCAAAAGCCCATGCTAGGCCTAATTTTTCTCTCTCAGCTTTAGGATCAGGATGTAACTCTCAGCTCCTTCTCCAGCACCATGTCTGCCTCCTGCTGCCATGCTCCTCACCTTAATGATAACAGACTAAGCCTCTGAAACTGTAAGCCAGCCAGCCCCTATGAAATGTTTGCCTTTATAAGAGTTCCCTTGGTCATGGTGTCTCATCACAGGAATAGAATAGTGACTCAGGCAACTTGCTTGCTTACCAACTCTGAATAGAATCCCTTTCTCATCGGTGTTCCCTAAACAATACATCATCACAACTTTCTCGATTGCATTCCTATTTTACTACCCATTGTAGGAGACGAGAGGTGCGAAGCCTGTAGAAGTAAGTGCACAGGATATGAAAGTGCAGCACCACTGCCTCTGAGGGGTTTGAGTGTCTAAGGAGTTGGGTATCCATGAGGAGGCTCCCAGATCCAGCCCCCGGTGGGGCCTGAGGAACCACTTCTCTCAGAACGATCTGCTTTTAAGCTTTTAAGCCTTGCACTTACCAAATGGTAAGTTCTTTTTAAGGACTATAGAAGAAAGACTGCTTGCAAGTAGTGAGGAGGAAGAGAGATTTTAAAAACAGTTTTGTTTGTGGTAAGCAGAGCTTGAAGAACTTGCTATATTAAAAAAAAGAGAGAGAGAAAGAGACTTTAAAAAATTCTTTTATTCATTTACTGAGATTGTATAGTTATTTGTTATTATAAGATGCCCATTTTCATTTAAAATTAAAAAACAATTCTTTGTAAATTAGCCACAAGAAAAGTAAAAAAAGCAAAACAAGACAAACACACATTTGAAATAGCCAACTGTAATTCAGCTAACTGAACATTAGTTATACACATAATTATACACATTCAGGCCAAATTTTGAAAACTCCACATGTACTTGGTGTACAATAATGTAAAGCATGATTTAAAGACTTATCAGTTCTTTCAGAATCACATTCAATGTATTTGAACGTATTCACCTCTTCCACAATTCCTCTCAGATCTACCCATGCCCTACCTACCCAACTCTTTATATTCCTTTTGTTAAATTTGGAACTCAGAGGGCCGGGTGTGGTGGCGCACTCCTTTAATCCCAGCACTCGGGAGGCAGAGGCAGTCGGATTTCTGAGTTCGAGGCCAGCCTGGTCTACAAAGTGAGTTCCAGGACAGCCAGGACTAGGGCTATACAGAGAAACTCTGCCTCGAAAAACCAAAAAAAAAAAAAAAAAAAGGAACTCAGAAGTCTAGGTTATGCATATGAATATGGAATATGGGTTGCTTTATATCATGCATGGTATTTTGAATGAGACTGGCCCTCATGGGCTCATATGTTTCAATGTTTTATTTCCAGTTGATGGAACTATTTGGGAAGGATTGGGAGGTGTGTCACTAAGGGTAGGTTTTGAGGTTCCAAAAGCCCAGGACATTCCAGTTGATCTCACTCTCTCCCTCTGCCTCCTGATCATAGATCAGACATATGATCTCAGCCACTGCTCCAGCACCATGACTGCCTGCCTGCCTGCCTGCCTGCCTGCCTGCCTGCCTGCCTGCCTGCTGCCATGTTGCCCACCATGATGGATTAACCCCTCTGGAACCAAAGCCCCCTTAAATTCTTTCGTCTATAAGTTTCCTTAGCCACGGTGTCTCTTCACAGCAATAGAAAATTCAAAAGACATTATATGACAATAATAGCTTAAATTTAAGGTGTAGCTGGTCATCTGTTGCCTTGGAGATCGCTATCTTCCTCTGGAAATTAGTATTTTCTTTCTAGTCAAATACTCTGACCCATTATCAAATAATCTTTTTCAGAACACACTATTTTTTTCACAACTGCATGATTGAACTGCTTATGCAGTTTTTTCCTCAATCATAAAAATACTACATGTTTATTACCGAACGTTTTTAGAATTCCAGTCAAGATGCAAGACAGAGCAAGCTCGGCCTCTCCACCTTCAGCCTCATCACCCAAGAGGTATGTATTTGCTGGAAAATGTGTTAATTAAAAAACACATATTTGCATTCTAAATGGATATTTTCAAAGTCTAGGAGGACAATGTGACAATCCACTTAGCCAATCAGCCAATAGAGTGCCATAAACCTGACCTATGTAATAGGGAATGAGTTGTAATTCACTTTGCACCTAAGTCACAATGTTCAGCACAAACACAAGCAGAGACTTCAAGGCAGATGAGACAAGTCTCTGTTTGCTTGCCCAGAGTCTAGACCTGAAAGCCAGCAATACTCCACCCCATGTGTAAATACATAGGGAGTCGAATCTGAAGTTCTACCATGTGTAAGTGACCATGTGAGTAACTGCTATGCACCTTTCTTGGGTGGAAGGACAGTTTCAAAAAATAGTGAGAAGATAGGTAGCCCTCCTCAAGGTTCTGCACCAGCAACTTTGTAACATCTTCTACTGCCCACCCTTATGATGCAGTCCACAGGTCGTAATTTTGCTAAACATGAGTTCACAGTCAAAAATAACAAAACACACAAGGAGTCTTCTAAAAGGATAATCAGAAGAGAAACAGACACCTCCACTCAAGGAGTGAGGAAAGCAAGCGGAGGACTCGCTCAGTGCATCACGACCAGGACAGACAACAGAGCCAAGTGAACGCTCTGAACTATAAGAAATAGACATTTGCAAGGTGGTTTTAAATGAACCACATGATAATCCGATGCACGCGACCTGCTCCAAAGCTGAAAGCGGTTTCTCTCTGATGGAATAGACCATCCCCGAGCCTTGGCAGGCCCGGCTTAGGTTTTGGTTTTGTCTGGCAGTTTGGGTTTGGGATTTTTGTTTTATTTTGTGTTCTTGCTACTCTGTTATTTATTCTTTGGTCAATTTCATTTATTGCTTAAACTTTAACACTTAGAATAGCATCTAATATAGAATGTGTAATGGATCAACCTTTTAATGAAAGGTGAAAATGTAAAGTTGGCAGAGGACAAAGTGATAAGTTGGAAGATAAAGCTAAATAAATCACATGAACCATAAAAAAGAAGAAAGGGAGAAAGGAGGAAGGAAAAGAAGGGCAAGTGGGGAGGAAGAGGGAGAAGGGGACGTGGGGGGAAGAGATTGTTAGAACAACTAGAAGAGAAGGAAACACACCAATTTCAGCTAACATACGTTCCAGGTGACACTGAAAAAAATGGCAGAAATGACAACAATAAAAGGAACGCCAAGTGTCCAGTAGTCAAGACTTAAAAAAAAACAATGCTTAACAAGTATAAAAGGCAAGCAAGCAAAGAGGAAAACAGGCAAAATGCATCAAGAGTCAGCTCCCTACAAGACCCGAAGAGTTAATTGACATATTAAAAAAGATGTTTGGGACCATTAGTAATCAGAGAAACTCAATTGCAAACAGTAATTAGATTTTTCTATTTTGCCAATCAGATTAGAAGGAATTAAATAATACGATAATATTAAGTGTGGGAAAATAGCAACTTTTAGATAGTGCAGGAAGGAGTGTAATTTGGAGCAATTAATTTTGACATCAAGCTAATGATGCCCAACCAATGACACAAGACATTTATTTCTAGTTTTTTACCCTAGAGAACTTCCCCTGTGTGTGTCCTAGGTAACAGCTACTGGAAACAAAGCCCATTGTCACATTTTCTGCAGTCGTAAAGCATCTAGACAGAGCAAGCATCCTTTGGCAGGAGAATGCACAATTAAATTATGCATGATATTATTCCGCAGAAGTAACAATAAATGAACTAGGCTTGTATGGAGTAACAGGGATAAATTCCACAGAAAATAAATGTTAGGGAGAAAGGCAACTAGGGCAGGTATAAAGGAATTCACTCCAGAGAGTCTGGGCCAAGAAGAATTTTCAAAAGAGTAAGGACAGTCTGCTATCCCTCCTGGAACGGGACCAAAGACATGCTCAGGCAGCACCTGACGCACCTTCTCTGGGTGAAGCCAGGTGTTAGATAAAATTGAAAAGCAATAGCCAAACATCAAAATATGAGTGCTACTGGGGTCAACGTATGAGCCCTGAAAGTGAGGAAAGCCACCTGCTCAGGAGCTAATGCAAATTCTCTTTCAGCTGTGTTGGAAGAAGCAGAGAGACAGAGACAATGTAGGTTTCTTAAGAAGTCCTTGCTGAAGACAGAGGAAGCCAATGGTTTTGTCAGTGAGGTATCAGGAGGAAACTGAATCCTCTCTCTCTCTCTCTCTCACACACACACACACACACACACACACACACGCACACGCACACGCACACGCACACGCACATGCACACATGCACACATGCACACATGCACACATGCACACATGCACACATGCACACATGCAGTGTGGGGTGAGCTGGCTGGAGCAATCTTAGGGTCACACTGCACTCAGTCCCTTATATACATAACAGAGTTTGAACAAATATTTCCTCCCGCACCGACAAGCAGTAGTGAAGTACTACAGATTCACGAGAAAGAGTAATGACCATGATCGTACTGATAGCCACAGTTGCCCAGGAATATTGCTCACAGTTCTGGGAGCTGGGACATCCAAGATCAAGGCCATCAGATTGGAAGTCCGGCAGAGCTTGTCCAACGGGCTCATAGTGGCATCTTCAACCTGTGACCTCCACCCTTTGATACTCATATGATGCTGACATCAATTTCAGAGTGGTCAAGTTTTGAAGACTGATTATTTGTGGGTCTGAAGCTGCATTTGAAAATGGAGCCCATTTGCCACACACAATCTTCCAGAGCTCTATTTTGGAGTACAGAGACATCTAATGTGCACCTCGAATCCCTCTGCTGCTCCCCTTCTCGAGGAGGGAGGAAAGTCTAAGGTCTGGTGAGATGCCTTTGCCCTGAGGGAACTCAAGGTCAGGGCCTGGAGAAACAAACGCAGTTATGTCACATGACTGAGCACACACACAGCTAAGGTAGCCAGGCCAGAGAACCTGGGAGAGATGCTAGCTCTACTATCTATTGCTAAAACTAAGCTTTCCTACACTCCTGGTTCCAGCTTCACATAGAAAACACAGGGCAGGGCTGACTCTGTACCTCAGGAGCCATAACTTTCTTGAGATTGGCATGAGCCAATCTGCAGATAATCTTTCTACTCACACTGCCTTCCTGAGCACCTGGCACTCCCCTCCCAACGCGGTGTCTCAGCTGTATATCAGTTGCTGTGTCCAAAGCCTCCTTCTTTCGGAGTTTAAAACCAGTCACCACTCAGCTGCAGTTAGCACCCTCTCCTTTGGCCTGCTCTGACTCCAATATCTTCTACAATAATTCTGTTTCAAACTCTGGGATCCCCATTCAGATCTCAACTCCACTGTACATACAATATGCCCCCCCTCTACAAACCCCTAGAGAGGCCTCTTCAACTGGTTTGGATGTCTACTCTCCAAAGAGTCTGTTTTCTTTAAAAGGAGCCATACCCTCTTCTGAGTTACAAATCTAAAGCATGCCAGCGCACAGATTTATAAACATGTCTAGTGTAGCACCAGACCTGGAATTTTCCATCAAAGATGAACATGGCCAAATGGTATGTCCATATCAGGCCTGGCTTCATGCCAGCTCTGCTCCGTGGAATATTCAGACAGTCTGGCTTGAAGTCAAATCTGACAGGGTGTTCCTGCGAGGAGGTACCCAAGAAACTGGGTCCTCTTGTCCCATGGAGCATCGACCACACTAACCTGTGTGAACAAGCTGAGAAACTCAATGAAAAGAAACCTCAAAGCCACACATTGCTACACCGAATTCCAGCTTTAATTTATATTAAATTCTACTCATTGTGAGACGGATGAGATTTGGCAACTGTGCAACAATGTGACCAGGACAATCAAGATGTAGCACACTTTCCAGAGCCCAGGTTATTCCCAAAAGTAATTTACCTACTACCGCAGCATAACCTTGCATCTTCATGCCAACTGCATAGAACCCTATACACACCCTGGTGTCTGTACTACTTAGCCCATCCTTGCTCACTGGAGTGCTCAGGCTCTTTGGAAATCCCAAGCAGAATTTCATGATGTGTTCATGCCACAATTTGTTGCTGTGGTTGGTGATTGATGTTGCTCCCAGTTTAAGACTGGCATGCAGTGCGGCTGCATGGGTGTTTGTGTGAGTGATTCTTGTCTTAAATAGATACCTGGACTGAAACCACTGGGTCTTATGCCAAGTGGAAATCTGATTGTATAAGACCCAACGATGGCTATGTAAGATGATGGAGCCACTTCTACATTCTCACTGGTATCATGCAAAGCCTCCAGTTATTCCAGTGGCCTGTTCCACACTGCCTTTGTCACTATTTCCACGAACACTGTATCTCATAGGTTGTATTGTTGAGAGTTATATTTGTGTGGTGACTAAAAGTGATGAATGTATTTCTAGGTCTTAGTTGACCAGTCACAACTTCTCTACTATGTGTGCAAATCTATAACCTTCTATATTTTTATTATTATTTATGTGTATGTGGAAGGAGGCCTTATGAATGTATAGGCACCTCATGCATGCAGAAACCAGACGTATAGTCAGTTATGAGCTGTCTGATATGGGTGCTGGGAATTAAACCCAAGTCCTCTGGAAGAGCAGTGAATGTTTTTAATAACTAAGTCAACTCATGTCACTTTTCAAAAGCCTGAGTGGAAGGACCTCCTTCCACTAGATCCTCAGGTAAAGTGCTTGCTGCCTAAGCCTGGTGACACAAATTCAATTCGTGGAACCCATTTAAAGGCAAAAGGAGAGAATCCACTCTACAGGATTGTTCTCTGACTACCCACGTGCCACAGCAAGCATGCACCCACCACCCAGCAATAAGAAAGGGCTTGTTTCAGAAGGCCTGAGTGTAATACAAAAGGCTAGGTTGAAAGCCAAAAGAGCAGGGCTCAGATTGTTGCCTCCTAAGTAGCTGTGTGTCTTTTGTGAAATGATTCATGGTGTGGATGGAGATAGCAGTGATGAGACATGACTAGATTATCTTTGGGATCTTTTCCCACTTCACAGGCTACAACCTCCATTTCTTCATTTTCAAGACAGACACATCCCCAGGGCTCAAAGAAGCACATTGTCGTGGAATTTTAAAACAGATGGAGATGCCAGAAATCCCCAGCCTCTGTGCACACTCCCATAGCAGAAGTGTGGCATGGTCACTGTCACACGATGAGCTAACCCCAAGCTTCTGACCTCAACATCATTAGTGGAAGAACTCTCCAAGACTCTGCTGTGATGTCTAAGGAAAGCCCTTGAGAACATAGCCAGGCAAAATGATGTTTTATCCATAACAAAACTGTTCTTCTGATTCTCAAATATGCACTGAGCCATAGAGGGAAGGCATGATAAGAAAGGCTCTGAGGGATTCTGAGCCCAGCCAGTCTGGTTGCTGTACCATCCTATTGTCGCAGGTGCATTCCCATAAGACAGAAAGCCAGCTGCTCAGCCAGGCAGCCAGTTTACAGAGCTGTGACTCCTATAAACATTGCCCTGCAAATTACATTTGCACTGGGGTCTCTAGAAGGAATTCTGTAAACTGACAAGTACTTAGAGGCCAGGGCATATTCCTCCACAATTACAGTGTGCTGTTCCCATGGGTGTTAATGTTTATAGAAGCCTGGTTAACCTTGCGCAGGACCTGGGACCACAGGGCCCTGTGCACCACTCACTGCAGGCTGAAGAATGCATGCCAGCAACATGTGCACTTAACATAGAGCGGACAATCGTAGCTTGTTCTCAGGGCCAGGGTGAGGTCGCTGGACCTGGCTCACATAGCCTTGGGTCCCTTGATTGCTCGACCAAGGCCTGGAGCTTCATTTTCTCTAACAGCCTTGATTTAATGGACTGTGGTTATTATCCTGATGTTGTACTACTGAGATGTAGTTACACATTCATTTGTAAAAATTTCAAGACCCCCTAGGAAATAAGGGGCTTTGTATAGCTTTGGAACATAACCCAGACATGCTGAGAGTCTGGACAATTGTTTCAAGTAACATGAGCCTGCTTTTTCACTGCATTCACAGGGAGGAAGGCGAGGTGGCGGCACAGCGGCTTGTTCTGAAAAGTTTACAATCTATTGCTTTGGGGTTAAAAAGCAATTAAAAATTAAACTTTTAAAAAAAAAAGTCAATCAGATCTAAGAGGCTATGGATTTAAATCACAGCTAGGGAGTATAGATGTAAATCTATGATAGTCCACAGTTGAAACAGTGATAGACCAACTAAAAGGCGAAATCCTAGGGATACAGATGATGCTTCAGTGGTCCTTGGCGCTTGACGGAGCTCCGGCAGTGAATACGGAGCAGGTGTTGGAATGCGGGAGGCACAGGTAAGAAGAGAGACAACCTGACTGAGGCTGCCTGAACTTTAAATCTAGAGCTGTAAACTTAAGTCACACTCAGACAAACGGGGCCCTGAGGGCTAATGGCCTTGAAACTGAAGGGACACAACTTGACATGCCCAAACATCTTCCCAACCCCAAGAGAAAACCTTCATCTTGATAGTTGCCCTCAGTCTGCCCAGCCCAGGGATTTGCTGGTACCAGAACTCTCTGTGCCTTCTTGAGATGTTACCCCAGCTTTGCCCACCTCCTTCCAAACACTAGATGCAAGCCCACTTTTGTATCGTCTTTTTATCTCAGCTTTCTTTTGGCCAAATGAGTATTAAGCAGCCCTGTCTCCGGGGCTCTTTTCTTCTTGTCAGGCCCACATCTGTCCAGGACCCGTTTACCTCCCAATCTGATTGATCCAGATTGTATTTAGGTTGCAATAAATATATGACATCGATCATATTCATGTTTGATAAATTCCTTAAAAAAAAGAAAGAAATGAAAAGAAATGAAATTTCTGTGGCTTAACTGTAATGATTCCAAAGACACACAGTGTCAACTCTAAAGTGGTCAAAGTGGTCACTTGGTAACTATGACAGGCATGAGTTAATGAATGAACAAGGGAACAATTAAGTGGAAGGTCTCTCCATTACACCCCATTGCACAACAAGAGCCTTTACTTTCAGGAGTCACGTCAGATTCTGAAACCATGATGAGGTGCCATCAAAATTAATGATTGAAGTGTTTGATTTTATATTTTGTATACTTATTCTGTGGGTTAAAAAAAAAGACACAAGCCCTTCCACACTTCCTTTCATTCTGCCAATGGCTGAGGCACAGCAGTCAAGAGAGTTTCATTCTCTGACATCTTGTTTCTGGGTTTTCTCAGGGTTGTTTCTTTCTGTCGTGTAGGGAAGTCCTCTGATTCATAACAGAACCCTCCCTCCATCATCTCCAACCTGGTATGGCAACATCAGCAGTTCCTGTCCGTGGCTTCTGCTGTCTGAAGATGCCCTTTCCTGAATAATGCTAACATTTAGTGCAACTACGGCACAGCTAAGACCCAGAATGGTCACTGGCTGTTCACACTAGGCCCTGTGCTAGACCTGGGCATGCAGATGTGAGCAGACACGAGTGCTAGATCTTGAGCTTCAGCTGCTGTTTCTGGCTTGAATGGTTTGGGTTGGTCCATATAGAAAGCAATCTTGCAGGAGATTACTTCATAGAAGAGTAACCCCCCAAAAAAACAAACAAACAAACAAAACAACAACAACAACAACAACAACAAAAACGGACATGATCCAGCTACCAGGACTCTGTGTCCATGAGAAGATGAAGCCTGACCAAGTGGTACTCAAGAAGTGAGCAACAGGACAGAGCAACAGTTACAGGGGTTTTTCACACACCCCTCCCCCAATCCTTGTGGACTATCAGATGTCACTCAGTACACTGCATAAAGCACATAGACAAACACAGTCCTCACTGTCCACATGCAAAGATGATGGAATAAACATTTCTTTTTTATGCTCTTTAAAGAACTTCAATTCAAGGCTGGAGAATGGCTCAGTGGTTAAGAGCTGACTGTTCTTCCCGAGGTCCTGAGTTCAATTCCCAGCAACCGCATGATGGTTCACAACCATCTGTAATGGAATGTTATACCCTCTTCTGGTGTGTCTGAGTAGAGCAACAGTGAATTCACATATATAAAATAGATAAATCTTCAAAAAAAAAAGATCTTCAAACTTGAGAGGGCTGTATGTAGCTATGTTTTGAGGGTTAGGTTTCTGACTGAAGTTCTATTTCAAATAGATGTCACTATTAGCTAAATTAGGATGTACAGTGACATCACCAGCCCTATCCTGTCCTAATCATCTGGAAAAGACTTCTCAGAGAACAAATATTTCAGCAGCTACTGGGAAAGTGGGACCAAGTCATTTTGTTAAACAAATTAAGTACAGAACATAACTTCTGCGAATTGTTATCTTTAATGTAACTTCCCACTCAGACTAGCCTTCTCTAGACAGGAGTACAAACGAATTTCAGAGCAATGGGTGCCAACCCAGGGATTTTACACATGCTAAGCAGGTACTTTACCACTGAGCCACACCTCTAGCCTCTCAGAAGACATTTTCTCTGTGTTGAATGACATGAACATGGAGGAAATTATTTTGGAGGAGATAGGCTCTTCCAGCTAAGAGATGTCTGAAGATTGTACCACTAGTTCAAGATTTCTACAAACAGTTTGGTTTTATATTCCATGTTTAAAGACACTGACTCTAATTGTGTCTGTCACTGAGACTCTCATCCACAGACAATGAATCTACAGATGTCTGCCAGGTGTATCTGCATCATCAGTTAGCACAGAGCTAACTGTCACTAAAGATTCCAGTCCAATAGTCAAGGAGCGCTCTTCTCCAAAGATGGTTGTTGCCTTTATTCTCAGAAAAACACATGAATCTACTTAGGAGAAAGAACCTAAGGGTCCCAGATTTTATGAGTTAACCATTCAGTTCCCCAGCCCTGCAGTTTCACACCTCTGCGAGCTCTCTCAGCATCAACAAAATGCCAAAGATTTGATGGGGAAATGGTGTTAAGTCTCTTGTTGTTTCAGGAATTTCCCAATATGCATTAAATTAACTTTGGGGCCATGTGAGGCTGGATGGTAGGAAATCACTCCATTGGACACAGATGGCAGCTAATGTTCCCAGCAGCTGTCACACACACAAAATCAGATTGGGATTAGCACTAACCTTCAGAGTGGTCACACCCCGATGGGATGGTTTCTCTGCAATACACACCAAGCTTAGCATAATGTCCCTGAAGCCACATGACCTCGAAGGTCTTGGGAACACTTCATCAAAGAAATCTGAACTTGGGCCGAAATTACAAAGCATCAGGTCCACAGTTAGCAGGAATTTATCTGCTTTTGTGTCAAAGGGTTTTGCATCCACCCTGCTTTGGTCTGACTTGAGTGAGATATTTATAGGCAGGTTGCTTTCTCAGGCAGTCACCCATCTTCAGATCTTGTCCTCACTGAGCACCTGCTGGAACCCAACGTCCACATGCACTAAACGCCCAGGTCACCCATGTCACCATGAACTCTTACATCCATGCCTGGACAGTCTCTGCAAGTAAAACTCTGACCCAGCTGTACCCTTTGTCATCAGATTTATACTTCCTTCCTTCCTTGAGGGGAGGGGCGTATTACCATTTTTCAATTTCTGAGATCCTGATATTTTCACAACTGTGAGATGATGCTCTGATAAGAAGACTTAAGATTCTGTCCTTGACTGGTTGGTTTTTTTTTCTTCTTCTTCTTCTTTTTTTTTAGAAATAACCATGGGTGGTTCAGAGTCCAAAATGAGGATTTAGGAAAAGAATCAAGTTGGGTGATCTGAATTTACGGCAAGATGAGGTGTGACTTTTAATTAGTGAGGTAGATTTTGTTTTATGGCTTATGCACATGGTCTTAAGGCAGTTCTGAGAGCTTTCGTTCCAATAATGCCAATATTGTAGCAATTTGGATGCTAAGTTTACTTAAACAGTCAGTTTTATTACCTGTCATTATAGCTTGCATGAGACCCCTGCAGGCAAAGTTCTAGAAGGAAAAAGTTTTCCTTTAACTCAAAATTCTTACCCTTTGAAGATGCACTATCCTCTACGATTCTCAAGACTGGTCAAGAAACCAGGGCTCTTCTGCCTACTTTTCCACCTTTGTAAGAACTTGGTAACCAGCTTCCTCCCATTATCATCATTCATATTCCCAAAGATTATGGTTTATTTTGTAAGAAGGCTAAAAACTCAGCCAGTCAAGTAAAACGAAGTTTCTTTCCCACCCCATTCTACGCACATCATCCCAAAACAGCTTCCACAGGCTCCAGAATGTGGGAGCTATGAGCGCCTCAGTCTCTCTGACTCCTCCCTCATCCCACCCTAGCTCCTGTGCTCCCTGCCATCTTGTATCTAATCATAGCTGCCCGGCACCTGCTAACACAGCCATAAGACAGCCAATAAGGTAAAGAGAGAAGAAAATGCTGATTTTTTTTTCTTTTTTTAAGCACCAAGCTTTGCGGATCAAACTGTTTCTTTGATTCTGTTTGAATTCTTCTCGCCAGTGTATAGCTGCAAGCAGCCTAAGAAGTATGGCTTAACACCCAAGCATGCATCCAGGTAAAAACACAAGATTTTGTTATTAAGGTAAAAAAAAAAAAAAAAAAAGGAGAGGACATTGCAGGGAAACAAGCAGACTACAACATACAAATTCTTTAGGACACTGTTTTCCCCCAGTGTGATAGATGACTTTAGTTATGCTCCAAGGAATTAGGGGAAGGAAGCTGACCACATCTGGGAGAAAGGAAAACAGCCAAAAGACACTAGTCATGATATGACAGGAAAGAGGTGACTGGCCGAGGAGGTCCAGTTGGAACAGACTTATGTAACATCTAGGCTTTCACCAGGAAATCCCCAAACTGGCTATGCTGAGCATCAGGCTCTGTTGAATGAGTGCAGTCTGCTGGTTCTTACACGTCAAAGGAGAGAACAACCTAGAAAACTGGAGAAGCCTGGGTTGTCTAGGCTTAAGCTGGTCTCTCAGTTCCTCGAGCCAGATTCCCAGTTCCCAAAGACAACCTTTCTGTTCCGACATGTTTGGTTTTTAACAAATGGCAAGAGACCAGCGAGGGATCATGGCTGCGGGCGCGAACAGTGGAAGAGCATATGTGGGATTACTAGGAAACACGTTGGAGGGAATCATTAAACTCCCTGTGGTACCTTCTTGGCAAAAGCTAGAGAGTTAGCACTGTCATTATGCCACAAAGGGAGGAGAGTGTTTAATAAGTTTAAGATCAAGAAATTCTACATCTGGCCGATCACCACACCATGTGGATTGATGTCTCTGACTCAGGAAATACCATTTGACCATGAGGAACAACTGCTCTCTCCTCCAGCACCAGTCAGTGCCTAACACTTAAGAAGTCAGCCCTCCTGTTACTAAGAGTCTCCAAGTCTCAGGAGCCCAGAACATTAAGCTGAGAACAGTCTTTCACATGCATACGTGTTGATTATCACTAGTGTGTGTGTTTTAAGTTGGCCTTAAAAGAAAATGTGAATATTAGAAAACTTGAAATTGTGGAAGATGTGTCTTGACCATGTTTCTGAGCCAAATATTTATATTTTTTAAAAGGACCAACCACATACAGAGAACAAACGTTTAAATGCCTGCATTTAGGGAAATTTCAGAACCAAAAGAATGAGGGGAGAGTTAAACACAGTGAAGAGCATAATTATGCATCAGATTTCCCCATTCTTTCTTCTCTTCCTCCTCTGACCTGCCTACTCCCTCTGTCCTCTCCTCTCCCCTCCTTCCCACCTTTCTCCTTTTTTTTTTCTCCTCCTGCTCTGAGACAAGGTCTCTATATGTAGTCTCCAGCTACATACCCTCGATATCTTCCAACTGGCAATCTTCTTGCCTCAGTCTCCTGAATATTTGGATGACAGACATGCCATGTGCCACCGCGCTCCATTTGGTATCACATTTAACACAATCAAAGCAGATAGTGCAGAAAACAGCAAGATGGTGTGACATCGCATGTTAGAAAAGATGAGAGCACAGCTCAGAGAAACCCAAGATTACAAATTCTGAACACTGGTGTAATGTCACCTTAGGGTGTGTAATCTCAGATATGGAGGCTGAAGCAAGAGAATTGTGAGTCAGAGCCCAGCTTACACTGCACAGAAAGTGTTTGTCAGGTTATTGTAGTAGTAGCAGCAGTAGTAGTAGTAATATGATAGAAGGGCCATGGATAAGGCAGAATAGTAAATCATTTGCCTACATGACCAAAGTCCTGGGTTCAGTTCTAAGAGAAAACACAGATGTTGGGAGAGGGGAAGAAAGGGGGGGAGGGGAGAGAGAGAGAATGAACCTAGCTCATATCAACCAAATAATTAAAATCAACCCAATTCTTAAAGATATGCCTGAGACGCTGGAGAGATGGCCTAGGGGTACAAAAATATTATCCCTGCAAATTTAATCACTTGATTTCAGATATTCAGAACTCACATAAAGAGCTGAATGCTAAAAGTCTGTGGAGATGGAAGGTGGGAAAGGAGTCACAAGCTAGCCAGAGCATTCAGCAAAGTGACAGAAACAAAAAAAGCTCTACCCAAGAAACCAAGTGGACCCTCAGGGATCACGTCCCTGAAGGAAGTTCACTCTTCCCTCCAAGCACAGCTACCAGCTGCCAAGGCTTCTCAGTTAGAGGAGGGGCTTCAGGAGCCGCTCCCCTGCCCATGCCAGGACATTGGCTGGCTTGGTCTTGTGTATGTTTTGTGTATGAAGTCACAGGAACTCATGAAAATTCAATAAGTCCTGCCATGCCCAGGGCACATTTCCCCTCAGATACTCACTGCCTCTGGCTCTTACAGTCATCTATATCCTCTTCCTTGCTGGTTCCTGCAGAAGTATGATATAGCCACCCCCTTTAGAACTAAGCCCTCTGCCATCTCTTATTTTCCACACCCTCAATACTTGTGGGTCTCTGTCTACTGCAAAACGTAGTTTCTCTGATAAAATGCACTAATCTATGAGCACAAAGATAAGAACTTAGGGGGTAATTGGGGTGGACTTGATCAATCACACTATATGCATGTGTGAAATCCCAATTAAAAATATGAAGCACACATCACGTACATATATAAGTAAGGGCACTGCCTATGTTAATTGTTTTAAGGTTTATTTGTGTCAGGCATGTATTTTGGGTTTTGGATAAACTACTATTTATTGCATTGTAGTTTTTCTTGCCTTTTTGTTCATAAACAAGTACCTGAAGAAATGGTAACCTCTCAAGGATTTTGAATAAATGTATTTAACTTAATGATTAAAAATAGAAATGGAGACGATACTTTCCAACTCATTCTAAAATGTCATTATTACTCTGACACCAAAACTAGACAAATATCATAGGAATAAAAATACAAAAATCCTCAACAAAACACTTGGTAAACCAAGCCTAACAACATAAAAATGGTTAGTACCTTTATCGGGAGTTGTTTATCCTGCAATTGCCAATATTCATCTGACACATAAAAATTCTTAATATGAAACATTGTATTTAATGCAATGAAATACAAATCCAAATTTCAATAGATGCAGAAAAAAAGATCCTTTTTAAGAATCTAATATCTTGTGTTGCATGTGAGTTGCCAGACAACTTAGGGATAGCTGGAAACTGTCAGTGGATGAAAACTATGCAAAACAACAGATAACTTCATGCTGGCAGCTTTCCCTCTAAAATCAAAGTAAAACCTAGAATTCCCTGTTCACCATTTCTATCCCACACAGACTACAAGCATTTCTAATCAGGCAATTATGTAAGACAATGAAATCAAGTGCATCAGAGTGTTGTATAGAAGGTTCCTCTGAATTGAATCCCTCCCTCCAAGGGAGTGAGGAGGGGCCCCTGAGACCCTGGAGATAAACAAAAATGTCACATATCTGGGAAAGTGAGAATTTGCAAGATTCTCAAAGGCCCCCTCCCAGATTTGTTGGGGAGGAGACTCTGGCCAGTGAGCTTTGAGAGGGGATTCTATGTCCTATCGAGCTGCGTGTGACTTGGGAAGAAAGCTTGGGGTTTGTAGCTTTTGTGAGTCATCCCGTGTCTATGTGGGCGGAACAGTGCTGCAGTGTTGGAGCCATCCCTTCTCCTGTAAGGAATGCCTCACCCATACTCTTGTTAGTAACTGTAATAAAAACTCACCGGTTCACCAAGTTGGGCTTTGGTTCGATTGCTACTTCAGTCTGCTCTGGGGTCACAGTCTGAGGTGAATAACATCTGTGTGGTACAACTCCTCAGGAAAAGTCTCTCACACAACACTGGTCTGAAGGAGCTAGATCATCTTCACCTGCTAATGTAAATTAGCTTGGTGGCCTGGTTTTGTGATGGAACCCCACCCCCCTACAAAACTATTCAAAGCAATGACTACAGAAAGAGCTCTCAAAAGGCAAGGTCATTATATAAAACTACACTTCCACAAAGTAATTACTAGAAAAGAAGTTAAAGAGTAAATCCATTGAAAACAGTATCAAAAAGAACAAGATGTTTCGGACTATATTTAATAACAATAACAAAAATTCAAAAGTTACATCCCATGAACTATAAAACTATTTTCAGTGCTAAAGGGTAGAAAGACAACTAGGTTCATGCATTAGAGACTTTAGATTGTTAGTATGACAGTACTCAAACACAGACTCAATGAATTCCAGCTGATATTCTCCTAGTTTTAGATGTCCATTTAACACAGCCTAGAGTAACCTAAGAAGAGTCTCCATTGAAGGATTGCCCAGATCTGATAGGCCTGTGGCAGATTGTCTTGATTGCTAATGTATGAGGGACAGGTCCACTGTGAGCGGTACCATCCCTAGGCAGGTGACCCTGAGCTATATAAAAAAAAAAGCTATATAAGAAAGCTAGCTAAGCATGAGAGCCAGGGAGCAAGCCAGTAAGCATTTCTGTTACAAGTTCCTGCTTGAGATTCTGCCCTGACTTCCCTCAATAATGGATTGTGGCCTGGAAACGTAATCCAAATAAACCCTTTCCTTCCCTGAGTTGCATTAAGTCAGTGTGTTGTAGTACAGCAGCAAAAGGGAAACAAAGCCAGATACTTCCATAGAAATTGGTATGGTGATCCCAAATTTAACACAGAAGCTCAATAGATCCAGAATATCCAGGACAATTTTGAAACATACAGGTAAAAAATGTAGGACTCATTTCCAAATTTAAAACAAAGCAAAAACAATGAAGACAGCAGAGATGAACAAAAATACAGACAGAGTGATGGAGAAAGAAAGAAAGGAACAAGCCCACATATGGGTTTTCCATGGGCTTTCAACATGACTGCCAAAGCCATTCAGTTGGGAAGGAATAGTCTTTTCCACATAAAGAACTAAGAGGTAACCAGATGCAAAGGATACAGTAAAGCCCTTTCTCACATCATATGTTAAATGTATCAGACTAAGTATCTAAATGTAGGAGCTGAAACTATAAAACTCATTGAAGAAACTGCCATGGTCTGGTGGTGTCCCCGAGATTCATACGTTGGAAACTCAACTCCCAAAACAACAGGAGGAGATATAAGTCCTAAAGAGGCATCAAAAATGGACTGGTGTTGGCCATGAGAGTGGCCACAGTAGTGGATTGGCTCTTGTGCCTGTTTACGGTGTAAAAGGTAAGGATCACCCCTGCTTGCTCTTCTGAATTCTGCCATGTGAGGACACGGAAATGCTGGCACCTAGTCTCTGCATTCCTAGCCTACAAAACTGTGAGAAAACAAATGTCTCTTCTGTGTAAATTATCTAGTGCATGATGTTACATTACAGCCAACCAAGACGGAGCAAGACATCAGTCATAAATCTACTTGATGACTCACGTGGCAAAGATTGTTTTCTATGTGACATCAAAGGCAAAAGGAATAAATGAAAAAAATACATGATTGGAGCTTCATCAAAATTAAGAACTCAAGAACCAAAATTGGGAATGTAATTGCTTCAAAGAACACAATTGAGAAATTGAGATATGACCTGTAGAATGGGAGCTACTTGGAAATCCCATAACTGGTGCGTATCTCAGACTAGGACATGAAAGAACTCTCACAACTTGTTGAAACAAGCCAACCAACCAACATATCTCGACATATCTCAAGAATGCATTAAAATGGCCTACAAACACATGAAACTATGCTTAACAATATTATTTATGAGGGAAATGGAAATCAAAGCCACAAAGGGCCACACCCAATGAGATGACTATCATCAAATAATCAGATTTGTAGGTTGATAGTACCAGGCAAGAAGATTTTTCTGTGGCACACACCCCAAATCCAATCAGGAAGTAACTGATTATAGATCAGCGTTATGGCAAGAATCCTCTTGTTAGTGTGGTCAGTAGTGACTGCAGAGACTCACAACTGGCCAAAGTGTTGAGAGTAAGTGAATGTGAGTAGCCAGTCATAAATGGGATACTTGTATCATCACCTCTAAGACTTGGGGACCATTTCAGGAAAGGGAGCAAAAAGACTATATAAACTGGAAGAAGAAGGGCCAGTGTAGAATGCTGAATTCTAGGTTAGGCATGGCTGTCTTGAACTCATGGCAGCTCTGACATTCTCTTCAAGATTGGGCCCATCAGCACCCTGCCTTAGAGGGGCAGTCCTCATGGGGCCCTATGCCTCCTGGAGGGTTTATGTGCAGTTAAAGGTTTATGGGGTAGGGAGAAAGATTTCCTTCAATGGTATAGCCCTTGGTAAGTTGCCTATGTGCCTATGAATAACACCACATCCAGATTCCCCTCTCTTTCTCTCTCTCTCTCTCTCTCTCTCTCTCACACACACACACACACACACACACTCACACACACACACACACACACACTCACTCACATCAAAAGAATATAAAAAGAAGCTAATTGGGAAGAGGAAGAGAATTAACAGGAGTGGGAGGGAGACAGTGGAGATATGGAAGGTGATTATGTATGTGTATGCATAAAAACACCATAATGAAACCCATTATTATGTATAATTAATATATGCTAGTAAAAAACACTAAAACAAAAAATTATCAGATAACAAAGTGTGGGTGAGACTGTGGAGAAAATGGAGGTCTCATAAACTCTGATGTGAGAGTTAAATGCCGCACCATTTTGGTAAACGGTCCAGCACTTCCTCAAAACATAAACAATGATCTTCTCCTGAGATTTACCCAAGGAAGGTGAAGACGTGCATGCACAAAAGCTTCCATATGGAAACTCAAGGAAAATTTACCCATTATATTCAAAAGGAATAGACAACCCAAATGCTCATCAAATTGTGAATTACAAACAGTGAGTTACTACTTAACTCCTAAAATGACACACCCATCCATGCTATGACATGGATTATCATGCAACTGAAAAGAACAAGTCACAGAGGACCAGGACAAACACCATTCCACCCTATGGGATGCCCAGAACATACAAGTCAACAGAGAGAGAAACAGGCACTGCCCTAGGATGGTAAGAAGTGAGAGGGTAGGAGTTGAGTAGTGTGAAGTTATTTAGGGATGCTTAAAATGTTCTAAAATTGACTGTGGTGGTTGTAGACACGTCTGACAGACTGAGAACCAGTGGTTTCCTCCACTTCATAGGTAAATTTTATGTTCTGTGTCTTACATCCCAACCAACAGAAGCATCCTAATCTAATAAAGGGGCATCATCAAAAGACTAAAACAAATACCAAATTAAGTTCCCATTAAATCAGAATAACATTGTTGCATGCTGATTCTACTACCATTCAAGTTTGTGTGTTCTCCATGTACATGCAAGTCGGTGAATTAAGAAAATACATAAAGATCTAGGTGTTGAAGAAGGAAAGAGAAAATGATATCAATATTTTCTTTATTAGTGGATATATCATGACATTTCAGACATGGATAGCAAGCACTTTAACCATATTCACCCACGTTTCTCCCTTCTTCCCATGGCCCCCTTCTATTCTCTAGCAGGTTTCTATTTTCACGTGTGTTTCTGATGAGTCTACATGTAAGGAAAAACAGATGGCAGTTATCTTTCTCAGTATTATTTTTTCTAACATAGTCTAGGAAGTTTTTGTTAGTTTGATTGATTGATTGATTGATTGATTGGTTGGTTTGGTTTCATTCTTGGTTTTTCATGACAGGGCTACTCTGCATAGCCACAGCTGTACTAGAACTCCCTTTATAGACCAGGCTAGGCTTGAACTCAGAGACCACCTGCCTCTGTCTCTAGAGTGCTGTGATTAAAGGCATTTATCACCAATGTCTGCCTTATCATAGGTATGCTACATGGTAATGAATATCTAGCAAATTTAAGAAAATTCACTAAAATCTATTAAAGCAATTAAAAAGAATCCAGAAAAAATTATATCACCATGGAATAATTTTTCTAGTACACCAATATTAATCTGCTAGAAAATGTCTTGGGGGAAAAATCCACTTTACAGTAAATGTAAGTACTAGCAATTAACTAAAAAATTAATGTGTAAATCCCTATATATGCACAAAACTATGAAATATAAAGAACTCAAAAGGGCAAAGTAAATCAAGAGAGAACCCTTTTTTGAGCAAGAAAACTTCACCTTGTAAAGATTTGAGTTCCATCCAAATCAACAAATTCAAATAACTCATATCTGAACCACTGGGGAAGTTTCTAAAATATAACAAGCTAATTCTGAAGTTCCTGGGGAGAGAGAGAAAAGTATGAGCGAATAACCAAGAAAAAAAATGTTGACAAAGCAGAATGATGGAGACAGCAAGCTGTCCATGTGTTGTTCAAATGTTCACGCCTTGTTTGGATCATTTCGAAGGATGAATTCATGCATTCCTTGCATCCTATAATACACCCTACTTGCTTGCTATCCTGACTAGTCTTATGTCAGACAGAAACTGGAGTCATCTGAATGGAGGGAACCTCAAGTGAAAAAATGCTTCCATATGATCCAGGGCATTTTCTTAATTAGTAAGTGATGGGGGAGGGCCTTGCCCATTGTGAGTGATGACATCCCTGGGTTCTAGGATCTTTAAGAAAGCAGGCTGAGCAAGCCATGAGAAGCTTTGACAGACATAACATTGAAAGGGTTGTGGGAGGACTTTGGAACGTTGGGCTAGAAAAGCCCTTGAGGATTGAGAGCTCAGTGAGCTGTTCTGTGGAGCTTGGAAGATAAGAAGGTTGAAAGCAGTGCAGAAGATGGAGGCCCGGCTTGTGACAGAGGGAAGCAAACACTCTACTGGGCTTTTTGTGTGAAGAGTTAATGGTTTCTGGTCAGCTAGAGTTGAATAATCAGCTCTGATTGACAAGAGACCAGAACCACTAAAGTAAAAGCTTTGCTTTGCTGGGACAAGGGATGCTGCTCAGCTGGACTGAAGATTCAACTGTGATTAGCAAAGAGACCAGCATCATTGAGGTGAAATCTTCTGGGAAGTGTTTCCTCAGGGTCAGCATACAGAAGCTGTGTTGCAGAAGTGGCCAAGTTTGTACAGCCAACTTGGTGGGATAAGAGTCACTCAGGCAATACTGGCTTTTATGACCTGAGGGGTCATAGAGAGCAGCTGAGGCTGGCACTGGATGGCAGGGCTGGAGTTCCTGAAGAAAGCCCAGGAGTGACTGTTGGTGAAAGTGCAGCCTAGGTGCATCAAGGGAGCCCAACATTTTTTTTTTGAAGCTTTTCGGGAAAATTGCTACAAGGGTTTCCCTACAAGTGGCAGCCCCACCGAAATCAAAGCAGAAGTCTTCTGGAGGTAGCATCCAACCTGTTGCTCACTGCAAGACAGTAACCACATCCATGACAGCCTCCACAGCGTGTGCTGGTCACGGCTGGATTCTGATTGTTGTTCGGGGCTGCAGAAATCAATATTAACTAGAAACTTCTGAGTTTCCCAACTCACTGTCCTGCCTCATTTCCCACAGGCCAGAAGGTGTTAGACCTTCAGGCCTCTTCCCCTTGGAAGACCGGGCTTTCGTTTGGTTTGAAACATGCTTAAAGAGAGCTTAAGAGGAAACTGGAGCCAATGTCCTAAGTGAAAATGGCCTTTTTCATACACATTTACAAGAAGCTTTGTGTAAATAAATGGGAAATATTTCCAAGGCACTCTGCGCAGACCTCTGGCATGTTCACATTTGTCTGCAATTATTTTAATTATTTGTTTACATGCCCCAGCTTAATGCTTGTCAAACAGTAGACACTCCATAAATATTTATTGAAGAGATAAAAATGAGAGAGAGAGATTCCCATCATTACGAGACAGGACCATTATCTGCTGTTTCACTGACAGGCGCTTTGAAGATTAGCTTTTGTTTAAAATCACATGTGGCCAGTCGGGATCTTGCAAACATTACCACTGGGGGAACCCTTCCAGGTCATTCCTCTGCAATGGACAAACTCTCCAAGTTCCCTGCCCCTTTGATACTCAGAGATTTCCTCGCTCAGACACACACGTCTTCCATTCACACCATCATGATCCAGGCAGTAGGAGTCTCGTCTCTCACCTCTTTCCTTTGGCAGCTTCAAGTCATAATACGCAGGGTAATACGCACATCTTCAGTTCCCCCTCGCCTGCTTAGGCTTTCATTTCCTTAGTTAGGCTCCCACTTCTATGAAAATCAGCCTTGGGTCCTGTTCTTCCTCACTCCACAGGCATGGTCTTTTTCTCCCAGCATCTGTGTCTCCTACACTCCCTGCCACCAAATGCACTCTTGGCCATCTAAGGGGCATCTTCCATTAACAGGTCTCAGGCCACTTTCTTTAGACGTAAATATGTGCCTTCTGAGTTAAAAATCATGCTGATTTCCTATTACAATGCCCTTTCAATAACAAAGGCAGAGAGCTTATGGTAATATTTGCCAACATGGGAAGGTAATAACGCACAAGGCGTCACTGCTGCCTGATGGGGAAGTAGAACCGCTCCTGGAAGGCATGTGCATATTCACAGGGCATGTGGAATTCACTTGCGATTTTGGGGGCTAAACAAAAAAGGAAAGGTTATGGTTTGATGCCAGCATATTTGTGCGTCATTGATAAGAGGCTCAACTGTGCTGGTTAGTTTTTTTGTCAACCAGGCACAAACTAGAGTCATCTGAGAAGAGGGAACCATAATTGAGAAAATAAAAGTATCTTCATTAGATTGTCCTATAGGCAAGTCTGTGGGGCTTTTTCTTGTTTAACGATTGATGTGGAAGGACCCAGGGGCTGAGGACTGTGCTCCCCCCGCCCCCAGCGGGTGCTCCTGAGTTGTATAAGGAAGCAAGCTGAGCAAGTCATGGGGAGCAAGCCAGTAAGTGGCATCCTTTCAGCCTCTGCTTCAGCTCCTGTGTCCAGGTTCCTGCCTTGAGGGCCGGTGACAAAGGACCATGGTTTCGAAGGGTGAACTAAATAAACTCTTTTTTCCCTGTCTTAGTTTGTTTCTTGTTGCTATAATTAAAAAAAAATCACTATTAGCAAGCAGTAATCAGGGAGGGAAGTTTATTTCATCTCATGTGTTATAACCCAACATAAAGAGAAGTCATGGTGGAAACTAGAGGCAAGAACGTGGACTCGGGAACTAGGAGTCATGGAGAAATGCTAGTTACTGTGGCTTACTCAGCTAGCTTTATTTTACAACCCTAGATCACATCCCCAGGGGTTATAACAGTGCTCCAGCCAATCTGATCAAGGCATTTTCTCGATTGAAGTTCCCCTGTTCTCAGACAATACCAGCTTGTGCCACGTTGATAATGACCCCTTTAGGTTTATATATTTGCAAGCTTAGTTCCCAGTTGATGGGCTGTTGGGAAGCATTCGGATATGTCCCCTTGTTAGAGTAGTTCTGTCCTTGTTGGCGGTTGTTCGTATCGCTAGGGTTAGGCTTTCAAGTTTCAAAAGCCCAGTCCCCCTGTCTTCCTTTCTGCTTGCTGCTTTTGGGTCAGCAGTACTCAGCTACTGCTCCCGTGCCATACCTATTTGCTTCCTGAAGTGATGATAAGGAACTAAACCTCTGAATTTGTTAGCAAGCACCCAGTTAGATGCTTTCTTTTATGAGAGTTGCCTTGGTCATGGTGTCTCTTCAAAGTAATTGAACAGTAACCAAGACACATGAATTTTTGACATGGTTAATTTTTTCAGTATTATATGAACAGATGTCAGTGATGGATAGATGACTTAGCAGTAAAGAGCATGTACTGCCCTTTCAGAAGGCCTGAGTTCAATTCACAACACCCACATCTGGCAGCTACCAAGCACCTATAACCCAAGATGCAAGGGATTAGACTCCCTCTTCTGGCCTCCAATGGCACTGCACTCAATATGCACATACTCTAAAACCATAGTAAAAAATTAAAAATAAAAATATTTTAAAATAAACATCTTTCAGTGTATATGTGGCCACTCACATGAACAGAAGTTGTGTTGAGCTTATTTCACTAACGATATGTGTAGTGGCTTGAACGCTCTGTGTTGTGGGTCTTTATTAGGTCCTCTACATACATGCTGTGGTTGTTTAGCTTGAGGTTTTGTGTGTGTGTGGGTGGGACTCCTAACAGTGCAAGAGGGGGGAGGGTGTTTCTGACTCTTGTCTGCTCTTGGGACCCTTTCCCTCCTACTAGGTTGTCACATCCAGCCTTGCTATAAGGGTTTATGTCTAGTCTTATTGCATCTTGTTATGCCATGTTTGGTTGCTATCACTGGGAAGCCTACTCTTTTCTGAAGGGGAACAGATGAGCAGTGAATATTGGAGAGTAGCAGGCTGTGCTGGTGGGGAACTGGGAGGAGTAAAGAGAGTACAGTCAGGATGTATTATACGAGAGAAGGAAAATCAAGAATGACCCCCATAGCCTCACATATTCAAATACTTAGTGAATGGCATGAGGTGGTGTTGCCTTGTTGGAGTAGATGTGGTCTTGTTGGAGTACGTGTGGCCATGTTAAAGAAAATATGTCACTACAGCAGGGTGGGTTGGGGAACGGCAGGGACAGGAGACTTTAGGATTTCTAAAGCCTAAGCCAGCCCCAGTGTTTTCTCTCGCTTCCTGTAGCCTGTCCATCCAGATGTAGAACTCTCAGCTACTTCTCCAGGATCATGTCTGCCTGTATGCCGCCATGCTTCCTTCCATGATTACAATGAATTAGACCCATGAACTGTAAGCAAGCTCCAATTAAACAATCTCCTTTTATAAAGGTGGCCATAGTCATGGTGTCTGTCTCTCTGCAGCAATAGAGCATGGAATATACCTTCGATAGTTTCTGTCCCCATTTTATTACAGATATACACCAAGCTCTCCAAGTTTTGGCTATCACAAATTGTGTTGCTCTGTGTGTGTGTGTGTGTGTGTGTGTGTGTGTGTGTACCTATTCTGCTGAATTCCATTGCAAGATCAAAAAAATACCATGCCTAAGAATTGCACAAACATAACACAAATTGACCAGGAAAAAAATCATATAAATGTTCTACATACACATGAGAGCCACAAAAGGGAAAATGAAGACCCTCCCCACCCTGGAAATAGAAATCTCTAAGTATCATACTTAAGATTAAATAAAGAAAGTTTGTTGTGGGAAAATAATCAAAACATATGAGAAAAACAAAGTGAAATGAGAGATATTTTAGTCGTGTTTATACACTTAATTTTCAGCCTTGACTTCCTCTCTCTGGTTATTTGAAAATGTTCCCTTTCTCTTGGTTTAGCAGGGAGCATGTTCCCTGGAAATTTCATCAGCTAGTTTCAAGAAGATAGAGGCTCTACCCTGCCCTGCACATATTAACTTATAACAGCCCCCAGTCCTTAGCAGAACTCACACCATATTAGAGGCACCATTCTAACATTAAAACCTAGCACATGGGTCCCTACACCTATCAAAATAAGAGCAAAGATGCAATTCCTCAAAGAATTGGTCCATAGTTTCAGGATCCAAGAAAATTACTAACTATACTAATCTTGTTTTATTGGTTGCTGTAGTTCTGCCTCGTGCTGTTTTTGCTTACTGAATTATATCGAACAGGATGTTATTTCTGTGCAAAAAAAGACTGTAAGGATCAGGGCCTCCATGATTTGGGAAATTCCCTATAGATCGGCTGGCTGGCTATAAAGTCTTTGGCTTTAAGAGTTCCGTGTATGTTCTCTGGTGGACTTAATTTGTAATAGTTTCTTTCTTTGTGTTTGTTTGTTTGTCTTTTTGAGACAGGGTTTCTCTGTGTAGCCCTGGCTGTCCTGGAACTCACTCTGTAGACCAGGCTGGCCTCAAACTCAGAAATCAGCCTGTCTCTGCCTCTCAAGTAATGGATAGTTTCTTAAGCACATCTAACTCAGAATAACCCTCATCCCAAAGAAACAAACTTTGAGGAGGCATGTTCTAGCTTTGGTTGGAACTATGACACACTCACAAAGCAATGTGCTGATCTTCCAGCCACCCAGCACGGCTACTCCACATCCTAGGGAATTCTTGATGCACAGGAGCAGGAGGATGCAGTAATGGTCCATTTACCTTCCCCTTCTGAATTAAACTGAGCACCCTTCCATAGAGTGAGTGATCATTTGGCTGTTCCCTCTGGTCTGGTCATGCTTTAGCTGTTTGCTTAATAATGGGAATTTCCTCTCACCCTATCTGCCATCTTTTCATCACTTTTACTGAATAAATCAATCTCTCCATTATAAAAATGTGTAATTAGATGTTTGTATAGCCACTGGGTTGTGCAGCCATCACCTCTACCTCATTCCACAACACTTTCATTGCCCCCAAAGTTGCCTGCTACCATTCACTGCAGAGCCCTCATCAGATCTCCGTTCACCTCAGCTGAAGAGCAACTGCTAGTCTATTTCCCATCCCTAAAGATTTGCCTGTGTTCAACCTTGCACATCACCAGAGTCATGAAATATGTGGTCTTTGTTTCTACCTATTTTTATTTAGCATACAATTTTCAAGGTCACAGTTGAATAATACTCCATTGTGTGAAGTATCACAGATCACTTGCTCATTTAGGTGATGGACATCTGGTTGTAACCGCTTCTTGACTTCATAAATAATGCCACCCAGAGCCTTCACTATCAGGGAGGTGTCTACTTTGAATTCTCTTTACCATGTCCCAGGGGCAAAGTTGCTTGTTCACACGTAACTCATATTTAAATTTAAATATGTGATCTCTTGTCTAAATGTTCTTAATTAAAAAAAAAAAAAACAATCTGGGGTTTTATTTCCTTTGGGGGGAGGTAGTTCCTTTGGTGTTAGTTAGTCTGTTTTTTGTTTTTTTGGGGGGAGGGGTTAACTCAAGTTAAAAAGATAAAAACACTTTCCCACTCCAAGGTCATGAAAATGTTCCTTTGAGTTGTTTCCTCAAAGCTTCCCTGGTTGGTCTTCCACGTCTAAGCCCATAGCCCATCTGGAGCTGATTTTGTGTATGGTGTGAGAAAGGAGCTAGGGAGGTTTGCTTTTCCGTGCATCCACCCATGGATCCCGCATAGAGTCTGAAGCACAGTCTTTCCCTCGCTGTTATTTCTAATTACCATTCTTCTGATTCCTATTGGTTTGGTATTCAATCTAGAGTACAGGTGCTTTTGCAAACGGCCACACTGAGCCAGACTCTCATGCCCTTCATGCATGGGACATGTTTTATATTTGTGCTCATTTGTTTTAACTAAACATTGGAACTTGCCTTTTATTTCTGATAACTTTTGTCATATTATTTTCACTCTATTGTTTCCTCTATATAGAAATTTAAAAATTTTTGTGTTGTATTTTGATAGCTTTGCTGTATGTAACAGGCTTAATCAGCATGCATTGTAATTTTTTTCACTCAAAATACTTAAAACATTGAAGAATCCCAGGCCTTGAATAGTCCTTGAATCAAGGCATTAAAGGACATCACTGAGGGAAGACCTGATGACCCACCAGTCCTCGGCTTGTCCTGCTATACTTCCTCCGTGCATTCCCCTCTCTGTGGTTTGGTACACTTTAGTATGCCAATGTACTGCCCTAAAATCACTGCATAAATTCCCTACTGTGCCCAAATACAAATCCAACAACACGGTCATTCCAGCAAGTCATAGACTTTTCCAAGGAAGCTTACACCTGTGCCAGCTCCTCCAGAAGGAAGAGAACCTCCCTAGCCAATCAAACTCACCGGGAATCCCTACCCTAAGCCACCATCACTAGTCCAGAGCAGAAAAACTTCCTTGCACTCACCCTTGAATCATTCCCTCCCAACCATCTGCAGTGGCTTCCTCGGTGTGGAATGAGGCCTCATGCTCCTGCTGCCACGCCCTTCCTTCATGGGGGGGGGGGGGGGGCGCGGGGGCCTTCCCTTGTGGTGAGCTCTAACATAAAATAACCTCTTTCTTCTTTCCAAGTTGCTTTAGTGGAGATTTTCTATCACAGCTACAGGAAAGTAATGGCTACCGTGAAGCGGTGAGTTTATTGAAGTTCCTTACAAGCATGGGGTGAGGGCTGACTTAGAGGGATACAGGTGATACAAGGGTTATCTCATCACCAAAATTCCCTCTCAATCAAGAAAATGGCATCCCTGGTGCTGCCTATGTAGCTATAAGGCAGCTCAATACAACAGTCTCCTCTCCCTGAAGAAGGGGGCCTTGTGACTGTGGTCAGTTTCCTAAAATCTGTGAGATTCCTGTGTTTCCTGAGCCTCCCTACAGGACAGACATTTCAATTCTGAAGAAATAATGATACCACACAATTAAAAAGAAAATAAAAAGAATAAGGACCAATACGTTAGCACACACAGAGATAAGCAGCCATGTTCATACACTATAAATGGAAGAGTAGATCATTACCATGGCAATGGACTCATTTTGGCAAGATGTCCCAAACAACTTGGAAAATGTGTGTCCCCTTTATCCCCACTCTGCACTAAGAAATATATGCCAAGTAAAAGGCCACATATGTTCATTAAACACAGCAGGCACGAGCAGAAAACTGTGATGAGTCAAAGCATTAAAAAGCAAAGAACTTACACTATAAACTTACACTGAAACTATAGCTTGTCCATGTGCTAGAACACCATGCAGCTACACTAAAACTATAGCGTGTCCATGTGCTGGAACACCATACAGCTAAACTATAGCGTGTCCATGTGCTAGAACACCATGCAGCTAAACTATAGCGTGTCCGTGTGCTGGAACACCATGCAGCTACACTAAAACTATAGTGTGTCCGTGTGCTGGAACACCATGCAGCTGCCCGGACTTCTATGTTAAAGTTCATGTATCAATTTGTGACGATGCTTGAAGTACAGAAACAATTTTATAAGAGTAAATTTTATAAAAGAAAAGTATCATGATTCCCACCTGTGTTAATGGGATGTGTGTGTGTGTGTGTGTGTGTGTGTGTGCACGCACGCACGCGTGTCCACAACCTACAGAATTAAAGATATGTAAATGCCTGGAAGACTGTGTACTAAACATAAATAGTTGCTATTCATAGAAAAAGGTGTTGTGAATTGTTTTTCTAATTTTTCTTTAAGAAATACAAACAGGACTCTTGATTGTCTCAGCTACTTCCTAGGGTAATTCACCACAATTTATACAAGTTTTCCATCACCTTGGACAAATTCATGAGAACCTTGTCTCACAAGAAAAAAAAAATTTTTTTAAGAATTCAGGATATAACTCAGACTGGCAAAGAACCTGCCTAGTGTGTCCAAGATCCTAGGCTCAATCTGCAGCAACATAAAAAAAAGGAAGAAAAGAAAAAAATCATAATAAAAAGAATGATAAAATATATAACAGAGCATGCAATAGAATATAACTATAAGAGAACACGCACAATTAGACAGAACTCCAGTTGTGGTCATACACTGTGTCTGTGACCGCTGCCTTGGGCCTGCAGGCCATGTGGTTTCAGTTGGTATCAGAGTGGTGCTCTGTACAAACAGGCCTGAGGCTGGAATGTGTCCCGCACTACTACCGTTGCAGATGAAATTTCCCTGGGCAGCCATCTGCCTCTCTCTCTCCCTCCCCTAAATAAATATTGACTGTGAGGGAGAGTGCAGCCTCCTCCAGCTCCCTAATGAGTTGTGCTGTTGTGACAGCAGCAGGGCCAGACTGTTGCTGCTCCAACATCTGTATGGCCCAGAAGCAGCTTTCCGGGATGTGAGGAAAAGCTGTAAGTCCTCGGGAAATTCTGACCCAAACTCCAAACTAAACAGTTGATCTTGTGGTTTGGAGCATTTATAATAACAGCCTGAGCAGTGTGCACACCTGGGGATCTAATGTGTCTAACCACTGGGGGAAAAGACTTGGGGAAAGACTGGGGCTGACTCCTACAAAGAGGCAAAGAAACCCCAGAGCCACCAGTGGGTGGTAGCTGGGAGTCCTATATAAAAATGACAAAGGACACAAAATGGCCATCATGGGATATAAAGGGTCCTTTACTTCGATATGGCCCATTTCCAAGATCATGGCTCTTTCTGCCCACAGTCCCAAGAGGGTGCAAGGAGGCACCAGTGAGAACTCACAGAATTAGTTTTTATAGAGTCAAACCAATAACTCTGCCCATAAAAACGCTGGGGCAAGTAGGTACAGTGAATTTCTCAGCTGTTTGTGTCTCACCCCTCGGCCATACCTTTGTAGGACAGCCCCTGCCATCTCTCAGACAAGCCTAGGAAGACATTTGTTTTGGGACCATGACTCAAAAAAATTTTTTTAATTATTTTATCATATTGTCTGTTTCTGAAAAGGATTCACACAAATCTCAATTCTAATTATTGTATATGTTTAAATAAGTCATAAAATTAGAACTATACCATATATGAGCTGAAAGGCATTAGAGGGGACAACAGAGGAGAAAATGGCGCCTAAAGAAGGATACACTTCTTTGGGTTACCGAGGAGTTAGTGGAGATCCAACCCTAGATTCTGCCTTCTTGTTCCCTGCTGGTTCTCCAGGGCCATGTCACTCAAATCCTGGGTGTGCCAAGAGGACTGGCATGCATGATCTGGGAGAAAGGCATACATTTTCCTCAGCTTTACTCTAGACTCTCTTAATGTGAAGCAAGTTTTAGCCCAGAGTGTACATTTGTGTGGCAGGTGTTTCTTTGAAGCAGTGGCCTTCTGGAGAAGGCTTCAGTCCCTATTCCTCAGAGTGTGGGTAAACCCAGATTGCTGGGATCCAACTGGGAGTTTCTGACACACTTGTCTGCATTGGGTCAAAGATTATGCATTTGATCATGCCTCCACATGTAGTTGACTGAATTGTGTGACCTCTTAAAATTCACAGGTTGAGCCTTGTCAAGACGCTGGCAGTACAAGGCACTGACATAATCACCGTTGGGAGGTGGCTCTGTCATGAAGGCTCCATGGTCATGATCGCCTTGAGTCTTGAGGAAGCTCATTTGCTTTCTGAGATTTGGGGACATAGAAGGTATTATCCATGAGGAACAGATCCTCTCCAAATGAACACTGAACTTGGTAGAGCCTTGATTGTTTACTTTATAATGGCTAGAAGCAAGAGGGCTGCATAATTCAGAAGTCCTTGTGAGTGTATGGTCTGGATGATCATCTTTCAGTTCCTATTCTATAGGGCAGTCTGAAGAAGTCTTTGTCAATGCCACTGATTAAGGACTCCACCTGGGATCCTCCATGATGCTCACTTCTGAATGCCCTAGCCTTCATGTGTAATGGCCCCTTTCTAGGCATGGTCTGCCCTGCAAGGTTTTATTCTTCAAAGATCCCAAGATAACTAAACATAAAAGACTAGGGACAATGAATTATCTTGTGCCTATAGCAAAATAAAGAAGACAAAGACAGAAAATGAAGGCAGAAATGTTGGGCTTCCATCTGCTGTTAGAGGAACCTGGGGGCCCAGGTGAGGCGTCATTTAAAAGTATATTCCCTTGGCTTATAAATTAAAACATCCCAAGGCAGTGTGTTACTATAGCAGGAATAGACTGAGAAAGCAGGCGATACTGATGGGGTTGATCCAGAAATCACCCTTGAAGAACCTGTAGATTCTCTCTGACATACTATAGCAATCACCTCACCAGGAAAGAATGTGATTGGCCGACCAAGCAGCCTGGACCTCTCAGAAGGTGACCTGCTGGAGGGTGGGGAGTTCTCAGGAAGACTGGGCTAGACAAACGTGGCAAAACAAACAAAAAAAACAAAAAACAAAAAACAAAAAACAAACAAACAAACAAACAAACAAAAACCAAACAAACAAAAACAAAAACAAACAACAGCAAAACCAGACTTCAGGAGTACCCTCTGGTCTCCTGGTACCTAGTTCTGCTGTCACAGTCTAGAAGATGAGTCTTTCGTATATCTGGCTGCAGAGCAGCCACCTGTGTGATGTGGCCACCACCAGAAAAACGCTGCAACATCAACTAACCCTTGGATGCTTCTCTTCCTGGCTCCTTTGATCCTCTGTGTGAGCTGAGGAAGTGAGCGGGTCACGAATTGCTGACACCTTTTACAAATGAGAAAAGCCACCGCAGAGAAAGTGAAAGGCATCCAGTTAATTAATTTGCTGACAAAGCTGGACTGAATGTCTACCCCTCACCCCTTTCTTCATTAGTTTTCCCTGCCCTAATCCACTTGCCCTTTGGGGTTCCGCGCACAGAAGAATAAGTAAGGTATTTCTGACCCGATGTTGGATGGCCAGGTACATTGCTATTGCAGATAAGTGGGAGGGAACATTACACACATTTTGCACACAACAAAGAGGCACATGCACACACAACTACACTCGAAGTGCTGAAGGCAGATTGGGCTCAGCATCGGTGCTGGAAGGATCAAAGCCTCTCAAACGCAGGCCATCCCTAACGACAGAAAAGTCTGGGGCTAATTTAACTCTGTGTCTTGCCATTCATAAAAGTGTTAGGCAGTGCCAAAACGTTTAAATGCTGTGCTCAAAAAAAATGCAGTTATGAGTAATATTTTAGTGCCTTCAGAGCATCTAAAACTTAGTGGGTGTATGAAAAAAAATATGTTTCTTTGAAAAGTGTAATGAGAAATGAGCCTTCCCAGGCAAGCCCATAAAGTCACACTTCAGCCATAAGATGCGCAATGTACCATTTACCCTGGATCATATTTTTGAAAGGAGATAGCATTCAGACATTTAGTTCTGAGTATGTAGCATGTGTCCTTCAGCATCCTGTCTCACACTGCTCTAATTGCTTAGTTATTTGTCTGTCTTCTCTTGAAAGTAAGAAAGTGGGAATTACATCTGTCTGATTGGTTATTGTACCCCTGGAGCAATGCCTGGTACACAGTGATATTTAATGAGCGAATAAATCAATGTCATCCTTTCAGTCTGGAAGGCTGCTCTTGCCTGTTCCTGCTTTTAATGGCTAACTCTTACCCTACCTCATGAAATCAAGTCTCCCTCCACCCTCTACCTATGGAAGATGCCTAGTGATGTCACCATCACGCTATGTCCACAGTCATGGTGATAGCCACATGGAATCCCAATACCTTCTCATTTATCTCAAGCATCCTTGAACAAGACAGTGGCCACAGTGCTCAGAGCCACAAATTATTGAGCATTGAAGACAGAGACCAAGATGAACAAGTGAAGGCAGTGGGGGGCTGGCTGGGGGGGGGGGGCTGTAGGAAGACAAATCTAAAAGTAGCCTGCTCACACTCCCAGAGAAAAATGTTACAAACATATGGCCTTTATTAGTTATGAAGAGAAAAGCAAGATGCAGAAAGAGAGAAGTATTTGAAGACCAATGAGAGTTCCCAGAAACAGAATTTACAATAATAGAAAGCATCAACTCAATAAAAAAGACAGATAAACGCTGTGGCCATCTCCCCAAAAGAGACAAGTGAGAAAAGATGGTAAGAAAACTATCAGAATGGTCCAAGTGGTCCAGCTACCAACCAGTCCAAGTTTCAGACGGAGAGAATGGAGAAAAGGGAGGTGAATGCCAACATCAAGATCAATAAAATCCTGCAACTCTCCGCTGGATGCTGGAAACATCCAAAGGAAAAGGCACATCCAGGGAAATCAAACTGTCATCCAGCCAAATCGGGCAAGCATTTCAAAACAGAAATGACCACTGGAAGGTGCTACAAGCTTCCAGGGAAAGGGGAGTAAATTGCATTCCGTGGATCAGGGCGAGAACAGCTCTTGAAATTCTGAAGATTACTGGGGGAAAAAAATATCCTGGAACAAGATTCTGAAAATTCCCAACGTAATGTGTTCCAACTTAGAACTCCAAGTTTGACAAGTTAATCACCAGGAAAAATTATGACATAGAAAGTTTTTATACTTGAAATGTTCTGAAAGCGTTACCTCACATGAAATTACTTAACAGGGTGACTCCCGCAACACAAAGACACATGGGGAAGATTCGGATCTTTAAGGAAAGAGAGGAGAGAGAAAACAGAGTGAGGGATGAGGGCCAGCAGCTCCTCAGTGGCTTGCAAAGAGATGCCAGTAGGGCAGACTTGAGAGGCTGTCTTTGCTATGCATTCTGCTGTTTCCTCTCAGCCTAAACAACTCCTGGAAGATGCACTTTCACTGAAGCAAAGAGGCAAACACATCTGAGGAACAAAGAGTCTGACCAATTAGTGAGGAAAGGAGAATTCTAGTATTTACAGTAAAGATTGGGGGGAGGAGAGTGTTATATCTAAGAAAAAAAAATAGGAAGATCAATCACTCATGTGCTTAGGATGATTGCAAAGGAATCGTGCCACATTCTTCCACCTGCAGACATCTCCGGGGCACAAAGGTTAAAAGAAAGAAGCACAAAGGACCCTTAGACAAGATCATCCAAAAGCTGAAGTTCTTACAGACACAGCTGGGTCTAGAAGATCTAATGGCCTTTGGACTATGCTCCCTGAGCAATATCACACTGTGATGAAGTCAGAGTGTAGCAGAGAGGACTCATTCTGGAAGGGAGGCCTGGGCAGTAAGCAGAGATTAGATGAGGAAGACCACTGATGTCCTCGAAGCTCACAACTCCAATCCCCACGTGGTGCACATGATGGCAGCACAAAGCATAGCGGAGGTGTCTCAGGGAAGCATTAAGGGACATTGGCCCATACAGTGATCAACAGCTGTGGCCCCTCTCCTGGTGAGAGCTGCCTTCAGTAGTCATATGACCAGAGAGCTTGAGACCAAAGCTGAAGGGATAGCTGTTTCCTTTGTGTTTCTGCCTTTAGAGGACCATCGAGGGAAGAGGAGTTTTCCAATTAAAGTCAGATGCAGGACATCTATAGAATGCTTGTATATCTATAGTCATCTCGTGTTGCAAATGTAGTTATTATTTGAACACAGATAAAGCTTTAAGTATCTAAATGGTAAATGAATGGCTTGGCTATCAAGAGGAAAACAGCAAGTTCCATGAGAGTCAGCCTCCCTAAGTGTCCCCAAGATTCTTGCCTCCCAGCAGGCAACACATCCTTGTGTGGTTCCTCTTTCTGTGCAGAAAAAGGATGATCCGTACATGTGAGCAAGAGAAGTACTGCATAAAAGATGGAGTGTGGCTTTGAAGCTTTGGCCAGCATAAGCATTGAGGTCTTTTCCTTGCTTTCCAGGGGAAACATCTATTAGGAGCTCAAGGCATAGCGTGAAGACTTCCTTCTTGAGCACCAAAGCCTCCCCCTAATACCCACATGAGTGTACCGTTTTGGAATTAGATCTTCCAGCCCACCAAGTCATAAGATAACTATGACCCTCCCTGACATCATGACTACAATCTTACAACAGACATATAATGAGAAATCTATATAAAACGCTGCACTCTTGACCCATGGTGGCTGTGTAAAATAACAAATATACATCATTGTTTCAGTTAGGGGATATAATGAAAATACTTCCTTTGCACAGAAAATAAAAATAAGATGCCCCAGAGCTCCCAGGGACTAAACCACCAACCAAAGAATACACATGGAGGGACTCATGGATCCAGCTGCATATGTAGCAGAGGATGGCCTTGTCGGGCATCAATGGGAGAAGAGGTCCTTGGTGAAGACTCAATGCCTCAGTGTAGAGAAAGGCCAGGGCGGGAAGGCAGGAGTGGGTGGGTGGGTAGGGGAGCACCCTCATAGAAGCAGGGGGAGGAAAGATGGGATACAGGGTTTCTAGAGGGGAAATTGGGAAAGGGGATAATATTTGAAATGTAAATAAATAAAATATGCAATAAGAGAAATATTAGAAATAATTAAAGAGAAATATCAAATACATATTCTATTGTTGAACAAAGGTGTCCTGATAAACTTCAAAAAAATAATAATCTAATTCTGGTACATTCAACTTGTGGATGAACACTCGAAGTTTAAAATCTATTGTCTCATTAAGCAGGAAGATCAGCAAGCATTAGAATGAAAGACTCAGTCCTAGACCCAGACTTGTCTTTAATGTGACCAGGAAGGGGGAAAGTATTGGCAAGGGCGTCTTCCTTTGTAGCTTTTTCATTTAAACTTGTATCTCGGAGCAGATAGAGTAATTTTAAGAAGAGCCAGAAATCAGATGTGTCTGCTCCTTGAGATGTCAGTAGTGCTCAGGAGGCAGTGCCAGAAGAAGTTAAATGTTTCTTGGCCCTGTTTTAAACCCCTATGGATGTCTGACATGTGACCTCAGAGTGCTGGAGCTCAAGTTCTCGTGTCAATATTTCCCGGGTAGGACTAAAACCATAAATAGTTCCACCACGAACCAGAACATTAAAGGGCAAGCATGGCAAGTACAGAAAACGCAATATAGACTTTTATTTATACGTACGAACCTGAATATATCTTAATGTGTTTCTCTTAAGTGTCACACCTGTTCATCTGAGGCTTGAAAAATTAATTTAGTCATATACTCTGATAATCAAAGCCAAGCAGCTGTCCTAACCGCCACATCCAGAGCAATTCTGGACCCAGCTAAAAATAAAGCCTTGGGCCTGAGTCACCTCTAAGTCATAATAATTAAATACCAAGGAGCAGAAGCTTGGGAAGGGCGAGGTCTGGTCCCATTCCACATGTGCATTCTTCACTGAGTATCAAAGGCACGACGTTGGTGCGTGAGAAGCACAGAGGCCGGGTGCCAATCTGTGCATTTGCTCCGACCTCCAGAGAGCTAACCTGAAGCACCTGAAATGCTCAGAGCACTGAGCCGATTTTCCAGAGCAGCCTAATGTCTTAATGACCGTAAACTGACTCTAATCTCTCCGAGCATATGTGCAATCACAGTGTCCTGTCAGCCCAGTACTGTCCCATCAGACAGCCTTTTTATTGCCTTTCACCACTAGGGTAAAAGCTATGAGGCATTTCTCCCAGAACAGCTTCGCCCTCCAGCAACCTCACATTGCTGGCTTAGCATTCACTTCAAAGGTTCATAATGCAACTTAGTCTTTTCCTTGATTGGCTCATTTTAGTGCAAAGATGAGTGGAGGTTTTTTTGTTTTGTTTTGTTTTTGTTTTTGTTTTTTGTTTTGTTTTGTTTTGTTTTTCATGGCATCCTTTGACAGAGTTATTGACCCATTTTGAAACAATTTCACAATTTAATGTGAATATTTTTCCTGTGTTTAGATAGATAACAGAAGACATTCATCATGACTAAATGCAAGGACAGAGTTCATGAATAAACATAATTATTCCATAAATACAGATCATAAGTAAGGGGATGTGGTGGTTTGAATAAGGTGGCCCCCATAGGCTTATATATTTGAATAGCCATCAAGGAGTGGAATTCTTTGATAGAACTAGAAGGATTAGGAGGTGTGGCTTTGTTGGAGGAAGAGTATCATTGGGGGTGGGTTTGGGGGTTTTCAAAGCAGGTGCAGTCTTTCTCTGTCTCCCTCTCTCCTCCTCCCCCTCCCCCTTCCCCTCCTCCCTCCCCTCCCTCTCCCTCTCCCCCTCCCCTTCTCCCTCTGCTCTCTGCCTGGGGATCAGAATGCAGCTTTAGGTGCTGCTCCAATACCACACATGCTGCCATGCTACCACCATGATGACAATGGATTCAACCTGAGGCACTGTAAGCCAGCCCCAATGAAATGATTTCTGTTTTAAGAGTTGCCTTGGTCATGGTGTCTCCTCAACAGCAACAGAGCAGTGACTAAGACAGAGGGTCATAAGAATAAGAAAAGGAAGAAAGAGCAACTTGTTGGAGCCAAGGAGAGGGAACAGAAGAGACATAGCACCGTGCTAGGGAATGCAGAGTGGGGACCAGAGAAATGGGCATGGCCCTGGCCTCATGCCTCCAGCCTCCCAGCCTTTCCTTTAGGATATGCTGGCTTGCACAGAAGAAGCCTTTGTAGCTGATAATACTGTGATTCACTAGGACATCCTACAGTCTGGTCTTCACAGAAGGTATTTCCAATGCCACACAATAAAAAACAAAACAACCAAAAAACCCCCAAAAACAACAAACCCAAAAAAACTATGTTCTGGGTGCCTTCTTCCCTCAGCCCACAAGATTGAATGGGAGCTCAATTTCTGTCAGGCCAATAAATGAAGCCCAAATATGGTTCTTTAGACAAGCACACATGTGTTCAGTCCCAATCTTAAGTTCGGGGGGTGGGGGGGGTGGGGGGGGCTGGGGGACACACACAAATGACACACATTCAAGTATTTGAGGAGCTAAATGAAACTTAAATAGGTTTCCCTCTGTATTAGAAGCCCTGTAACCTACTTATATATGAATATTCTTCACGTCCTATATAAGGCACCAAAAGTGCCATATTCCTGTCCTTTGTCTCAGGGAAGCACGAGGTGTCCCTCTATCACGTGCTCATACATCCATGTAAACCAATGGAACCTTCTCTTGCTGTGGCCTCTAGTTGGCAAGGCACATGGCCATTCCTTGCACTGGGAACTTAAGGAAGACAGAAGCCCAAAGGTATGGTCCTCCTGTCTTTAATACGCTAAACTCACTGAGATTGGGCTCAGGAGGCAGAAGCAGGAGGAGGAGGAGGACGCTTACGGCCCTGAAGGAACAGCTCGTGTGGTTGCTCCTCTCTGCAGAGGCAGAGGTGTGCACTTCTTCAAGCTCCTGAGTCTACAGGAGGCCAAACCTCAGAGGGGACACGTGGAAGGGACAGGTGGCTTTAGCTGGGTGTAGGTCCTGTACGTTTTAGGATTCAAAAGTAAGGAAGACATTCCATGGGTCTAGAGGGCCCTTCCCTCTCCATGCCACTGCAGGCCTAATAGCCACAGCCATTTTGGCATGGCTGTATAAACCATGCACTGGGGCACCACAGGAGAATCAGTTGTGAATGGTGCTGGTGTGCAGCCCTGTGTGGAAGGGGTGGCTTTCTCCACTACACACAGGGAGGCTATATGAACTAGCAATAGCCTGCAGGTACTTACCCATCTCCCATCTCTGGCTTTTCTCTCACTCCATAGAATATGGGTTTATATGGAAATGGCTTAAAGAGAGAAGAGAAACAGAATCTCTATGGTACGCCCATCTCTGCAAGCAAAATCTCAGTCTCCAGAGAACAGCACTCAAAGCTGTGATCACCCATTCTTACATCCAAAGCCGGGGCACATGCTGCCACCATGGTCTTTCTGAGTCCTGGGAACACGCCTTACATGAGCAGTGTCTCTTGTAGACGCTGCACAGTGGGTTAGCTGAGGCATCCTCTGTTCTCACTCATGAGAAGGTAGACAAGGTAGACAGAGAAGGATCCACGTGGGTAAGGCTGAAGGCATTGTGATTCCACGGCAGAGAGCCTGCGGCAGGATTCAGTGGACAGATATCTCCTTGAAAGCCATTGTGTGTCAGGAAGGCATCACTTTCCATTGTTCTGAGGCACACACAGGCACTGTTCATCCAAGGATCCCATGGCGGATGCCACATCCTGTTTTAACAGCAGCAAGACCTCTGGTCTTTGACCCATGCAAATCTCAATTAGCTGAAATTACTCAACTGTATCCAGGCTCTGTCTTCCTTCAAACACCTAATTGTGTGAAAGCAACATTCCAGCGAGCCACAGCCCCCACTTCCACGATCTGACCTTCCCATCCCAGCCTCTCTCCAACGCTCTCTGTAGAGTTTGTTTCTTCTTTTAATGAACTGTGCCAATCATTAAGGAACTCCCACTGCAGCGTGATTACTCTCGGTGAACCTTCACTCATTAGCCAGTGAGCCAAGCAAATGTCCTCGTTTATAGCTGCTTCCAGCTCACAAGTCCAGCCAGGCACTGCAGCATCCCATCAGCCTCTCTGACTACCCTGCTGAGAAAACACTCAGGCAAGAGCTCAGGAAATATAAAGGGATGTTAATGTGGTACCAAGTAGCAGTGAATAAACCTGCAACGTGATTATTACACATTGGTTTCTTCACTCAGGGTCTCTAGTCCCCAGCCTCTGTGGATATGTAATTAGGGAGTCACACTCCAGAGAGGCATTTGGGTTCCAAATGGTGACCTCTTTGAGAGACACACTCTCTTTTTGCTGATTTGATTATATATCCCGTGTCAATCACAGCTATGTCAGCGTGGGCAGGAAGTTAAACAAGATTTGAAAATGAACTGGAATCTCATTACTGTGATTTGCTTGGCCTAAAAGGACATCCTCCTAGAAATTGTGGAAAGTGACCTCGAGGAGGACAGCATCAAAACAGAGACCTGGGATGTGACTGGCATCCATCCTAGAGGAAGCAAGACCTCCTAGAACTTGGCTGAGAGCATCTTCCAGATTAGTCCACTCTGAAGCAATACAGGCAGGATAAGAGCCAGACATCTCAACCCTTCTGGGAAAAATATTTAAAAATTTTAATTATCTTCACAGGAAACAAACAAGAAGAAATGAGCTGGGCAGAGTGGCACACGCATTTAATCCCAGCACTGCAGAGGCAGAGGCAGAGGCAGGCAGATTTCTGAGTTCTGGCCTACACAGTGAGTTTCAGGACAGCCAGGGCTACATAGTTTGACCCTATCTCTAAGAAGGGGGGAAAGGGTTATGAAGGAGATACACTCTTGTTATGTCACCCCCCCCAATCTTGTGTGTGTGTGTGTGTGTGTGTGTGTGTGTGTGTGTGTCCAAATTCCTTCTTTTTTCCATTGTTGTCCCTATTCTCTGGTTAAATGCTATGTAATTAAGAAACCTGTGGGTAATCTGTCTTAGGTTTGGATTCTGGATTTATAAGACATATCCTTGTCCAGTTGATCACAATATTACTTTTCTTGTGGATATGACCAAATACCTAATAAGAGGCAACTTGAGGATGAAGTTGTACTCCAGCTTACAGTTTGAACATATAATCTATCATAAAGGAAGAAATGGAATAGCTCTGAGGATCCGAAGTGGCAGGAGTGGCAGCTGGAAGTCCTTACCTGGCTTCTTACAGGAGCAGGATGCAGACCATAGACAGGAAGTCAGGCCAAGGCTGTAAAACCGCCAGTAGTCCATTTCCTCCATAAGGCTCCGCCTCCTAACTGCTCGACAATCTTCTACACATTTTACATGGGTCCAGGAAACCCAGAATGGAAATGTGAAAATTTTCTAGAGTAAATGTGATGCTATGAGAGGAGCCCTCTTCAGCAGTTCAACCCTTAGCATCACTCAGTTCAGAAAATGACCTACCTCTGGAAATCAGCAAGAGCCTACAGAACAGCAGGGGAGAAAGAATCCAAGAGCCAGAGCTGGAAGGCGTTTCTGTGTGGAGCATCTTTGGTTCCTTGGCACTTTGGCCTTTTAAGTCTTCAGACCTGCTTCTAGGATACCACAGAAGAGCATCATCACCTTCCTCAGGGCTCTGTTAGAAACACAGTCTCAGGTCCATACGCAGGCTCCTCTTGGTAAAAGTGTGAGTCTTCTGCACACGGGAGACTAAGAAACACTAGTGAGATGAGAGAACACAGCATCCCCAGGCCACTGGCAAAATAAATGCTCTAGACAGGCAGAGGTGATGGGAAAGCGTGCCTAGATGATGGGCAAAGAAGAGTAAGGAGTGAGAAGGGGACAAATGTAGAATCCAGACACCAAGTGAGGCTCCCTTTCCATTTTGATACAGCCTTTCTATTTTCCAGCTTGGAAACAGAGGTCCACCCACCCAGATTCACATACCTTCACCTAAGATTCCTGGTCAAAATCCTAGAGAAGCCGCTCAGGTCGGGCTCACTTCCCCCCTGGAGGCCTCACAAGCCCCCTGTAGACAAGTCTCCCTGACACAGAGCTCACTTCCCTTACCTCACAGGTTCACCCGTGGATCTCCTGAGGCTGCCTGTGAACACGGCAGACTAAACACCTGTGTGCGTCTCTTTCTGGAAACTTTGTTTAATGGGAGAAAATCATATTTAAAGCTAGAAACCAACAAGAGTAAAATGGAAAAAAATAATGTTCTAGCTTTGGAAAAAGAAATCTATACATTCAGAAAGATTGAAAGTAAAACTCAAAAGCAGGGTAACTAAATTGAGAAGCACATGGGAACTTAGATTGTGTCAGAGACCAACACTAACCGGAAAAATCAGGGTTCATCTCACAGAACTGCAGAAGGATTCAGGGAAGGAACTGGGGAAGGCAGAGGAGAAGTTCACTATCAAGCTAGAAATATCAAGCTGTATACTCAGCGATTAGACCAAAGAACTCCTCCCCCCATTTCATGAAGAGAGCAAAGATACGCACTCCAAACCCTGTGTGGCAACACAGGACATACAAGAAAACTTGTCTCCGGAATACTACAGAAAGCTTTCACCTCCTAAGGAACTCTCCTAAGGAATTGGTCAAATCATGTGTTAGAGAAGCTGGTCTGTATTTAGCAGTGCCTAACCAAGATCTCTAGTTGCTAAGCCTACTTCCCCTCTGTGATGCGAGTCTGGGCATTTTTTCTCAAAGGTTAGAAGCTACGTGAGGAGCTTAATGTTAGGAGCTTGCGATTACATCACTACCAAAAACCTGGGGCTTCTCTCCCTTTGATCAACTCTGAAGACTGTGGAATCAGAGAAGGCATGTTGAGGTCCTAGTTACACCAACAGGGAATGTTGGGAAGTCCTTTCATCCCTCTGTACCTCAATCTCCTTATCTGTGAAATGGGGGCATCCTAATACTAACTTTATATGGTCATAATCAGGGCTTGCACATAAAATATCTTAAAAATAATTTTCAAATACAACTTCATAAGGAAGGAAATCTTGTTGTCAAGAATTGAACAAGCTGATAGCCAGGTGTGGTGATGTACTCTTGTAACCACAGCACTTGGAAGACGAAGACAGGAGAATAGAGAGTTCAAGTTCATTTTTAGCTACAGAGTGAGCTCAAGGCCAGCCTGGGTGGACTGCATGATCTCTTTTTCTCTCCCCGCCCTGCCTACATGCACTTCAACAAGCCTAGTGTGGTAGTGCATACCTAAAATCCTAGCAGTCAGGAAACTGAGACAGGTAGTTAAGGAGATTGAGAGCTCAAGGCTTGCCACTGCTAAACAGGAAGATGTTGTCTTAAGAAGAAATAATTTGATCGTCACTATACCCATGCATGACCCTGTGCCCATCTTGTCCAGGCAGCCGTCTCCATCAGACCTTGTTGCTGTACTCCTCTGATAATGTCCCGTGGAATCCCTTTTAACTATTTCCCAGCCTCAGGATCTACCTTCATGGTGTGGATCTAACCTCTGTGGCTCAACGTTGTCTATGGCAGCATTGAATACATCCCCTCTGGGCCATAAAACAGAGCTCTCAGGCACTACTCCATCCTGCCCTCTAATGGAAAGAGTTTCAAGGGGAGAGAGGGACAGAGAGCGAGTGCCACCAAGAAGAGGGAAGAAGCAGGGTCCCTCCAAGATGCAGTGGGCATGAAAGCGAAAACAAACAGCTTTAACCCTGCAACTCTTTAGACTTCTATGGGAAGAAGATCCAGAAACCACCTCCAGCAAAGGACAAAAATACCCACAATGCTTAGCTGTAGCTTATTACATTCTCAAAACACTCTCCCACGCTGTTCACTGGTAGTGTCTCAGAAGCGATCTGGGCAGATGAGAAGCTAAGAGTGTAAAGATTCAGCTGACTTGCTCAAGGCCAGTAAAGCATAAAGCAGACACCAAACACAAAAGCTTGGTGCACACCCTGTGCCCTTCTGTACTGTTTCCTCTGGGTCCAGAGCGATGCTTCCATAGTGTACAGAAATGCAACCAGGCCTCTGTTCAGTTGTTCAGCGACTCAGAGAGGAGTGAGGCTTCTGCCCAGCTGGGGAAGCTCTGCTTGGTGACAAAGAATACTGGAGGAAGTGTACAGTATGCAGGGAACCCAGGCGCTTGTCCCTGGAGGGTAGTTAAAGGCCAAAAGACACCTGCCCTGCCAGAATAGCAGGAGTTTGAATTCCTCTAAACATAGCAAGGTGGACTCAGTCACCTCCAGCCATATGGACTTCATTATCCTGGGAGCCTGCATGAGCTGAGCATTACTGGGTTACAGCGCGCTCTGGATGATGTTATGGTCAATTGATCCAAATTGGATTATTAAGAAGGAAGCTTGGCTATTAGAGGTTTTCCCTTTGTGCTTGGGGATGATGCTCTGAGAGGAACGCTGGTGACTAAGCCTCAGATGCCTTGATAGGAGTCGATCCAGGGTGGAGTTTTCTGGGCTCTTGTGCAGACAATCTTTGTGAGTTTGATAAACAGTCCCCCAGCGGAGGACTGAAAACATCTTGGCATTGTGACAGACCTGATATCAACAAGCTCGTGCAAATACTATAACTTCTTTCCTTACATTCTTCATTTTTGAGTCTAACAGACTTTGGACTTGATTCATTTCGAACAGTGTAATTTTTTTTTTTTTACAAGTCCAACATAAAAACCTTGATTCAGCATGTCTCATTTTACAGGAAGTTATAGTAACCCTGTTGCCTTCTGGTCAGATCCTATGGAAGGTCCTTGACTTTGGTAAGGATAATTTAAGGTTTTTAGAAATGACCTAATATAAACTCCTTTGCCCTAGGGAAGTTCTTCTGTGTTGTTCTTCTTTTCTTTTGCTTTGCTTTTCAGTCAAAGAACAATGGGAAAGAAAAAAGGGGAAGGGGGAGGCGTCACTCTAAAGTTTTCAAGATCTGAAGCGACTGAACAAGTTAGAAGCAAACACTAATTTTAAGATATAATCGCATGAATATAAACAGTGACGGTTCCGTGAAGAGAATTCACTCACCTCGGCCCTTGGAGAATAGACAGGTACAGAAGATAAGAATTTCAGAAAAGACTGGGTGTGGTGGAGAACACCTGCAATCCCGGAGGCTGCGGCAGGAGGATTACAAGTTCAAAGGCAGTCTACATCATGTACTAAGATCCCAGGCAGCCTGGGCTACTTACTGATTTTTTTTTTTAATTCTAGAAAAGAAAAAAAAAAACTCAATAAATTACCAGGAATGCAGGGAAATAACAGATAACAGATTAGCAAGGAAAATGTTCAAAACTTCAACTTAGGGTGACTCCTTCCCAGGAACAAGACTGTGACCCAGAAAGAAATCTGAAAGAAACTGTGAGAGAATTAAGGGGAAGGGTCCTAGAAGCTGAGGTACCTCTGAGAAGCCTCCAGTAGCTCATCTCTAAACTACAAAGCATGTGGGAATCACACATAGGAATCACTTCGCTCCCTCTCCCTCACAGTCTGCCTACCATCTTGCACATTCTTGGTCCCCTATTATCTCTCTGTTAAGTATGTCTGACACAGAGCACACAGGCTCCCTGGATGACCACAATCTAATATAAACAGTGGCAGGGAAAGCCGCCGAGATGGCCGCTGTTCCAATCACCAAGGGTTCTCCTACTCCGTGATAGCCATTATCACCAGCAGTTGAACTGAGAGTCAAGCCTCTCTGGGTTAATCCCTCCCTTGACATGAGGTTCATTCCCCAAAGAAAAGCTGCACGTCTTTGCTTCGCCTCCTCCAGACTTCCAGCTCATTAGAGCAGTCAGCAGTGCACTGGGTGTATAATAACAGATCATTAGACCTATCAGTGGGCGCTATTCACTGACTAGCTAGCCCATCAAAGGGTAGCGGGTTGTGCTTCTGGGAACTCACAGACCCAGAGATGGTCGGTAGCATCCTAAGGTCAGCTAACCAGGATGAAAGATGGATGGAGCTCTGAATCACAGAGATGGTGTGAGGATTCCACAACCTACCTACCTTCCCTCATACTGGAGAGAGGCCAAGAAAATGAATCACATCTCCCAGGGAGGAAGAGGGAAAGGACTCTGCAAAAATGATTCTGACTTCTCAGAGAGAAGAGGAGGAGATCTCTTGACTGTGGGTAGCAGTGCTTTGTACTGCCCATTCCGTCCTGTAGCTCTGCCACGAGGGAAGGAAATTGGAGAGTTTGCCCTTACCATTCCCAAGGCTCCTTCTCCCTGATCCGTCCTGCCCAGAAAGTTGGCACCCTCTTCATTTCAGGGCACAAGCCTTACTCTTACATCTGCTTAGAAGTGCAGCCTTTGTTTTTCTCCTTGCCTCCCTCACCAGTTTCTCAAGCCACACTTTGTCCCTTCCCAGCGCTGATCTCTTGTGCTGGCTCCTGACACTGAAATATAAACACTTACTCTCTGGGAACCAGCCCGATCCATCCTCCCACTACCACCTTGCTCATGGTCTTCTCCAGGCTGAACATTGTTCCCTCCCAGTCCCCTGCACACTCCCAGGAGACTGGATACTGCACATGGCATAGAGCTAATGAAATGAAATGAGCCCAGATTGAGATGCACTGAGCAAGGGGAAATTCTACACAAGACTCAAAGATTTGTGCAAGTGGTGACTTGAGATGGCTCGAGATTCTGAAGCTATTCTGCAAAAGGTTTGTAAATGCCTCGTTAATGGTTTTACGTGGATTGCATATTAAAATATGCTGGGAAACATCTACGTGTACTTCCACTGGTATCCTCCTAGCTTTTAATTCAGCTGCTATAAAAAATTTAATGTGCAATCCACATCAAGTCCCTACTTGACCCTCCTGCTCTAGACTGAATGACTTCCCTCATGCCCTGAGAGCAATGACCTGAAGTTTCCCAAAGTGGAAGGAATTTCCCTCCTAACTGCATCAAGACCCTGTATAAGCTGCACCCTGCCATCCAGTCAAACTCCTTCTTCAAAGTCCAGATTGGACCCATTACCCACTAAGCCGGTGTGACCCACAGGAGTCCAAATTAATCTCTCTTGCATCTGAAATTTCCACAAAACTTATCTCTTGTCCTATTAGCCTTTATCCTGTACATTGTAATTATTTCCATTCATACCTCCCTGGAGTGCACCGCAAGACCTTCACAGGCAGAGCCATTGCTGATTCTTGCTCTCGGTGTTGAATAAAGACACTCCCTCAATCAAACATTCCCAGGCTGAGCAACAGACTCATGACTTCTAGCGATGGATGCGGACTAAATCACTTAATATCTCCCTTGATCTCCACCTGGCACAGTGGGGATAATAATAGTGCCCGTCACTGTGAGGTTGAATTGAAGCTACTCAATATGGGGGTATTTAGCACAGTGCCTGGCATGGGAAATGGTGAGGGTTGTCACGATCTATGACCTTACCCCCTGTATGAATTAGAGCCCTCCGAAGAACCAAAGTCAGTAAGAAAACACGCATGCATGCACACACACACACACACAGAGAGAGAGAGAGAGAGAGAGAGAGAGAGAGAGAGAGAGAGAGAGAGAGAGAGGAGAGGATGTGTATGAGGGGACAAGAGTGTCCAAAGAGCTTGGGAGAAAACAGGCAGCCGGGTAGAAATCTGGCTGGAAGAGTGGATGCTACAGCATGGTCATAGGTCTGAGTTCCATAGGACAATGAGCTAAAGAAAGCAACAGAGATTTTGGATAGCAAATTCCTTACTCTCTGGGAAACCTCAAGCCATTGCTCTGGAGCACCTCATATGAGGTTCCTCCACATAGTGGAGAGCATTTTGCTTTCTTACAAGTCAACTGATTACATCATCATCTAAATGATGCATTTAAAGGATCCCCTCACAGTAACATCTAGACAGCCATTGACCACACTGAGTGCCAGAGCTTGCCCGAAGTAACACATAAAGCTCACGGTCCCACGCATGCAGGATGCACTGTTTCTTTAAAACATTAGTGAAGGTTACCCGCACACCCCCACCTCTTGCATCCCACATCTTTAAATCAGTGATTACGTTGATTAACTTTTTCAGTCATTAGACAGCCTGTTTGGTGGACCAGTCGACAAATGCTGCATGCCCTTACAGCCTGAGATATCCTCTGCTCGAAGTAATGGAAACAAAAGGTGAAGAGGGCGGAGTTCATCCTGGTAAAAGGAGGAAAAGGGTGGACAGAAGGTATACTGGGAGGGCCAGGAGGCTTGGAACACACTCAACGGGACTCTGCTCTGGGGAGATGTTCTGCGGCCACCTCAGGAGACCGGAGGGGCTGACACTTCTCCTGGTGTGTGCTGCTTCTCAGTGTCTAATGCTGATGCTGCAAATTCCTTCATCGATGTTAGGAAACAGGAGCTTACCCTCCCTGCCCCACCCCACCCAGGCACAGACACAAAGGCTCTTCTCTGTTGTTTCTCCCTTAGCAACTCCCAGAGCCAAAGATTCCCTCAGAGGAAATGAATACAAAGGACACCAGCCCCAAAGACAAGCAAGCTTCTTCCCAAGACAAAGCCAAGGAGCTGTAGGTTTCTGTCTGGGCACAAAGAGGGAGGCTTCACTGCAAATCTTGGTAAGCCTTACCCATCCCCCTGCTCCCCAGCCTTCCTACAGAACAGTAGCTGAAGGCTGGGTCTTCGAGGCACCTACTGATCCAAAGCAAAGAAACGTCAGTCTCTACACCGGGGTGAACACTGCCTCCTGGAGGAAGGGCAGTGCTTTACAGGCAGCCCCTTGGAGTTGGGGGGTGTGGTCAAGGTAGCAGCCTGAGAAGGATTAGCCTCCTTATTGATCTCAAGTGAGGGCCTCCAAGTTCAAAGCTCTTTGCTTCTTTTTTTTTTTTTTCCAAACATTTGTTTCAGAAAATGTGAATGATGTAACATGAAGAAAAACTCCCACAATCAAGCAAGGCTCAAAGGCATCACATACAGGTTACCCTGCCTCTTTATAGACACATTTAAAACGTCTCCATAGCACAGGAGAAGACGTAAGATGCAGGTGTGGGGAATGCTTGGAATGACCAAAGGTTCCATCTTTCTATACTTTCAGTCGAGTTTCAGAGGAGACTAAAGCCCTCCCACAGATTCAAATTCCCAACATTTATATTTCACATAGAAAATTCTTGGAAAATTACTGCAGGACATGTAACCAGAACAAGGGGGTAAACAGAGAAGGAAAGTGTAGATAAAGAAAGCAGAGGGCTGAACTCAGAAGAGAAGGGCCTCTCGGGGGTGATGGGAAAGAGTGACCTCAGGCTGGCAGCTGCGCCTTCAAGTGAGAGATCAGAAGCATCCTTGAGAGATTGCGTCAGGAAGATGAAATTGCCAGAGTCATGCAACATCTCAGGAGTAAGGTTAGAATATCTTCAAAGTTAGAAATTACAGTAAGTTTTTTTTTTTTTTTTACAGATTATAGAAAAACACAAGGGTTAATTCCAAAGACAATTCCTAGAAAGAAACAGAACAATCATCTACCCCAAATTCAGTGTGTGTGTGTGTGTGTGTGTGTGTGTGTGTGTGTGTGTGTGTGTGTGTGCTCATGCATGCACACACACCCACATGTGCTGAGAAGGGTTTTGCAAGGGTGACTACATCCTTCAACCTTTCTTATACCCATGTCTTGTGATGTCACAAAGGCCAAGGTATCGTGTCATGGGTAGGATGGACCAAATACCTCTTGGTCTTGGAATCTAGCTATGTGATTTATTTCGGCCAAGGTGATGTTATTAGAAACACTAAGTGGACTATCCTTTTGGTATCGCAGGAGTCTCCATGGAGCAGGACCAAGGGGAACTTGCTGAGGATGAGCCCAATGTGGAGCCAAGCCAGGTTCCCCATCAACATCATCCCAGCATAGAAGAGCAGAAAGAGAGCAGGGAAACCCTGCAACTGAGAGAAAGATCGCTTTTCATTAATGCCACTGAATTCTGACATTTTCTTTTATGTGGCATTTATGACCATAGGTAAATCCTACAGTGGAGCAGGAACTGGAATGGCAAAGTTACTGGAGGAGATGAATTGATGAAAGGAAGCTAAAATTCTTTTCCCGTAAAGTAAAAACACTACAGTTGATGATAGTTCAATAACAAGAGTGAGGAAAGGCTGAGAAAAAAATGAAAACAATATAAAAAATTTTTTAAATCTTTAAAGAATTTTAAAGAAGGAAAATAAGATAGGTGAATGCATTGTTTAAAGGAGTAAAAATATGAATTAGTGGAGAAATAAGTGAAATGGTTTTCACAGATGGGACTTGTTTAAGGAGTTTAAAAATCCTTAAATAACCACTTAACTCATTCAGATATGTTGAGATAGATAGATAGATAGATAGATAGATCAATAGACAGAGAGATAGAGAATGTTAACCATAATTATATAATTCATTTTAAAAGACACAAACCATAATACCCAAAGAAAATTTAGATGTATGTCAAATAAACTATGAAGAAAATTTGATGAAAAACATTTAGACAATATCACAGAAAATATTAGACCTATAAACCCATTCATGTAGTCTGGCATATGGTTCCTAAGCTGTTTGAAAGAGACAGCATGGAAATTAGGACTATTAAAGGATAGGATGGGTGGAATTTTTTCTTGCCTAAATGGCATGATCGTCAAGACTATAAAACATCTTATAGTTGTAGCTTATACAATAAATTATTGAAGTCGAAGGAATTACTGCTGTTAATTGGCCAGTACAGCATCTGCATAGCATGCATATCCATCAGCCGTGGTTGCTACAACAGTTAATATTCTACTCTGGGAGTAATAAGCAAGCTAGACCAAACACCCTTAGTGTGTGGACCAAGGACTTAACTACATAATTGTGCACCTCAACTCTTCTACACTGTAGTCCATTTGAACAGTACAAATACTTCAACTAAAAGAATACTGCTGATAGAGATACATTGAGGCAACCGACTCCATTGAAATGAAGTAATACAAGAAATATGTGGGTTGGAAAGAGAGCTCAATGAAGTTCTTGCTGTACAAGCATGAGTAATTGAGTTCCATCTTCAGAATCTACATAAAAATTTTAAAAAAGCAAAACAAAACAAACAACAACAAAACCAGAGGTGATGGAGCCCACCTCTACCTATCGCCAGATTCAGGAAGCAGAGACAGGCAGATGAGTGGAGCTCATTGGCCAGCACAGATTAATGAGCAACTCTGTCTCAACAACGTCATGGTCCCAGAGGCCAGGCACAACTGAACTGAGGATGAGAGAATGAGACCTGAGATTGGGAAGCACACATGAATGCACAGTCACACATACATATGCCACAAAATGTACATTTGTGGATGCATGCACGTGCGCGCACACACACACACACACACACACACACACACACACACACATTAAAACACAAAGAGAAATATAATAGGAACATGATAACAGAACTTCAAAAGCTATAGTTCCTACGGTCATGTCCTCTAGAAAGAGTAAATTGGATGAAGTCTCAGAGAAGGCACTCAAAACAATGATTATAAATGCATACTCAAGTAATTCAAAGACTATAGGTAAATTCAACAAATCCCAAGGGAACAAAAGCAATAAGGAAATAAGGAAATCAATGAAAGATTTAAATAAGAGGAATTTAACAAAGAGAATTTCTAAAGGAAAAATATAGTAAAATACTGAAAGTGAAAAAAAGAAAAAAAAATACAAAAACTGACAAGTCCCTTGAGAATCTCCATAGAAGTCCTAAGCAATGGTGGACAGAATTTCTGTATGTGTAGATATAAGAAAGATGATAATTACATACCAAAGGCATATAAAACATTTTCAACAAAATCATAGAAGGAAATGTTCCATGATTAAGTAGCTGCCAATCCAGGTGCCAATAATACAGGAGACATTTGGAACACCAAATAGAAAACTCTTAAAAAGGATTTCCCTTGTACCCTGGCTATGTCAACTTGACATAAGCTAGAGTCGTCATCAGGGAAGAGGGAACCTCAATAGAGAAAATACCTCTATAAGATCAAGCTGTAGGCAAGTCTATGGGACATTTTCCTAATTAGTGATTGATGCTGAAGACCACCCCATTCTGAGTGATACCACCCTGTGCTGGCGGTCTTGGTCCTATGGAAAATCAAGATGAACAAGCTATGATGAGCAAGCCAGTAAGCAGCACCCCTGCATGGTCTCTGTATCAGCTCCTGACTTGTGGCTCCTTGGCTTCCCACAGTAGACTGTGATTTAGAAAGTGTAAGCCAATAAATCGTTTAATCCCTGAGTTGTTTTCGGTTATAATGTTTCTAAGAACAGTAGAAAAGAAGCTAAGACTCCTTGCTACATTGTAATTTAATAATTAAATAAAACAAAAAAAAAAAACAAAAAGTATGTTAAAAGTGGCAAGACAGAAAGACAGGTCATATAAAAAGGCAGGTCCATCAGAATAACAGAAGATTTCTCAACTGAGACTGTAAAAGCCAGGAGGGCTTGGAATGATGTATTTCAAACTTTCAAAGACAACAACAGCTGACCAAAACTATATCCAGCAAAGCTAGAAGCCGCAATTACAGGAAAAAATTAATTTTCCACGGTCAAAATAAGTATCTAAGTAATAACTATATAAATAATTATATAAATAAAAGAATTAATGATCACTAAGCCAATTCTACAGACCTGAAGGAATCCTTCAGACTGAAAATAAAAGCAAATCCATTTATGAGGTCACAGAAAATGACAAGCTATGCTTGAAAAATAGGTAAACAAAGAAAGAATAGGAAAACATCAAGCACTATAAAATCAAAAACTGTGAAAAGTATTAGTACACATTTTGCAATAATAACTCTGAATAGATTAGATAGATTAGATAGATAGATAGATAGATAGATAGATAGATAGATAGATAGATAGATAAGATAAGATAAGATACTCAATTCCCCCAATGAAGAGGCATAAACTAATAGATTGGATTGAAAAACAAGAGTAATTATCTATAAATACTAGTCTCCAATAAACAAACCTCATAAAAGAGAGAAACAATCAGGGTAAATTTAATTTTAAAAATTGTTTTAGGAAGAAAGACTCATGATAAAAACAGGTGTCTGATAGCTGACAGACTAGGTTTCCAAACAAAACCAGTGAAAAGAGATGAAAAATGCCAGTTCATACTGGAAAGATGACGTCACAGTTCCAAACTCATAGGCATAAATATGGGTGCACTTTCATAAAACAAATACTACAAAGTGTGTAGAAACAGCTTGTCAGCACAATGAGAGTGGTGGGGGACTTCAATATCCTACTCTTATGAGATGATAGATCACTGTGGCAAAAATTAAACCGAGAAATATCTGAATTAAATGATAAGCAGATCAAACTGACCTAACAAATACCTAAAGGGCACCCATCTAAACTGAGGAGTGTACCTTTTCAGCAGCCTATTCAACTTTCTCTGAAATACATTACATACTAAGAAATATAGCATATCTTAGCAAAAATAGAAAAATAAAAATAATTTCTTATATCCTATCTGCTCAAATTGGAATTAGACTACAAATCAAAGCAAGAAAAACCACAGAGCATATACAACCACATGGGAATTAAACACAATTTTGAATTATGAATGGATCATTGAAGAAATCAAGAAAGATATTCTTTTAATACTTTAATTGAATAAGAAAAAAGAAAATACAACATACCAAAATCTATGAGAAACAATGAAAGCAGCGCTAAGAGAGAATTTTATAATTCTTTTTTTTTTTTTATTTTAAATGGAAAGAAATTCTTTTTTTTTCCATTTTTTATTAGGTATTTAGCTCATTTACATTTCCAATGCTATACCAAAAGTCCCCCATACCCACACACCCCCAATCCCCTACCCACCCACTCCCCCTTTTTGGCCCTGGCGTTCCCCTGTACTGGGGCATATAAAGTTTGCGTATCCAATGGGCCTCTCTTTCCAGTGATGGCCGACTAGGCCATCTTTTGATACATATGCAGCTAGAGTCAAGAGCTCCGGGGTACTGGTTAGTTCATAATGTTGTTGCAGATCCCTTTAGCTCCTTGGCTACTTTCTCTAGCTCCTCCATTGGGAGCCCTGTGATCCATCCATTAGCTGACTGTGAGCATCCACTTCTGTGTTTGCTAGGCCCCAGCATAGTCTCACAAGAGACAGCTACATCTGGGTCCTTTCGATAAAATCTTGCTAGTGTATGCAATGGTGTCAGCGTTTGGATGCTGATTATGGGGTGGATCCCTGGATATGGAAGTGTCTACATGGACCATCCTTTCATCTCAGCTCCAAACTTTGTCTCTGTAACTCCTTCCAAGGGTGTTTTGTTCCCACTTCTAAGGAGGGGCATAGTGTCCACACTTCAGTCTTCATTTTTCTTGAGTTTCATGTGTTTAGGAAATTGTATCTTATATCTTGGGTATCCTAGGTTTTGGGCTAATATCCACTTATCAGTGAGTACATATTGTGTGAGTTCCTTTGTGAATGTGTTACCTCACTCAGGATGATGCCCTCCAGGTCCATCCATTTGGCTAGGAATTTCATAAATTCATTCTTTTTAATAGCTGAGTAGTACTCCATTGTGTAGATGTACCACATTTTCTGTATCCATTCCTCTGTTGAGGGGCATCTGGGTTCTTTCCAGCTTCTGGCTATTATAAATAAGGCTGCTATGAACATAGTGGAGCATGTGTCCTTCTTACCAGTTGGGGCATCTTCTGGATATATGCCCAGGAGAGGTATTGCTGGATCTTCCGGTAGTACTATGTCCAATTTCCTGAGGAACCGCCAGACTGATTTCCAGAGTGGTTGTACAAGCCTGCAATCCCACCAACAATGGAGGAGTGTTCCTCTTTCTCCACATCCACGCCAGCATCTGCTGTCACCTGAATTTTTGATCTTAGCCATTGTGACTGGTGTGAGGTGGAATCTCAGGGTTGTTTTGATTTGCATTTCCCTGATGATTAAGGATGTTGAACATTTTTTCAGGTGCTTCTCTGCCATTCGGTATTCCTCACGTGAGAATTCTTTGTTCAGTTGTGAGCCCCATTTTTAATGGGGTTATTTGATTTTCTGAAGTCCACCTTCTTGAGTTCTTTATATATGTTGGATATTAGTCCCCTATCTGATTTAGGATAGGTAAAGATCCTTTCCCAATCTGTTGGTGGTCTTTTTGTCTTATTGACGGTGTCTTTTGCCTTGCAGAAACTTTGGAGTTTCATTAGGTCCCATTTGTCAATTCTCGATCTTACAGCGCAAGCCATTGCTGTTCTGTTCAGGAATTTTTCCCCTGTGCCCATATCTTCAAGGCTTTTCCCCACTTTCTCCTCTATAAGTTTCAGTGTCTCTGGTTTTATGTGAAGTTCCTTGATCCACTTAGATTTGACCTTAGTACAAGGAGATAAGTATGGATCAATGCGCATTCTTCTACATGATAACAACCAGTTGTGCCAGCACCAATTGTTGAAAATGCTGTCTTTCTTCCACTGGATGGTTTTAGCTCCCTTGTCGAAGATCAAGTGACCATAGGTGTGTGGGTTCATTTCTGGGTCTTCAATTCTATTCCATTGGTCTACTGGTCTGTCTCTATACAAGTACCATGCAGTTTTTATCACAATTGCTCTGTAGTAAAGCTTTAGGTCAGGCATGGTGATTCCACCAGAGGTTCTTTTATCCTTGAGAAGACTTTTTGCTATCCTAGGTTTTTTGTTATTCCAGATGAATTTGCAAATTGCTCCTTCTAATTCGTTGAAGAATTGAGTTGGAATTTTGATGGGGATTGCATTGAATCTGTAGATTGCTTTTGGCAAGATAGCCATTTTTACAATGTTGATCCTGCCAATCCATGAGCATGGGAGATCTTTCCATCTTCTGAGATCTTCTTTAATTTCTTTCTTCAGAGATTTGAAGTTTTTATCATACAGATCTTTCACTTCCTTAGTTAGAGTCACGCCAAGATATTTTATATTATTTGTGACTATTGAGAAGGGTGTTGTTTCCCTAATTTCTTTCTCAGCCTGTTTATTCTTTGTATAGAGAAAGGCCATTGACTTGTTTGAGTTTATTTTATATCCAGCTACTTCACCGAAGCTGTTTATCAGGTTTAGGAGTTCTCTGGTAGAATTTTTAGGGTCACTTATATATACTATCATATCATCTGCAAAAAGTGATATTTTGACTTCCTCTTTTCCAATTTGTATCCCCTTGATCTCCTTTTGTTGTCGAATTGCTCTGGCTAATACTTCAAGTACTATGTTGAAGAGGTATGGAGAAAGTGGGCAGCCTTGTCTAGTCCCTGATTTTAGTGGGATTGCTTCCAGCTTCTCTCCATTTACTTTGATGTTGGCTACTGGTTTGCTGTAGATTGCTTTTATCATGTTTAGGTATAGGCCTTGAATTCCTGATCTTTCTAACACTTTTATCATGAATGGGTGTTGGATCTTGTCAAATGCTTTTTCTGCATCTAACGAGATGATCATGTGGTTTTTGTCTTTGAGTTTGTTTATATAATGGATTACATTGATGGATTTTCGTATATTAAACCATCCCTGCATCCCTGGAATAAAACCTACTTGGTCAGGATGGATGATTGCTTTAATGTGTTCTTGGATTCGGTTAGCGAGAATTTTATTGAGGATTTTTGCATCGATATTCATAAGAGAAATTGGTCTGAAGTTCTCTATCTTTGTTGGGTCTTTCTGTGGTTTAGGTATCAGAGTAATAGTGGCTTCATAAAATGAGTTGGGTAGAGTACCTTCTACTTCTATTTTGTGAAATAGTTTGTGCAGAACTGGAATTAGATCTTCTTTGAAGGTCTGATAGAACTCTGCACTAAACCCGTCTGGCCCTGGGCTTTTTTTGGCTGGGAGACTATTGATAACTGCTTCTATTTCTTTAGGTGATATGGGACTGTTTAGATGGTCAACTTGATCCTGATTCAACTTTGGTACCTGGTATCTGTCCAGAAATTTGTCCATTTCGTCCAGGTTTTCCAGTTTTGTTGAGTATAGCCTTTTGTAGAAGGATCTGATGGTGTTTTGGATTTCTTCAGGATCTGTTGTTATGTCTCCCTTTTCATTTCTGATTTTGTTAATTAGGATTTTGTCCCTGTGCCCTTTAGTGAGTCTAGCTAAGGGTTTATCTATCTTGTTGATTTTTTTCAAAGAACCAACTCCTCGTTTGGTTAATTCTTTGAATAGTTCTTCTTGTTTCCACTTGGTTGATTTCACCCCTGAGTTTGATTATTTCCTGCCGTCTACTCCTCTTGGGTGAATTTGATTCCTTTTTTTCTAGAGCTTTTAGATGTGTTGTCAAGCTGCTAGTATGTGCTCTCTCCCGTTTCTTCTTGGAGGCACTCAGAGCTATGAGTTTCCCTCTTAGAAATGCTTTCATTGTGTCCCATAGGTTTGGGTACGTTGTGGCTTCATTTTCATTAAACTCTAAAAAGTCTTTAATTTCTTTCTTTATTCCTTCCTTGACCAAGGTATCATTGAGAAGAGTGTTGTTCAGTTTCCATGTGAATGTTGGCTTTCCATTATTTATGTTGTTATTGAAGATCAGTCTTAGTCCATGGTGGTCTGATAGGATACATGGGACAATTTCAATATTTTTGTATCTGTTGAGGCCTGTTTTGTGACCAATTATATGGTCAATTTTGGAGAAGGTCCCGTGAGGTGCTGAGAAGAAGGTATATCCTTTTGTTTTAGGATAAAATGTTCTGTAGATATCTGTCAGGTCCATTTGTTTCATAACTTCTGTTAGTTTCACTGTGTCCCTGTTTAGTTTCTGTTTCCACGATCTGTCCATTGATGAAAGTGGTGTGTTGAAGTCTCCCACTATTATTGTGTGAGGTGCAACGTGTGCTTTGAGCTTTACTAAAGTGTCTTTAATGAATGTGGCTGCCCTTGCATTTGGAGCATAGATATTCAGAATTGAGAGTTCCTTTTGGAGGATTTTACCTTTGATGAGTATGAAGTGTCCCTCCTTGTCTTTTTTAATAACTTTGGGTTGGAAGTCGATTTTATCCGATATTAAAATGGCTACTCCAGCTTGTTTCTTCAGACCATTTGCTTGGAAAATTGTTTTCCAGCCTTTCACTCTGAGGTAGTGTCTGTCTTTTTCCCTGAGATGGGTTTCCTGTAAGCAGCAGAATGTTGGGTCCTGTTTGTGTAGCCAGTCTGTTAGTCTATGTCTTTTTATTGGGGAGTTGAGACCATTGATATTAAGAGATATTAAGAAAAAGTAATTGTTGCTTCCTGTTGTTTTTGTTGTTAAAGTTGACATTCTGTTCTTGTGGCTGTCTTCTTTTAGTTTTGTTGAGGGATTATCTTCTTGTTTTTTCTAGGGCGTGTTTCCCGTCCTTGTATTGGTTTTTTTCTGTTATTATCCTTTGAAGGGCTGGATTCGTGGAGAGATAATGGGTGAATTTAGTTTTGTCATGGAATACTTTGGTTTCTCCATCTATGGTAATTGAGAGTTTGGCTGGGTATAGTAGCCTGGGCTGGAATTTGTGTTCTCTTAGTGTCTGTATAACATCTGTCCAGGCTCTTCTGGCTTTCATAGTCTCTGGTGAAAAATCTGGTGTAATTCTGATAGGCTTGCCTTTATATGTTACTTGACCTTTTTCCCTTACTGCTTTTAGTATTCTATCTTTATTTAGTGCATTTGTTGTTCTGATTATTATGTGTCGGGAGGAATTTCTTTTCTGGTCCAGTCTATTTGGAGTTCTGTAGGCTTCTTGTATGTTCATGGGTATCTCTTTCTTTAGATTTGGGAAGTTTTCTTCAATAATCTTGTTGAAGATGTTTGCTGGTCCTTTGAGTTGAAAATCTTCATTCTCATCCACTCCTATTATCCGTAGGTTCGGTCTTCTCATTGTGTCCTGGATTTCCTGGATGTTTTGAGTTAGGATCTTTTTGCATTTTCCATTTTCTTTGATTGTTGTGCCGATGTTCTCTATGGAATCTTCTGCACCTGAGATTCTCTCTTCCATTTCTTGTATTCTGTTGCTGATGCTCGCATCTATGGTTCCAGATTTCTTTCCTAGTGTTTCTATCTCCACTGTTGCCTCACTTTGGGTTTTCTTTATTGTGTCTACTTCCCTTTTTAGGTCTTGGATGGTTTTATTCAATTCCATCACCTGTTTGGTTGTGTTTTCCTGCAATTCTTTAAGGGATTTTTGTGTTTCCTCTTTAATGTCTTCTATCTGTTTGGTTATGTTTTCCTGTAATTCTTTAAGGGATTTTTGTGTTTCCTCTTTAATGTCTTCTACTTGTTTATCAGTGTTCTCCTGTATTTCTTTAAGTGAGTTATTTAAGTCCTTCTTGATGTCCTCTACCATCATCATGAGATATACTTTTAAATCCAGGTCTAGCTTTTCAGGTGTGTTGGGGTGCCCTGGACTGGGCGAAGTGGGAGTGCTGGGTTCTGATGATGGTGAGTAGTCCTGGTTTCTGTTAGTAAGATTCTTACGTTTACCTTTCGCCATCTGGTAATCTCTGGAGTTAGTTGTTATAGTTGTCTCTGTTTAGAGATTGTTCCTCTGGTGATTTTGTTACACTATATCAGCAGACCAGGGAGACTAGCTCTCTTCCCTGAGTTTCAGTGGTCAGAGCAGTCTCTGCAGGCAAGCTCTCCTCTTTCAGGGAGGTGCACAGTTATCTGGTGTTTGGACCTCCTCCTGGCCGAAGATGAAGACCCAAAACAGGATTTTTCCCAGAAGCTGTGTTGCTTTGGCCTGCAGACTGCCTGCTGCGGAGTCCCAGAATCAAGGTGGCCCCCGCGGAACGTGAGGCAGAAGCCTCACAGGCTGTGCGGACCCCTGTGCTCTCACCAGGAAGGTGGCCGGTTGTCTGGAGCCAGAAATGGCGCCGCCTCAGAGGCTCTGTGGCTCTCGCCCATTCCAGAAGCTGCTGGCCTCTGTGTTCCACACTCTCACCCGCAGACCGCCAGAAGCTGTGTTGCTTTGGCCTGCAGACTGCCCGCTGCGGAGTCCCAGAATCAAGGTGATCCCCCGCGGAACGTGAGGCAGAAGCCTCCCAGGCTGTGCGGACACCTGTGCTCTGACCAGGAAGGTGGCAGGTTGTCTTGAATTTTATAATTCTAAGTGTTTATATTAAGAAATCAGAGAATCTCAAATAAATAACAATATACTCTTAGAAAAATATATGAACTAACAATTCAAAAATCAATAGATAGGAAAAGTATCAAAACAAATTAATGTAAGGAAAATGAGAGAAACAATACAAAGAATCGGTGAAACTGAGGAACGGCTCGTTAAAAAGATAAACAAGGTCAGCAAACCCTTAGCCAAACAAAACAAGAGAGAACAAAACTAATAAAATTAGAGGTGAAAATGAAGTCTCTATGCCACCAAACCATGTATTCCACTAACTTGGAAAACATGAAAGAAACATGAATTTATTCATGCATGACTCTATCAAAATTAAAAGATGAAATACATAATTTAAATGGATCTATGCAAGCAGAAAGATCAAAGCATTAATTTAAAGATCTGCCCAATAATGTCCAGGTCAAGATAGACTTCACAGCTGAATTCCAACAGACCTTCTAAAACGGAATCTACATCACTGTTACTCAAACTAGTCCATAAAATAGAAAAAGACGCAACACCACCCAGCTCATCATAAAGCCAGAGTATCTGCCTGCCATGCCAGATCAAAAACAAAAAAGGAAGAAACTAGAGAACATTCTCCCTGATGAATCTAGATGCAAAATTTTTCAATAAAATACTTTCAAATATAGTTTAATAGCACATCAAAGGTTATTCACTGTTATCAAGTATGCTTTATTCAAGACAGAGGCCATGATGACCCAATATACACAAATCAATAAATGTAACTCAGCACATAAATGGACTCAAGACAGACATAAAATGGATTTGGGAAATTATATGAAGATCTCTGGTGGAGTAAATCCTTTTGACACAATTCAATATCACTTCCTCATTTAAAGAAAAAAGTCCCACGGAAATTTGGAATATAAAGAACATATTTAAGCATAATAAAAAGCTGTATGTGACAAACATATTCAGTACCATGGGAGAAGTTCAGGTCATTTACACTGCATCCAGGAACAGGAACATGGTGTCCATTTTTTCCACTCTTACTCAACATAGCATTAGAAGGCTTGTTAAAGCAGTAAGCCAAGAAAGGCTGATAAAAGGATACTAATGGGGAAGGAAGGTTTCAAAGTGCTTTTATTGTGAATGATGCAATTCAATATACAAGACACACTAGAGAGTCTACGTGGAAACTCCGAGAACAGGCAAGCACATTCAACAAAGTGACATGACACAAAATTGGTACTGTCAGCGGCCTTCCTATATATCAATAGCAACAAGCTGGCAAAGAACTCAGAGAAACAATACCATTCATGATTGTCACCGAAGTACACAACTCTTTCTGAAAATCGCCTGGTCCTTGGAAGGGCCACACAGATGTCCCATTTATAACTGAGCATTCGTCTCTCAATTAGCACTTCTACCAGTTATGAGCCACACATTTTAAAACGAAGCTCCTCAGGTCAAGGTGCAGCATAGCAGCATTAATCTTTGAGCATGAAGATGAATATTTAGAAGACAATGTGATCTGCACATCATATCCAGTTAGCAAAATAAAGACAGTAGCTTCCCCACTGGGGTCAAGGACCTCCCAATCACCCACTTTTGATGTGGTTTACAGTATGAGATCCAATTGCCTCCTGTGGAATAAGACTAACCAATTAGGGATAATTGGTTATCCCCATACCAGACTTGCCCCTGTTGCACCAGTGGACACATTTCGACTGTCAGGTCAGTAGCATGGCATGCAGGATCCACAGCTAAGTAAAAACTGCTGGTGAAAAATTTCCCCCAAGCAGCTCACAGAGCATCTTCTGGCTCTGTGTGAGCTGGCTCAACTCAATGCTAGCTTGGTTTTCTGTTTTCTGTGATCAGGATGTGGTAGCTGCATAAATCAAGTCTTACCATCTGGTTCTGGTTCTGATGGACATCAGGAGCCTGTACAGTTTGGAAGTCCTCAAAATCCTCCCTGACCAGCAACTCACAGGCAGGTAGTCCACTCCTGTTACTGGGGCTTCGCAAACGTCTATTATGATTGGGCCATAGAGGTGAGCAGAAGCCGAGGAATGAATGTTTCTGATCATCTTCACTCTTCGAGCAGCACCAGTCACCACCCTGACCTCAGGGCCTTCAGCTTCAGCAAGTCCTAGGCTCCCGTTTCAGTTCCTCCACTCAGCCAAGCTTCCAAGACTTGTACTTGAAACTCACCCACCTGCTGTTCTCAGCAGCAGTGACAGCTCCAAGGGAAATCTGCATTTTGAAATGGCCTCCTTCCCCTGAAGTCTGTCTTCCTATGTATGGATCTCGGCCCAAGCTTCCTCCCTGGCTTAGTAATTCTCCACTGACTGCAGTGGGGTGTTTTAGAACTGTCTTCCTTTGTAACTGTCCACAGATGACAGAACTGGCCCACTTGTCCCTTCTACTGTTGACTCTGATGCTAGATGAGATGATCTTTGCTATGTCTCCCATTTTCTTCTGTTTTACATTTTTCAGTGAACATGCACTGTTTTGCTAATTCTTTTCCAGTCAGACTAAGGAAGCCTCAGATATTATAAAAACACTATAGATATATACTATAAGTACTATAGACACTTGGATAAAATACAACTTTTTAAAAGCCTTCCTAAATTCCAGGACTGTGTATACACTTACAAGGTTGAAGTCCAGTGGAGTTCACTGGTACACAGGTACTGAAAGGACCCTTGATGGGAAGATGTGGCCCTCGCCATTTTCTTCTTGAAAATGACCATGTTCTAGGCATCCCTGTGTAGTCCAGGCTAGACACAAACCCACATTACTTGCTTCTGCCTCTGCTTTCAAGGTTCTAGAACTACAGATGTGTAACCATCACCTCTGGCTTATTCTTTCTGGTACAAATATTTTATAATTAAGGACAGAAAATAAGCTGATTTTTTTCATTCAAATATTGTCCCATTAGTAAGACTATAATATGCACTTTCTCTTTAAAACTTTATTCTCTCTCCACGTTTAGGAAAGAGGCTCATTTTAGCTGTGTGTGTTAGTGGAGTTCACTGTGGTATGTCCACACACCCATACAACTTCCTCTGAGCAACCCTACCCTTCTCTTTTCCACATCTACCCCCAGAACATCCTTCTCAGTCTTGAGAAATCACAGTTTTACCTCCAGGTAGCTCCCACATCTGAGAAAAAACATGAGGTATTTGTGTTTCTGTGTCTGGCTCATTTCATTTAAGATAGAATTCCTACCCCACCCCCACCCCACCCCCAACACCAAGTTGCAGCTATCACAAAGCAATAACAGTATTGCACTCTTCTTCATGGCTGAATCATACTCCATTGTATAAATTCAACATTTCTTTGTCCATTTATCTTTGATGGGGATCTCATCAGATTCTACAAACTTAGCTGCTGTGGAAGTGTCACAAAAAGCATAGGTATGCCGAGATCTTCCTGCTACATTGACTATATGCTGGATCCCATGGGTGGTCCAGCCTTGGTTTTCTATGATGGCTGTAAATAATTTGCATTCCCATACACAGCGGCCGGGGTGGGAGGGAGTCCTATTTTCCTATATGTCATTAAGCATTAGCTCTTGATGGGCATTATATGCAACTGCCATCCGAACTTAGGAAGTTTGGATTTGTATTTCCTTGATGACTAACAAAGTTGAGAATTTTCCAGATATTTATACTTCTTCTTCAAATACTTCTTTGTGTCATTCACCTACTCTAAAAAAAATTAGACTGCAATTTTATAGTTGTTTCTTGAGTTCCCCAGATAAAACTGAATATCAACCTTCTGTCAGAGAAACAGTTGGCAAATATTTTCTTCTAAGCTATATGCTGTCCCTTCGCTATGTCATTGGCTCACTGTGAGGCTTTTCTGTGTGGCTCAGCCCCTTTTGTTGAGTCTTGGTTTGGTCCCTGAGCTTTTAGAGTCCTGTGCAGAGCATCACTGTCCATGTGGCGTCTTGAAGCACTTCCTGGTTTCCTACTGTAGTCTCAGGTTCCGTTCTACACCCAGCCTTTGCTGTCTCTTGATTTTTGGACAGAATTGTAAGGGTCAAATCCTCCTCCTGTGGCTAAAGAATATTTGATAGACAGCAGACATGACAGAAAGCTAGAGTGGCCTCCATCACCACAGACACATCACATTCTGGTCGGAGTCCTGTCCCTCAATAAATCCTTCTCTTGTTTTCACCATCACTGTTATTTGGTTTTCTCTTACATGGGACTCACAGTCCACACCTCTGTCTCAGAACTCAAGCACAAACCCTGGGGAAAGCAACCTTCAAATTTAAAATCGCATGCAAGTGTAGATTATGAATCAACTCTTTCTTTTTCTTTTCTTTATTTTTTTTTTCGAGACAGGGTTTCTCTGTGTAGCCCTGGCTGTCCTGGAACTCACTCTGTAAACCAGGCTGGTCTCGAACTCAGAAATCTGCCTGTGTCTGCCTCCCAAGTGCTAGGATTAAAGGTGTGTGCCACCACTGCCCAGCAAGTCAACTCTTTCAAACATCAGCATGCGGGCCCTTCACTTCCTTCGCTCTGGCAGAAATCAATTTTGGCTTTTTTTTTTTACACACTGCTCCACTCGGAGAGGTTTTGTTTTTAATGCTGAGCACATAGTAGGAATGTAACATAATTGAATGAGTTAGAAGAAAAACAAAACCTCAATATTTACTGCACAGCTTCGTAACAGCATCCCCCTTCAGCCAGGGAAGTCACATTCCCAGACCCTCGGGGCAGACACGGAACCAAGCCCCGTAATTTAATGTTGTTTCCATCTTAAGTCAGTACTTACACACTGTGACTGTAACCTTGTAGTTTGTGTGAAACTACCGGGGATTTCTTTCTCCTTCTTTGTAATTTCACAGATAAAACTCATTCTAGCAATGTCTTGGCTCTCTTAGAATGAGGTACTGTTTTTCCCTATCAAGTAGAGAACCTGCAGAATCGCTGCTCATGTGCTTTGGAATCAATGTCAAGAATAGGAGGAGCCCTTGAACAAGGAACTGTGACCCATGACAGTGGGTCTGGGGAGTAAGCAGCCGGGGGGGGGGGGGGGAGGGATGAGGTGTGCTTCATATTCTAGCAAGCTCATTCTAAAAGCAAGCTGGTAAGCAAAACCTCCAGGAGGCCTCAGCAAAACAAAAACCAAGGCTCAGTCTCATCAAAATCTAACCGTGACAGTCTGTGTCTATGTATATATGTGTGTACATGTGTAATTGTGCATGTATGTGTGAGTGTGCAGTATGAGAGTGTGTTCATGTATGAGTGTGCATGAGTATGTGTGTGAGTGTGTGTGTGTACGTGTATTCGTGAGTACATGTGCTTATATAAACGTGTGTGAGTGTGTGAGTGTGTGTGTGTGTGTGTGTGTGTGTGTGTGTGTGTGTATGTGTGTGTGTGTGTGTTAATGGAACCCAGGCCATGTGATCCAAGGCAAATGCTCTACCACTAGCTTTTTTTTTAAACCAAGCACCAAAATTGCCAAAAGAAAATGATATTGCAGAGTTGCTGGATAGGGTTAGAGGTCAAGATGGAGGAGAAGAAGGTGCAAGGCCAGGCCAGGCCACACTCCTTCTGCCTGTTAAACAAGCAGCTTCCCCCAGAACTCTGAGCTCTGCAAAGCAGAGGAGTATGACATCATCGTCTTTTTACTGGGAGGGTGGGGGTGCGTGACCTTAGCACAGCCTAAGGATGGCTTCTCTGACATTCAGCCCCAACACTGCAAAGCTTCACGCTTCCGACTGTAATGACGTATCTTTCCTGTCTCTGTATCCCCTCTGATGAAACAGGACACAGGCAGCTTCAGCTGTGATAAAACTGTGGGATGGGTAGATGGCATCTGCAGGGCCTTACCACTCTCCACAGAGGAACAGGAGGCATCCGGCAGTACAGAGATAGTTCAGTAAGTTATGATGTGTTTGTGTTATGCTTTATGATCATTCAGACCTGTTGGTCCTGAGAAGTGCCTAATGGTGTGAGAAAGAGTTCACAGAGCATGTACTATGTAAATCCAATCTGATAAACATGCAATAAATGAATTTATGGGTACACATGCAATATGTGCATATGTGTAGATTTTTATGTATGATTATTAGAAAACACTCCAAATATGAACTCTTTCTGTGCCTGTGGGGGGGGACTATAGATACCTTTTATTTACTTACCTATGCATAACCTAGTTTTCTGTGATGAATATGCATGGCTTTCCTAGTTGGAAAAAGGCAATTGTAAAGATATGAAGAACCTGGTATATACAGGATCGAATTTTTCTTCTCTTAGTGCACAACACACACACACACACACACACACACACACAAAATAACAGGTCTCACTTGAAGGTCAAGCTCCCTTCCGGTCCTTCCTTCTGCTCGGCTTCTCATTCAGTATAGAAACAAAACAAAGAAACTAGAGAGCCAACCAGGGGCTTCCTAGGCCATTCAAATAGCACATGGTGGCACATGGGGTCATTCTCCACTAGGCCCTTCTCGATGCCACAGAGGGAGAACAGAGGCTCTCTGCCAATGTTGCTGGCATTTTGAGTTTCATGCAACATATTCCTCTCTAGTCACTCATGCGGATGGCCAAGATGCTGCATTTCTAATGGAGTGAGTCCACCTGGCCCGCACCAGCTGGCTAATACAGCCGTGCACCTGTGTGTAGCCAGTGAGTCCCAAGAGAGAGCTCCAGTGTCGAAGAGACTTGGCAGGGTGACAGCTCTCTCCAGTGTCCTTGGGAAGGTACTCATTCCTCATTCTCTGAGGTCTGTGACCTTCCAGGACTTATTAGATCCTGTTCCTTTCAAAAGAATTTCTGCAGATCCCAATCTCCTCCCCAAAGACCTAGTAAACACCTGTACTCCAAGAAAGAGGTGGGGGTCACCCATGTGGCCTTCGTTTATTACCTGAATGGATCCTCTGGTTGTAAGGGGAAAAGAATAAGAAAGACTGATTCGTGGTGGAGTTGTGGCTGCCACACTGTCAATAATCTCAATTGTTATGAAAAATTTGATGTTGGAGAGGGAGAACTGAATTCACAAGAAGGGTGATTCCAGTCTTCCCTGGAACTTATTCTTCATCTAAGGTGGATGAGTTGCAGTAAGACTAGAACAGAGATGCGGGACATGAAAAAAACAAAACAAAAAACAAATGTCACATCCACCCTGACCAGCAGGAAAGACGCAACACCACGTTGTCCTTCTTCAAGCAGGTTTATTCAGGAACACTTAGCATTGCAATGCAGGAACAGGAATCCCTCACACAACCCGGGGCATGCCTTAAATATCCTACTGACTCCTCCCAATCACCCCAGTCATGTAATGGCAGTCCATACATTCATAGCAAGTGACAACACCTCAGGCAAGCTGACCAAGCATGGAATCTGCGCAGTGCAGGCGGCTGGGATGTGGCTAAGTCTGAGATAATGAGGAAGTCAGGCACAGATCATAAGACCTGGCAGCCGTCCCGGGCACCATCTTGGGGCAGAGGCCGTACCCGCTCCTCACAGACAAAACTCTCTCATTCTAATACTGACGCACCCATATAATCTGGTCGTGACTTCAGCTAGGTTCAAGGTTAATGTGCTGCAGTTCTCAATATATTGCCGTGTCTTTCCTCGCTACACTTTATGTGCCCATTCATTCAGAGAGTGCACAAGGAGCATCAACTCTGTATCAGAAATATCCCACTTGGGCAGAGGTGCTAGCTATGTCTGATCATGAAAAATGTCACTCCGTGATCATGAAAATGTCATTCCGTCTTCGTGTATGTGACTCATTTCAAGCATGACATCCTATTTCTGATATGAAGACTGCCCTTCTTTTGGACCCCTTCACTGCTTATATATCCGCCATGACATTGCTCTACATTGCCCTCTAGAACTTGGCTGTAAGATCCTATTGCTGAAAACACCACACGCTTTGATCATAGGACAGAGATATCAAGTGGGTACTAACCAGGAAGCTCCCTCCATGCCAGTCTGCTTTCATAATACCAAAGGGTTCTATATAAGCTGTTGGGGGACAGAAGTCATCAACAATCTTACTCAACCAGGAGGAACTGCCCACACTTGGGAATTCAGCTTCTTGAATCAATGTAAGCAATCAAGATAGTTCTTTAGGACAAGGCTCAGTGCTCTTATGAGCTTATAATTTATGGCAAGTTGATATTGAAACCAACCACCAGACTGTATGTGTGTGTGTGTGTGTGTGTGTGTGTGTGTGTGTGTGTGTGTGTGTATGCATGTATGTATGTATGTATGTGTATATATGTATATGTGTATATGTCATATATATATCATATATGTATACATGATAAACATTAAATATATATAATTTGAATGTGTAAATTTTATTTCAATAAAACTGATTCCTTCCTCAGAGTATTAACATGAAAATCAAATCAAAAAATTATGCAGAGTACCCAGCATAAGTTCTGACATATCAAGGAGTTGATCAATAGAAGCTAATCATACTGGCAACACCAACTTACATTGGGAGAATCTGGAAAACCAATACGCAAACACGTCCTTCAGCAGCTGAGGTTAATTAAGGTCATTCACTGTTGTCGATGATGACAAAGCTAAAGCCTGAGTCTCTTGGCACCCAGTTCAAGGTTTCTAGTCTGTCTATATGCTCATCTGCTACTGAACATGTCGAGAGAAATCGATGTTTTTATGGATTCCTGAAGCCAGGTGTTCTCCAAATACCTGGTTCTCAGAAAATGTGTACCTCCAGAGAAAGGAGCTTTCTTTTACGATTTGTGATTCAATCAAATCCGGTCAGTGAACTCCAGCTTCATCATGTGGGGGAATACCTCGTCTGAAACCCAGTTGCTTGGCACACTGGGGGTGGGGGGTCCTTCCTTGCTTTCTGAGGGATGTTCTCCTGGGCCTCTGCACCAAGACTAATATCTCTGTACTGGCTAGTTTTGTGTCAACTTGACATAGCTGCAGTTATCACAGGGAAAGGAGTTTCAGTTGGGGAAATGCCTCCACGAGATCCAGCTGTAAGGCATTTTCTCAATTAGTGATCAAGTGGGGAGGTCCCCTTGTGGGTGGGACCATCTCTGAGCTGGTAGTCTTGGGTTCTATAAGAGAGCAGGCTGAGCAAGCCAGTGGGGGCAACCCAGTAAAGAACATCCCTCCATGGCCTCTGCATCAGCTCCTGCTCCCTGACCTGCTTGAGTTCCAGTCCTGACTTCTTCAGTGATGAACAGCAATGTGGAAATGTACGCTGAATAAACCCTTTCCTCCCCAACTTGCTTCTTGGTCATGATGTTTGTGCAGGAATAGAAACCCTGACGAAGACAATCACCATCCTGGTATTCCTTATGCCAAAGCCCACATCAGTCAATAGCAAGAACAGGAGACTCAGCCAAAGTCACACCACTGCCTCGGGTGCCAAGTGAGCAAGACCTATTGCCAGTGATATTCCAAAGGTTTTCCAGTGACTACCAAAGACCAAGATGTAGAAAGTCAACTTAAGTATCTTTAAACTCAGAGAACAATGGCGAAGCATGCCTGTACTTGCAGAGTTTATCTGAAGTATTACCTGTGTAAAGGGAAACCTTGGTTTATTGTTTTATTTTTATTATTTTCTTATGTGAATATATGTATTCTCTGTGTATACTCCTGAGGAGGTGGCAGAAATGTCAGTTCTCTGACAGTTCTAAGCAGTTGTGAGCTGCCTGATAATAGGTGCTGGGAACTGAACTCAGGTCTTCTGAAAGAACAATATACACTCTGAACCATAGAGCCGTATATCCAGCCTGGAAAAATCTCCATTTTAGTGGTAGGTGTATCTTATATCTGATTTGCATGCCCACATATAATAAATATAGTCTACTATATATAATATGCAGTATTCAAATATATACTATATTATATATAGTAAACATACTTTATGCATTCTATACTTAGGGGGGGATAAAGAATCAGGGCAGAAGATGGCCAAAGAGACAACGGCGTGATATCAGAGTTTGCTGACAACCAAGCAAAGCATTCTAAAATTACATCAAGAACAAACAGACTCAAAACTGTATGGATTGTGGAAATATTAATTATACCCAGGTGGGTTGGGACTGAGAAGGAAAAGCAATGATTGTCTGAGGCATCCTGTACGTGACACTGCTCTCTTCTTCCGTGGGATTGTGGGTAATTCTTATTTTAACTAGCTAGTTCAAAATTGATCTCCTAGCCAGAAATGTAGCTCAGGGAAGAGTGCACGGTCTGAATCTCTAGCATGAAAGGCACGCAGAATATCTTTGTCTGATGGAAACAAACTAAATTGCTTAAAAGAAAGTAAACATGGTAACAAGGTCAACATGGATCATAGCAAGTTACAGGAGACAATGAAGAGCAAGTGAGACACAGAGATGGTGGGGCGTGAATAGCAGCCTCATCCAATGGTGAGGGACTTGACTGGTTTCAGGGTACGAGAGAAGAAACAGCTAAGGGTGAATCTGCTGGAGAAAACATAAGTAACTTGGGGCTGGAAGTGGATTCATCTTAAGGGCTCACTCTCTCAAAGAGAGACTCCAGTGGTTTCCAGATGAGAAGGCAGGTGCTGGGGACGGATTGGTGAATGGGCAGAGAGAAGTGGTTCTCAAACTTCCTCCCTTGAATAAAGCAACAAGACTAAGGACCTGATATGCAGGCTGGGAGACATTGCTGCTGGGGCTCCAAAGTTAGACACTGTTCAAGTGACAAGGTCTAAGAACTACTTCCACCCAGAGCCGTGTCTCACGTCGCACCTATGCTTCCCTCAGAGTCCTTCTAGCAAGAGTCAGGAGGGCATAGGGCCAGTGGGTGCAGCGATGCGCCATCCTCTGCTGTCCTTGCACCCACCACTTGAAGCTGATTTCCCAGCCAATAGTAAAGTCTCTCCTTAAGAATTCATTTCTCTGGAACTCCTCCTTCTGGTCTGTCCTTTATTTTGGAATAATTCATGTGTTAGTGCCAGGAGGGACACACTGTCTGCCTCTCCCACGCTTACAAACATCAAGGCTGGAAGTTCCACAATAACAATGCATTTCAGTTGAGTAAAAGGCCAGAGTGAGAAAGAGAGGTTTAGTGGTAGAGGAAGGAACAGAAGATGAAGACTAAAGCGGGACCTGCCAAATATGCTCAACAACAATTTCATGAATATACAATGAATCATTACTCTCGCCCCCCCTCCCCCCTCTGCAATCTGAGACAATGCTTTATCCATATCACAATGATGGATGCTTCATGTCAGGTACCCTACACATCATCCTCCAAGACACAGATTTTCTTGATTTGCAAAAATCAACTGGAAAATGGTCTCCTCAGTGCAACCTCCCATCCTCATAGGCGTGGAAAACTCCATTCACTTTCCTGAAGGCAACTATGGATCTCTGGAGGTAGAACCCCTCAGACATGCCTTCTTGTTCTTCATAAAGAACACTTTTTAGATTCTTCTAGGGGGCAATCTTTATTTGTTGCCTCTACTCTAAATTCTCATCAAACCTTTGGTACAGATTACTTATATTGATATTGGCCCCAGAGAGGCTGTTTTATGCCACGAGCAAGTCCTCCAAAGTTATGTCATTGCTCAGCGTCATCCCTGCTTGTGTGAATCTAGAAGATGTTAATCTTAGTCTTTGCATCAAGCAAGGGGAACTTGATCATACCATTAGTGGCTTTAAAAGAGCTGGATCCAAAGTTTTAATTTGTTTTGTGACTATAACTTTCCCATCTCCTCTTAAATCAAATCATCCGATTGGTTCAGCCATTCCAACGCTGTTCTCTGAATTTCTTCCTCAACTCCACAGTTTAAATTCTATCTTTTGGCCCCAATGCCGTCAATAAACACTATGGGTAGTGTATGCTCTTCAACAACTCAAAACAGTTCCCGTGTGAGTATTTGCCTGTCACACAGGTACTTTTGAAGTAGTTCCTGAGCCAACCACTTTGAAGAGAGGATCCAAGTTTGGCTCACTACTACTTTGTCCAACAAGGGCTTACCTGTACCCAGCTCACCATAGTGAATGATCCCTGAGAGAACAATATTCCTATCTCTTTGTAATACTCAGGATGGGTAATATGGAGCCCCACAGATTCCATAATCTCCTGGATTTACTTGTCCAAGGCACCAACCTCTTCATGAATCTCCTGAGGGGCCTTTTCCTTCTTTGTCACTGTGACCAGGGGCTCTGCATCATCCATCAGCATCCTTATCACAAATACATCTTGTGACTGAGCAGGAAGACTGAAGATCCTGGTCCCAGGAGATCATTGTCCAATAGCAAACGGATGCCGACATAGTGTTCTGAGCCCACAGGTGTAGACACAATGGTGTGATCATCATCACTGGTCTTCTGCAGCTTCCCTACAGACATTGGGGACCCCTGAGATCATCTACTTTCTATCTTCCCTGTTCTTGTTTTTCTTCTAATAGTTTGTCTGTTCCTGATTTCTAATGAGCTCTTCCTCCACAGGAATCAGTCTTTAATCCTCTCTGACTTCAGTAGTTTTCTGCAGCTGAATGTGAGCCATCACCAGAGGTAGTTTGCTGGCAGCATCTTTGTTTTCTCTCCCCACCTCTAGTTGGTATGGAGGGTTCCAAGTTCTTTTTCCTGTCCTTGTCTTCCTTATTACCATCACACTCAGGACAATGGCCACCGTCCTGATTTTGACCCATCTTTCCTCAGCTGCTCCAGCTGCCACCATCAGAAGTGCATTCTACTCCCCACATCCTCTCTTATCTCTCTCCCACACTATATTTTATGGACACGATGTAGCATATTGAGACATTTGTATGTCACACAATGATCCACTGGTACTTAGTGTATCCATTGCCTCGTGGAAGTGCAGAACAAAACAGGGGATTTCAGAGATCCACTGGAGGGTAGAGAAGGGACCAGTGGTTCTTGAAGATGCCCAGGCCCTGATGTTTTCCAGGTAAACTTCTACCTGAATGCTCAAGAACCCCAGGGCCAACATTGCTGCACTGTACAACACCAAGCGAAGCCAACCACACAGGACTCCCACCCAGGAACATGTACAGGAAAGCAAGCCCAGAATGAGCCCAGATGACCCCTCTGGGGTGAAAGCCTGCACCTTTGCTCAGTCTCTTAGCAATTAATCATGACACTGAGGGAAATCCATGAGTTCTGCCTGCATCCTCATCTCCAAAGGGATACTGACCCAAGAAAAACAGGTCTGCTCAGATTCGATTCTGAAATTTGATGCTTTGATACAGCTAGGAAGTCCCCTGATGGCTGCTGAGAAGCAGAAATTGAGAAAGATGAGGCCACACTACGTGCTGAGAGGCCTCACATAGGTTTAAGAGTGATCTGTCTGAAGCCCAGGTCCCTTGCTTAAAAATAGCCTAGAAGCACAGTATAGCAGAGCTCACATAACCTCTATGGCACTCCAATCCCTCTTGACAGCAGGAAGGATACTTCACAAAAAAGATCAGAAGAGTTAAACTAGTTTAAAAGGGAAACTGAGTCACGGGGAAAATTAGAATTTTATTTGTGCAAATAACAATTCAAGGATAAAACAACTCTAAGTCAGAAGTCACCCAGACACTTTAGCAGCAGTGGAGGCACTATAGGACACTATGCCACTCTATGGGGAACTCTGAGGTACTATGAGACACTATGGTGCATCATGGGACACTATGAGGCACTATGGGGCACTATGGGGTACTATGGGGGCACTGTTGGGTACTATGGGGCACTATGAGGCACTATGGGGCACTACAGGGAAGTATGGGATACTGTGGGACACTATAGGAAACTAAGGGGCACTTTGGGGCAGAATGGGACACTGTGGGGCACTATGGGACACTGTAAGACACTGTAAGGTAATCCATAGTAAGTGAAGCACTATGGGACATTGTGGGACACTGTAAGGTAGTCTATAGTAAGTGGAGTACTCTACGGTTACTCTAAGGTAACTCCTGTTTCTCCTTCTCCGTCTACCTCCCCTGTTCCAGGAGCACTATGGTACACCATGGGACTATAAAACACTGTGGGGCGCTATGGAACAGCCACAGAAATGAAATAAAGAATGTTCCATTGTGCTTTTCTATTGTATCCTGGGAGAACCCTCTAGTTGTCTAATTTATATGTGCTGCTGCTTCTCATGGATTGGCCTTAAGTTCCATTTCTCTTTAATATAGACATTTACACGATAGCAAAAAGGAAAAATCCAAGTTCAGTTTAGCTTATTTTTGCAAAGCATATAGAGAAGTTCTGAGATCTGGTTGGTTTGTCTATTTGGAGTTTTTTTCAGTTACAATGAGTTAGTTAGTTGTTAGTTGGTTGCTTAGTTGGTTAGTTGGTTAGTTATTTAGTTAGTTAGTGGCCATGGTGCACATGTGACCACTAGAGGATATTATGGTTCTCAATTTGTCCCTGCCAACCTGTGGGTCCTGAGGATCAAACTCGGGCCTTACTCACAGAGCCACCTTGCTGGCCCTGCTCAGGGGTTCTTCACTCCTTGTGCCCATTTAAAATTATAAGAACCAAGACCCAGATGTACGGTATAGAAGAGGAGACAGTTTAAGACTGCTTCAATTATTGGAACTGGCTCCACCTGTGTAAAGAGAGATGAGATTTCCATCCTTGAAAATTATCAGAGCTGTGGCTTGAGATCCATGGGACAGGCTCTTCTGGGATGAAAACAGTTACTATTGTGAAGGGTGTTGTTTTCCTAATTTCTTTTTTTTTAAAGATTTATTTATTTGTTATGTATATGAGTTCACTGTAGCTGTACAGATGGTTATGAGCCTTCATGTGGTTGTTGGGACTTGAATTTTGTAGGACCTCTGCTCGCTCCGATCAACCCTGCTCACTCAGGCCCAAAGATTCCAGAAGAGGCCATCAGATCTCATTACGGGTGGTTGTGAGCCACCACGTGGTTACTGGGATTTGAACTCAGGACCTTCAGAAGAGCAGTCAGTACTCTTAACCGCTGAGCCCTCTCCACCTTCTGGCAAGGCTGTGTTTAGATTTATTTATTTATTATATGTAAGTTCACTGTAGCTGTCCTCAGATACTCCAGAAGAGGGCATCAGATTTTGTTACAGATGGTTGTGAGCCACCATGTGGTTGCTGGGATTTGAACTTGGGACCTTCGGAAGAGCAGTCAGTGCTCTTAACCACTGAACAATCTCGCCAGCCCATTTCCCTAATTTCTTGTTCAGCCTGTTTATCTTTTGAGTAGAGGAAGGCTAGTACTGATTTGTTTGAGTTAATTTTATATCCTGACACTTTGCTGAAGTTATCAACTTCTCTATTAGAGAAGTGGAATTTTTTGTGGTCACTTAAGTATAAAATCATATCATCTGCAAATAGTGATCTTTTGATTTCTTCTTTTCCAATTTGTATCCCTTTGACCTCCTTTTGTTGTCTAATTGCTCTAGCTAGAACTTGGATTACTATATTGAATAAATAGAGAGAGAGTGGGCAGCCTTGTCTAGTCCCTGATTTTAGTGGGATTGCTTCAAGTTTCTTTCCATCTAGTTTGATGTTGGCTACTGGTTTGCTGTATATTGCTTTTACTATGTGTAGGAATGGGCCTTGAATCCCTGATCTTTCCAAGACTTTTAACATGAAGAGATGTTGAATTTTGTCAAATGCTTTTTCAGCATCTAATGAAATTATCATGTGGTTTACTACCTGAGGACCCAGCTATACAACTCCTGGGCATATACCCAGAAGATGCTCCAACATGTAATAAGGACACATGCTCCATTATGTTCACAGCAGCCTTATTTATAGTAGCCAGGAGCTGGAAAGAACCCAGATGTTCCTCAACAGAGTAATGGATACAGAAAATGTGGTACATTTACACAATGGAGTACTACTCAGCTATTAAAAATTATGAATTCATGAAATTCTTAGGCAAATGGATAGAACTAGAAAATATCATCCTGAGTGAGGTAACCCAATCACAAATGAACACACATGGTATGCACTCACTGATAAGTGGATATTAGCCCAAAAACTCCAAATAACCAAGATACAATTCACAGACCACATAAAGCTCAAGAAAAAGGAAGAACAAAGTGTGGGTGCTTCCGTCCTTCTTAGAAGGAGAACAAAATACTCATAGGAGCAAATATGGAGATAAAGTGTAGAGCAAAGACTGAAGGAAAGGCCACCCAGAGACTGTCCCACCTGGGGTTTGTCCCATATATAGTTACCAAACGCAGACACTATTGTGGATGCCAAGAAGTGCGTGCTGAAAGCAGCCTGATATGGCTGTCTCCTGAGAGGCCCTGCCAGAGCCTTACAAATACAGAGATGGATGTTCACAGCCAACCATTGAACTGAGCTCGGTCCCCAATGGAGGAGTTAGAGAAAGGACCTAAGAAGTTGAAGGGGATTGCAACCCACAGGAAGAACAACAATATCAACCAACCAGACCTCCCAGAGCTCTCAGGGACTAAACCATCAACAAAAGAGTACATATGGCTCCAGCTGCATACATTGCAGAGGATGGCCTTGTCAGGCATCAATGGGAGGAGAGGTCCTATGAAGGCTCAGTAGATGCCCCAGTGTAGGGGATCTGAGGGCGTGGAGGTGGGAGTGGGTGGGTGGGTGGAGGAACATCCTCATAGAAGAAGGGGGAGAAAGGATGGGATAGGGGGCTTGGGGTGAGGACCAACTGGGAAAGGGGATAACATTTGAAATGTAAATAAAGAAAATATCCAATTAATAAAAAAAAAACAGTGACTTCCCATTAACTCCACTCCACAGGGGACATGAAACACACAGAGGTGTCCAGCCTCATCCTGGCACAGCTTAAGAAGACTCACTTATAAAGTCATATTTAAGATAAAAATATGTGTAAATGTGTGATGTGTGTGTGTGTGTGTGTGTGTGTGTGTGTGTGTGTGTGTGTGTGTGTGTTTGTGTGTGTACTCAAACAACATTAGAGCAAAGCCAGGCTTTCAAGGGTCTTGCTTGGCATCACAGGGCTGGAATGGCTAACACTCCTTTGAAGAAAAATGGCAAATTGTTTGTCCATCAGTAACAATGCCACCTTTGATAGTGTTGCCAGCTGTAGGAAACCCTTTTATCTGATTCTACTACCTGCCAGTACCTTCTTTCATCTTCTGAGTTCTCCAGTTTTCTGTTCCTCATTCAGCTTTGGTTCCACACCATCTTCAAAGGTATAAACTTGCTTTGCTGCCCTGTTTCCATTCTGAGTGGCAGGTTGCAAATAGAAAGCATCCAATTCAGGTCCTGGCTTCATGAGTCCTTTTTGGTTTTGTTTTGAGGAAGTTTAAAATTCCCCAAAGATTCTGGTAAGCTGTCTGTGACCTTACTCTGAATGTGACTTGAACAAATTCTTGCATTTTTTTTTCATTCCCTCTTTTCTCAAAGCAACTATGTTGTTGTCAACATAGCCATGCTCAAGACTCTTGGCAGAAAAAAGTGCTGGGGCCTCTTGGGGTAGTTGTGGGGGAAGGAATATGCAAATTATGAGCGGGGAAACACTCAGGCAGGTGCTTAAGAATAGAGACAAAGTTCTAGTTATCTTTCTATTGTGTCCCCCAAGCTGTGCATTGCTACGAAGCCAGCATCCGTTACACTCGTGTCCATATGACTCCACCACTCACTTCATCTTTCCTCAGGACACAAATTCATACAAACATCACTGCATAACTAAGACACAATTCTAGTGATGACATGTATGTTTCAAGCTCATTTCCTTGCCTGCAGTATCATGCATTCTCTCTCCTGAGAATTCATTATCCTCTCTCATTTAGAGTCCTTGCTCAAGTAACTCACAATCATCTCTTAATAAAGTTACGTAGACGTCAGGTGAATTTCACCCACCATGTTTATTTGCTGTCCAACAAGACAGTAAAGAGATCACTACTACCCAAGCACAAATGGTTGGCTTGGATTATAAGTTGGGGGAACTTGGGTTTTCAAGATTTATATTTTGATAAGTACGCTGGCTACAGTGTGGACTGCAGATTCAGGAGGGAGTAAGAATGCAAGACCAAGTTAAGAATTAATTCTACTAGCCTAGATAAGAAACAATAAAAAATTAGATTAGAATGGTAGCAGTAAATAACAGGAAAAAAATGGTTGTGATTGGGATATATTTAGAAAGGGAAAATAGTATAATTCATGACATAAATCCAAGTAAAAGATAGGGAAGAAGCTATGCAGATTAGCTTTTAGATTCCAGACTTTGGCAGTTGTGGGATAACATTACTATGACTCTCTAATCCTAGCAGAGTGGCCTGAGTTGAGGGGGAAGAAGTGAAGTTCAGGAGCAGGAACATCCGTCTCAGCTACGGAACTTCCTACTGGCATTTTAGGGACAGAGACCAGAACTGCTGCTAAGTAGTTAAGCTAATTGGGACTCAACAGACTGTGACGAGGCACTTGCATAGCTAGCCTTGCAGTGCTTCCTTGGTCTCAAGTCTTTGCTGATATTCACTTTGTTGAGAGAGGCACGACAGAGAACGTCTCCTGGCATTCTGGCTGATCCTGGTCCCTGCGGAGGCCTGGCAGTTTCTGCTGGATTGTGCCGCTGTTGCTGATTTGTGTTTGGTGACACTTTTAAACTGGACTGCTGCTATCCTGACAAACAGAGATTGGAAACATCCCAAAGAACTACTTCTAAACTGGTGCACATCCTCTTGTCCTATTTACCATCTTATCTCCCCTGCCTTTGGACAGTGTGCTAGAAGGCTGATTGAAGGGTTTGAGAACCCTATGAGAGTTAAGGCCTACAGTCAAGAGAGCTAGGGAGATGGTTCCGCTGGTAAAGTGCTTGCAGTACACAATGATGACCTGAGTTTGGACCCTTCGTACCATGGAAAATCCAGACACAGTGTTACACACATGTAATCCCAGCACTGGGGAGAAGGGCACTGAAAAACTGAGGAACTTGCTGGCCAGCCAGTCTAGCCAATTGTTAAAGAAAACCCTAAAGAAAAAAGTGGAAAGCAATTGAGAAGACCACTGACCTCTATATACACAAGCACATGTGAACATGTACACACAAACATGCACACACATGTACACAGACACACAAAAGGCTACGAAAGAAAGAAAGAAAGAAAGAAAGAAAGAAAGAAAGAAAGAAAGAAAGAAAGGAAGAAAAAAAGAAAGAAAGGAAGGAAGGAAGGAAGGAAGGAAGGAAGGAAGGAAGAAAAAAAGAAAGAAAGAAAGAAAGAAAGAAAGAAAGAAAGAAAGAAAGAAAGAAAGAAAGAAAGAGAGAGAGAAATAGAATACAAATGTATCTTAGCAATATAGTATTTAATTGCAAAAATCTGGATTTTCCCCCTAAGCAAAGAAACATGGCACAATTTACACCTGATACTTCTGTTCTCTGTTGTATAGTATTTACAGCATGTGTTAACCAGAAAAACATTATATTAGAATGAAAGCAATTAGCTGGGCGTGGTGGTGCCCACCTTTAATCCCAGCATTTGGGAGGCAGAGGCAGGCGGATTTCTGAGTTCGAGACCAGCCTGGTCTACAGAGTGAGTTCCAGGACAGCTGGAGCTACACAGAGAAACCTTGTCTCGAAAAAAACCTAAAAAAAAAAAGGATGAAAGCGATTAGTTTGCATTAATTCATTGACAGCAAAGTAATCTATGTATACAAAACACAATGCAAAAAAAAAGCCTACTAAAACTCACAGATATTTATCAAAATTGTAGCAAATACCATGGTCTTAGATCAAAACAGCTTTCATCAAAATGTCAGTTCTCCTAAATATATCTGTGCTTTCAATGTACCTTTAAAGGAGGTCCCAGAGATGTTCTCATAAAAAGTAACTATGGTCATGGAGTCTGAAGACCTGTGGTAACCACAGCAACATTCAGAAAGAATAACAAAGTTAGACCAGCAGTGCAAAATTATTCAAAATAGGTTTTCATTCATTCAAAATAAAGCTATACTTATCAAGACGGTGGTGTTGGCAACAACAAAGGTGATTTAATCAGTGGAGCAAAACATTCAAAAAATAAACTGACAGCTGGTTTTCAACAAAGAAGGAAAGGCAATTTAAAGGAGAAAGTTATTGTTGTTGTTGTTGCTGTTGTTGTTGTTGTTTTTAAATCAAGTAGGTCCTGTAGGCATTGGAGATCCAAAGGGTGTCAGAGTTTGGAAATGAGAATGGTCAGTTATAAGTGTCCTTTCCCTTCCCCCCAGTGGTTTGTTTTCTGAGACAGGGTCTGGTTGTATAGCCCAGGCTTGACCTTGAACTCTCAGCAATCCTCCTACCTCCTTCTCTTTGCTGTTGCTGTTACAGGAATGTCCACAACACCTATAGAAAAAAAAATGTTCCCAGTGGTTGACAATACTATCTAGGAAGGATTGAAGAAAAAAAAAAAAAAACTGTCCCGTGGGTCTACACATCATGGCACCTCTTTGGAAAGGAGAATACGTCAGAAGTGTTCATATAAGGACAACTTGGAAAGTCATTCCGTCTTTACCTGTCTCATGGGGATACCATAATGTATACATGAACTAGCCCATGAGGACTGAAATAAAAGTCAACTATTATAATAGATGCTGTTAGTGTTGTTCTAGTTAGGTTTCTATGGCTGCAATAAAATCATAACCAAAAAACATGGGAGGAGCAAAGAGTTTATATCTCATAGCTAACAGTCCATCATAAATAGAAGTCAGGGCAAGAACTCAAAGCAGGAACTGAATGAGCAAAAGTTATAGAGGAACGCTGCTTACTGGCTTGCTTTCCACACCTTTCAAAGCCTGACTTCTTAAGTTATCCAGGACCACCAGGTCAGGAGTGACACCACTTAGATCATTAATCAAGAAAATGCTCTATAGGGCAACCTGATGGAGGCATTTCCTCAATTAGCATGCCTTCTTCTCACATGCTCCTATTTCATGCCAAGTTTACAAAGCACACACACACACACACACACACACACACCTAACCAGCACAGATATCCAGCCTGGCCACTATAACTTTAGCTGAAGCTCCAGTATACATTCCCTGAGCCCATCCATCCTGCTGCCTCTCCCCTACCAGGTACCTCTTCTCCAACACCTCAGGAATTGTTCCCTTGTGCCCAGATGTAGCTGAATAAAGAAAGGAGTGCTACAGTTGCCTATGCCCTTGCCTCCTGTCCCTGAGCTGCAGGGATAACCTACAGGATTCCTCGGATGGCTTCTAACAGACATTGATATAAATTGTCACAAAGTAACTAGAATGACTCCTTATGGCTCTTCTCAGCTCTGTTATCTCCCTCTCCTCTTCTGCTTGCTGGAATCATTTTCCACAGACAATTTAACCCCTAAACTTTGTCTCATATTCTGATTTTAAAGTTACACTCAGGCAAAAATAGAGACTGTGGTTGTTATTGCTTTCACTGTTATAACTGCCACCACCACCAGCACCAGCAGGATCGCCTCCAGCACCGGCACCAGCACCACCACAACACAATCAGCATCTATGCCAGATATCTAAGAGTAAGTCTTCCCAATCCTCCTGCCTCAGCCTCCTGAATGATGAAATTACAGTTGTGCCTGGTTTGACTGCCTCCTAAACAAAACACGCAGAAACCTGGTTTAACCAAAGATGAGTAAGTCAAACACAGGAGTCTAGACTGAGAAGCCTCTGGCAGTGATCACCAAAACGAGAACAAAGAAAATTAAAAGTCTAGATGATTGCTTTCTGTGACCATGCAGCAGAGTGATCGGGTGAAACTCAGCTCGGACAGAGGAGACCCACAGCATAAAAATAAAGACCTAATTATAATGCTGCAAGGCTAATGTATTACAGGGAACTAAGGAGACTGTAAGATTAGGAGAAAGCACTGTTTCCTCATTGTCCCCAGGGGGATTTTTATTCCATTCTTGATAAAGATAAGTGAGGAAATCTGTGTTTGAGGATGTGGTTTTTTTTAAGCCTCGAAATAAGAACTAATAGAAACAAAAACAGGATGCGTACTTTCCAAACAGCTTTCTTAAAGGCAAAGAAAATAAGTTTTGTACATGAAACATACTTTATCTAAGATGCGGAGGCTCTCGGCCTTCATCTCTTACCCTCTAGGGAGTTTCCTGACTCTTCCTTCCCACTGGTCCTCAACACCACCTCCAGGGTCATGAACACAGCACCCTGTTTCTGACCACAGCTTCCTCCTTTCCCACCCTGGTTTTTTTAATTACAGCCACCAAAAATAGCTCTTGGCCTCACTGTGACCCATAGCTCCTTGGTTTTCCTCCCCATCCTCCAGCCCTCTTCGTCCTTCAGTTTTCCATACATCTAGGTTAGAGTTCCCGGTGCAGTATTTCATTGTGGCTATTGCCAGTATCCTGTACCCCAGGCTGCTTGCTCCACTGAGTTTTGTGAGACCTCACATGGCTGAAATCCATCAGGGTTAAACCCACTCTATCTATGTGCTCGCCTTTTTGTGTTTGAGCAGCTGGAGAAACACCCCACTGTGTAGCCTATAGACCTTCACAAATCCTGAGTCCACACACTCAGGCAAGCAGTCCTTCAGATATTTCTGGACATCTCATCACCTGACCCTTCAGAATGACTCTTGTAAAACTTCTCCAGCCTTCCCAGTGCCCAGCTTCCCTACCAACGCAGCACTGTGCTGATGGGCTCTTTTTGAAGTTCACATAGAAATAGGCTATCACACCAGATTACCCAAAGTGCTGCTATGAGACCCGCTGCTGTAATTGCATCTGCCTGGTCTGCTAGGCTGTCTGGTCACTAGAAGAACTGCTTCGAGTCCCAAGGGAGCTTTGTTTCTTAACTATGGCTGAGACCCTCACTCCTTTTTCCTTATGCTATGAATGGTCAGTTATCTCACGAATACGTCTCTCAACTCCATCAGCTGCTGCGACCTGAAAGCATATACAATGTAACCTAGTCGGCCTTGAGTCAGAAGGAAATCCTGTGGTCAGTAGGGCATCTTAGGAGTGTTAGTCCCTGCCTGTGCCGTCTGGCACTGGGCAGGGGTCATCTTGGGTGTAATTTGCCTGCCCAGTCCTGTGTGGCACCTGGCTGAAGATTCTCTCCAGCTTGCTCTGCTCACCTGTGGCTCCTGACGGACTAGAGGTCTTCTCAGGCTCTCAGACTTGCTTTGCCTTCTGGAACTGCATGAGGCCTGGCAGGGGTCTTCTCCAGTGTAGTCTGCCTGCTGGGTCCACATGGCACGGCACTGGGGGGGGGGGGGGTCATATAGAGCTGATACTAGCTCAACTACCACCCAGGCTCAGATCAGGTACTTTTAGTCGGCCCACCCCAACATCTACCCTATCTATGAACTGCTGGAGCATGAGAAGGGGGCCAATCCTACAGATCCAAAATTGCAGGATCTCCATGAAACAGGGCAACATTAGGAGATTGGAGAGGAGCCCCAATGGGGATCTATTATTGATAGTGTGGCAGGAGCCAGAGGCCTCGAACATGTCCAGTGACTCACTGCAGTGAACATTTACAAGTACAGAAGTGTGAACAAAGGGGCACACTGTCACACACTACAGCTTCCATGGTGAGATGGTTTTTTTTTTTCCTTTTGAGGATAGATATGAAGAAACGGGGAAGTGAATGCGATTGGGATGCACAATGTGCAATTCACAACTGATCAATAAAAACTTAAGTTAAAAAATTGAATGAGTCTTACCTTCATCGTCATCATCATCACCGTCATCACCACTATTGTCCATTCATCCGTCCATTCACCCATGGTCCCAAACGAAAAACATGTGCTGAGTGACATAAAGCAATGTCACCTGATCTCATCTACAGAGACAGGACAGTTGAGGATATAGAACCAAAAACTAGAGGGGCGGTCACAGGGGCTTACAGACTCTGCGACTGAAGAGATGAAGGTCACAGGGTCACAGAGTACAGAGTCAGACGACAAGGGCTAGGTTGTACAGGAGTGGACAGCAATGTGCTTGTCTTCTTTTTCAGACTTTTTAATTTATTTAATGTGTATGGGTATTTTTCCTGCGTGCATGTCTGTGCTCCGTATGCATGCAGAGCCCAGAAGAGGATATAGGATCCCCTAGTGGAGTTATAGACAAAAGCCACCATCATTTCTTGGTTAGCTGAATGGAAAGGGTAAAGCAAGCTGCATGTTGGCCTCTCTCTCTCTCTCTCTCTCTCTCTCTCTCTCTCTCTCTCTCTCTCTCTCTCTTTTTCTCTCTCTCTCTCTCCCTTTGCTTCCTGACTGTAGCACATTCTATGGTCAGCGGCCTCAACCTCCTGCAGCTGTGACTCCCCTCCATGATAGACTATATAAGCCAGAATAAACTCTTCCTCCTCCTCCTCTTTCTCCTCCTCCCTTAAGTTTGCCTCTTGCCAGGTATTTCGTCATGGTAACTAGACAAGTAACTAACACTGCAGCCATCAACAGATGAGCGGATGCAGTGAAGTGGCACGTGCAGCCAGTGGAGTTTATCATTTGAAGACATAATAAGCAGCACTGGGGATCATCCTAGTAAGCGCATCAAACCAGACTGGAAGCACAAGCATTGCATGCTTTCTCACCCGCGTGGATTTTTTACACATATATAAGTCACAGCTGCCTTGTTACCTGACAGCTATCAGAATGGTGGTCATGAGTCCCTCAGCTCCTTAGCAGCCCTTCGGAAATATTTCCATAAATAACCCAAGAGAGAGGGGCACCCGGAAACCTGCATGCTCTGTGCCCTCTGACCTTCCCGGGAGACCTCCCGGGCCTTTATTATTGCTTTATTCCCCCACTGGTAGGGTATTTATTGTCCCCAGTACTCAAATACAAGTTCAATTAAATATCAGAATTTGGCAGCAACAACCTGTTTGCTTGTCAAACACACTGTAAATTGTATAAAATCTATTTTGGAGCAGTTTACAACTTTGGAAATAAAAACACACTCCTACAGCAATTTGTCTGCTGAAGCCCCTAGGAAGTCTGGATTCTAGAGCTCCTGGTCAAAGACTGGAAAGTGGCCAATAACAGGAAGGAATGTGTTAGAAAGTAGAATGGATGCAGTGCCCACCAACAGCTGTGGGTAAAGAAAAATATCCCTCCACCTCTAGTGCTGCATAAAGACTGGACAAATAATATATTTAAAATATTTAACACTATGAAAATAATAGCTAGATAATACATTTTAAATCTCTAGCATTGTACAAATCTTAAATGGAAATTACACTAAAATACTTAGTACAGTGCCTGGCTTACTCTGCCTTTAATAGAAGCAGTGATGGGGGTCAGGGGATAAGATGGAGGAATGAGGGTGGGAACTGGGGGGAGTGATGGCAGTAGTAGCAGTGACAACAGTGCTCAGAGTGGTGGCAATAACAATATTACATGGTGACTTGGAACCTCTGATGAGCTCGCTAGCCTCTCCCCTGCAAATCCAGACCCTGATAGAACAGATCAGAAGCTGAGCAGTCAAGCAGTCCATGACCCATCTAAGTCACACTTAGATGACCAGGTGAAGCCTCCAAGCTTAGGTACAATCAAAAATAAAAGTTAGATTCCAACCCGAAAATAGAACAGAAAGTGATCCAACCATCCAGGCATGGCCTCCTGCGAAAGCCCCTGAGAGTAAGAACAGGCTGGGAAAAGTGTTGAAAAGAGACGCGAGTGTTTCCAGATACTAAATATGTACCTGTTACAGAATCTGACATCTCAGCCCTGTGATGGGAGGACAGGAGTGGACTTACAGACACTGTAACAAGACAGACAGAACAGAAACAAAACAAAACAAACCAGAATGTGCAATAAAGTCCACAGGGAAAAGAGATACATCATAAAAAGTATGATAGTCCTTTGAAAAAAATGGATAGTCCTGTGAAAAATAGTAGATAGATAGATAGATAGATAGATAGATAGATAGATAGTCAGATATGTATCTTTGCTAAATAAATAAGTTGCAGATGAAAATAAATTTGAAATATGTAAAGTTGATCAACAAAATAATAAAGTATAAGGGCTTTTTAGAGTAAACTAAGGTTTTTTAAAACTCATATATCAACTCAAAATGGGTCAAAACCTCAATAAAAGACTTTTAAGCACAAAAAACAAAAAATGGGAGACACAATTCAAGACACAGGCATAGGCAGGGACTCTGTAAAGGACTCAAGAAGCTCAGATGGAAAAGATCTGCAGAAGGGGTGTCCCCAATTGACAGGGACTGAGATGCAGAATCCACAAAGGACTTCAAAATTAAGCAAGGGGACACACACCCCATTCTCAAATGGATGGACAGAGTTAACAGGCAGTTCTTTAAAAACAAAACACAGATGACCAATACACACATAGCATTCATATTCAGCATCTTCAGCCATTGCAGAAATGCAAATCAAAACAACTTTGAGATTCCACAGCACCCACCCCAACCAGAATAACTATCATTAGGAAGAAGAGGAGGAGGAAGAGGAAGAGAAGGAAGAGGTATTGGTGGTAGAGAAGAACAAGAAGAGGAAGAAGAGGAGGAGGAGGTGTTGGTGATAGAGAAGAACAAGAAGAGGAAGAAGAGGAGGAGGAGGAAGAACAACAACAAAAAGAAGAAGAGGAGGGGGAGAAGGAAAGAAAGAGTGGGACACATGCTTATGAGAATTTGTGAGGAACCCTTACATACTAATGGCAGTGAAGTACACACATAGATATTTTTGTTTACAAGCTTACATTTTCACACATCATAGCAGAGGCCTTATTAAACACACCATACTGTACACATAAACAAAATTTCAGGGTGCTTAGGGGTACATGGTACAAGAAACAACCAGAATTCCAAGCTGGGAAGATGACTCAGTGAATAAAGGGGCTGTACTCAGATCCCCAACACCCATAAAAAGAGCACGGCAAAGCAGTCCAGTCTTTTACCTCAGCACCGAGGTGACAGAGACAGAAAGGTCCCTAAGCTCAGTGAGCTACAACCTAGCTGAACTGATGAGCTGCAAATTCAAAGAGAAACCCTGTCCAGAAAAACAGGGCGGAGCAATCAAGGAAAGCTACCATGTTGACCTTGGGCTTCAAAATACACTGGTGTATGTTGATACAAACACATAAATACACACACACACACACATACACACACACCATACCATCACAAGTTGTTAGAGAAAGGCAGTAAGTGACTGCTTTGTCCTCAGGAGAACGACTGTTATCAAAGGCACATGATAAGTGCTAGCCAGGCTCTCAGAAACCTTTCTACTGGCTAGGCCCAGAGTAATGCCTTGCAAACAGCTTCTCTAGGGCTGAAACCGAATTACTCTATGATGCATAGATGCCACAAACACAAATTTACCATGTGACCCAGAAATGTCACCTTTGGTTACATACACAATGAAAAGATTTTCAATGCATTCATTTTTTAAAATGATTTGCTTTTGTGTACATGTATGTCTGTGTGTCTGTCTGAGTGTATCCCATGAGGGCACAGTTACCCACATGATCAGAAGAGCACATCTGATCCCCTGAAGTTGGAGTTACAGATCGTGGGGAACTACCTGATGGGTATTGGGGACCAGACTCAGGTCTCCTCCAAGAAGAAAAAACACTCTTAGCCACTCAGTGTATTCTTGTACATGTTTATAGCCAAAAAAAAAAAGGAAGCAGCCTAAATGCCCACCAACTTATTAATGTACACATAAAATGTACTACCTCCATATTGCAGAGTGTTCTTTGCAATACAAAAGGAATGGAATTGTGTATGTCTTGCTACAACATGGTCACCTGGTAATGTGCCCAGTGAAAGAAGACACTCAAGTGTCTCAGCACCATGAGACACATACAATAAATATTTATTGTCCATCTGTGGGTTCCATATCACGTGGGTTGCAAATCACCAACTCAAAAAAAATAAAACCTTATTAGTAATCCCACAAATGATATTCTCAATATATGTGTATATGTGAATGTGTGAGTGCAGTTGCCTACAGAGTCCTGAAGAGGGCATTAGACCTCCTAGACAACAGGTAGTTGTGAACTACCCAACATGGATATTGGGAACTCAACTAAGGTCCTCTGCAAGAGCATCATAAGCTCCCTTACCCACTGAGCCATTTCTCCAGCCCTCACATTTATACTGTTTGTTAATGACTTCACTGCTTTTAATAGCCCAGGCATGGTGTCAAAGTCTCATGTTCCTACTTATAAGAAAGCTGTGACGTGCCCTACAGAGGTGGATCCAAGCTGTGCTTATGGCTGTTGGCCAGAAGTTCGGTGCTAGCGACTCAACAATAAGTAAATTAAAAGGTGCTTTAGTCAGAAACATGAAATAAAGCAAGGCTGCATATCTACCAACTGACCAAAACCTGTAAGCAGAGCTACAGCTGAATGTGTGATCTAGAAATGCAGTCAGCCAGCGTTCTGTAATCCAGTGCCAGCCAGCGTTCTGTAATTCAGTGCTCACTTAGGTTCTGAAGCCTGTGACTGCCGACACCTGTGTGTGACATGCGTCCGATGGGCGAGAGAGAATGGGAAGCTGTGGGGAGATTATAGCAGAGGAAAGGTCACTACCGTAATGTCAGAGGTCTTTCTGGTGATGACCAGAGGCATTAGAGACTCTGTAGGCATATGATATGTCAGTTATACAGAAATTAGGAGAAAGGAAAAAATTGAGGGTGTGAAAATATAAGACAGAGACGGAGCTGGTCTTTATGCACCCAAGTGACACCCTTTCTCTTTTGAGTCCCCCTTTCTTTCTGGTGTCTATGTGATTAGTGTTATTTTTAGGCATTCCTAACTCCGCCTACACTTGTAAAAGTGTGCCTATGTTTAGATTCTCCTCAGTAAACTCTCACAGTGAACTCTGCTTCCTCCTGGAACCCGGGGCCCCTCACACCTCAGCTTCTTGTCACGACCTACTTTACCAACCTTGCAGTGTGGGGCAGTGAGGTTTGTGGCCCATTTAACACAGTCACAGCCTCACTGCAGAACTCCAACTTCCATTTCAGACTATGGGGGGCAAGCAACAGAAATGGGTTCCCTATCATCATCAAAAAGGGGCGGGGCGGGGCCGAGCAAGCTGGAGCCAGGAGCTTCAGTGTCTGTCAGTGCTCCTTAGTCTTGTTCCCAGGCTGCTGAGGTGAGAGTGTGAGGACCCACTGAGTTCTCCTCTCTGTGACATGGCATTTGGTATCTGGAACTGCAAGGCACAAAGATGAATGGATGCACATGTGTCGGCACGGTCGCCGGAAGCACACAGAAAAGAAAAAGGATAATAGGAAGCTCCCAGGGCCCTGTTGAAGTCCACTGTGACAAAAGGAGCCTTTCTCACCATGGCAACGATACAGCATCCCAGGTAGCAAGATGCCCCGCAGGAAACCTGAACATTTAAGATAAAAGAAGACAGGTCAGGTGTCCAGTTGTGACAAAATCTCCAATGAGCAGAACAGAAGGAGGAGCCTGAGGCAGGGTGGCAGGGTCAGGAGTTTCCCTTCCCTCGTGGCAACAGAAGAGACAGAATGCCAATCAAAGGGATGTTTCTTTTCCTAATAATACAGATTGCTTTCTATGGGGGGGGGGGAGACAGACCAATAGACAGACAGACAGATAGAGAGACAAGGAGACAGAATGACAGAGACGGGAGGAGGGGGGGGGGGTCCTAACTTCCCAACCCATGCCAGCCTCTGCACGACAGCCAGCTCCTTTTTCTCCTTCTCTGCAGGTCTCCATAGTCACTCACACTGAAGCTCACTAGCCAGCTCTGCCTCATAATTTTCCTCCCCATCTTATCTTGAACTAGAATGCTGTCATTGAAGATACTGGAATTTCACACGAGGCCCTTGGAATGCAAGCGCCAAAACCGGCCTCTTCCCAATTTTGATTGCACGTGTTATTTCAAACGACCTCAGCTCTCACATTTAGACTTGCAAATCCTCTTAGGAGTTGATGTTATAAAAATGGCAATTACAGTCAGAAGAGTTATCATTTTTAAAGATCTGTTTATTATTGTATATGCATGTGTGTGTGCCTGTGTGAGCTTATGTGCACAACATGTTTTCAAACCTTCAAAGCCCATAATGTGGAGTTGGATCCTTTAGGGCTGGAGTCCCAGTGATTGTGAGTTTTCAGCCCAGATGGTGGATGGTGGGAACGGAGCCCTGGACCTCTGCAAAAGCAATAAATGATCTGAACCACCCAGCCATCTCTCCAGCCCCAAAAGATTTATCCTTAGGTTAGAACTCCATGCACATGCAAAGCTATTAGCTCTTACGACAGGTCTGCCTCAAGTCTAACGTAACATATTTTTTGAAGTCATCTACAGCTGTGTTTGATAGACTGCCCTGGTCTTTGGTAAAACCTAACCTTCCCTTGCAAAGAGGAGGTTGGAGAATCATCCTTACAGCACCCATGATGCTTGGTCTGCATTGTCAGTTTGACTGCATATATAATCACTATGGAAATATGCCTTGGGAGTGTCTATGGGGTTCCTCCAAGAATAATTTAATTGCGGAAGGAAGAAAGACACCCTGCATGTAGATGGTAATATCTTGTTGTCTGGGGTCCCGGACTAAATAAAAAAGAGAAATTGACGTGAGCATAGCATGCACGTCTCACTGCTTCCTGACTGTGGATATCATGTGACCACCTCACATATCTGGTGTTTGCCTTCCCCATCATGATGGTCTGTACCCCAAGACTATGAACCAAAACATAAACCTTTCCTTCCTTAAGCTGGGTTTTTTTTCCAGATATTTTGTCACGAGATGAGAAATTCACTCATGTGAAGACATGGGGCAGCTACTGATAGTCCAACATCCTGTCTCAGTTTCAAATAACTGAACTCACAACTCAGGGAGGAGGGATTTGTGCACGATCCACAGTGCTATCATATAAAGCAGCCAAAATACAAACAACACGTGTGTCAGTTGAGAGATAAATGAAAACACGAAGTGCAGTATATCCACACAGTAAGTGTCGTTCTTCCTTTACAGGCAGCACTTCCGACACATGCTATGAGGATAGGCCCTGACAACAGTCACTAGGTAAAGTAAATAACTAACAAAATAGCAAATACCAGATGAGCTCACCTATGTCCAACGCTTAGAATACTTAATCTACAGAATCCAAAAGGAGGAGCAGGGCTCTGGGATCTGGAGAGAAGGGAACAGAAGACATGAGCTGTGGATGAAGATCTGTCATTTGGGAAGATGGAGGCTCTAAGATGGGCCCTGGGGATGAGTGCACAGTGGAATGTATGTGCCTCATAGTCCTGAATCTAAGCATAAAATGGATAAAAAGGTAGCACTTCTTCTATGTACTCTTACAATATTGTTATATTTTTACAATTAAAATGTATCAGCCCCATACATGGTTCACCTGCAATCCCAGCTCTCAGGAGGCTCAGACAGGTGTATGGCAAACTAGAGGCCAGTCTGACTACACAGTAAAATCCTAAGTCAGTAAAAACCCTGACGTGGGGCCACAGCTCAATGGTGTGACAGTGTCATAGCATCCCCAAGGCTCTGGCTTTGATTCTCACCATCACAAAAAGAGAAAGAAAAATTTAAAATGACAAAAGTCAAAATCATCTTTCTAAACTGAAGCCTAATTCCTTGCTCTGAGCTATCTGGATCCAGCGTAGTTTAGTGCGTGATTTTTTTTTTCCGGTCGTCGTTTTATCCTAGGGGAAAAGAAAGGAAATGAAAAGGATGTGCCCGCCTCCCGTTAACAGCAGATTCCTGAAGTTCTGAGTGTTGGAAGTCTCTGGGACTGATCTCCCAAGGGCTCTAAAGACTATGACCCCCAACATTATAGCACAAGACAATTATATAGTATGGGGAAAGGTGTGAAGATAGAATTCTAAGACCCAAAACATCCAGCTGTAGACTAGAACTCCCACTTTCATCCCAGCAGCCTAGAGTGTGGCTTCATGCACACGGGATGAGCTGCTTGGGGATCCATTTTCACTTGGTCTTTCAAACAGAAGACAAAGGCAGAGCTCATCTGGGCAAAGCCAGGGGGAGCGGAGTGTAGGGTACCTCAGAAAACGCACTTTCCTTTCTGTCTCAGAGTACGTTAATTTGTAGAACGGACATTCCACAGCATGAACAGCTGTGTGTCCCCAGTGGCAGCATCGGAAGCCACTCTTCCTTAAATATTTAGATAACCTGATAGGTGACAAGCGTGGTCGGCGTGGCGTTTGCCTCTGAGTCAGGGCACTGAGCCAACAATGCCATCAGACATCAGACATGCGTACCAGCTGAGAGACTTCCTCGTACCCGCTCAACTGGCAGCCACTTGGTATTATTTTAACTTTTGGGGAAGAGATGAGGATTCAGAAGACACTTTAGAGTCTCAATAAGTAAGTCTGTGCAGACCAAATCTTTCTCAGCTATGAAGCGTACCTTCCCTTCCTTTAGCTAACTGGCTCAACCATTCTGTAGCCGCCCCGGCTCAAGGAAGAGACTGACCTCAGAGCTGGCTTTGTGACAAGGACAAAGGCAAGAAAGTTATTTCATTAACGTAATTACTATTTGTTGTTGATATTATTGTTGACATTATTACTGTTTGTAAGGTGTTTACTATATAATATGTCCGCATATATGTGCATGCAGACTTGATTCCACAGGATTCTCCAGAGGGACAAAACTTATGCTTTTCATACAAAGAAAACTATAAAGGGAGATTTATTAGGTCACTCTTTGTGGTAGAGGCTGGATACCCCCACACTGGAGCATCACGAGAACCTGGTGGTTGATTGGTCAGTTTAAGCAGCTGAAAGATTCAAAACAAAGACCTATGTTGCATCTTCAGTTAGAGGCTACAGGTCCAGAAGCATCCTGAGGAGTGAAAGTCTGAAGAAGCTAGAGACTGATGTCCCAGACCACAGCAATAGCAAAAATTCACTGGCTCCGGAGCAATGGTGTTTGCACACAGAACCTGGAATCCCTCCTCTTTTTATTGATCTAGATCCAGCCTAATGGATGGCGCCTCCTACATTCAGGGCAAGTGTTTCCTTCTCAGTTACTGCTCTGTGTGATGATAGTCTCTGGAAACAAATCTCCCTGTAATGGTAATGTCTTAACCCGCTCAATTGGGCAATCTAGGTGCCTCATGGTCTCTGAGTTAAACAGTGGGCTTATTCTTGTGGCTAGTTATGTTCCTAGACAAGCTCACCTCCCCCCGCATCAGTAACAAACAGTTACAGCGCAAAACCAGACAGTGGAGCACTTGTTGATGCGCAACCCACTCAGCTTCCCTCCCTCTTCCATTACCACCCACATCTGTAAGGTTGGGACTGTTCACCAGAGATCCTAGGAGAAAGAAGTGCAGGTCAAACATGATCAAAGTGCCCCAATTACAAAGGAAACGTTGAAAGGCTCAAAGGGTTCCCGAGTCCCGGCCCACTCATCCCAAGCAGCAATTGGTATCTGTCAGGTACATAACCTCTATAGGATCAAATCCTTTCCAGACAGATGTACAAAAAGAAGAATAAGGAAAAAAAATCTTCCAGAGTGACAGTTGAAGTCCTTTGTAATTTAACTTAGCTTTGAAGCCACTCTAGAAGCATGCAAGATAAGCCCAATTATGGTTACCATCTCAAAGAGATAAGACTTCAAGATTTATCTTTTCTTTTACATGGATAACCTGGAGCCTTAGACAGAAGAGAGTGCTCAATTACATAAACACTTGAAATAGAATCCTGTTTCAGTCAGTCAGTGAGGGCAGAATTGGGATGGTAGAAATTGAAATTCATGTGCCAAATGTGGCAAAGTAGAGAACCACAAACGCAGGCACCGGTTTGAAGTAACTGAAATCTTGGAGCTGGAGCTGGGATCAGCATCTTACAGAGTCAGGCACTAAGACTCTCCAGGGAGCACCAGGTCACTGAGGTAAGCCATCCTGAACCTTTGAAAAGCAGGCATCCTCTAGAGACACAAGCCCCACCGAGGATGCTAAAGATAGCAGATTTAATACCCAGATACAGGGTCCAGTTTAGCTCCCCACTGTGCTGCCAGTGGACCCATGTGAGGATCTGATGCTCCCTGCCTATGCTTCTGTCTCTTTGTCTGAAAAAAAAAGGGGGGCGAAGGGTAACTGCCTGATCAAGATCAGACGAGGATTAACTAAAACTTCTAAGCTAAGTTCTTGGCATTGGGTATGCATCCCGAAGGGCTACCCTTAATTTGAAAGAAGATAGTGTGTGTGCTTGTGTACCTGTTCGTGTGTGTGTGTGCGTGCGCGCGTGTGTGTGTGTGTGTGTGTGTGTGTGTGTGTGTGTGTGTGTGTGTGTGTGTGTGTGCAAGTGTACATGCATGTGTGTGTGAGCAGGTGTGCAGATGCACATAGAGGCTAGAGGTTAGAGGTGGGTGTTCTCAGTCTTTCTCCACCATGTTGTTGGTTTGGTTTGGTTTCATTTTTGAGTTTGTTTGGGTGGGTATTTATATATTTGTTTGTTTATTTTAGATTTTGTTTGTTTGTTTGTTTTTCCAAGACAGGCTTTCTCTGTGTAACAGAGTGAAACTTGCTCTATATACCAGGCTGGCCTGGAACTCAGAGATATGCCTACTTCTTTCTCTGAAGTGCTGGGACTAAAGGTGTGTGCCACTTCTGCCCAACCATCTTGTTCTTTAAAATAGGATCTGTCTTGAGGTTCACTGATTCAGCTAGCCTGACTGGTCAGGGAGTAGAGATCCAGCTGTCTCTGTCTCCACAGCACTGGAATTACAAGTATGCATTACTACACATGGGTTTTACATGGGTGCTGGGGATTTAAACAGGTCTCTCTAACCTGCCAAGCCATTTCCTCAGCCTCTAACCTTGGTCATGTGTATATGCATGTTCATGTGCATGTATGACTGTTACATGTGTGAGCACAAATGTGTGTGTAGGTGCGCATCTATGTATGTGCAGGTGTGTGTAGAGACCTAACATTGATATCAGAAGAACTTGGATGTCTCTCCAACTTATTCATTAAGCCAGGATCTGTCCATTGAACCCAGAGCTCACTGATATAGCTAGTTGGGTTAGCCAGCTCGCTCTGAGGCCAGCTTGCTCCAGGGATCCTCTGTCTCCACTTTCCTAGGACTGGAATGACAGGTGGCCACCATGCCTGTGTTAGTTAGGGTTTTACTGCCATGAACAAACACCATGACCGAGGGATCTCTTATAAGTACAACATTTAATTGGGGTTGGCTTATAGGTTTAGAGGTCCAGTCCATTATCATCAAGGCGGGAGCATGGCAGCATCCAGACAGGCATGGTGTAGGAAGAGCTGAGAGTTCTACATCTTCATCTGAAGGTTGCTAGCAGAGTACTGGCTTCCAGGCAGCAAGGATGAGGGTCTTATAGCTCACACCCACAGTGACACCCCTATTCCAACAGGGCCACACCTTCTAATAGTGTTACTCCCTGAGCAGAGCATATACAAACCATCACAATGCCCATCCAGCACTCAGTGGGTTCTGAGGATCCAGCTCTTGTCCTCACTCTTGCCCAGCAAACACTTCCCACACCACTATCTCCCAGCCCTTAACCTTAGCAATTCATCTCTTTCATGGTAACAATCTACTTTCCAACGCCCCAATTACTTCCAAACCGTGGCACCGCCTCCCTTCCCAAGCCTGGCTCCATCGTTTCCCATCATGCTTCCTCGGTGTTAGTTCTTGGAGATTCACACTCCACCCGTCTGCAGCAGGGTCTTTGCTCAACATGGAACCTGACCTGAGAAATTGAGTACGATTAAGTTGACCCAGAAGAGGAAAGGAGGCAATCGCAAGGGGACCAGAGCAAGATGCAGTGTTGTGCATGCATTTGCGTCCTTAAGCCAGAGCTCAGCTATGCACACAGAGGGAGAAGATGAAAGAGAACCGTGGGGCTGCAGGGCCAGGTACACTAAGGGGAAAATAACCAAATCAAAGCACAGGCTCCATCTCGCCCTCTCCCCCTTCCCATTGCTTCCTTTGTAGCATTCTACCCCTCCCCCAGTCCTCAGCATCCCTTTCTCCACCCAGTCAGTAAAGACCCACCTGGCCTCCTGCATTTATATATAAGGTCACTTTGCAATGTCACTGCTCCTTCAGGACTTTGGTAATGTTGTTGACAATTCCCATAACAACCAACCACGATGCTCTCCAGACAGGCTGTACTGGCTAGTTTTGTGTCAACTTGACACAGGCTGGGGTTATCACAGAGAAAGGAGCTTCAGTTGAGGAAATGCCTCCATGAGATCCAACTGTAAGGCATTTTCTCAATTAGTGATCAAGGGGGAAAGGCCCCTTGTGGGTGGGACCATCTCTGGACTGGTAGTCTTGGGTTCTATAAGAGAGCAGGCTGAGCAAGCCAAGGGAAGCCAGCCAGTAAAGAACATCCCTCCATGGCCTCTGCATCAGCTCCTGCTTTCTGACCTGCTTGAGTTCCAGTCCTGACTTCCTTTGGTGATAAACAGCAGTATGGAAGTGTAAGCTGAATAAACCCCTTCTTCCCCAACTGCTTCTTAGTCATGATGTTTGTGCAGGAATAGAAACCCTGACTAAGACACAGGCTCTTTAGCGCCATGTGTCCTGGAGTCATTTTCCGAGCGTTTTTTGCATCTCAGGTCTTCAGAGTACGCTGCTTAGCCAATAAAGTCTATGCAAATGTTTCAAATTCTGAAAATCCGTGAAATCTGAGAGCTAAGTGCTTCAGAAGTGGGGTACTCAATGTGTATCTGCCACGAGCATCAAGCTGTGGTCTTCTGTGAAACCATCCCACCCACCTAAACCATAAACACCACAGCCCCCTGCTAAATTATTTCAGATACTGAGGAGGCATTTCTCCCAGACTCCAATACAACTGGGATCCCCATGTTCTAGAGATTCTGATCTTAGAGCCCACCAGGGAAACTATTCTCCACACAAACACTTCACTTATTGGAGTTGGGGATGGGAAACCTTGTTTGTCTGTGCTAATAATCTCTGAGGCCTTATGCTGGCCCTCTCCGGAAGGTCCAGATGGGTTTTTTCCTCTGGTAAATATAAATGTCTGCAAAATGGCTTTTTCCTCCCTCTCTTAGACCCATTTACCACCCACGTAGAACCATATTGGACAGAACTATATCTGTTTTGCCTGGAACTAAGAATTTACCGAGGGCTCTTAGGGATTCTTCTCAGTTGCTACCAGCACTGGGATTCAAGGTTACAGTTGCCTCTGAGAACCCAGAACTTGCAGACTGTGGGTTCTAGAGAGAAAATGATGCTGTTGGCATGCCCCCACCCCCAGTCGGCAGGTGCAAAGAGCCGAACAATGGGCAGACCCAACTAGTGTGCAGATGGACAAGACGCTCAATGCTCATCTCAAAACACATGAAGCATCCCTTATTCAAAACGCTCAGAATGAGGAGTGTTCTGTGAGCAGTTCAGACTTGGGGATATTCTCATAGACTTTGCCAACTGAACAACCTTAAGGAGTGTGTCTGCCCTCGCCCTTAATAGTGGAGATAATAAATCAATTGGGTTTGTGATTGCAGTGGCTGTACAATTCAGGAATCTTTCGATCAACTTCACCCTTAACAGGGAAAAGAGGCTGGAGTTGGGGATCGTTCACTGCAGGACTTCACACACCAATGAGATAACATACTTCAAGATCTCTCAGAGAGACACAGACCTTACTAAATGTCTAGAGAGTGTACACGCCTCGTACCACTCACTATGGTTGCTGTTTGCTTGTGACAGGGTCTCATGGAACCCAAGCTGGCCTCCAACTTACTTTGCTATATAGCCAAGGCTGACCTTAAACTCCTGATCCTCCTGCCCCCATCTTCCAAAGGTCTGGATTATAGGTGCATCCTACCACAAAAGGCTGTGTGTGGTCTTTATAATTGTTTCCTTTGTTTTTCTCTCCCACTAAGAAAAATCCATCTCTCGTTCATTGTTGTCTAACCACAAAGCCCAGCCTGAGCCCAGCACAGGACAAGTTCTCAAAACTTAACATGCGAAGCAAATGAGTAAATATCCATTGTTATGACTTGTATTTATAATATCAGTGACTTTTAAGCTGCATAGCCCTGAGCAAATTTCTTGTCTATAATATAGGGCAAAAGCACTTACATCTAAAAGTCTTTGTGAACATTAAGAAACAAAACAAAACAAAATAAAAACTTAGTGCCTATAAAGCATCGTCCTCTCTGGTGGGGTTTCAGAAGGCTTTTTGCCTCTTGTTGTGTCCAGTTCTCTGGTGCTTATGTTCAGGCACAGGACAGGACACATGTTCTAAGGAAGGCTGTCTGAGATGCTGGGATCTGTTTCCAAGACAAGAAGACCCTGATTGATCCACCCTAGTCACGTGAAACCATAAATATCCAACAGAAGACCACTCACCCACACACCTCCAGTCATTCTGCATTCCACCCTGCAGGAAGGAGATCCACCCTGCTCCTCCCAGACATGGCACACTGCGTCCAAGGACTGCTAAGTGGAACACAAGGTAGGAGTCACTACCGGTAAAGAATGGAAGAGGAAATTCATGAAAGGAGATTCCTTCTCCCTGGAAGGTTTTCATGCAGTTAAAAACAGGACAGCAGCCTTCTCTAATCTGCTATGTTGCTCGTCTGAAATTTTCAGCGATTAATGTCTCTCCAACGGAACCTAAAACCCGTGAATGCTCTACTGAATCCAAAGAGAACAGATCTTTGACTCTTCCTAATATTATTAATAAATCCGAAGAGGGTGTAACATGAAATTAATGGGCAAATTTAATAATTTTCCTATTAGGGTTGCCTTTCCATGTAGTTCCCAGGGGGGAAATGTGTGTGTGTAGTTTCTGAAGATGATTTTGTTTAATGGAAACTTTGTAAAAATGAGAATTAGGCCTTTGGTGAGTGGGGATCTTTAATTTAATTTGTTTTTTACTGCCAGAACACAGGGAGTTCATCACAGCAGAGCACACCAGCAGGCAGCCCAGCAGAATTAAGCTTCGCCTCAAAATCACCAGGGTAATGACTTTTCCTAGGCCTGGTGTTTGGAGAGCATCTTGGTTGGCTGTTATGGGAATTGTAAATGACATTGCCAAAGTCCTGAAGGAGCAGTGACATTGCAAAGCCACCTTATAAATGCAGGAGGCCAGGTGGGTCTTCACTGCCTGAGTGGAGAAAGGGGTGGCTGAGGACTGGGGGAGGGGTAGAACCCTTCAGAGGAAGCCGGGGGAGGGGGACAGTAGGAGCAGGAGCCTGTGCTTTCATTTGGTTCTATTCTCCTTTCCTCCATACACATCTCCAGTTCAAAAACAAAGTTAAAAACCGGTTGCTGCAAAGGCCCAGGGGCCTTTCCTGATGTGGGCTCTGCCACGCCCATGGGATACAGAGCCAGCCTTTGTAGAAGAGCCCGGAAAGGGAAGATGAAAAGCCAAGTTGACAGGCCTCCACATTTCTCCCCGGCGCCTTACCCCCGGGAATAGAAAGAAAAGACTCAAACAGATACTTGCACATTTCTGTCCCCACCGGCCCTGTTTTACAGTGACCAAAAGGTAGAAATAGCTCAGGAATCCCTCGGTCTGCAGACAGTTGAGGGAACATCATGGTATTAAGCACACAATGGAGCATTATCCAGCCTTAAAGAGAAACAATGATGACCTGGCCCTTTGTATATCACAGATGCCCCTCACCCCCCAGTGATATTGCACCAAGTCATATTAGACAATCGTTTAGGACAAAATTCTCCACTCTGGGCAACTCAACTGGCTAGCCTTAGCCACCCTGGCACACAAGTTAAAAAAGAAATACTAGTGAAAAGCAGAGAGACTTGTAACCATTGGTAGGAATCGGTAACAAAGAACAGTGATTCCAAATTGATATTCAAGGAGCTGGTATGGGATTTTAGGTTTACATATGGCATGGAGTAGGGTGAGGCAGGGCAAACTCTGGATATGGAAACAGTTTTGGTTGTTGTCGCCTCGAGTTGGTTAAGCAAGGGTGCCCACTAAGAAACTGTTCTCTCTCCACTTGACAAGATCAACCCAGTTGCTATGACATTAGCACTCCTGCTGTAAAGTACAGCTCCACCCCCATAGGTAACCACTCTCGACTAAAGAATGACCTAATGTTCTGTTCCAGGAACCCAAGGCCACCAGCGTTTAGAGCACTAACACTTAACTTTGTCCTTCAGCTTCTGGTTGGGAATGAGTCCGTTTAGGCTTATCCTTGAGTGATGAGCCTGTCTACAATGGTCAAGTAGGAGTCTGATCTGAAGTTAAAGAGAAAGAAGAACGAAGCAGAGAGGCCAGACATTCAATCTGCTCTGCGTTCCCTTGCACAGGGAGTCTGTGTTTCTCAGAAACACTGTTTACAGATGCCTATATCAATAAACTAGGCCTGTTACACAAAGGCAACCCTACAAGATTCTACCTTCCTCTGGTGAGTCCAGTCTTAGAGTGAGGACATGAGGGTCTGGCAGAAGTGGTCACAGAGGCTCTGCACTAACAAATACCCTTGGGAGACAGCTAGCACTGGTGGTTGTCAGTACTGCATCTGACAGATGCTTGTAGCATTTTTTTGTAGCATGAATTTTACACGCAGGAATGGTTTTTTTTTTTTTTTTTTTACATTTCAATTTTTTTCTTTAAAAGGAGTGAGTTGTGTACAGGGGGGTTAAATGCTTTATAGACAAGAAAAAAAACTGCGCTAGAACCAACTTATTCATCATCATCTTCTTCTTCATCATCTTCATCTTCCTCCTCTTCCTCATCCTCTTCATCCTCCTCATCTTCCTCTTCCTTCTTTTTCTTGCTCTTTTCAGCCTTGACCATCCCCTTTTTCGCTGCATCAGGTTTTCCTTTAGCTCTGTAGGCAGCAATATCCTTCTCATACTTCTCCTTCAGCTTGGCAGCTTTCTTCTCATAGGGCTGCTTGTCATCTGCTGCAGTGTTGTTCCACATCTCTCCTAGTTTCTTTGCAACATCACCAATGGATAAGCCAGGATGCTCGCCTTTGATTTTGGGGTGGTACTCAGAACAGAACAAGAAGAAGGCCGAAGGAGGCCTCTTGGGTGCATTGGGGTCCTTGAACTTCTTTTTGGTCTCCCCTTTGGGGGGGATGTAGGTTTTCATTTCTCTTTCATAACGAGCCTTGTCAGCCTTTGCCATATCTTCAAATTTCCCCTTTTCTTTAGCAGACATGGTCTTCCACCTCTCTGAGCACTTCTTGGAGAACTCTGAGAAGTTGACAGAAGCATCCGGGTGCTTCTTCTTGTGCTCCTCCCGGCAAGTTTGCACAAAGAATGCATATGAGGACATTTTGCCTCTCGGCTTCTTAGGATCTCCTTTGCCCATGTTTAGTTGATTTTCCTCCGTGAGGCACAGAGTCGCCCAGTGCCCGTCCGGCTCGCGCTTGCCCCGGCGCTGTCTCTATGGAGCTCAATGTACTGCAATGGCTGTGAGAGCGGGAGCCAGACGCAGCCTGCAGGAATGGTTAAAACGGCCATCCTTACTCTCTATATGTTGACATAATAAAAAGGCGCACTCACACTTTAGGAATCAGTGTTCTGTTTTCCTCCTTTCTGCTCCTTCTCTTCCTCTCCTTCATTTCTGAATCACCCTGCCATGCCCAAATGCAAGGAGCCGAGTAGGCATGCCTAGTTCCTAGTAGGTGCCCAGCCAGATGGAAGTTTCCTTTCCCCTAGCAGTCTGTTCAGAAAGGGGACTGTAGTGCCACACAGTCAGCTTCCTTTCTTTGGTTTGCTCTCTCTTTAAGGGTGTTTAAGATTATGTGTGCTAAAAGACCCAATGCTTCTATGAGAAATTCCATGATTTGCGAATCTACCAAGAAGAGCATGTGCTAATACCACACTCATGGGTAGGAGAAGGCTTTGAAAAATAATGCTTATCTAGACAATAATTTCAGTTAGAACTTGACTCATAGCAAATAGCACGAAGGAGTTGGAGAGATGACTCAGTGGTTAAGAGCACTGGCTGGAATCTGGCGGTTCCTCAGAAAATTAGACATAGTACTACCGGAGGATCCCGCAATACCTCTCCTGGGCATATATCCAGAAGATGTTCCAACTGGTAAGAAGGACACATGCTCCACTATGTTCATAGCAGCCTTATTTATAATAGCCAGAAGCTGGAAAGATCCCAGATGTCCCTCAATAGAGGAATGGATACAGAAAATGTGGTACATTTACACAATGGAGTACTACTCAGCTACTAAAAAGAATGAATTTATGAAATTCCTAGCCAAATAGATGGACCTGGAGGGCATCATCCTGAGTGAAGTAACACAATCACAAAAGAATGTACATGATATGTACTCACTGAGATAAGTGGATATTAGCCCAGAAACTTAGAATACCCAAGATACAAAATACAATTTGCAAAACACATGAATCTCAAGAAGAACGAAGACCAAAGTGTGGACACTTTGCCCCTTCTTAGAATTGGAAACAAAACACCCATGGAAGGAGTTACAGAGACAAAGTTTGGAGCTGAGACGAAAGGATGGGCCATCTAGAGACTGCCATATCCGGGGATCCATCCCATAATCAGCCTCCAAACGCTGACACCATTGCATACACTAGCAAGATTTTGCTGAAAGGACCCAGATATAGCTGTCTCTTGTGAGGCTATGCCGGGGCCTGGCAAACACAGAAGTGGATGCTCACAGTCAGCTATTGGATGGAACAAAGGGCCCCCAATGGAGGAGCTAGAGAAAGTACCCAAGGAGCTAAAGGGGTTGGCAACCCTATAGGTGGAACAACAATATGAACTAACCAATACCCCCAGAGCTCGTGTCTCTAGCTGCATATGTATTAGAAGATGGCCTAGTCGGCCATAATTGGGAAGAGAGGCCCCTTGGTCTTGCAAACTTTATATGCCTCGGTATGGGAAACCGCCAGGGCCAAGAAGCAGGGGCGGGGGGTGTGTCTGGGGGACTTTTGGGATAGCATTTGAAATGTAAATGAAGAAAATACCTAATTAAAAAAAAAAGAGCACTGGCTGGTGCTCAGAGGCCCTCAGCTTCATTCCCAGCACCCACACAGGAGCTCACGGCCATCTGTAACTCCAGTTCCAGGGCATCTGATGGCCACTTCTGGCCCCCATAGATGTCAGACACACATATTGTTCACTTGCACATGTATAATCAAAACACCCATACAAATAAGATAAGATGTTTTAAAATATTAATTAAACAAGAGAAAAGAAAAGAAATATCATCAGGATATCAGAATATCTATACAATGGAGTTTTCCTCAGCCTTAAGAAGAATGAAGCTGGGAGGTAGGGGTGCTAAGTGTCCTTGTCAGGCAGCTCACAACCAGCTGTAACTTCAGTTCCATGATACCCGATTCCTTCTTTTGGCCCCTACAGGCACCTGCACACACACCCACATACACACACGTGCATGCACACACAAACTAAATAAATAGAAGAATGAAATATCTTTGGCAGAACAAAAGTACAAACCATGTTAAGAGAAGTAAGCCAGACTCAAAAGATAGATTGCAGAATCTAGATTTAAAAGGGGGAAGAGGGAGAGGAAGGAGAGGGAAAGGAAACTACTTGGGAAAAAGAAAGGAACCAATGGATAGGGGAACAAGACAGGGTAATGGGGGAGGCTGTGTAATTAATGTGCATTATAGAGCTGTATGGAAATATCATAATGGAACCCCTTATTTTGTACAAAATAGATATCAGTAAAATGGGGGAGAATTGGCACTAAAAAGACAGAAGAAAAAAAATCAACAGATTTTACTCCTACCTCAAACACAGATCTGCTTCTAATTGACACTTATCAGAAAAAAAGGCAGAGCCTGAAACTGGACCAAATCTCTGTCCCATTGAAACAGATGTCCAAATATTCTGACCTCATACCAAAGACACCTCCATTTGCCTCATGTCTGAAGAAAGCATCACCAGGTGGACGGCTCCTCAGATACAAAGTCAAGATTGGTGCATGAAGGCTTTGCTGTTGAAGATCTTAAGCTATGAGACAGCTTCTCCCTCCTCCCCATCCCCAATTAATGAAGAAGCTGAGAAAATGTATGCCCACTCTCTAGTTATAAAGGCTCCAAGTGCAAGCCTTTAGTCCCAGCACTCAGGAGGCAGAGGCAGGTGGATCTCTGAGTTCAAGGCCAGCCTGGGCTACAGGGTGAGTTCCAAGATCAGCCAGGGCTAAGCAAAGAAGCCCTGTCTTGAAAAAACAAAAACAAACAAACAAACAAAAAAAACCTAAGATAGATAGATAGATAGATAGATAGATAGATAGATAGATAGATAGATAGATAGATAGATACTCTACAATACTGGGATCTAGGAACTTACAGATGGCCCCACCACCTTTAACAGGGGATCTAACTCCCAAATCAGGATTTTGAGTTAGTGTTTATCTTTACCCACTCTTGGCTTTGTTTTTCAAATTTGGCATAATTATTTTCTTTTACAGTGAAAATGTACTGTAGTAATACTTAAGATGTTACTTAACACATATGAGATCAATTGTTTTGAAAAAGGGCAATGTTTCCAAGTGGAAACCTTCTGTGCTAGAACCAGCTCTGGTCTGCATCTCAGATCACCATGTGATGCTGGGAATTTAGCAGCTGACATATAACCTGGCTCTCCCTGACACCTGGTAGGTATTGGTTCTAAGGGAATTTAACCACAAGTTTCCTGGGCAACGAGGTTTAGTAGAAAATGCTTACATAATAATAAGAACATATATAGAAACAATTAAATATATATATAAAACAAACAAATATGTAAATGCCAATATAGTATATGCACACATTTATCACTGTTTATATGGGTCTAGGCCAAAAGCATTAGAGAATTCACATCTTTAAAAGATTATGCTTACCCCCACTCCTTTGTGATTCAAAATACAATAAAAGCACTCATAAACTTCTCTTATTGCTATGACGACTGAGGCCTCTGTTTGCACTGCCTGGCTTGGTACAGGATTAAATGACACACTTTGGAAGCCCCAGTCATGGGCCACCCATGTGCCAAAATGAGAGACAGGTGTCAGGACCACACTTCACATTCCCCCAGATGAGCCCGCACTGAATGAAACACGGAATCAGAAACAATTGGTCCTTCATCTTCAATCACCTTGCGAGGCCTAATTGGGTGGGCAATTTCAATGGAACTCTCTCATCACTTCAAGCAGCCAGTCACCTAACTCTAAAGAGCTATCTAACTGCTTCGCCAGTCTTCGTGCTCACAGGTGTGATGTCCCACATGTGACGTCATGTGCACACTGCTGTGATGATGAGGTTGGACCAGTTCTAGCACGAGGTTCATCGATGCTGTGTACATCCCTGTAATTATTCAGCTCCCTACCTCCTCACGCACTAAACTAAAACCAGCTAGGAATCTGTACCATCTGTGACCAGAAGGCTCGTCCTGAACCTTAGCACAATTCATATTTCAGATAATAGGCATGACAGTAAATTACTGTCCAAGCCTGCTGGTGTGGCCATAAGCCCCAGAAAATTCAGAGCAACCTCAAGTCAAACTTCTCAAGTATTCTTTACTTGGCTCCTTACCATGGTCACATCAGTCCAGAAAAGATCCAAGTGTTCAGAACCCTGAACAGTCCTCCTGTGACCACCAATAAGGCCTCAAGGGCCATTAAAATGTGGTTATGGGGCTCACTCAAAACTTTCCCACATATAAATTGATTTGACCTTTGTCATGAGCAGTGCAGCAAGGATTGATCAGACTCACAAACACATGTGCCCTTTGTCCAAAAGTCCACTTCTCAGAACGTTTCCCACAGACACATACTGCAGCTCTGACTCCAATAACAGATCATTGGAGACCGCCTGTCGGTAGGTAGGCAGACACTGAAAAGGTGAATGAATGAACTATTGATAGTCCACACAGCAGAACAAATGGTAGCCACCACAGATGAGAAAACTGTGCCACACTCCTCTAGAGAGAAAGTAACATTTTAGGAGCTAGAGAGACAACTTGGTAATTAAGTATGTGTATTGTTCATGGCGGAAGAATCTCCTTTGGTCCCCAGCACCCACATGGAACAGGTTATAGTCACCTTTAACTTCAGTTTCAAGGGACCCAATGCTCTCTTCTGGTCTCCTCAGGCTTCTGCACTCACTCATGTGGACACACACACAAACACACACACACACACGCACACACAAATAAATAAAATAAATTGTTTTTAGAAAAAAATCTTAAAGCTCAAAGTGAAAATAACAGACATATGACGTTTCATTCCTCAGGCTTCTGCACTTACTCATGTGGACAGACAGACAGACAGACAGACACACACACACACACACACACACACACACAAATAAATAAAATAGTTTTTAGAAAAAAAATCTTAAAGTGAAAATAACAGACATATGACGCTTTCATTCACTTAATCTTTTTTAAAAGAAAAACATCCTGTGTGCATTTGCCTTTCTGCACACATTGAAGTTGGAAAGATCCACAGGAAGTCAGGGCTGCCTTGTTGGTTCCTTGATAGCCGTGGGATGAGGACCTGGCTTTCCAGAGCACCAGCAGCAGGGAGACCTGCTATCACAGTCTATGGTTTTGCTTTTGGAATTTGAAGCATCTAAATATGTATTTTTGTTTTTATATTAATTGTTCACCATAATTTGGCAGGTCGCCCAGACCCTAGGCACCTACTTGGGCACAAAACAGAACTCTCTCTCTCTCTCTCTCTCTCTCTCTCTCTCTCTCTCTCTCTCTCTCTGAATTTCTCTGACTCTATCTGTATCTGTCCCTCTCTGTCTCTCTGTCTCTCTGTCTCTGTCTCTCTCTGTGTGTCTCTCTGTGTGTGTGTGTGTGTGTGTGTGTGTGTGCCCCTCTCTTTCTGAAAAGCATGAGTAGCCTCTAAGCTGCCACTAACCACAGCTGAAAAGCCACAAATGAACCATACTAACCCTATAATCTGTCTACCATGGGGCCAGAGCACTATATTGATACTAAGTAAGATATGGCAGGGCCTAGGGAATACTCTCTCTCATTCCCTGTAGCTGAGACTGCTCATTTCCTCCTTATGAAAATTAGTATTTCACTGTAGGGTCTATTCTTGCTGACTTATCAATAATGGGACTCCATATTAAGGGCCAGACATGGTAGTGCATGCCCATAATCCCAGCCCTTAAAGTGGAGGTTGAGGCAGATGAATTGTGGGGCTGAGGCCAGCCTGGGCTACATTGCTGATTTAAATATAACAACAACAACGACAACAATAATATGTGTTGTAGTCAGCTCTTTAGGTAAAGTATCACACAACAGCTGTCAATGTGATGGGAAAAGCCTTTCAATTGAATGTCAGTGGGAAGACATGCAGAGCATTTGCTGAACAATAGCTACCAATCGTGAAAGAGAAAAGCTTTCCTGCGATTTGACTCAACCTCTACTCATCCCCCTCTCCTTCCAGAGATAAAGCCCAGCGCTTAGTGGGGCCTTCCCTAAGAGCACACTCCAGTGCTTACAGAAGGGCCACTGTCGGAAGGCAGCTCACCTGTCATCTCACATATGCTTATTGACATACCATGGTGCCAGTCATCTGAGACGGCACAACGAACAAGGTCCCTGCTGCCACGGGGACACAGTGGACCAACATGTTGACAACAATAGTCCTCTAGTGGGATCTGTTGTAGAGAAAAATAAGACAAATCCTTCGGAATGACAAATAATCAATGATTCCTCATGGACACAAGGGAGCCCAGGAATTGGTACATTCACATGTACGGTGTCTGGACTTTCTCCGTGCAAGATTTTAATGAGGTGATGGGTTAATCCTGTTAGCTGTCAAGTTGGAAACAGACAAGTTGTACAGTGGTGGGAACAGTCCAGGACAGACATTCAGACACTGCTAAAGTGCAGTCCTTAACAGATGAGGGCGATTATGCTTCCAGATTTAGAGATGCACTGAAGTTAAAAGTACAGGGATGTAATGGAAATCAAAAGCCCTTAGCCCAGAATCTTAGCTCAGGGAACTCAAGAAGTGGTGTCATTGAAGAGTAAGTCCCCTGAATGGGCTACTAGAAAATGGAAAAAGAAGAAAAGTGAGCAATAAAAGGAGAGAGGGAGGAAGGGAGGGAGGGGGGAAGAAGGAAGAGAGGGAGGGAGGGAGGGAGGGAGGGAGGGAGGGAGGGAGGGAGGGAGGGAGGGAGGGAGGGAGGGAAGGAAAGAAGGTAGCAAGGGATATTGATAACAGGAAGTAAACGGTTAGTGCTGGTAGGCTTGGCAGCCCATGGAGAAACAGGCAAAGAGGACATCATGCATGTGACCCACAAGATCTCAGTAAGAGGTACCACACCGTAGCATCAAGTGTTCCGTTCAGAAAGCTGTTTAAACCCAATGGCCTCTTCCCATTTTCCCCATTTTCCAGCTGTTCCCTGTCCACATTGCCTTGCCCTGCCTCTTCATCAGCCTCTGAGTCCCTAGGATAAAGCTACCGCACGCTGGGAGCTCATCACCCTCCCTAATTGCCACTGTGTGCTTAGCCAGTGTAAATGTCTCCAGCTTGTCTTCTAGAATAGTCCTTAGTAAGGGGCCTTCTGAAATACACTACTCTATTTTCTTCTGGCAAAACAAATGATAATCAAATGTGTTTACTTGGACTTTGTCTCTTGCTCATAGGACTTCTTTTCCTTTCTTACGTTCTTAACTTCATCGATCTGCTCTTTGTTGGTCACTCTGAGTTGATAATTTCAGGAATATGATGGCTTTCAAATACATATAGTACTCAAATTCTTAGTTCAAGAAACTTGTCTTGAATGATAATTATTAGTTCTGTCCCATGGCTTTGTTTTGCTTTGGGGGATTTTAAAAAAAAGGATTAATTACACTGATGTTAGACCCATCTACACAACTCTCCTGTCTCGGACCTTCCAACACCATATCATATCTTCCCTTCCCTTTCCTCCCCTTCCCCCTTCTCCCCTCCCCCTTCTCCTCCTTTCCTTTCCTGTTTTTTCTTCATCCCCTTCTCCTCTGTTGACATCATGATCTGTTGCCTCCTTTCCCTAAACCATCATCACTTCTGAATCTACCAAACTTTCATCTACCACACTGTCATGTGCCACACCTTCTTGTACCACAGCTCTGACCTACCTCCTTGTACACAATCAACCAATATTCTTGTAATTGAATGAAATGGTCATTTTGTCTAGAGCCCCAACTAACTGGAATAATTTTCTTTTTGCAGTGAAGTGGAGAATGCAATTCAGATCTAAACACAGAAAATGCCTTAGATGTTTGATGTGTGGTTGGGAGCAAGGCAACCAGCTGGGACTTGAATAATCCCCTGTCAGATACTGGGTGCAAAGTAGAGACTCAGTCCACTAAATTTGCTTATCTGAAAAAGCAAGGGGTAACCCGAGCATGGTAGTGTAAACCTTTAATGCCAGCACTTGAGAGGCAAGAGAATTCAAGGTCAGCCTGGTCTACATAGTGGGTTCCCAGGGCTACATACAGAAACCCTGTCTAAAACACAACAAAAAGTAGTAGGTTCTTGAATATCATGATCAACAAGGGAAGGTCATTAATGCTTTTTTCCCATTCATATCCCCACTCCTGTGCCTAGTTCTCTGTTTAGTGGCATTTCCTTACAGCAGAGTAATCCCAAAACCATGTCTCATAATGAGATGATGTTGCCTGTGTTCTATTGAGAACAGTCCTTACTCTGTGTCTCATTTCTCTCACTTGATATGTTCCAGGCCACCAAAGTGATCTCCACTGTGCTACTTCCTACCTGTTAGACTTAAACACTTTCATTATCTCTCACTCATAATCAGATTAGATGATTTGATTAATTTTCTCCCCAAATCCTCTATAACAAGGACAAGATTGGTCAACGCTTTTGCTTTCCAGTTTCCTTCTCAAGTACTTTAAAAAGCAGTTATGAGAACATTTTCTTCACAGGTTTACATAAGTACTGGGGATAATGAGATATTAAAATAAAGCTATATCATCATTTTTTGCTTTGGTTACATTTGTGATGTGTTGACTATGTATGGGACATAAACAACCCTAGGAAAGAAGGGGTTTTTTGGCTCAGGATTCAGCAGCTGCTGTGCATCACACTGAGGAACCACACTGGACAGACTCAACCCTTGGCAAAGGAGTATATAGCAGCTTCAGAAATACAAGCCACAGGACAGGAACCAGGAGCCACTACAATCCTCAGAGGGTCTCCCTAGGATCTCCCCTATTTTGCCAGCCAAGCCTTACCTCCTGTCTTAGTCAGGGTTTATATTCCTGAACAAAACATTATGGCCAAGAACCAAGTTGGGAAGGAAGGCTTTATTTAGCCTACACTTCCACATTGCTGTTAAATCACCAAAGGAAGTCAGGACAGGAACTCACAAAGGGAAGAAACTTGGAGGCAGGAGCTGATGCAGAGGCCATGGAAGGGTGTTGCTTATTGGCTTGCTTCCCCTGACTTGCTCAGCTTGATTTCTTATAAAACCTAGGACTACCAGCACAGAGATGGCACCATCCACAATGGGCTGACCCTCCCACTTGATCACTAATAGAGAAAATGTCTTACAGCTGGATCTCATGGAGGCATTTCCTCAAGGGAGGCTCCTTTCTCTGTGATAACTCCAGCTTGTGTCAAGTTGACACACAAAACCAGCCAGTACAACTGACCCCTTGTCAACTTGACACACAAACACTATTAAGCCTTAACCCTTACTTTCTTATTCATCCTCAAGATCTAAATAACTTTAAAAGTCCCACAGTCTTTACATATTCTTACATATTCAAATTTCAATCCCTTTAAAATATCCAATCTCTTTTGAAATTCAAAGTCTTTTTACAATTCAAAGTCTCTTAACTGTGGACTCCACTAATACTTTTCTTACTTTAAGAGGGAAAAAATATCAGGGCACAGTCACAATCAAAAGCAAAATCAAACTCCAACTGTCCAATGTCTGGGATCCACTCAGGATCTTCTGGGCTCCTCCAAGGGCTTGGGTCACTTCTTCAGCTCTGCCCTTGGTAGCACACAGCTTGTCTTCTAGGCTCCTGCTGCCTGTAATCCACTGCTGCTGTTCTTGGTGGTCATCTCATGGTACTGGCATCTCCAAAACACTGCTGTCTTTTGCTGCAACTGGACTTCACTTTCACAAATAGCCTCTCATAGGCTCTTTTCATGGTGCCAAGCCTCAACTTCTTCGCATGACCCCTTCAGTCCTGGGTCTGCAACTGCCACTGAGGCTGCACCTTCACCAATGGCATCTCCTGGCCTCTTACAGTACCAAATATCAGCTGCTACCCCTTCATGTTTCAAAACCAGTACCCCTGTGTGACTCCTATACATTACCAAGCCTGGCTGCCAACACAGGATACACTTCCCAGAAGATTTCACCTTAGTGATTCTGGTCTCTTCTTAATCACTGCTAATTTCCTATCTCAGCTAATCAACATCAATGCAAAGGTTTCACTTTAGTAGTTCAGGTATCTTGTTAATCACAGCTGATTCTTCAGCCCCAGCTAACCAAAACCACAGAATCGTCACAATCAAAACAGCAACAGCCATGATAAGAGTCTTTAATCTTCCCTCTGAAATTTCACAAGCCAGGCCTCCATCATTTGCACTGTTTCCAACATTATCTTCCAAGCTCCTACAGAACATTCCACAGAGCTCTTAACATCCAAATGGCTCTAATAGCTCAAAATTCCAAAGTCCTTCCATGGTCTTCCCCAAAACATGGTCAGGTTGTCACAGGAATACCCCACTCCCAGTACCAATTTGTTTTAGTCGGGGGTTTGTATTCAACAAAACATCATGATCAAGAAGTAATTTGGGGAGGAAAGGTTTTATTCAGCTTATACATTGCTGCTCATCACCAAAGGAAGTCAGGACAGGAACTCACACAGGGCAGAAACTTGGAGGCAGGAGCTGATGCAGAGGCCATGGAGGGGTGCTGCTTACTGGCTTGCTTCCCCTTACTCAGCTTGCTTTCTTATAAAACCCAGGACTACCAGCCCAGAGATGGCACCACCCACAATGGGCTGGGCCCTCCACCTTGATCATTAATTGAGAAAATGTCTTACAGCTGGATCTCATGGAGGCATTTCCTTCAGGGAAGCTCCTTTCTCTGTGATCCTTCCAGCTTGTGTCAAGTTGACACACAAAACCAGCCAGTAGACCTCCTAAAAAGCCTCACAGCCTTCAAATGGTGTCACAAGCCAAGGACCAAGATTTGAAGGCACAAACCTGTGAAGAATGTTCCAGATCTAAACCAGAGTACTCCTAAGAGGTTTCCTTTGTTGAATAATCAATCTAATAAGTACCCAGCACTCTGTTGAGGGATCAGGAACAGTGGGGATGGTTTACAGGAACTCCAAGGTTAGAACCAGATATTATGAGTTTGAGTCTCATGCGATGGCCTCCAGCTGAGTGATTTTTTTTAAAAAGTTACTGAACACTTTGTCCTGTTTCTCCCCAGGAAGGCAGCTAGTAAGCTGAACTTTTAGGAGAAAGTGAGTTATACTCAATAAAGATGCCAAACCAGCTCACCCACAAAGGCCACTCAGACAATCTTGAACTTTCACACAGAACACTCTCTCATCCTTTGAGTATTTGGATTTGAATGAAAAAAAGAAAGAAATGAACAGGAAAGGACATAAGTGATCTTTTAGGGACAGTGGAGGAGAAGGCTTATTGTAGATAAAAGGGAGAGAATAGCCAGAGGCAGGGACATCTGGGAGAGTCCAGAGTGGTCAGACCCTGAGTCATATGAAAAAAAAAGGGATGAGGGGGGGGAGGGGGGAGAGAGGGGACCAGGTGCAGCAGCCAAGAGGACATGAGGTAAAAATGTGGACTGGTCACCAAAATGGCTGGATTGTATAGAGAAGAGCCTCTGGGGGAAGGGCAGCCCAGCACTGGAGAGTTTGGGGTAGAAGGCAGGGTATGCCAGCCATAGACAGTAACAGGTAGGGACTTAGATAATGCCAGGAGAACCTGGAGGCCAGGTCCGCTTTGATATGTTAAATAGGAACCTCAGCCATTGGTTCCAGGATTTGAGACTTAACAGGATTCTTTCAGCTTTGTGAATAGCTTAGAATATTTTAAATAAAGTTGGGACAGTGTCTGATTCAGCAATTTGGGTGTGAACATTGGAGCCACACACAACCTAACCTGCTAAGAAAACCCAGAAACTGTGACGTTCTCTCAGCCTGGGATGACGTTCTCCTCACCACAGAAAAGGACCAGAAAGCACATGCCTGAAGCTCTGGCCCGTTGTTAGATGTTCTCCGTTGTTAGATGTTCTCTGAGGTTCCCATTATCGACAATTCTGCGTAACTTCTTCCAAAACCTCATTTAGACAAACGATCCCTCTCAGGAGCGAGAGCGCTGTGGGCACACCCCACTCATAGCCACATTTGTTTGGGAGCATGGAAATCTCGACAACATCCTTGTGCAAACACTCAAGATGATCCTCCTGATGCTGTTCTGACAGAAGGGAACAGGCTGTCTGCAGCAAACTGCCTGTGAACCGATATGATTCCACGTAGACAACAGTGGGTGGTACCAGGTGATTTTACTGTGTGGCAGAGCAGACAAAATCACCAGCTAGAGACTCAGGGAACATTGGTAGGGAGGGACTGCTTGGTAGTGTGGTGTTTCAGGTTTGCCTGTGTGCTGGGCTTGGTGCTGGCCCAAGATTCTCAGTTAGTGTGCTGGGCTACTCAATTGAACATGAGGAAGTTGGTAAGTTAATAAATTCATGTAATGTGTGCCACATCATCAAATGCTAGCCCGCATCAAAAACAATGGTGTGGGTTAGATAACATATACCCAAAATGTTTGGAATTTCCGGTGCTTTGCTTTCAGGTTAGGGGAATTTGCACAAACATGATGGGGCAAGAGACTCAGGCCAAAATGCGAATTTCATTTCTGCCTCATATGCCCTTCATTCAACATAAATCTGAGGCAATTGCATATATTTTTTAATAATTTTATGCCCAGATAAATCTCAACAGGGGAATTTGGCACTTGTGGCACCCTGCCGCCATTCTGGAAAGGTTTACATTTTGCATTTACAAACCAGAGACACTCCGTTTGTAATTAAAAACAAAGCACAATAAAAAAACCACAGCGGGTTTCTCCATCCCTCTCACTACAAATTTGGATTACAAAGACTTATCCAAGTCTGACTCAGCAGCTTGCCCAGGTTTAACTGCTGCTGAGAGAGATGGGTTTAGTTATCCTGAGCACTGGTTTGCTGTTCAGCAAGACCCTGGGCTGCATTGAGCTAGAGTGGGCCTCTGGAGTATTAGACAGCTCTGCAAAAGAAGGAAATTCTGAGGCATTTGATGGCATAAGTGAGTGTTTAGGATATTGTGGGGCGTGAAATAAGCTAGTTTCGAAACAACAGACATTTCAGGAGGCCACTCACATGAGAGGCTTAGAGTTGTCAAGTCCATAGGCACAGAATGTGGAATAGAAGCTGGCAGGGCTGGGAACAGGGTGGAGCAGCGATCTGGTGTTTAATAAATCAGAGTTTCAGTTGTGCAAGATGAGAAACGTCTGCACACAGGTGCTGGTGCTGGTTATGTGACTGTGTGACTCTGTGACTCTGACTCTATACCTTCCCAAACATCACCACCAACTGGAGAGCCAGGATTCAAACCCAAGGGCCTGTGGTGAACAGTGCACACCAAATCCACAAGAAAAATGACTGTGCGTCCATTATAAATAAAAGCATAGGGTTTTGTTGTTGCTGTTGTTGTTGTTGTTTTGTTTTTTTGTTTTTGTTTTTGTTTGTTTGTTTGTTTGTTTGGAGGCCTGGAGAGGTAGCAGAGTGGTTAGAGTATTTGCTGCTTTTCCAGAAGACCCAACATAGGTCTGTGTTGAGTGACTTACAATTGCCTGTAGGGCCAGCTTCTGGAGATCCAATGGCCTTTTCTAGTTTCTGCAGATTATCCACACACACTACATACAGTCACACACATACATGTAAATAAAAGTAAATCTTTAAGGGGCAGAAGAGATGCCTGAGTGGCTGCTTGGAGAGAATCTGGGTTCAATTTCCAGCACCCACATGGCAACTCTCAACCATCTGTAACTCTAGTTCCATGTGAGCCGACATCCTCTTCAGTCTCTTGATGCACTGCCCTAACATGATACATGCAAAGGCTGGTAAAACTCCCATATACATAAAATTAACTAAATAAAAAAAAATGGGGGGGGAGCAGAATCCTTACAGGAAATTTCCAGCATGGTTTTCCCCCTCACCTAGAGTGCCCGCCCAGAGGCACCTGTTGAGAAGCGGCTGTGTCCTCCCGCCTGTCAAAACACAAATCCTACTCTCGCAAAAACTGTTTGCCAAGAGGTTGTCAGACAACCAACTGCATGTAATTGAGCTTCTGAAAGAACATGCCCTCGGGTGAGTTTCAAAGAAATGCTACAAATTAAGATAATAGATGATTATGTAAAACATGAGTCAAAACTGTCAGAAGACCACAGTCTCAGAAACTACGAACTTGGCACGTGGGTCTACACGGCCCCACGGCTGCCCACTGAGGTCATGTCCTCCGTCATTTTAACTAGACGTTTGGCTGCCTTTGGAGGCTGCCGTAATTTATATTTCATTGCATTGGAAGCCTGGATTTGTACTAAAACTCATGAGATGTATTCCTGAGCTGACAAGAAAACCCACACAAGCAGATGGAGGGGCTGGCGACAAGGACGCCGCAGGAGAAGTGTGCTTTTGACCAGTGAAACTGAGGATTTCCGTGGAGGGATCCTGAGTGTCTCTGAATGGAATGTCAAGTTATTTATTGACCAGTACTCTGCCGCCCACCTCTGCCATGCACACTAACCAGAATGGCTCCAACCACTTCCCCTCTCCCCTTTTTGGGAGTCTTTCTGGACATTAGAGTTCACATAGCCAAGTAAAAAACCCAGAAAGTTTCAATCTCTGGAAAGTCCCCAGATGATGGCTTGCAAGAACTGCCCCTTCCTTCCTCCTGAGGGAGATGAACTGTTCTCCAGGATCCCTTGGAGTTCACAGGGAATGTTGAGCCTAGTTGCCCACTGTGCAGTTCTGTGCAACACCACCCACCCTGTCAGCTTCCAACCGCTGTTTCTTACAATCACCTTCCCATACCGACTACCTACACAACAGCTTAGTCTCTGTTCCTGCTTCTGCATGCTATGGCTAGGACCTCAAGAAGTGCACATCAAAAGCTGCCTCTTTCTTTATCTTCATTTCTTTCTCTGGTTCCTATTAAACATGGCTGAGCAAGGATCTTTCGAATGAAGAGCCTGCTTTCACAGCTTGTGCCTTCTCTTCAGGAGATTCCAGCTGTCCCAAAGACAGACTAGCCCAGGCAAGATACAGTAAAGCTCTGTTTTCCAGAGCAGTGACAGGGCACTGTTTTCATCAAGCGCTGGGATTCCAGCTTCCTCAACTTATACTGGTCAACTATATCCAGTTTCTGCACCTCCAGGATCTCCGAAGAGAATCCCTGGAGGATCTTCTGCTGGGTTGGGTAAGCTTCTGCCCCAGCAGTTCCAGCAACCCTGACTGGGTGACTGTGACCCACAGTGTGCTGTGCAGCTTCCTGGTCCCTGCCACCCTCCTGGTGACCAGGGGTTAGGGTAGGCACTGACCCTAGTTATCTATATCCCTTGATCTTGGTCTGGTCCTTTGGCCTTTGACCCCAGTGTCTGTTGCTTTCAAGCATTATCCTGTTCTTTCTGTTGAAGTCACCACTCTGTTCCTGTCCTGCTGCACTGAGCTGACTGTCAACACTACAGCAAACAAGGGAAAGGAAGGGGGAGGGAAGAGGGCGAGCAGTTTCATTGGCTCAGCTGGGTGGTTAGAAAGAAAGGTTGCTTCTCTTTGTTTCTTCTTGAAGCAAATAACTTGTTTAACTTGGATTGATTGGCCATTTGACCTGGGCTCCCAGGGGCCCCGGGGCAGCCTGATAGAGTCAGTAAATAGATGGGGAGAGTATAGGTTCAAGGACTTCTTTCTTCTACTTCAGATCTGCCACAAGGAAAGAGGAACCACGACTGCCTTCTCCCCCTTTTTAAACATTCTGTTTTGAAAACACATTCTTAACATTTTGCTTACAAAACAACAAATCCTTCTCTAAGGTCTCCATCCAGGCCTTAGTTATTATACTAGGTCTTCAAAGAAAAAGCTTTGTGGGTTCTCTCCAGTATCCTACCAACTCAGATTCTGGCTTTAAGAAAGAAAGAAAGAAAGAAAGAAAGAAAGAAAGAAAGAAAGAAAGGAAGGAAGGAAGGAAGAAAGAAAGAAAGAAAGAAAGAAAGAAAGAAAGAAAGAAAGAAAGAAAGAAAGAAAATCAAGGGGAAAAAAAAAACCCTGCCTATACCAAAGGTAAATTGCAAACATTGGAGGATGGGCCCTGGGTGACAACAAACCACAAAGGTACATGAGTCACAAACAGGGATCAAAGCCAATGACTGGAGCCCAGTAAGAAGTATGGACTTGGCAAGAAAACCATCAAAAGCAAACACTTGGAAAGTGCAGTGTCATTTAGTTTAAACTGAATGTGTTAAAAATGTCTGTGTAGTTCAGACGAGTGCTTTTGCACTTATTACTCCTTCCTGCCTTTCTTCCTTTCTTCCTTCCTTCCTTTCTTTCTTTCTTTCTTTCTTTCTTTCTTTCTTTCTTTCTTTCTTTCTTTCTTTCTTCCTTCCTTCCTTCCTTCCTTCCTTCCTTCCTTCCTTCCTTGATTTCTTTCTTTCTTTCTTCCTCACCCTCTCTTCTCAGTAATGAAAATGAAAACATGTAACAGCTGCGAGTTTATGCCAATTCATTTTTTTAAATCTTTTATTTACTGATGTGTGGGTCAGGATGACAACTGTCAGAGAGTCACTTCTCTCCCTCTACCATGTGGGATGCAGGAATTGAACTCATATCCCCAGGCTTAGCCGCAAGCTCCTGTACCTGCTGAGCCATCTCACTGGCTCCCTGATTGATTTTTTTTTTGACAAAACAAATAAAGTAATATGATGCAGAAGCTTGAGTATTTGAGGGTTGGCTGGTTAGTTTGTTGACCAGTTCTCACGCCACAGCCCAAGCTGCGGTCGAGCTTTCTAATGCCTCCTACTTCAGCACTATACACATGTAATTCCACGCCAGGATCTATGTTTTTAAATTCTTATTCACACTTTACATTTCCCGACAAGTAATTGGATGACATTAATTAAAAGCCTTAAAAGTGTTTATTCCCTTGACCCAGAAATTTACAATTTATAAGTCTATACCAAACAATTATTTAGTACTTTGACTTATATGACTCAAAATTCCCAGTTCTGATCACAGCTACACAAACCTGAAGGCTGGATGAAGAGGGGAGGGGGGGGAGAGGGAGAGGGAGAGAGAGAACAAGAAAAGGAAGCATAATTGGTCCTAGGTTTAGTGAAGGAGAACGTTTATTGCAGACACGTGGGAGGGAGAGCATAGCCAGAGGCAGGGACATGTGGGTCAGTCGCGTGGGTGGACATGACCCTGAACCATGTGGGGAGAGAAGGGAGAGGGAACCAGGTGCAGCAGCCAGGAGACCCAAAAGTACCAAGAGAGGAGAGAGCCACCATGCCGGGATTGTAGAGGAAGAGCAGCCTAGACCACTGAGCTGGAGACACTTAGGGTAGGGGACCCTCTAACAGGTGGGGACTGAGGGATGCAAGGAGAACCTGGTGGCCATGTCTGCTTTGACGTGTTAAATAGACACCTCAGCCTTTTGTCCCAGGTTTGAAACCTAACATCTGAAATTTACCTTCCTTCATAGAATTGGATTGGAACACATACTATGGCATATACTGTCACTGAATGGCATTCAGCTCTCAAAATTGCCATGAAAACTGCTGTAATGCTCAGAAAGTGATTAACAAAAGCATTTATGTATGCTTCTATATCCACATAGGATCTCAATATAGCTATATGTGATATATCTATAAATGCTCACATGGAAGGGACAGGAAGCCTGGGGTCTTGTACACATTCCCAAATTGACAATTAGTACCAAAGAACACAGATTTTTTTTTTTTTTTTTTGGTGCCCAGAGCCTGCTCATTGGCTGGCTGGGGGACATCTGATCTGGTATGACTAACACCCACATCTCTGTACTTTTGCAGCTTTCCGAACAGAGAGAGTCTGCAGTCCTTTCAGGAACAGAAAACAGACTGTCAAAGGCTTAGCCAACCTGGGACACAAAATACATATGAGATGAGGCTCCACTCCAGCAGTAATGTTTTCTCTGGAATGACTTTTCTATATAAATATGCACCACATGTTTGCATGTAAATCAATTAACAAATATTTTGTGTGTTTACCTCTTATACTACTATCCAGTAACAATTATTGTTGTTTACAATTAAAAAGTCCTATCCAACTATAAAACTTGTATTTTTGTGAGTAATCATGAAGTGATTGTTAAAATGCATTTCTGTGTAAACTGCTTCCTTGGAACAGCCCAGACTTTACAACCAGAACCAGAACAGTCTAGGCATGCTGTTCATTTAAGCTGCTGGGACTTCCAGAAAGTTCCAGAATTAGCTTGGTTGCCTGGTGTCTTAGTTCATACTATGACTCTTAGAAAGATTAGGATGAGCACAAAAACTTCCAGAAACTTGTCATGATGCCCAATTAAAAAGCTCACTTTCAGCATTCACTCTATAAATCATGCTAACCAGGGCTCTCTGTGTTTAGAATTCAAAAGAATGTTAATCCCCAGAAAGTCAAGCTCCCCACTCCTCCTTGTATGCCTGCCTACCTTGGGCATCCCCTACATAGCATCCCTCACAATTATTCTCCGTGTCTTTCTTTTTCTTCTTTTTCTTTTTCCAGACAGAGTCACACACAGTAGCTTAGGCTGTGTACTTCAGCCCTCCTGAGAGCTGGGATTACAGGCCTGCCCACACTCGGGCATGTATGGGTCTGCTCATAGCCTGTCTCCTCTGAGAGACATGGACAGGGTTGGTAATGCTGTTTCTACTTTTAGTCCCTACGTCGTAGTCATACCTATTTTTGAAGAACAGTAATGAGCATTTGTCGTTTCTCTCTCAGGACCCTTCAGACTTCTTTAGTTCTAAAATATACCATAAACAGTTATAGACCACAGTGACCTCACTGTCCTGTCAAAGTAGAACTAATTTCTCATGCTAATTTTATTTTGGTTGCCATCATCCAATCAGCATCTATCTCCCTCTTCCTTGTCTCTCCTCACCACAGCTGTTGCACACTTTACATACTAGCTGGGATAGATGAGTGAAGGTGAGGTCCAGCTTCCAATACCAGGCTTATTTCAATTGGCTCTAGATCAATCCCCTCATTAATGGGATTCTCATGGGCTCCCCATCCTTGTAATCTTACATCTCTACTGATCTTACCTTTGCTTGATGAGTGACACACCAAATACCCCACCTGTACCCTCATTTCTTGTCTCTAGCCCCCCGTCTTGGAGTGATTCCAGCTCCACCCCCATCCCACAAATGGCAGAATTGCGTCTTCTTTGTTACTACTGCTCCATAATGGATACATACCATATTTTCCTTGTCAGTCCTCTACCAGTGGATGACTGGGCCCGCTCTGCATCTTGGCATGCACAGTGCACATGCTGCAATGAGCTTGGGAGTGTGGGCACCTCTTTGACATCACAGTATTTGTTTAATTCCTACCAATGCAGGTATATCTTTGATATAGTAATATTGATTTTGTGTACCACCTTGTCTGTGGCACTAGCACAATGCAGAGTATCAGATGCTGACAATGCCCTATAACACCTTGGACCCTTTGGAGTTGACCTGAGACATGACAGTATTCTACCTCAAACAGTCATTGATATCTAGGGTGATACCATAAGAACACAGGCAAATCAATGCCTCCCAGGTTAAGTCTCAACTGCTGAGGGTCAGGGTTTGGTACCCCACCTCACCTGCTTCCCCATCCTCTATGTTTTCTCAATGACCACAGCAAGACTGAGCCCCTCATTAATGGGCTTATGGGCTCCCCATCCTTGTAATCTTACATCTCTACTGATCTTACCTTTGCTTGATAAGTGGCACACCAAATACCCAACCTGTACCCTCATTTATTGTCTCCAGCCCCCCAATCTTGGAGTGAGCCAAGCTGCGCCATTTGGCCGACTGTAGGCCTGAGACAGGGATTTATTGAAAGGGAGGATGGGGTTGGAGAGATGACTCAGCAGCTAAGAGCACTGACTGCTCTTCTGAAGATCCTGAGTTCAAATCCCAGCAACCACATGGTGGTTCACAAGCATTCTTAATGAGATCTGGTGCCCTTTTCTAGTGTGTCTGAAAACAGCTACAGTGTACTCACATATAGTGAATAAATCAAAAGAAAGAAAGAAAGAAAGAAAGAAAGAAAGAAAGAAAGAAAGAAAGGAAGGAAGGAAGGAAGAAAGAAAGAAAGGAAGAGGGAGGGAGGGAGAGAGGGAAGGAGAGAGAGAGAGAGAGAGAGAGAGAGAGAGAGAGAGAGAGAGAGAGAGAGAGAGAATGATTGAATCCACTCTCACCATGACTGATCTGGGAGCAATGTGTTGTAAAGTCCTTTCTGGTATATAACATGGCATTATTGGTATAAACTAGTCTACAAGAGGGATCAGTGAAGGGAATTTTAAGGGTGAACTTGTTTTCCTTGGCTCAGAAAACAACGCAGTGCTGTTTACGAGTTACACACACAGCTGAACAAAGTCTCTGTCAGCCCAGGCCTTCACCTTATGGCCAAATTCTTCGAATAATGGAAGTTTTCATTTCACCCAGGAAGAGAGCTATATTCAAAAGGACTTATACCAGCGGTTCTCAATCCCTTTGGGATCACATATCAGAGATCCTGCATATCTGATATCCATATTACAATTTATTACAGTAACAAAATTGCAGTTATGAAGTAACAATGAAATAATTTTGTAGTTGTGGGGGGTCACCATAACATGAGGAACTGTATTAAAGGATCATAGCATTAGGAAAGTTGAGAACCACTGGTTAATACAGACTGAGATAGTTGTATTTATGTGTTTAGGAATATGTGGGGTGTGTGTGTGTGTGTGTGTGTGTGTGTGTGTGCAACAACCATTAATGAAATCAGAAGCCATGAAATTGAAAGAGCATAAGGGGTGAGATATATGGGAGGGTTGGTGGTTTGAGTATGCCTGGCCCAGGGAGTGGCACTATTTGGAGGTGTGGCCTTGTTGGAGTAGGTGTATCACTGTGGGTATGGCCTTTAAAACCCTAATCCTAGCTGCTTGGAAGCCAGTCTTCTCCTAGCAGCCTTCAGATGGAGATGTAAAACTCTTAGCTCTTACTATGCCATGCCTGCCTGAACCCTGCCATGCTCCTGCCTTGATGACAATGGGCTGAACCTCTGAACCTGGAAGCCAGCCCCAATTAAATGTTGTCCTTATAAGAGTTGCCTTGGGCCAGGTGGTGGTGGTGCACGCCTTTAATCCCAGCACTTGGGAGGCAGAGGCAGGCAGATTTCTGAGTTTGAGGCCAGCCTGGTCTACAAAGTGATTTCCAGGACAGCCAGGGCTATACAGAGAAACCCTGTCTCGAAAAACCAAAAAAAAAAAAAAAAAAAGAGTTGTCTTGGTTATGGTGTCTGTTCACAGCAGTAAAACCCTGAGACATAGGGAAGAAGAAAGAGAGGGAAAAATGATGAAATTATTAGTTTTCAAAAAAAAATTTTCAAAAAGAGTTCAGGCTTTATAATGCTCCTTCAGACCCCCTATTTCATTTCTTTTCTTTTCTTTTTTTTGGGGGGGTTGGGGGGGGGGTTAAGACAGGGTTTCTCTGTATAGCCCTGGATGTCCTGGAACTCACTTTGTAGGCCAGGCTGGCCACGCACTCAGAAATCCACCTGCCTCTGCCTCCTGAGTGCTGGGATTGAAGGCGTGCTCCACTACGCCCGGCCAGACTCCCTATTTCTGACCCCCCCCCAAAAAAAAGGTTACGACTAAAATCTAAAATTGAGGTATAAGCCCACAGCCCATGTTTGATTCACCCTTCAGAAGCCTCCCAGATGTTCTGGATGGTCCCTTTCAACATCTCTGAACAGCTGGAGGGATTGCCTGGGCTAGGATCAGTTCTTCATGGCCTAATGTAAACAACTACCAGGAGACACTGATTAATTTCTCAAGGATTGAAAATAATTAAGATAAAAATTATCCTTTATGTAAATGAGGAAAATACCTAATTAAAAAAGAGAGAAAAAAAATTATCCTTTACCCACATACACCCTCATTTGTACAGCCATTGAAAGGGAGGTGGAAGAAGTCAGCCATGGCATTGAACCCAGAATCCCCAGTACTGCCTTGCTGACTGCAACAGTTGAGAGTCATTCTGAGAAGATCTTCCTGCTGCCTGCACTTAAAATGTCTCAGGCCCTGTAAATCTGAGAGAGGTTCTGCCCCCCAAATTAACCCCTTCCACCTCCAGTTCGTGAATTGAGGAACAATCTGCTTGGAGTCCTATGGTGTTCAATGGCAGGAATAGATCCCTAAAGACTATTTAAGGGTCTGGAAGCAAAAGAAAGGGCTCCGATACTATATTCCATATTCCTAACAGCACAATCTACTCCAGTGTCTGCCAGCCAAGGGATGAGTAAAGAAAATATGGCGTAAGTCCATTGTCACAAAATGCCTGGGGCTGAAATGTTAGAAGAAAGGAGGTCTGTTTAGCTCAGTTTTAGGAAGCTCAAGATCAGACAGCATAGTGTGTGGGGCTTCTGAAAGGCTTCTCAGCTGTGTTGGAACAGGGTGGAGGAGACAGAACCACCCGCATGCCAGAAAGAGGGATCCAGAGAAACAAGAAGCCTGGAGCCCAAAGGGCCACGGCCACTGTTTTTATTGGACAGGAAGGATGCGCTGACCTCATGTAAACTCACCAGAAAGCCCTCTCAGCTTTTTAGAGACAAAGGTAAAGGTTGTGTGGTAGGGTGACATAATTATTCTTCTTGAATCACAGGAGAATCTGCAGGAGAGGGCAGCATGTGGCAATCAGTTACTGCCAACAGCTACCTGTTGTGTGACTGAACTGCTGGGAGCTGACCCAGGTCTAAAGTACCCCTTCTCTTAGCTGGAAAATGAAGATGGTGAAGATGGTTAAAATAACCCTTTGCCAGGCAATAAAAAAAAAAGTATGCACTCCATATCAGGCACTATTGTTTCTCTTTTTATTAAAACCTCCTAAAACGGAACAATACAAAACCCAAAGTTTGGATTTCAGTTTGGATGACTAAAACTTTTGTAACACTAAGCTCATTGGTAACACCTGCAGGGCCCCATAGGGTCCAAACCAGATCAGCATCATAAAGCCACGAAATGTGGGAAAGTGCCAAACCTCTCAGCAGTACGATTTTCAGAGCACCTGCTGGCATGAGTGCGAGCATGTGTGTGCGCACGTGTGTGTGTGTGTGTGGGGGGGGGGGGGACTAGGTTTGATTCTCACCCACAAAGTAGCAGGAAACGATCCTAACGGCAATTCCACAGGATCCATCACCCTCTTCTGACTCCACAGGCACCAGGCATGCATGCTCATGAAGGCAAAACATTCATACACATAAAACGAAGTAAACCATTTTTAAAAAATTTAAAAACCTCCCCTACAGCTTCCCTTTGTGCTTAGAGTCAAACCTGAACTTTGTGCACGTGCTCAGCCCTTCCCTCGATGACTGATCTCTGGCCATTTTCCTTTTTTTTTTTTCTATAGATAGCCCAGACTGGCTTCAAATTCATGATCGACCTGCCTCAGCCTCCAAGTGCTGGAAGTATAGACTGTGGTGGCTTAAATGAGACTTGCCCCTTAGTTTCAGTCATTGAACATTTGGTTCTAAGTTAATATTTGGAAGGTGTGGCCTTGCTGAGGGAAAGTGTATCACTAGAGACAGGTAGATGTTAGAGACTTGGTCTATTCGCAATTTTGCTCATGCTCTCTCTCTCTCTCTCTCTCTCTCTCTCCTTCTCCCTCTCTCTCTCTCCCTCTCTCCCTCCCTCCCTCCTCCCCCCTCCCCCCCCCGTATGTGTGTGCTTCCTGCTTACCATTGAAGATATGTGTTCTCAACCTACTGCTCCAACCATCATTCCCACATATTGCCATGCCTCCCAACCAAAATGGACCCTTCTCCTTCTGGAAACCCAAATAGTCCTATGGAAGTTGCTTCTGGCCATGATTTTATCACAGCAAAAGAAAGTAAGCAATACGCAGGCTGATGCCACCACACCTGGTCAATTGTGTCCTTTTGACCTCCAAGCAAACCAAATCTTTTCCTGCCTCTGGGATTTTTCAGTTCTTCTGAGCTCTGTTGAGAAGAATACTATTTCTACCTTTCTTGACCAGGACAGCTAAGGCAGATCCCTCACCATCTGCTCGAGTTTGTGAGTTCATGGCATCTCTAGATTTGCTTATATTCTTTATCATCCACAGTAGTCAGTCTCCATTCATCAAGCATCCTTTGTGTGTTGGGCTGCAGTTTGATGGCTGTGACAATGACCTGGGGCTGAGCTGTACTAATGGACAGCCCGAGTGTGCAGTGAACACAAGGCCAGACCAACCATCTCTCCTTTGTCAAGGGACTTCTTTCATCCTGAGCCATTCCTGAGGCTCTTCTCTGTAAGAGATGATTTGTGTAAAATCGTCAGAGGATCAGTGCCCCCGCCCCGCCAGCAACTGATGAGTTAGAATGCACTGAGTTGAGCTGGTGTTCAGTAGCCATACCTGGAGTGGTGTGCTTTCAAGGCAGACTTGTAACAATACCACTTAGAAATCTCTCAGTGTGCTTGACAGGCTCCATAAGTAACCATTAGCCCATCAGGGAGCTAGTTAGTACCAACCACAGAGGACTGCCTCTGTCTGAGGGAGAAACATGGTCCTGGACATCCATCGATGTCCATGTGTTTGCTAAAGTAACCAGGAGGGATAATGAGAAGATGCTACCAGAAGAGTGGCTCAGAGATCCCAGAGCTCACGTCTTGATCTTGCAAAGCAAGAACTGAGACCATTAGATTTAGGCAGAGAATAGAGTGGGGGATGTGACTCTAGAACCAGAAACTTCAGTCTCTCAATTTTGTGTCCTGAGAACCTGCGGTCACATTGCAATGCAGTCATAATGTCTGAAATTAACACTCAGAACCGTGGGGCTGTGTAACCGGCTCTGTGTAAACAGAAACGCAAAGGGTGGGAACCAAGCAGTTGAGAGTGGATGATCTACTGTAACTGGGCGAAAGCAGGGGAATTGGAAAGTTCAGGAAGGTTGTGACTGAGAGGACCCCCCCCCCCAAGCTGGGTCCTGAGCCTGAGAGAGACCAGAAAAGAGCATCATGGGGGCGGGGAGACTCTCAGAGAAGGAACAAAGTGGTCAGTCGCTGCTGCTTCTAGGGTTTCTTGATCCTTGCTCAGTGGCATTCTGCCCTCACAGTGGGCTCCTTAATGCACCAAAAGCTCCTAATGAGTCTCAGCAAGCGCATGAGTCTTCTGTAAGCATCATTCCCTAGAGCTGCCCTCTGGGACTCTCTGGTTGGTACAGTTCTACACTTTGACATTTCCCTCTCAGATGCTTCACCGGCTACCCTTCTAGTCCATCCTTCCACTTGCCTCTGTTAGATGCTCACCCTAAAGGCTGAAGAGCAGGCGCTACATCAGCCCAAGCAAACCTCTGCTGTCTGGTGGGAACAGTGGCCTCTGGAGGCTCTCATCACTTGGGTTGCCCAAGTGACCCCTACACATACCGAGCTTGGGACTGTCGTAGAGGCAAATTCGTAAACAACCTTTGTTATTCTTCATCTTCCTTTCTTTCCTTCTTTCTTCCTTCCTGTTTTTTACTTCCTTTCTTTTCCTTTATTTGCTTGTTTTGATCATTTCTACAGTGCATTCTGTTGACCATTCTTCAGTGCACAGCTTACTGGTGTTGCATATGTGACATTGTTGGGCAGTCCTTACCACCATCCATCTCTGTGTTGTCCCCAGGACTCTGACTGCTCTAGCCATCTCAAGGAAGTGAAACTATAAAGTAATTTTTGTTTTATTTGTTTGTTTTTGAAATAGGGTCTCACTCTGTAGCCCTGACTGTCCTGGAACTCACTGTGTAGACCAGGCTGACCTCAAACTAATAGAGATCCACCTGCCTCTGCCTCCTGAGTGTTGGGATTAAAGGCATTTGCCATCAAGCCCAGCTCAGTATGATTATTTTTGTGATCTGCTTCTTTTGCTTTCCAAAGTGTGCTCAGATTCCCCTGCTGCAGTGTGTTTCTGGATTAGTGTCTTCTGGAAGTGAAAGGCATTCCTTTGGATGCTGCAGTTGCTTGGGTGTGGCTTAGGTATATCTCCCAGAGGTTGCTATGTTGCAAGTTGGTACCTGCTATGACAATGGCGAGCTGGAAAACCCATAGAATGAAAACTGGGAGGAATAATTAGGTCCTTGGGGGCAGGGCCATGTTCAGAGGGAACTAATGTATTCTCAGGGAATCCCAGTTAGTTCCCAGGAAAGTGCACTATTATAAAAAGAGCCTCTTGGGCGAGCCTCACGGATGCCCCACACCCATGCACACACTGGGCATTAGACTCAGTAATTAGACTCCGTGGGTCATTAAAGGGAAGACATGGAATGTGGGGACTGGGGTCATGGAAGAGTTAAAGAGAGAAATGGGCTGGATATAATCTTATTTCATCATATAGGTGTACAAAATAATCAAGAATAAAACATGAGAAGAGTTCAGCTCTCCCCGAGTTTCTCTCTCTCTCTCTCTCTCTCTCTCTCTCTCTCCCTTCCACAAACAGCCATTTTCCCCACTGTTACAGGCAACTGCTGAGAATGTGGTTGCTCTTCAAAAAAAAAAAAAAAAGTTTTGCTAAATATATGTAGTAACTCAAACCTTTTAAGGACAGCAAGCAGCAAACTCTTTGATACAGTTATGCTACATACAATTTAGCTCTTCTCACCGTGAGTCTAATGGTTCTTAGTCATGCTCTAACCTAATCCTGCCGTCTCCTCAACCCAAGGAAACCTCAACTCCAACTTACCTTGAATGTTGTCTTTGATGTGATTAATACCGAAAATCCTTTGAACTTTCAGCACTCATTTATTTGTGTTCACACGAACAGAATGGGGTATTAGGGTAATCTGGCTGCAGGAAGATTTAAGAGAGATGTAAGACGTTGTGAAGTAAGCATCAAATTGTGTTGACCAAGTGTCTCTGAGGATGGGAAAGAAGGCACACCGGACAGTGTGGATTGTGTTAGAAGTCTTAAAGAAACACCTCAAAACAAAACAAGACAACAACAATACATGAAAGAAAATGGAAAGAAGGAAAGAAAATGCTACATTAAAAGTTAAAAATAATAGAAACCAGGTCATAGTCAGAGATGAGTGTGGTGTATTATTACAGCACAAATGGTGCCGTGTGGGTGTGTGTATGTATGTATGTATGTATTATGTATAGAGTGGGAGGCTGGAAGATGACTCAGCTGTTAGTAGTACATTTTGGTCTTCCAGAGAACCTAAGTTTGATTCCCAGCACCTGTGTCAGGCAGATCACAACTGCCTATAACTCCAGCTCCAGGACGTCCACTGTCCTCTTCTGGCCTCCATGGGCCCTGCAGTCATGTGCACACACCCACACGCAGGCACACACAGGTGAACGTAATTTAAAATAAAATAATACAACTTTTTTAATGTCTGACTTGTACATGGTGCTGCATACCTGTCTTTCTAGGGCTTGAGTGTCATCTTCAGCTACACAGCCAGGTGGAAGCCACTGTCACTGCACAAGACCCTGCCTCTGAGCAAATGGAAACTAGAAATCAACAATAATGACAACAGAGTATCACTTGAGGACAAGTTCAGATCCACCAACCAGAGAAATCCTAGCTGCCTGGAAGTCTGACCCTGGTCATTCTGACAATCACTTGGGGAACATTTCCCTGAATCTTTCCTTTGTGTGTTAAATGGTTCAGTAAGAAGACAGATCTTGACATCCTACTCTTTTCAGAAGATGCTGTGAAATCATTTTTTCTCAAGTATCTACTGTTACAAAAGATACAGAATTTCTGGATGTGAGAGGCACTCACCTGTTGTCCCAGGCAACGGCAGCCATGCCTAGCAGCAGCAGCTACCCTGTCAAAGTCTCTCTAAAAGTCAAACGACTTGACTGGATAGTCATCCTACTAAATTACTCATGTCCAGATGAAGAAAACAATCCAAACTGGTTACACAAACCAGTCATTAAAATATTGTTTATAATAGCAAAAATAGAAAACAGGGAGTAACTAGAATTTCTGATAACACGAAAAGGGGATAAAAACGTTTAGGAAGGAAGCCAAACGCATATCCTGGAAGCCATAAAAATTGTTTTCTAGGAACACTACTTGACAAATTATGATACAATGCTAGATAAATAAAGCAAAATCCAAACCCATGTCTTTTCGTTTTATAACCCACATATATAAATGCATGTGTTACTGTATATTAAAACAAATTCTAAGGCCTTTAGTGTTTGCCATGATTGCATCTAATTACATTCTAATGACTTTTATTTTCTCTGTGATTTTTTTTCTGTAATCTCCAAGTTTCCTGTAAACAGACATTAATTATTTTAATCTTGAAGGAAATACATTCTAGAAACGCCTCCATTTTAGTGAATGCACAAAGATCTCTGGGTTCTCAGAGCATCTTACTCTCCTCATGAGGGAGAGCGGTGAGTGAATCGTAGCTGGGTGGCTGTCTTTCACTGGGTGAGAACGGTAGTACATCAAAGGAAACATCCTTGGGTTTAATTTTAATCTTCAGCTTCATAATCCCAAGATAAGCTCCAAAACTGTCAGACACATGGCTCAGTCCTCATACGCAGGCCCAGTTTTTGGCAACATTTTGAAATGTTATTTCACCAATGTTGGGACTGCAAAAGACGATCAGAGACGATGGAAAATTGAGTTTTACAGACTCTTCAGGTCAAAAATTTACTTTTTCAGAGTCTTGCTTCTACTTCTAAGTAATGCAATCCAGTCCATTCACAGGATTCCAGATGCAAGAAAAGATGAAAATGGCCTGCAGAAAAACTGAAACCATTTAAGCATCTGCAATGTGACCCTCAAGTAGCAACATAGCCCTGGGAGAGAGGGAAGAAGCAGAGAAGAACAAATAGGAGGGACCCTTCACATATGGGAGAGTTGCTGGAGAGCAGACCACCAGCCTAGGATACACTGTCCCTTAGAAGTTATGACTGAATCTTTCCTACTGCATCCCCCAAAAGTTCAGTGTTCATAATATGGATACCCTAGAAAATAAAGCATAACTCTGTAAAGATGCAGCTACTGTAGAGGACCTCCAAGGAACGTCCGAGGTCACATCAACATTGGATGGAGCTTGGCCCCTTGGGAAGAAAATGAATGATACACCAGCTTCACAAGTACTGCAAGAGAAATGGAGCTGGCTAGTGTCCTCACTGCCTCCAGTCAGGGCCACAGTGACACAGCCCTGTTCACCAGGATGCCTGAGGGATCACGTAAGTAACTGTCCAGAGAATGGGCCTCTTTTGAAACCCACAATTTTCAGGGTACAAACAACCTTGGGACCAAATGAGGAGGGAGCTGCCTGGCCGGTGACTCGGGTCCCAGAAGATGAGATTCTCTTTTGAGGAAATGGCCCCGAACTTCTGTCAAATTTATCATCCCTGGTCCAGGAAGCCACAGAAATAAAAATCAAGTACACAGGTTAAGTTTTGGATGACAACTGTGTCTGCAAAAGGAACTGCTCAGCAGGCTGATGAGCAAGAACCAAGAGTTCCTGAATTGTAAAGCGAATTTTGGTTGCATCTTAATGGTGCAATAACAAACCTCTATTTTTGTTGTTGTTGTTGTTGTTGTTGTTGTTGTTGTTGTTCTTCTTCTTCTTCTTCTTCTTCTTCTTCTTCTTCTTCTTCTTCTTCTTCTTCTTCTTCTTCTTCTTCTTCTCTTCCTCTTTCTCCTCCTCCTCCTCCTTCTCCCTCTTTTTGAGATGAAGTCTTTCTATGTAGTCCTAACTATCCTGGAAGTCGGAATGAAGACCATGCTGATCCTGAACTCATAGATCCACCTGCCTCTGTTTACCATGTGCTGGTCATAAATGCATATGCCAAATTGCCTGGCACTCTTTGTAATTTTTTATGTTTATACAAGGTAGGCAATAAAACAGACTTCAGAGGTCTCTTGGCTTAGCCCCCAAAAGCTGCTTAACTTCCTTTTTTGCCTATCTTTTTAAAATGTGTGTGTGTGTGTGTGTGTGTGTGTGTGTGTACATGAGAGCTGAGAAGCCAAAAGAGGACATTCGAGCCCCTAGAGCTGGAATTGCAAGCAGCCATGAAACACATAGGCTCCTCACTGTGAAGGATGAGAATCTAACGCAGGTAAGCTTCAGAAGCAGTGTGCCATGCCCTTAACTGCCCGACCATCTCTCCAGCCCCAGTTTTTACGTCTATTATATTGTGCTTTATTTTTTGAAACAGGGTCTCACTGTGTAACCCCATCTGTTCTGGAACTTACTATGAAGATCAGGCTGGCCTCAAACTCAAATTCACAGAGACTCATCTGCCCCTGCTTCCCGAGTACTGGGATCAAATGCATGTACCACCATACCCGGTATAGATAAGAGTCTTACGTAATTCAGCATAACATTAGACTCGTGGTAATCCTCCTGTCTCAGCCTTCAGAATCTTGGGAGTATAATAGTGTGTTACAACATTTGACTATTTAAGCTCATGATTTACTTCACCTTGCTGCGATTTCAAGCCTGTGGTTAGAGAGCATCAGTGGTCAGAACTGGCAGTCAGAGTTGCCAAGGGTATTAGGCACCTGATGCCATATGTATATAAATCATTCTATGAAGAACACAGGCTAAAGGCTTGGTCTTTGGCTTGTTTAGCTTGGATTGTAGTGTAAAATTTTAAGAGATGGAGCTTGGGAAGGAAGGCAGTCAAATCAATGGGAATCGAAAGTTGATGAAGGTTTTGGTTGCTGGTCTGTCTTACACTTTGTAGATAGGAAGAAAGCAGGATCTTTTCTGTCAAGTGCTGTCACTGCAATTGGTCATTTATTAGGCTTCAAAACTGTGAGCCTAGCCGGGCGGTGGTGGCGCACGCCTTTAATCCCAGTACTTGGGAGGCAGAGGCAGGTGGATTTCTGAGTTTGAGGCCAGCCTGGTCTACAGAGTGAGTTCCAGGACAGCCAGGGCTACACAGAGAAACCCTGTCTTGAAAAACCAAAACCAAACCAAAACAAACAACAACAACAAAAAAAAAACACCAAACAAACAAACTGTGAGCCTAAATCAGTCTTTCCTCTCTATGTGTTGATTATCTCAAGTATTTCCCTAGCAATAGAAAGCTGGCCAATGGGGGGGTCGCATCAGATCAAAATCCAGAGCAGACTCTAATTCTAGAGAAAACATGAAAACCTGTAGAACTCAATAAGAAAAGAAGGGGCTGGGGTGGGGTCTGAGAGGCAGGAAGATTTGGATGAATATGGCTTCAGCCAAGACCATAAAGTGCATCATGAAGGTTTCCTCTGGTCAGACCAAAAGCAGCAAGAAGCCCAGTGCTGCAGACAATACATCCAAAGATTGCTGCTTTGACGTTGCACTCACTGTGGCATGCCCAAAAAGATGCTGAAAGATGAGCTGTTCATCCTCATATGCTACAACCTCCTGTGTCTCAGGCAGCACCTCTCATAAGGCAAGGTAGTGCCGGGCATATGCTCGAGTATCGGCATCTTTTGCATGTTCACCTCCATGACCTGACTCACAGGTCTTTGGGAATGAGTGTTGCAACATCTCTGATCAGGCTGAGATCTTCAAAGCCGGCAACATAGGCCATGTGGTGACCATTATCAAGGGCATGGTGGAGAATGTAGACATCTCCATGTTCAATGCTGCACACCTGTGACAAGTAGTTCACACCCAATGCCTTGTCTTCCCAGACATGGTGACCCTGCATATAATGGCCATCGAGGACAAAAGTCACCGGTAAGAGGTCATATATGGCTTTGGCATTCCCAGCGTCTGGTAGACATAATGGACCTGAAGCAGCTGGTCACCAGTTCCAGCCTCATAAAGAAAATGGGCATCTATACCATCAGTGTGGTAGGTTCAACCTTGATCTCCTACTTCTACCTACCAAGAAGCAAGATGACAACATGCCCACACTCTTATCCTACTTAGACACTGGGTTCACCTGCTTTTGAAAGCAGACCAACATTCCCACCAGTCCCAAGTCCTCACACATGCCCTAGAATCAGTGTACATGAAATAGTACCTGGTGGTGAAGACAGCAAGGAGACCTTTGATACCTGATCAATGTGTGACCCAACACCAAGAACGATCATGACCTGAAGCTCCCCGTGCACTTGGACTTTGGAGCTCTTCTTTTCCACCGACTGCCGGATGTGCTGAGGTGGCACCCAGATGGCCCTGTGGAGCCTGGAGCTATGGTGTTCTTCATAGTTTTGGGGTTTGCCATCTCCTGGACCTCCCACAGAAGGGGGCTCAGAGACTTGGGTTTTAGGGACTGGGGATATATATTGACTGTGTTCTGTTACTTATGTTTTTATATGGTTGTATTTGTGTCAATAAATCCTCAGCTGAGGCAGCTTGGCTTCCTGGGGGTATAGCCAGCTAGAGTTCCCTTAAAAAAATAAAAAGCAATATTCATCAGGGCATGTTTCTACAGTCCCAGGTAAGCTGGTGTCAGTGTCCTGACTTCTGATGGTCCCACCTGACGTTCAGCAAGCTAAGCACCTAAGAGCTCCTGAGATCTGACAGTTGCCGGCCGGCTGGAAAATCAAGCATTCATCAGCAAGTCAGAGGCCTGCCAGGCCAGCTCTAATTCCTGTTCTCAACGTCTGCATTACTGCAGCAGTACGCTCCTCCAGTTTCCTGTCACAGCTCTGCTCTCCACCCAAGCGTTTGAGTCATGAACCCAACCCGTTTGTCCTCCTGGGGACTTTTTACCCCTAAATCTTTCAGTTTACTCTCTGTGGTTCCCATAACTATTGGCTTCCCTCCATTTCCCACTCATTTCCATATTCTGGTCACCACACCCGTCCTCCGAGTCCTTGAAAGTCCCTAAGGGATTCTCTGCCTCAGCTCCTAATTTATCAATCTAGTCTCTAGAGCCGCCGGCCAGCACCATCTTTCTAAAGTGCTAATCTGATTGCAACACGAGCTTCCCCCAAGTCCCACAGCCTTCCAAGTCCTTGCTTTTATTTCACAGCCAAATAAAATAACCAGATGAAAACCACAGGAAGGCCACACTTATCTTCCACGTTGAGGCTCGTATCTCCTGGGGGTCTTGCTGTGTATCACCTCTCTCCCGCATGGTTCCCCAAGTAGCCCCCTTCTTTCTCAAAGGCAGAGCTAAAGTCTCTGCTATTACACTCTAAAGGGTCACAAAACTATCACGGCACAGCCAGTGGGGTGCACATTGGAAGGAAACTAAAGCGTCCCCCAATAAACACACTGAATCTGAGGCTTCCATAGGTAGAATGGTGTCCCTCCGCAAAGACGTATTAAAGTGCTATGCCCCAGCACCTGTGCTGGTGATCTTGTTTGGACACACTAAGCGTTTGCAGATGTAACTAGATTGAGATGAAATCATTCCCTAAGACCCTTCCTTCCTCATCTAGGATCAACCTTCCACTTCCGCCTACAACACAATATCAAGACGTGCTCACGCTGGTATCCTATTTAAACATCCAGTTCCCAACCTAATCTAGTATGATGGGCATCTTGACTACTTGTGAGACAACTCTTCCTATAGAGCACAGGCTGGCTTTGAGCTCACTATGCAGCCCAGGCTGGCCTCACACTTGTGATCCTCCTGCCACAGCCTCCTTAGTACTGAGGTTACAGGCTAGTACCCCTGGCTTTGGATTCCTGTGGTCAGGTGATCCCTCTGCCTCCCTATCCTGAATAGCTGAGGCTGTAAGTGTGTCTGAGATGAAACAGAAGATTAGCTGAGGGGTATTCACATGGAAGCACATAGTCCAACTAGTGATGTAAAGATCCCTAATCTATTGTGTACAGAATTGATCTGAGGGCAGAGGGGACGTGTGTGGGTGGCCAGGGGCATGGCTCTCTCCCACAAGAGCTTAGCACACAGAACAGAATAGTTTCAGAGGAGGGAGACTAGAGTGAATGGGTTTGGGAGCTTGTATGGACGTCACTCTGATGGGACTTAGTGAGGACTGTAAATGATGCTGGGCACAGAAGCAGAGACTTTGGAGCTCAGCATGCTGGGCTGCAGTGGACCTGCAGGCTTTTCTCCTTAACCTTCCCCCTTTCCTCTTCTGGGAGAGCCCCACGCTGTATCTCTTGAGTGCCCTGTAGTTGGCTCTATCTGGCCAGAGAGATGTCTAGGCAGCTGGTAGGCAGACTGGTGTCTCCAGAGAAGATTGCCATGTGGGTCAGCAAATGGAATTGAAAGGCCTTCTGTGGATGCACACACTATACCATCCATTCCGCTGGAGTCTACATGGAAGAGAAGAGTGGACCGAGAGTAACTCGGCCTGGTTTGTCCTTCCAAATGAGTTTCCCCGGCTCATGCCTTTGCACATCAGACATCAGGTTCTTTGCCCTCTGGAACTTGTGTCAGTGTCCCTCCAGGGGTTCCCAGGCTTTTAGCTGTGGACCAGAGGAGGCAGCATTGGCCACACCCTTACCCCACAACCCTGTTTCTGAAGTTTGTGTCTTTGTAGACTGAGCCACACGACCCATTTGTCTTTCCAATGGCCTGTTGGAAAATGTCTCAGCTCCTGCAGTCATCTGAGCCAGTCTAAGAACTATATTTATGTAATATTGTTACCCAGAAAACATGATCAATACTTGGCTAAACCCCATTCCAGCCCTAGTCACAAGGCACCTCTGTGACATCATTTATGGGTCCTTCTACTTCACCACAGAAAGTAAATTCCTTGAGGCAGGATGCACATCCCTGGTGTAGCAGGCTCTGGCAAATCTACTCAATGAATGAACCAACCTGACTCTGATCTACTCTTGCTCCAGTCAATGGGGAAACCATCTCCCACATATGATCTTCCCAGCATCCCTCTTGCCCGGGACCTCCTTTTATAACGTTATCTAGAAACTTCTTGCTGTTTCTTGCTCCAAGGGAGGCTGCAGCCCTCTCTTCTCTTAGAGACTACATCACAAGAATCAGGGAAGTCCCAGATGCTCTGATGTCAGAATCCTTTGGATGAATTATGAATGGCTTCTACGCAGCAAAGGAGACACTAAGGAAGAAGCTGTCAGTCATGGGGGTGGGGAAAGGGAATATTTTTAAAGGGAAAAAAGCAGGTTTCAGGGAATAGACTCAATTCCTTGCCAGTCACCTTTCTCAAAAAAAAAATCCCTAACTCACGGAGGCCCTGCAGCCACTTTTAGATCACAAAATATAGACTATTGGATAGGAATGAGAGCATCCCATATCCTCAGCTGGGGGTTAGCAATGAATCTGTAGACAAGACTACAGTTGACTTTGTGCTGTTATGTATGTTACCATCTTTTGCACATAAGGATAATAAGTGAGAGTTAAAGACATGCCAGGGCTGGGAACTGCAGGTAGGAGTGTGCTCATTACCCTGGAAGATGACTGGGGGACCAGGGCTGCTGCTGAATAGCCAGTAAGTAACCAAGATGTGCTCAGTTGCAAGGGATAGGATATAATAATGATCAGTTACAGCTTATCCACAAAACACTGGATGCACTCCTGGAAGCCTGACTCTGCAAGGTAAGGAAAAACAAAATCTCTTTGGAGAACCCTGGAGTGCATAGCTCTGCTTCAGTGCAGTTCCGGACGCACATCATACAGACGGCCTCAGCAACCATGAGCTCTGAGCACTATCCGAAGGATGACAGTCAATAGTGGAGGAGCTCTCCATAAGGGAGGCTCAGAGTTATAATGGGTGACTTTATGGTCCACTGCCCTCTCCCTTTTTGATAAAAATCATGTAACAGAGGAAAATGTGCTTTAGAAATTCCAGCCTTCTATTTTCAGCATGATATAATGTCCATGTTTAAACCCTGGGTTTCTTAAACTTCTGTCAAAATAACCTTGTAATTTGACTGTGAACAGTCCCCAATGGGTTCATATGTTTGAAAATTTGGTCCCCAGCTGACAGCACTCTCTTAGAAGGTTGAGGAATCTTTGTGAGCCTCACTGGAGGAAATGGGTCACCAGAGGAGGGCTTTAGGTTAATAATCCAACCCAGTGCCTGTCTGCTTCTGACAGCAGGCACAGTGTAAGACTTGTGTCTGTGCTCCTGATCCCACAGTCCCTCTATTGGGGGTGGGAGACTGCATCCCTCCCTAAACCGTGGCTCAAACAAACCCTTACTCGCTCAAGTCGGTTTTCATCAGATAATGGAAGCCATGAGAAAAGTTAATACACACATGGAAAGCGTGTTCAAATATTTAAAAAAAAAAAGATTCAGAAGGTCTGAGTAGAGGCCAAAAAATGAACACTTCTGACACATTTCCCAGTGGTACTCATATCATCAGGAAATTTCACTTTGAGAACCACCAGGATCATGAAGATGCACTTTCAACACAGACTGAGAACTTTATCTGAAATATTTGGGGTTAAAAGTACACATCAAATTGTGACTGTTTATCAGATTTAGGGGTATCTATGTCTGCATGGTAGAATATGCTGGGAGCGAAACACGGATCTAAACAAGACTCTCACTTACCTTCCATAGCCAAAAGATAACTATCGAACCCATACCACTCTCCCACCGTAGTTGTTTTAAGGATGACCAGTCATGGGCACCGTGGGATCATCTTCTTGGGACTTCATGTTGGTGCTGAAAGGGTTTTGTTTTCTGAAGCATTTTGGATGTCGGGCTTTTAGATTAGAGACACAGCATCAGGCTACCTATTTAGAGTCTCATAGAGATTATACATGTATTATACATGTAAAATGGTCTGGGGTCTGCTTGAACTTTAGGATTAAAGCCAGGTTATCTATTGCCCAAAGTCAAACTCTTCTGCTCTAACCTGCACTGTCAGGTTAATGAGTAGATGGACTGCCCACCCACCTTTCTGTGTCTCCATAGAAACTGATGGGCTGGGACGTGGAATCACAATGTTGACACACAGGTCACCTCATGGCATATTGCTAGTGACCTACTCTCCACAAACACGAATGCTGGCTAACCAACTTGCCTCATCTTTTCTCCCACCCTTCCCGAAACAGCTTTCTAATCTCCATCTCTGTGCCTCTACTCCCTCTTTGTGAGAGTCTGTGTTTTCCAGCATGGGAAAGCTGACTAGTCAGATGACTGGGGGACGGGTGATCCTGTTTAATGCATGCCTAGGACCAACCCCAAATAACACTTGGTAGCAGGTGATCCTTTCAATAATCTGTTCTTCAAGTGAGACCCTGAATTCATCAAGTGTCCATTTTGCCAATAGTGAGCCCAACCAAGACTAATGGGGCTTCTGCCACAGCCTATTCAGAAATTAATGTTATTTTTCACATGCTTTATTACACGCTTGGGAGCAGACATTTGCTTGGTAGTGTCCATGCTGACTTCAAATCTATAGTTTTACTTCAGCACTCTATCTCTAGGGCCCATGTGGTAGAAGGAGAGAACTTCTTCAAGTTGGACTCTGAGCTGTATACACACACACAAACACACACACAATCAAGCAAACATAACAGGGTTTATTAAATTAAGATTTTTCTTTTGTAACTACACTTGAGTATCACATCTGGGGAAGCTGTAACTTTGAAGGCCGTCAATTCTATGTCTTGATCAAAGACAGAAGGAGAAACTAAGCAAATCTAATGTTGCCAAGGGGTCATTTCTGGGTTTAGTATTTAGGTTTTGTGAAGGAAGAAAAACTGGTTTCACTGTGACTTTTATTCTTAGAGAAGCAAGGATGACTGCCCATGTTCTGAGAACTGCAGTTCTTCCCTGCCCTAAAGCCATTTTGACAGTCTCCTCTCTCAATTCTTGGGTCAAAGTCCCTAAGTATACTCCTAAGTTGGAGTCCCTGAATCTGTTATTTGCAAACAATACTAATAACATCAGTGTGAACTGCCTACAGTTTTGGTTTTTTGTTTTGTTTTGTTTTTTCCTGAGAACAATCCACCTACAGAAAACCACCTTGCCAGACAGCTCTGGTTTGATTAGTCATTTTGCTTAAACAGCAATTGCATGTAAGACGGATCCTTGCTGAGCCAGCACAGCGCCTGGGATACACATTTGTGTTCGCATGCTACAGACAGAAGGCTCTGCACACACGAAGGCTACCCTGAAGCAAGGTTGGTGCAACAGGCAAACTTCTGGATCTGGGAAAATAAAACAGGTTTTTGTTTTAAAAACTTAAGTGCAATAAGAATCGGTTGGAATTTTTTTTTGTTTTGTTTTAAATGTAAAAACCTGTAATCATGCAGATGCTATGCTGTGTCGGGAAGAAATCTATGGTGGTTTTGGAAAAACTGGAGATCTGCATTGTCTTGTCCAGTCTGCCTTTTCCTCACAGATAAAGGTCCCACTTTGCCATGAGCACACGCAGCAGATATGAGAAGGAAACAGCGCGATTTCACCGGCCATGCAGCATACCCTCCCCACACTGTCATAGTATCTGTGGCTGCCCACTCCTATCCACCTTGGTTCCGAAAGCCCATGCACACAGTGGCCTCAGTAGCTGGTAGGATCCTGAGTATTTGGGTAATACGTGGTGGGTGGTAGAAGCTCTCTCCAGAGCACAGGGCTCCTACACTCTGGCTTTCACAGCCATTTACGAGAAAAATCCATCCACAATACTTACGGATCAATTGGCTTCTGTTACTTCACTTTTTAAAAATATGAACAATCAGTGCTGGCAAGATGGCTCAGTGGGTAAGGAAGGGTGCTTGCTACCAATTCTGATGACCTGTGTTCAACCCTGAGACTACATGATAGGAATCAGATATTACAGGTACACACACACAGCACACACATGTGCACACACACACACACCCTAAACAGAGTTATTTTAATGTAATAACAAATTAGGCTGAAAAATCAGCAGAGCCTGTAATTCCAGCACTCAGGAGACTGACACAGGAACGCTGTTAGTTTGAAGCCAGCCTATGCTACAGTGTAAGACTGTCTCAAAAACACAAACAACAAAGAAGTTCCCCCTCCCAAAAAAAATCTACCTGCCTTTGACAGTGTGTAAATATGCCACACCTGACAAGTTATTGAAAAATATCAATAGATATTTCAAAATATAAAAATATCAATATTAAATTTTCCAACCGATGTACATAGCAAAATAGGAACATACTCACATGTTGGTAAAATATATTTTATTTGTTCATACAAAGAAAAAGTATGAATTACCAGAATTTCATTTTCCTAGAAACATCTTTCTCTGTGTAAAATTAATTTGTGTTATACATAGGACAAAATACTTGATTTAATTCTTTTTTGTACATATTGGCTATTCTAACATCCACGTTATAGAAGACATACTGCGAGAATTTGCACAGCACTTTTGATTACTGGGCTGAATGAAACTCAAGTCATAAATTAATGTTATAAAAATGAAATAAAAAACTAACCACACCTTCAAAATTCATTAACCATTTGTATGGAAAACTGAAAAGAGAACTGACCCCCCAGCGCCCACATCAACACCTCTGATTCTCACTGACTTGTTGGAGCCTCCATTTTCGGTTCTTAGGAGAGCAGCCAGGCATGATCTACACCTGGGTTTCTCCCAAAGACTGAAGTGCATTCATCACTGAGAAGAACTCCCCAAGAGTCCCCTCCCCCCAGAACATCTCTCCACCACTCAATGCAGACTTTATTCCATAGTCACTCTGCCTGAAGTTACCTTTGTAGGTGCTACAGAGTAAACGAGCACAGACCTACATGCAAACATCCCCAGAGAGAAGGCTTTCCATGGATAGGAATTCAAAAAAAAAAACAAACAAACACGGGGGGAAAAAAAACTTTTCTTTTTTGTTTTCAAACAAGGAAAGAAATGAAACTTTTCAGAAATAAAGTACACCAGGAATATGCCATAGCTTTCCTATAAACTGGAGAAAAAATTAAAAAATTTAAAAAATACCAAACATGTAGCAGGACAAACTGCCAGGACATGAACTGGTGTCTGTCTCCTAGCAGCCTAGCAGCTCAGAAGTGACACTCAGTGGGCTTGCAGATGGCCAGTGAAGGAAGAGACAGACCTAAGGCTTAATTCTCCATGTTCCCTAACTCCTCCGAGAAGAGGCCCTGTGTGTAACGACTATCACATGATGATGGAGCGGCATCTTGGGCAGATGCAGCATCCAATCATCCAGGGACTACAAGCAGTGGAGCCTGACCAAAGAGGTGCACATGTTGTTTGATTTATTTGACTAACACTGAAAACCTCACCCTGCTCCATCACCACTAATTATCGACATCTGCTCAGATCCAAGGATTTGACCCAGAACAGACTCCTAACTCACTTCAGTGTTCATGACTAAATGACTTCCTTCTACCTCAGTATGTCTTGTTTTTGTTATATTCTCAAGCAAATAATAATAATAATAATTAAAAAAAATAAACGACTGAATTTAAAAAAACAAAAAGGTGTCCAGCTTGGAAAGAGAACAGGAAGGCTCACACATCTCTCCCCTCCCTTCCCCCACTTGGCTATGTACCATTCTCTGAACTCTTTTTGCTCTTCTACTTCATGTGTCACATCAGACTCCGGGAGCAGCCAGCAAGCCTTGGTGAAGGCCTTTGACAACTGCCTCTGGCTGGGAGCAAGGTTCTGCTGTACGTGAGGGGAGTGAGCCTTGTTCTGATGTCAAACAGCCTTCTGCACAGAAAAGCACAGGCGGGTGAGCACCTTGCGTGCAGGCGTCTCCACACACCTGCCAGCCAGGGGATTCTGCTGACAGTGTGGGGTTGGCCTCAATGTACACCGTGCTGAGTATGGACAGAAGAAAATGAGCAAATGACTGTGAAATGGGCTGGGGAATGTGGCTCAGTGTTTGCCTAGTGTGCAATAGGCCCAGGATTCTACCCCCAGCTCTGCAGAAGAAAAAAGAAAAGAGGGAAGAAATGGATGTAACAGCTAAAGGATGAATATAGCCCAGGGACCATTTTGTGGCCCAGAATGAGCTAATTCATGCTGGGCTATAACTTGTAGAAAACCACAAATTTGGTTATCAAAATATCCCTAGAGACACCTCTCTCACTAGTTTCTAAAGACAGTATATCTTCTCTTTCCATGTAACTTTGCTTATCCTGTCAAGTTAGCCCAAAAAGTATCCAAAAAAAAAAAAAAAAAGCCTCTGCAAAGATCACAATGCAGTCATTTCAACCATCTACTCATTCTTGATGAAAGTCTAACTCAGACACCAATCCTTTGGGGGGTAGAAGCCTTCTGGTTTAAGAAACTGAAGATTAACTGAATATATCATGATGTCATCTAAGTACAGTTATCCAACTGCCACTAACTAGCCAAAGGACCCTCCAGTGTCCTCCCAACACAGAGGCACAGGGAGTACCATCTACATATTAGCAGCAAAGCTGGGGACTTCTCTGCTAAGACTCCACTACCTCAGAGGACGCTGCACAAGAGTCAGATTCGAGTACCGCACGCAGCCAGCTTTCCCAGCCTGGGCCCAATAGGCCCATCCTTCAAAGCCTGCTGTGGACACTGCCTAGACCATTTCATAATCTCTGGGATGGGCTAGAAACTCAGAGGCTTTTGGCTGGCATGCTGGGCACCCTCTTCCTCTGCTGGGCTGCTTGCCAGATCTCTCTACTGAGGCCATGAGCTTCCTGCCCAACACTAGGTGGGTCTACACAGAGCAACACTTCTATAAATGCTGAATGTCAAGAGATCCATCTGACCCCTGTGGGCCTCAACATCCAGCATCCTAGGCTTGTGCTGCTGCCTATGTATGGAATCCTGGGAGACTCTTTGGTGTGTCATAGCATGACTGTCTGACTGAAGAAAGGAGTGTGGCACCCTCTTATGCAAAGGAGATGTCACATTTTTTTTTTAAAGCAGCACCCAAGCCTCTGACACATGGGACCTGGGAAAGGGATCAAGTGTTTGCATACACTTCCAGCTGAATAATGGACGGAGGGTAGAGGAGGAGGAGGGGAGTCGGGGTCATAAGGACATCCCTGTAAGGGAGGCGGGAGAAATGCACCTAGGTGCTATGTCACTGAGGGTAATGAACTGCTTAAGTGAATTCCACCTTCCGACTACAGCACACTGAGGCAGCTCAGTGCTTCCGGGAGGGTATCCAGGCAAGAAAATACCACACCCAGCTGAGGCAGCCAAGACCCAAGGAGATAGCAGGTGGAAGACCCAAGGTGACTGAAGGCTGAATACCCGTAACAAAAATTCTCAAGTTGTGCTTTTCTTCTTCTTAAATACAGTGGGGAGAGGGGGAAGAGAACATGGAAGCACCATCGATTGTGAGGGACAGAACAAAACATCGGAGTTAAACACTCTGGAATGTTAACAGACCGTGATTCGAACTCTCTGCAGATTGTGGCTAGGCAGCTTAGTGAATTAATTGCTCGTGAATTAAAAATAAATTATTATAAAATAGATTTCTGTACATTTTACATACATATACTCTCTCTCAATAGATAAGCTGCGAGGGGAGACTCAGTCCCAGCCGAAGTCGCGGCCGGTCATCTGGTAGAACTTGCGGTTGAAGGGCCGGTAAAAGTCACGCAGCTGCCGCAGCACCTCGCGCGCGATGGTGGGGTGCGCGCGGCCCTTAGTCTTGCCCAGGCAGTGCGGCTTGCCGCTGCCCTCCGCCTTCTTGAGGCACGGGAAGCCCTTGGTCTGGTTGAAGTAGAAGTGCTTGTCGGTGATGATGCGCTTGAGGCCCAGGAAATCCTGCACGCGGCGCAGCTCGCCGGCCGGGTCGCTGACCAGCCGCTCCCCGCTCACGAAGAGCATCTGGCCGAGCGGGAAGTGGCGCAGCCAGGGCTCCAGGTGCTTGGCGTACAGGCCGATCTGGATGGCGCTCCAGGACGTGTCTATGAGGCCCGCGCTGCGGTTGCGGAACGTCAGGCTCTCGAAGCTGGGGATGTCCGGCCGCTTGGACAGCGTCTGCGTGTAGTCCGAGATGGCCCTGGTCACCGGGTCGCGCACCACCACGATGAGCTTGGTGTCCTTGGACATGGCCGAGATGCGCGCGGGTGCCTCCCGGGTCACAAAGTAGCTGGGCGTCTTCTCCATGGTGATCTGTCCCTTGAGGGTTCTGGGCATCAAGTCTCTGCCGAAGACAAAGCAGCAATCTGGAGTTAGAAAGTGGAGTTTCTTTAGCTTCTGAGCTCACTATCACATATAACTCGGTTCCCTCTTATTAGTGAGGCCTTTTTAAAAAAAACAAACAAAAAAAAAAAGCAACAGGATTTTAGTGTTAGGATGCATTAATACTCTGCACCCCCCCCCCCCCCGACTTGAAGGCCAAATAGCTCCCAGCTGAATCTCCTTCCTCGTAGGCAGAAGAGCAAGACCAGTTACTTTGAGGCGCTGGTGTAGGCGTTGCCTCTCCCTAAAACTCCCTAAGCTTCACATGACCCCACACAGCCCTTGATTGGGTCTTTGCTCAGAAATGGCACCGCGAACTCAGGTTCCCTGTCCTTCCCATGTCCACCAAGCCCAAATGGTCTTGGGCACCAGAAATGTGACTTGACAAAATGTTCAAAAAGCAACCAAGCAGTCATTACCTAAAAGCTACACAAAATGGGCACAAACAGAAACATACCAAGTGAAACTAAACTCTCAAACATTGTGTGTGCGCGCGCGCGGGAGCTTCCGAAAATATCTTAGATTCCATTAGGGAAAACTCATTTCAAGATATCTACCAGCTGATTGAATTTTACCAAAAACAGTCACTATAAGGCCATGGGGTTTGGTCTGGGTTTTTTGGTCATTGGTAAATGACAGTCATGTTGACTACATTAATCAGTGATGTGGGGAGGCACCTTGACTACAAGCTGTGAAAACAGAAGGCTGGTGGAGGAGGAAGTGTAGTAGTTTGTGTTATTCCAGAGATTCTGTTCCGTGACTGTGGGATGACTGCTGTGACCCTGTGGGTAAGTGGGGGCCTGTCAGTCCACGTGAGGCCACCTTCAGTAAACTGGATAAAGAAGCTCTAGGAAGTAGAAACAGTACCAGGCAAAGACCAGCAAAGGGAAACATGGGAGAAACAGAAGCAGGAAACCTTGGGTGGGGTGGGGCTGAGGGTGGGGGTGGCAGACGAGAATGTGAATATGACATACAGACATGCCTCGGAGTTAAGGTTCTGCAACATCTCTGCGGTTGACAAACTGAAGGACATGGAGAGAGAGGATCTGAGTGGCACATCCTACTACAGTGAGGTGTCCAGATGTATGGATAGCTCTTAAAAGGCTCCATGAAGGCAGAAGCCATGTGTACACGCATGCATGTGCACGCACACGCACGCACGCTGCTAACAGTGTTCCCCTGGCATCTCACAGTAGGAGTGGGCTGGACTGGGAATCCCTCTCTACTGAGTCACAGCTGTGTGACCAGAAGATGCGTTATTAACATCTCTGAGCTTTGGCACCCTAATGTGCAAAAGCAGAATAATTCCATCTCTCTGCTGAGTTCCTGGAGAACTAAAGGAATATTTCAGAGCCGCAGGGCTTTAGCTTAACACTTGGAAGGATGTGGGTCTGGAGGTCTGGCCTAGTCAGCTCCTCCCTGTGGCTTGTTACCTTGATTTGGGAGTTGGGAGGGGGTTGCCTTCTCCTCATCTGGAGAAAGTAATAGCTACCTCATGGGGGTTTCATGAAAATCTAAACCATCAGTGATCAATAGGCTGAGAGCAGGCATGACTGATGCCTGCCTGATAACATCACTCTGTCCTCGTTATTATCCCGGGTATATGATTCTTAACAGTTTCACTATATAAAAGAATTGAATATTAAAAGTTAAGCATTAAAGAAGTAGGTACTATCTGACTGATTTTTGCCAGAGCACAAAGCTAAAATAAAAAGAGAGACAGCTGTCACATCTTTTTGTTGTTGCTGTTGCTGTTTTGGTAAATATATCCTTCTCAGTAGAACATTCCAAATGTCTAATTTCGAGCCATCATGTTGCCTGAGGCGGTAATCAGAGCACATTTTTTAGAAGTGACAACATAAACTTTATTACACAAGACAGAAAGTTTGGTTTCCTGGAGAGGGCAGCTCGTTCCAGGACAAGCCCACTGAGAGTTGCACACAAGCACACTTTGCCAGGCTTAGAGGAAGCTCCTCACAGGCCCGCTGGGTGCTAAAGCCAGATTAACCCACTTTGTTCACTTAGTATACGGTAGCAGCTAGGCCATCAGGCTAAGGTAATCAAGGATTAAGGAGTTCCAGCTCTCAGCTTACTTAGCATGTCTCTAGAAAACGGGTCAGCTCAGACATGGGCTGGGTTACTTCTCTGTGCTGAGCTCTCTGCAACCGGGCAGCTTATAAGAAATTCAGACTCAAAATAAAAGCAATATGGCCATGTTGAGAGGCAATCCAGTACCTCAACCCTGGGTGGCTACAGCCACTGGGAATGGGTGTAGAGAAGAGGATGTCTGTCTTCAGAGATTCACTTTGACTTAACATAGACTTTGAAGTCTGTCTGCCAGCTCTCAAGACCAGTATGTATTATAGTGTGTGTAGCCCTGAATGGATGACCTGCCCATCTGTTTGACAATTTCCTCAGCTGAACACAGACAGCAAGGATGGTGTCTGCTCTGATAAGGTTTTAGGAAACTGGGAAGCTGGTCTTGGTGCCTGGATCAGTACCTTACCGGCACCTGGAAAATGGTACCCAGCACCTTCTGCCAAGATCTTGGCAAGACAGAGCAAGAGTATCTTCACACAGACCACTGGTCACTCAAACAGCTCTTTCCACAGAGGGCAATAGATACAAGGACCTGATCTCAGTGTGCCTGGCTCCACATCCTTCTTTCAACCCCAGCATCCCCAAAGAGGGTCTGGCGGTAACTGAATAAAAATATCGAGTCATTTGTGAATCAGAAGCCACACAAGACCAGTAAAAAGGAACAGTAGATATGTTACAAAGTCCCAAAGTTATAGGTACTTACTGTGCCCGAACACTTGCTACTTTGCTAGAGCATTATATAACATTGACTGGGGGAAACCCTGTCTCCAGACATACCAAATAGGACACTCCTCGAGCTACAGGACTTTGATAGTTGCTAAAATCACGGAGCCAGGGGACCTTCTTCTGAGACCGTGAGACTCAATCCCTACTTCTGAGACTGTGAGAATCTGAGGCTGCTGTCTCCAGTGAGATGGATGCAGACAGTAGGTAGTCAGGGATGTGTCTCTGTCTTCTCCACCACTAAACACCTCCAGAACCCCCTCTGTAGACTTCAGACTTCAAATCTCTATCAGGCTCTGAGATCTGAAAGACCAGGCATTGATCTCCAACATATACAGCAACGGGTAAGTGAAGGCTCAGAGGCCTGACTCAAATTTGGTCAAGCACTGAACCTTTTCTCACCAAGCAGGGAACAGCACCACCTAAGAATATACAGAATTCCTTGCATGGAACTTTCCAGGTGCTTGCAGATTAGTCCCTTCCTTCTACTTAGCGCTATCCATTCCCGTCACCCCAATCCCATCAGTGGGTTCCAAAACCAAGTTTGGCTTTCCAGGCATTACACACACACACACACACACACACACTCCATAACTTCTCTGAGCTCAACAGTAGGGTCAGAGGAGAAAGGACAAGCTTGCAGCCAAGGGCAAGACCTTCCCTCTTGAGCAGGCTGCCTGCCCATCCCAGACATCTCAGAGGCGGCTGAGGCCCCAAGTTGGCCCCCACAAAAGCACATCCCATGGGGTAATTGAGCTGTTCATTACGAAAGCCAGTTTCTCAAATGGATAGTCACAGCTAATAATTATACTGTGCTTTGGAGGCTCACAAAGGAACTTTCACATGCATTATCTGATTTAATCCCTCGCCACAGGCCTTTGAGGTAGGTATGTAATCCCCAATTTACTGATGAAGAAGCTGAGTCGAAAGCAGAGAGGGTGATGCCCAGGTCACAGAGCTGAGACCTCTGGTGCATCTCTTCCCACCCATTGGGATGTCTCCTTTTCAGCGATCCCTGTGTCTGAGCAAGTCGAAGAGTGCACAGAGCTTAGCGTGTCTTTCTTTAGACACCTGTGTGCTCACAGGTTAAATACCTCTAGCTCAGAGATTATGATCTTAATGGTAGATACTTAAGTCCCAATCAGATCACTGCTGATCATAATTGCTCAAATAGGAGTCAGATTTCGAAACAAAAAAAAAAGCCTCTTTGGTTCACATATTCCCATTGTTACCTGCGATTTACGGTGCTTGGAAAATCACCAATGAGTCCAGACAGCCCCTGCCCTCCTGCACCACTGGCTCAGCCCCTCCTCTCCTCTTTGTCACCTAGGTGGGAAAATAGACTTCTCCTCTCCGAGAGCACAAACACCTGGCACACATCAGGAATAAGTGCTTGGGAAGCTGAAGGCACAGGCTATCTCAGTTCAAGGATAAGAAAAAGAGACACTACTCATACATAGATCACAGACGCAAAGGTCCCTTAGAATGGCCTGAGAGACACTGTCTGGGAATCACAGAACAGAAACAGAAGTGACAGTGAGCAGAAAGGTGAAACCTGCAGAGCGAGGGAGGCGTGTCACCATATCTTAGGGCGTAGAAATGCCCATGAACTTCCAGGAACACCGTATGCCTAAAAGAGCTAGATCTCAAAGCAGCACTCTGAAGGCCAGCTCGGCTTAGAGGGTCACGGAGGCCTTTGACCTTGTGGGAATATTTACAAGAAAGTCATGTGTATCTCATTGCTGGCCAAGTTTACCTCTGGGTGCACATTAGAACCATGGAGGGTGGTTTAACGAGGACTAAATGTCTGGGCTCCACCCAGACAGACTGAATGAACCAGGCCCTGCCTGGGCACGGCTCCAGCACAGGACTCTTTAATGATTCTCCTGTGCAGACAGGATGGGGCATCCTTGGCCTTGGACTCTATCTTGCACATTGGGTTATTCCCCTCCCCCACTGGCATTTGCATGCACCTAAGCAGAGGTGCTGCGTGGATTTTAGGGCTACTATGAAGGTAAGAGGGAGGCACACACTCAGGACCTACAGACTGAGGCCTGCTTCAGCTCCATAGTGAATTCCAGGCCTATCTGAGTTTATCATATGATCCCGTCTTCAAAAAAAAAAAAAATGTGGGGAGAGGAGGCTGTGGAGATGGACAGTTCAGTAGTCCAGAGTGTGCGATGTCCTGGAGAGGACTGAGTTTGAGTCCCACCGCCTGCACCAGGAGGCAGCTCTCAACTGCCTGTAACTCCAGCTTTAGGGGATCCAATACATTCTTCTAGCCTCTGTGGACACACACACACATAAAGTGAAATAAATCTTTTGTTTCTAAGTGTGCATAGGGCACAATATTGTGAGCAGAAATACAAGTCATTTGGTGAGTCTAAGACTATTTGGGTCCAAGTCCTAGAGGTCAGGAGAACGGAGGGCCGGCCACACTCTCTCAGCTCCCATCGTACCTCACAAGCATGAGGTTGTGCTCCTGGTGGTCAGACAAGGTCTCAGACAAGAACAGACAAATACAGTGTGACTTACTGCAAACAGAAGTGAAGGGTGTTCTGTCTTCAACAGTGCTCTCTCCTCTCTCCCTCTCCCTCCCAGATCTGACTATGAGTAAATTATAATGAGGCAAACTAAAACTGCAGCCAACGAAGTACATCCTTATTCGTGGGACCAAGAGAAACCAACGGGTATGTCTCTTTCCATTGCCCAGAGTCGGCTCACACAGTGCCAAACCGAAGAAAGAGCAAACTCTCCATCGCAGCACTTCGTGCTTTGCTCAGAGCTGGTGGTTTGAACCCTGTATTTTTTTTTAAAGTTCCACAGTATTAAAATGAATGCAGGAATTGGCTACCAGAGCTGGGCATTGTGGCACATGCCTAGAATCCCAGTACTTGGGTAGCAGAGGCAGGAAAACTGTTTCCAGTAGGAGGCCAGTACAGCAGCCCACCAAAGAGAGGGAGAGAGAGAGAGAGAGAGAGAGAGAGAGAGAGAGAGAGAGAGAGAGAGAGAGAGAAGGAGAAGGGAGGAAAGGCTGTTGAGCTGGTTCCACTGTCCCTCTATTGGTGGTGATGCTAGATGTTAGACACTGAGCCCAGGATCTTGCCTATGCTAGTTTAAGTTCTCATCACTGACCTGTACTCTAAATCCTCTTTTTATTTTGATACAGACACAAGTCTCCCAGTCTTGTCTTGAACTCGTGATCCTCCTGCCTCAGCTTCCAAAGTCACTGCATTTACAGGCCTGCATGGGCAGACTTGGGTCTTCCTCTCTATTATCCAGGCAAGAAGAGAAAGGTGATGACCAGCCTGGGGTCAGGGTATCAACTCCTCCGTGCCTTTGTCTGAAGACTGGAGAACTCAGTACAAAGGCGGAGTCTATCACTGCTGCTACGTTTCCTGGGAAAGAGGTTCCCAGTTCACTAGCAATATCCCCAGCCCTAGTAGAACTCCTAAACTCTGTTGGGAGTGGGTGGTTAAAAACTGAAGCCTGGGGGAATGAAAAATGAGGAATGGACCAGAGGAGTTCCACACAGCCTCCGATTTCCCTGGTTCTAAACACTGCCCTGCTTTTCTTTCTTTGTTCTCATCCCACCCCCTTTAGCAACACCCAGAGTCTGACCATCCAGCAACTGAATTTACTATTTGAATGGGATAACAATGCGGCGAAAAGGAAGATTATTAAAATGGGTGTGTAACCCCCTCGCTGTAGCTCAGCACAGCAACTGTCACACAAAACAGCTGATGTGCGGCGTTAATGACATTCAGAGAGAGACAAGGCTGGTGCGGGGAGGTCTGGTCTTCAGTCTGCAGAGAGGAGCTGAGCAATCAGGGGCTATGAAGCCCTCTTCCTCTTCCATAGATGATCACTTCCTACCAAGTCATGGAAATACTCCAAGTTTTCTGAATGCCAAAGGGAACTTTTTCTTCTTTTAAAAGTTTTACACTTTAAACTTACATTCATGCCAGGCATGGTGGTGCACGCCTTTAATCCCAGCTCTTGGGAGGCAGAGGCAGGCGGATTTCTGAGTTCGAGGCCAGCCTGGTCTACAAAGTGAGTTCCAGGACAGCCAGGGCTATACAGAGAAACCCTGTCTCGAAAAAACAAAACAAAACAACAACAAAAAACTTACATTCATGCCCAGGACTAAGCCCAGTGGCAGGTGCACAGTCTAAGCACCACCATTACAATCAGGACAGAACAGCCCTGACGCACCCAAGCTCCCTCTGTTGCCCTTGGCCACCAAGGCTTGGCACCTCCCCTAATACAGGGCCAAAGGCTGACAAGTCCTTGTTTTGATGCCATTCCAGGGAAAATACGGGTAAAATGAGAAAACAGTCACTCAATACTTAGAGATTTCGTTAAATTGGTATCGTTTCTGAAGCATTGAAATAAAGTTGTGATGTGAGTCTCTTCACTTCCAATCGGCATGACCCCTTGGCTATATTCCCAAATTCTCAGGCCTTGGATTCCACATCTGTTAAGTTAGCCTGAGGAAGGAGCTAAATGGTTCTGCCCCTTCGGTTCCACAATACTGACCAAAACCTCAAGGCCCAGGCCAGGAAACTGTGATGACCCACCAGCTGTAGCATTTCCCAGAAGCCTCTGACAATTCAGTCACAGGGCAGAAGAACCAAGGTTTCTAGGAAGACTGTGTTCCACATCCCTTCCAAAGAAAAAAAAAACAGCTCCCTGGAATCTGTACAGTCAGGGGCAGGTCTCAGCAATGAGGAAGCTGCCATCCAATGTGGGAAAGTAAACCAAGTGTCTTTTTTTTTTTTTTTTTTTGAGCATTTGGTAAACTCATAAACACTAGTAGTGGAGTTGAAAATGTACTGCGATCTCGGGAGGGGGGGGATGAGTATGTGGGATGTGTCCCAGGGCAGAAAGCCCTTCCTAGGACACTAACAGTGGGGTATGGGAAATCCTAGCCAGCTTTCCATTGCTGTGACGAATTACCTGAGAGAAACCACTTCCAGGGAAGAAAGGGTCGTTTGGCTCATTATCCCAGAGGTTTTGTATCATGGTCCCTGGGCCCTTATTGCCTTTAGGCCTGTAGCAGGTCAGTGACAAAGGCAGGCACAGCCCCTGTAACTTAACTTCCCTCTACTGGGGTAAGCTACCGAAAGCCCTAGCAGCTGCCAACCAAGCAGGAGTGTTGGGGCAGCAGCAGGCAACTGGAGCTCCAGGCAGACACAGTGCACTAAGGCAGTAGAGTCCTCATCACAGGCTGTGCAGAGCAGTAGCAGGCATGCGCGCTAAAACCCACTGAAAGCCTGCCTGGCAACCCCAACTTCTCTGCTGTGTTTGCACCTGGTGATGCGGTAAGTCACAGTGAGTCAGGAGTGAGGGAACAGCAGTTCCTCCCTTGTCCCGTTCTGTAGGAAGACAGTTCGCAGCCGGGACTGGGAAAAGAAGCGGGGATGGGAGTTAGCCTGTGTGAGCTGGGACTGCAGGCTAGAGAGCGAGAAGTGTAAGCGGAACCAAGATCAACCGAGATAGCTTCTCCTTTATGGCACACTCCTCCTTCTTCCCAGGGGACTCCATTTGGTAGAGGAGGACCATGCTATCAGTTGTCAGTGTGGGCCTTCATCTGGGTCTTCTCACTTCCTCAGAGGCCTGGAGCCCACCAACACTGAGCCCCTTCAAAGGGCCACATCTCCATAAGTAACTGTCTCCCTTTGGGGAGATGTTTGCATATCAAAGCACTCCTTTGGGAGAGTTTAAACTAATTTCAAATGAAACTGTAAATAGTCTAGATTTCAGGTCTGGCGGAAGTGATGTCACGATTCTTAAAGAGTTCATGGGTCCTTTCGGTCCTTTCTCTTTTCATTCTTTCTTTCTTTCTTTTTCTTTTTTAAGGTAATGGGTTGGAAAGAAGAGACATGACAAAGGCTGCCTCCCCCGTCCTGGCCCCAACCGCTGCCCAAGGATTTGGCCTCCATTGTCCTGGAGTTTCAATGCTGCTCTGAAAATAAAAGCTTTTCAATGCTGGGAGGTGGGGAGCGAATGAGCATCTCACTGCCCAGGCAGCTGGAGCCCCCTCTCCTCCAGGCCTTTGCCTGGGTCTTAGGCCCGGCTCACAAAGGGGGTGGTTCCTGTTCCGGGAAGGGGCTGGGCCTTGGGGGGTGGGGGGAGTGAAAAGCTAATGGGCTTTTGTGTTCCAGCTCCAAGCTCCCTGCTTCTGTTTACTGCGCCTCACCGAGGCCTGAGAAGGACAAATCTTGCGAAATTTGAGGGATCTGTGCCCCCGGTTCCTGGAAAAGAAAAGAAACCTTAAAATCATTAGAAAGGCAGAAGTTTTTCTGGCAGGCAGACTTTGTAGAAAGCAGAAGCAAAAGCAAAAAAGGAGGCCCAGACAGTGGGGAGGGCAGCTGGAGTTCCAGAAAGAACTGAATGGTCCAGAATCCTACTTGTAGAGTCCCACCACAAGATGATTGGTCCCAAGAGTCAGGAGTGCAGATCCAGCCCTGTGCCTTCACCTTCATACTGGATCCAGGCTTAGGCAGTTTACTCTGTGTGTGTGTGTGTGTGTGTGTGTGTGTGTGTGTGTGTGTGTATACAGACTCACTCAAGAGCCAATGGAAAATGACGAGTAAGACCCCACCCCATCTGTCTCCAAAAATTCAGGGAGGGTCAAAAAGCCATTCTCTACACAGTGGCCCACTAGCCTAAGAAAGCCTGGACTTCTGTTCCCATCCTGCCTTGCATCAGACTGGGACCTTGAACCAACCATACCAAGCCTTGGACTCAGTTTTTCCAATGAATACAAATAAATGCATTTGAACCAGTGAAACCACTCAGAAGGTGAAAGCATTTGCTCCCAAACTCCATGACCTGAGTTTGGTTCCCAGAGCGGAAGGTAGAAGGAGAGAACTGAGTCCCAGAAGTTGTCCTCACAACAACACAAGCAGGAACATGCGGGCACCTACACATAAGCAACAACAACAACAACAACAATACACTAACTTTTTAATAGAGTTAACAGATCAGCTTACAGGTTGTGTAAAGCAACCCTTACAATTACCTTCCCCTGTAGCCAGCATTAAGTTGGACAGAGCCACTGGAAGATAAGTAGGAACCATCCGCACTTGATGGTGAACACTTACAAGATGCTCCTCAGGGGCAGAGCACAGACCTCAGGATACGTAATCAGGGCGAGTCCAGTGTCAAATATGCCTTAACCTAGGCACCTGACTGTAAGCTGTTTGGTTGAAGTACAAAGAGAAGTGGTCCAGATCTTGCGGGATATTTTTTTTTTCACTTCTGTGAAACAGAAATGTTTGTCCTTCCATTTACTTAACTTACTTCCTTCCTTTCTCCTTTCCCTCCTCCTCCTCCTCCTCCTCCTCCTCCTCCTCCTCCTCCTCCTCCTCCTCCAACATAGTTTGAAAGTGAATGAGCTTTGAAAAGCAACAGAAGTCTTTCAAGGATGGGAGAGGTTGGTCTGTCTGCTCTCATTCCTTCTGCTGATTCCTAGCTCCGGGGTGAGGGAGCAGACACTGCACAGGTTCAGTTCTCAAGTTCAATGTCTTGTTTAAGAGTCCTGATTCCCTGCATCCCCTCTCACTGCATACACTCTCTTCTGCGGCCCACCAAGGGCACAAAGATAACTGAGACAGGACCCAGGATGAGGCAGCAGACAAGAGCATGGAGACAGGTCCTCCAGAGGCTGGTGAAAAATCATGATCCAAGCCATCAGTGCACTGCCTTCCCCCCACACCCACCCCCCAGCCCTTGCCGCTCCCCGCCCCCCCCCCCGGAATTAAATAGGAGAGAATGGATAATCCAGCACCCTGCCCCGCCCTCCTCTGCTCAGCGAGTAACCCTCCCTCACCTGCCCCTTTCTGTTTATCCACTGACACTCTCCAAGGAAGGCAGGTTCAAGGATAAGGAGGATGCAGTCCAATCCTCTTGTCACAGATTTTAAAGGACCCAAAAATATTTTTAAAAATTAAAGAAGTACTTCTAACACAGCAACTCAGGAGCTGTGAACTTGGAAGCACTGCTGACAAGGACCAAGGACCAGCTGCTGTCCCTCATTTTGCCCATCTTCTCTCAGTGTGTTTCCTGGATGGCTTAAAGCTGATGGAGGAGGGGGTGGTAACCCTTAGCTTAACAGCAGTTGGAAACCCCAGCACAGCTCCCCCTGGGTGGGTGTGGGGACCACTTTTGTTATTGATTAGAAGCTTCCAGGGTCAGCCTTCAGCAGGAGAAAAGGGCTCCCCATACTGTCTAGGCTCACTTTTTCATAGTTATAGTCAGCCACGAATAAGCAACAGATCTCTACAGACTCCATTTGGCCTGGTATATTTCATTGGTGGCCGAAGCAATCGGTAAATATCGCACAGGATCTGACTATGTTCCGTCGCGGTTACTGTAGCCTATGGAAACTTTTCAGGTGGTGTTGCCTGACTGGTGAATCCTCAGATAAAAATCTCCAGCATCCTTTGTGTTCTAAGAAAGCCTCCTCACCCTTCCCACTCCAAGGGAACAAAAGTAGACACAACAAGGAAATCAAGTATGGTTACACAGTTACCAAGGGGACTAAGAATGACAAGAGATTAGCCATTTGCCTTGCACAAGTCTCACTGAAAACTAGCCCGGCAACTTCTTTTTAAACCTATATAGGTTTGTTTGGTTTTTTTTATTTCTTTCTTATTGTATTAATCTGGGTATTTTGCCTGCATATATGACTGAGTACCACTTTCCTGCCTTGGAGGAAAGGTATATTGGACCTTCCCGGGAATGGAATTACAGATATGTGCCAGCATGTGGGTAATGCGAACTGAACTCAGTCCTCTGGAACAACACCCCCTGCTCCGAGCTGCTGCATCATCTCTCCAGACCCAAACCTGTATGTCTGAGAGCACAATATTTTACTACATCTTACAAACTTTCATATTTTGCTTTGTGCTTTAATTGCACTGAGGATTTTAAAGATGTCAATCTTCTAAATAAGGATCAGAAAGGAAGTCAGCAAACTACCAGCAAGCACTCGAAAGCTGTCAAGGCGTCAAAAAGCAAGCAGCGAGCTATGCTTAGTGCACAGAACGGAAGGTCACGGGGCAGACATGTAAAGAGAATTGAGGGCAACCTGGAAGGATAAATTATCATGGGGGCTCAGCCTCCAACTCTCAACGATGTCACGTTTATGTATCACCACTCCCATTACATTAAGTGACACAATTACATTAAGAGGCCATCGACATTAAGAAGGTCCCAGGCTTGAATGTCAATCAAAAGCAAAGAACAAATGTGCTCTGAGATCAGAAGATCTAGGCCGCTTGTGGGGCATGAGCGAGCAGCCCTCGAGTGTTGGCTGGTAATAAGCTACGGCCTCTGGTTCAAACCCATAAAATACAACGGTTAGTGACAGTGAGGAAGATGGCTCTGGTGAGCAGCCACAGGATGCACTATCTGTCTCAGTTGTTTGTAACATGGGGTTGCATGCCCAGGCATCCGTCAGGCAATGGCAGGCTGAGATAGTCAAGACGTCTGACAGGACCAGCAGCAAGAGAAGAAGCAGGCTAACATTTAAGCACTATGCCCTCCATGGGAGATGAGTTAGTAAGACGACTTCTGGAAGCCTCTAATGGATTTAGCCCAAAAGGGTGAAACTAAGTTCCCGGTAAAAAGCCACGCTTATGTTGGAGATTGGAGACTGACTGACTTGAACCTTGGTGTGTGAGAAGTTGAACTGTCACAGATTAAAAGCTGAAACAATCTTGGGCTATCTTTATTCTAATAGCCATTTACCTCTCACCTCTATACTCAAACTGACATTCTCCTGACTATCAGTTAAAACCTATAGAATGTATTAGTGTAGCACACCCCCAGATGCCACCAATCTATCAGATCGATAGCAGACTCCTCCTACAGCTGCCTTTGTGCTGATGTCCCCATGAGTGAATCTGGAAACATACTGATCTGTGACAGTGTTTGTTCTATGACTATAAAAGCATATGTAACCATTTTGATGGTAATCTATGCCAATGGAGGCAACCTGAATTTCTGTTGTTGTTCATAACTCCTATTTATTTCTAAAAAAGGAACAGCTTCTCTCTCTCCTTCCCTCCCTCCCTCCCTCTCTCCCTTTCCCCCACCTCTCTCTCCTGCTCCCTCTCTTTGGCATCCCTCCCACTCTCAGTGACAGGATCTTGTCCCACACTGGCTCAGAACTTCATCCTCCTGCTTTAGCCATCCAGGAGCTGAGATCACCTGAGAACATTACCCTACCCCAGCAGGCTCAGAAAACAAACTGTCTCTTACTTCCCGTCCATATTGGGAGGCAGGCTGAGGATGCCCTTACCCACCCTGCCCATCCTTGATGACAGACATCTTCTTGAGTGACAAATCTCAAAACCTTGTAAGCCTTTCATGGTGCTTTAAGCATGATTTTCAAATGCTTCCTCCAAGCGAGTGATGAAGTTTCTTTGGTAGTTTTCTCTCCAACCGTTCAGCCTAACTAAGAGCTGTTTCTTCAAGGCATCCTGATGTTCTTTAATCCCCAGAGACCGTCCACCTCCAGGAACAAGGTAATAAATCTGAATGCAACCCTTGCTGACTTTAGTAACCGCTCTCTTCCCAGCAAGCATGTGAGCCTCACCATAACCTTTATGGGTCCACTATGACTAGTCCTCAGGGACCCGGCTGTGTCTTCTTTGCACACTGACAAAAGTGGATGACTGCTAGAGAAAGGAAGAGTAAGCAAACGAGCGAGAGGCAGGTAGAGCCTGCCTTTGGCCACAGATGGAATGAGAAGTCACACCACGCAGGAGATGAGTGCCATGAAGTGCTACCTCAGGAGGAGACACACGGAGAGGACTTCAAAACGATTTGAGGTCTTAACCAGTTATCAATTCCATGGGTCTGCCAAAGACTAGTTTTAAATAAATCAATACAGAAGTTCAGAAACGTGTTTGGAATAATAAGAAAACATTAAGAGATGTCTCCACTGGAAAGCTATGCACTGTCAAGATTAGAGACTCGGTGATTTGGGAGTTCTGGAAATCATGAACGTGGAGATGTAGCTCAAGCTTTTCTGGTCCAAGGTCCACAGATCTTCCTTCCTTCTCGCCTCTCTATGTCAAGGTTCATCATCCATTTGTAAATTTATGTCAACATCCCCTTCCAAGAAGGAAACGCACAAATTCTCTTGGCTTTTTTCCCTTAAAGCAGTAAGACTTGTCTGTTGCCTTCACTAATGATGTGAGATAAAAACCCTTAACGTGATCTTGGTCTGTCCAACTGGAAAGGAGTGGCAGTCCTTCCTCTTTTCCTACCTCTTTTCTCTCCTTTCATCCTTCTTTCCCTTTTATTACCCTAGAACAATAAAGTTGGATGAACTTTGATATTTAGTTTTGTGTGTGTGTGTGTGTGTGTGTGTGTGTGTGTGTGGCGCCAGACTCCCATCTCTACACCAGAACAGTCATCCTTTCTTTTGCCCAGACAGGCATCCATCATAGAGGGGGAAGTCATGGCCCTGGAACTCCTGTCTGGGAAGAACAGAAACGAGGCTCATTAAATATAACAGCAAGCAAGAATGGTGTGCAGCCAAGCATGGTGGTGGTGGTGTGGTGGTAGTGGTGGTGGTGTGTGTAAAACCGGAGGCAGGAGGATTTCAAGTTGGAGATAATCCTGAGCTGTTCTCCACAGCAGGACTCTGAACTTGAATAACTGCTGCTCAGTTATTCATGAATGCTGAAAAGATACAGTCACATAAGAGGCACCAAATGTGGTTGATTCTTTCTTCTTTCAATGTCATATTTTATATATGTATTTAGACACACACACACACACACACACACACACACAGAACACTTTGTGGACCTACCCAGAAAGATATATCAAAATAAATGAAATGCTGTGTGTCTGAAGACAGGGGTGGGGAGTCAATAGGAGTGAAAATCAACACACTCAAAAATGACTTTGAAAGAGGGGAAAGCTGGCAAGAGGAAAGCTAAGAGGAAGGCCTAAGGAAACTGATGTGGCACCTGTGTGTGCTCTGATCCACCTAAGGAACAGTCCCCTCCCACTTCCCCAGAAGTTTTGAGGGGGTGGGGGGTTCATTTAAGAAAGATCAAAAACCAAGAAGATTCAGGGTCTCAACCCACAAGTAAGCCTAGACAGAAATGGACAGCAAACCAGTGCTGTTTAAGATTCTAGTCTATCAAGCTGCTGCTAAGACATTTGGCCATGGTAAGGGTGGGGGGTGGAGAGTGGGGTAGGGGGACGCCTGGTGTGAGCCAGGTATTGACCCTGTAAGCCAGTGATTGCCTCCCTCAGAGAGGCGCCACTGAGCCTCTGGGTTCTCTGGAGTCTGACAAAGCCAGATCTAACTTCTCTCCCCTGGAAATCCACTCCCAAGTCCCCGGCTGAGAACACACTTAAGCCCATAAGTAAACATTACCTAAAGAAAGGATCAGAGCCCGTTTTTCCTCAGCCCTATTAGCATGTTTGGGAAACAAATCAAACTGAAAGCTCTCCTGGGTTTGCTAAATGCAGAGTAACTTGTCATTCAGAGGTGCCAAGACTCCCAAGTGACAGACAGCCTGGGACCAAGCACAATATGAAGAGGCCCTGCTCCCAGCCTCCTTATCCAGCATGGGCCCTAGCTCCACAAGGCCCTGGCTTAGTTGTGCCTTCATTGTTGCTGTAGCAATACGCTCGGCAAGAGCAGGTTAAAGAAGAAGGAAAGGTCTGGTGTTGTTCATGGTTTGAGGGTACCGGACATCACAGAGGGAAAGTCACAGCCACTGAAGATCCTGTCAGAAGAACAGAAATGAGACTCATTAAATATTACAGTAAGCAAGAAGTACACGCAGCCATGTATAGTGAAGTATGTCTGGAACCTGCAAGGCAAGTTGGAGGAAATCCTGAGCTGTGCCACACGGCAAGACTCTTGCTGGACAAAAGCATGTGGAGTTGGGGGTGGCGCTGGGCAGGGAGCAAAAAATGCAAAGAAACAAACAATAGCAACGGAATCCCGTGCCACGGGACAGTACCTCAGTGTTTAGGAGTCACAGACCCTGAGAAAGCTAAGAGTCCTCTGTGCAGCAAATAAGTGGAAGCTGGCCCTCAGCTTCAGGAGTGCACAGACACAGGGTAAGAGCTCCCGATGCCAGCCCACCAGCTGGCCACGAGCCTGCTCAAGGTGCTAACAGGCCAGAGTGGACAGAGATGATGGTATCGTCTGGGTTTTCTGATCCCATCCCATGGGGCCCATGGGTTCAGCTCATTCTCCGATATTGGCTGTGAGGTTGAGGCCGTTCATTGTCTTTCATTAAACTTTGAAAGGGTGGGGTCTAAGCGGTTCAGCCAAACCTCCAGGACACCGACCTGCACGATGCTCAAAGTCCCCGCTACAGAACCACAGCAGCTTGCCTCTGGTAAGGAAGAGGCAGCCTTGCCCTACGTCAGCCATGTTACCACGGAGCCCTGCAGATGGAGCAAGCAAAGGATGGAGACACAAGGGGACCCTCTGGTGCTTTACATTAAAAGGAGGGGGCAAAGTAGCTTAGGGAGGAGAAGCCTCTGGACCCCAAGATTTATATAGGGCAATAGGGAAGCAGGAACGCAGACTCTAGACAGCTGAATTTCTAGGGTCATGTCCATCCCGAGGCTATGGTTCTCAGATGGGCCATCCCCACCGCCCACCCCCACGTGGTGGTAATCTCAGATGGTTAAGGAGCTAGAAGGGAAGCCAGCCTATGGGATCAACATGTGCAAATATCATCACCATTGCTCTCTGACCCATCCATTATCACCAACCTCCTTTGGAAAGAGTTCGGTCTCTGTCCTCCCTGCCTGCCAGTCAAACCTGAAAAGGTCTGGTTTCAAATTTGATATGAACCACATATATGAGGTGGTATGGACGTACAACAGGGGTTGGTTATTAACAAGCTACCTATGTAACTAGAGTCCCACAAGGCCTCAGAGGGTCCCAGATACCATCCAGGTGATAAGTGTACTCAGATGTTGGTTGACACAAAGCGTGTGATGGCATAACGAACCATTGTGTGTGAGGGAAGCAGATTAATTTAGGAAGCAGAAGTGAAACCGTCTCTAAAGTCAGTAGTCACAAAGCTAAAAGCCCACTTCTTTGCCTTCCCCAGCTCCGACGAGCCCACTTTACAGAGCAGGCTTTCAGTCTTTTCTCAAGTGTATCGCAGTCCTACAGAAGGAAAGCACTTGCCCAAATGTTGAGACCGAATTTCAGGCCAGAATTGCTCAATGCTGGCTTGGCTGGGGACAAATGCTTCCGAAATAAAGAGCTGGAGGAGTTTCACAGGCCAGGCAGGCTGGCTGGGCAGAGGAGGTGGCCTGAGGCTCTCTGTGTCCTAGGCTCTCCTCCCTTCCACTCAACCCCAGCTGTGAAAGGAAGAGAGAGGTCCAAAAGCTAAGGCCAGAAGCCAGAGCTCAGTGGGTCTTTAGAAGAGGGGAGAGTCAGGAAGCTGTGTCAGACTGCCTGGGCCCACTCACACCAGGAACAAACGGCTAATAAATCAGGCCTGCTAAGTCACTGAGGCAAGGAGTGAAAGGCCATCCCATAGGCTGGCTCTCCTTCTAGCTCATTAACCATCTGAGATTACCACCAAATGGGCAGGGGGGTGGCCTCTGAGCTGAAAATTAAATTAGCCTAGCTATAAACCAGACAGTGGATTTGTCTGTTGAGTCAGTGATGGGAAGGGGGGGGGGACCCCAGCCACTGGCTAGGTCTCTATAATTTCTTATCCCCTGACCCAGCCTCTCCTTTGGTGGTCAGATAAAAGGGCACAGCAACACAGTTTACACTGTGCAAAAGAATGAAGAGGGTGTTTTGTTGTTGCTGCTGTGTTTTGAGATAGAGGTTGTACTAAGTAGCCTCAAGCCGAGATCCTCCTGCTTGCTTGCCAAGTGCTGGGAGTTTAGGTGTGCACTACACCGTCTTTGCTAGAGTTGACCATCTTAATGACGTTTGGCAACTGAGGCCTGAGGTTGATGGCTCATGCCTACAGTATACTTGGCTAGCATGTACAAGGACCCGGGTTCAATGCTCAGGAAGAAGTTTGACATTGAGGGAAACAAAAATGAAATGTGTTGAGATCAGAAAGAAAGAAAGAAAGAAAGAAAGAAAGAAAGAAAGAAAGAAAGAAAGAAAGAAAGAAAGAAAGAGAGAAAGAAAGAAAGAGAGAAAGAAAGAAAGAGAGAAAGAAAGAAAGAACCAACCAAAAGGGTGGGGTTGGTTGGAAATAAGGAGCCAATGAGGATAGAATCGGCCATATAGCCCTCATCCCTGGCCCCTGGAACGGGGAGGGGGTTGACCACATCCTCAGACAGATGGCTACCTACAGGCCCACCCATTGACTGCCGAATGGGTACCCTGGCTCCAGCATCCCCCTCTTCAGCACCCAGGAATGCTGTGTGGAGAGTCTGCAGCTGCTCCAGCTGCAGGTCTCTCTTGGAAGTAGAATTTCTAATTACAGGGCTTTCCTTTAATGACAGACTCCACCCCAACAACCAGCAGTCACTTTGAGGATGTATACCCTCTCCCTCATCATGAAGGCGCTCTAGCAATGGCCTTTGATTCTAGGCGCCATCTTTTCTGCTCACCAGCAAAAGCAGTCCTTGCTGAAAACTGTTCAACAGAATTGTAACTTTGGCTTCCGGGATGAAATACTTGGGGCACGGGCATGGAAACACAGGATAGCACTTATTAGTCATTCATCATTGTGACCAAACACTTGATAAGAAGCACCCTGAGAGAGGAAGGACTTAACAAGGCACAGTTCTACTGAGGGAAAGGCACAACAACATCATCATGATAGGATGAGGTGAGGCGGGAACCCTCACCTCAACTATTGGCAAAAGCGTGCTAGTCAGGACAAACAAAAAGCAAGTGCCCGATACACTGCCAAGTATATCAAACTGCATCTGTCTTAGTTTTGTGGCTGTGATTAAAAAATACCCCGAACAAACTGAAGGGAGAAAGTACTTCTGTGGGTTGTAGTTTCGGAGAGATACAATCTATCAGGGCAAGAAAGATATGGTGGTGGAAACAGGAAGTTGCCTGGATCCCAGAGCAGTCACAGGAAGTACAGTGTGGACAGGAAGTGCAGCCTGCTGAAGAAGGTTCATGACTTTCCAGGCAGCACCAGCTGTGAACAACCATTTAAAGCTGTGTGCAGGTGGAGAGCGTCTCCCATCCAAACACAAGAGCAACTCCAAAGAGCAAAACCCAAAGCAGGAAGCATCCCAATAACAAAATAAATGCCTTCTGAGACCCCCTCACGCCTTCTTCCTGCTTCCTGGGTCCATCGCTGGTCCCCATGACAGTCCTCAGACAGAGAGAGCTCAGAAGTTATTCTATGGGGAAGGAGAAGCAGGCGGGTTTTAGAACTGGGGCAAAATCCCAATTAAGTCCAAGTCAAAGCACAATTGACACGTGGGCTTCAAGTAGAACAAATTTTTGGTTTTTTTGTTTTTTTTTTTGCGTAAGCTTATTATTAAGAAAAACTTGAGAATAAATAAACAAATCACACACTATAGCTAACCAGACCCAACATCAATAAAACCTAATGAACATATATTCCGTTAGAACAGCATTCACAGCAGAAGGTTGTGAAGTTTCACGTTAAACTTTACACTTTCAGGGCTGGAGAGATGACTCAGCTGTTAAGAGCACTGGCCGCTCTTCTCAAGGTCCTGAGTTCAACTCCCAGCAACCAGATGATGGCTCACAACCATCTGTAATGAGGTCTGATGCCCTCTTCTGGTGTGTCTGAAGACAGAGACAGTGTACTCGTGTGTGTGTGTGTGTGTGTGTGTGTGTGTGTGTGTGTGTGTATGTATAAACAAATCTTTAAAAAAAATCAAAACAAACAAAAAAACACATTTCAGTGTCAAATATATCTTATGCACTAACCACCACTCCACACTAAAACCCCCTCCACAGAGTTAGAAGAAGAAAAACAATGAGCTTTCTATCCTCTTCATAACTGTTGTCTGTCACCTGTGCTCATCTAAGGCCTTCCTCATCTCCTTACATAAGGAGATGTACAGTAGGCCTCCCAGCCATTCCCTGCGAGTGTTCTTTATTCAGAACACAAAATCCTCAGGAGCCTGTTTTTGGGTTTCCAGCTGCAACTGGAAGAATATACAATCCTAAAAATAACTAAAAATGAGTGAGTGGGTGGCTGTGCTCTGGGGGGGGGGGGGGGTGGAGGCAGCCCTACCCAGGAGCTGCACCTTCACTGGGGTGTCCTATAACCTCAGTACACTGGATATGGGGAGGGCACAGTTCTAAGCCAGGGCTGATCAGCAGTTTTGATCACGTCTACTCGCCTTCGTGGAAGGCTCCAGACAGAACCAGGTTACTCTGTAGTCTAGGCAGGGACAGGCCTAAGCCATGTGGGAATGAGGGCAATTGGGAGCCAATGTGGTTTCTCCAGGTCTCAGAAGTCTGAGCCCTAAAAAATGAAGGTTGGCCCTGCCCATGTAGCATTCCTACACTGGCCTCCTGGCTCATGAGCTGCCAGAGAATCCCTGCCCAGGCATGCCAGAGCCCTAGCTCCACACAAGTGGGTAAAGGACAGCCAGAAGCTGCCAGCCAGGCCCACAGCAGCCTATGGCCCATGTGCTTATCCAGAGTGGATAGTGATGCTAGAGTACGGCCCTTCCCTGCAGAGCTTCAGAGTCCAGAAGGAAGGAGCCATGCACGGACCAGCACGTGGGCACCCAAAAGCTGTATATGAACACTTGTCTGACCGCCTGTGAGAAGGACATAGTATCTGACCAAGATGTCTGAGCAAGTCTGGTCCAGCATGCTTAGTGCTACCACAGGATGCCTTTCCATGTCTACCCTGCCTTGGCATATCAAACTATTTAATTTCTCCCATAAATACACATGAACAATTCAGATGTACAGCTCAAGCAAATCCCATGACAATCCTTGACACAGACGAACCTGGTGGCCTGAAAGCTCCCTCTGACAGGTAAAATGAAGGCTTCTCTCTCCTGCCTCCAGATCCGTCTCATGCCTGAACTCTGACTTCCTGTGTGCTCCAACCAACCATGACTCTCAGGCCTTTTCCTCTGCCCTGAACACCTTATCAGTTTCTTAAATGATCAGTCAACAAACTCAGTACCCTTCAAAGCTCAACTCAGCAGGGTCTTTTGCTTGGGCCTGCTGCATCTCTCTTTGCTGCATATACTTCTCAGGAAATCGGCCTTAGCCAATACGGTGAGCTCCCTGAGGATGCAGACAGAAAACCCTCAGCTCACTTACTTTCTTAGTGCCCACTTACTGCTCAGTCCAGGCTAGATGGTCAAACCTTGCTGGGGAGAATCACAAAGGAATGGCAGACAGGCATTAGAAGTATCGCCTAGGCATGACTGACAGTAAGTCAACCCTGTAACTACTGCCCGACTTCCTCCCAGGTCCCAAGGAAATAGAAGAGGGGCATCAAATGTCCCCCAAACAGACATGGAACTTTAGAGGGCGAGAAACGAGATAAGCATGCAAAGCTAGGCAAGGACCAGCCAACAGGATCCCACTGTGTGCCAGGCTGCTCGCTCTCTGCCCTGTGGACTGGCTCTGCCAAATGCCTGCCTCTGAGAGGTGGGGTGGGCATTCTGGCAGGTTGGAGAATGTCACTAAGTGGGAGGAGCCTACCCGAGACAGTGAGCCAGGAGATAAGGTGACCCCAGCAGGCTGAAATTCAGACACCCCTGAAACCTAAGTGTACATCAGCAGTAATCAACCCCAAGTTCTTCAGCTAAAAGGTCCCACCTGCCTCCTGTCCTAATGACACTTAATCCAGAGGGCTCCTCTGTTTCCCGTGCTGTGGGTCTCAGGGTGCCTTTCAGTATCTCTGTGACTGCAAACACAAAGACAGAACATGTGCTCTCCTCCTCCTCCTCTTCCTCCTCCTCCTCCTCCCCCTCTCCCTCCCCCTCCTCCTTTTAAAGTTACTGGCTTTGTTTCCAGCCCCAGGCTGCTGACGTTTCTAAGTGTTGTTCACATTATTTAGTGAAGACTTCAGTGCTGCATCCAGGAACAACAATGATCTTGGGGTCAGGACAAAACACACACAGACCTCAGGAGTACAGAGCTGAGCAGGTCAGAGACTAGCTCCATCTTTTCCAACACAGGCAAATATCCTGCTCTGTAAACACCACCAGGACTCAAAACACTCGCCTTTGAAAGCAGACCTAAGCTGCTCCGTGGAAGCCGAACCTGCAATTAGCCTGCTCAGGGGAACAACAGGCAGGGGAGGCCTGCTGAAGAAGCTGGTGGCAAGACCTGACTTGAAACACTCACTAGCAAGACTGTTTCCCACTCCTCATCCTTGGCCACTTCCTAATCCTGCCTTTGATTTACAGTCGATTGCTTCTCCTTCTTTATTGTTCATTTCATAGCAAACATCTTGGAGGATGCAGCCCTATTAGGTCTGAGCAGACACCCCAGGAGGTAGATTTATATATAGGATTTGATTCAACCAAATCCAGGTTCCTAGAGTAAAGATGGAGGGAAGAGGGGCAAAAGCAGAGACAGAAAACAAAGATCAGGAGGTCAAATAGGCTCAAGAGAGCTCAGAGGTTTGCTCCACCAACACACTCCAAATCAGCATCCAAACCATCACTTCACAAGATGACGTGGGTGATATGAATGAAAACAAGATGCAGGATTCTGGCTCAAGAGCAAATGCTAGGCTAAATAAATTAAACATATATTTATATGTGTCACATATATCATCTCTCTCACACACACACACAATTAGATACTCACGATTCTAATAACTTAAGCCAGAGAGCTCACTGAACAGAGAACGGGCCAGTGTGCTCTGTAAAACACCACAAGCTCACAACACTCTATGTGTGGCAGCTCTGTGTGACAGGGTGGGAGGTATGAGGCTACACACACACACACACACACACACACACACAGTGTATCATTGGTTCTGCCACACTGTTGGGCCCAGCCTCAGCTGTATGAGAGGATACTGGCATTAGAGACAGGTGACTTTCTCAGATACAAAGTGTCTGTAGCAAAGGACCGACCTTAAGACTTAACAACAACAGGTGGGAGAATTCTATTAGAGAAGTAAAAAAGTAAAAATTAAAAACAAAAATTTCTCACTGAAACTGACTCGGGTAAGGCTAAGCAGACCTGTCCCAGGATGGCTACAAAGATTCAAAATGCAAATGAATTGAAGTGGATGAAAACAGATGGCAAATCTCATTCAGAATGTCTGTCTGTGAGGAACAACCTCTTTCAGAATGTCTGACTGTGAGGAACAACCTCTTTCAGAATGTCTGTCTGTGAGGAACAACCTCTTTCAGAATGTCTATGAGGAAAAACCTCATTCAGAATGTCTGTCTGTGAGGAACAACCTCATTCAGAATGTCTGTCTGTGAGGAACAACCTCATTCAGAATGTCTGTCTGTGAGGAACAACTCTTTCAGAATGTCTGTCTGTGAGGAACAACCTCATTCAGAATGTCTGTCTGTGAGGAACAACCTCTTTCAGAATGTCTGTCTGTGAGGAACAACCTCATTCAGAATGTCTGTCTGTGAGGAATAACTCTTTCAGAATGTCTGTTTGTGAAGAACAACCTCTTTCAGAATGTCTGTTTGTGAGGAACAACCTCATTTAGAATGTCTGTCTGTGAGGAACGGGGCTGTGGAAATTGCACTATGAAAGTATATTCTTGATATGGAACAGGGCATATTGCTCTGTCCTATGCCAGGTTACAAATGAAGGAAACAGGCTCTTTATATGATGACAAGGGATAGGGGCAGAGATGGACAACACTGTCTTCCATGCCCAGTACAGCTGAGAGGGGCTACCCAGCGGGAGGGACTCTTTGCCATAGTAGCACCATATCTGGACTCTGTTTGCGGTCCACATCAACACTGGCGGCATGTTTACAGGCTGCCAAACTCCTATAAAAAGCCGGGCTGGTGGCAGAGGCCCTTATTCCAGCGCTGTGATTCGAACCAGGGCCTGAGTGAAGACCTGTATGCCCAAACTCCATTGCTGAAGAGAGGGTCTTGGGAGAATGCTATGTAGAAGTGAGGGTCCGTGCTCTGTGCATCACACTTGTTCCAGAAAATAAACAAAGTGCTCCAGAAAATGAAGTCTTATCTTTTTTTATCACAAGTGCTCGCTCAATAAATACGCCCTTGTCTGATCAGTTGAGGGAGGGGCTTAAATACAATTTATAAGAGTGCATTATTCACTGAACCTGGTGACACACGCCTCTAATCCAAATTACTCAGCTGCCAGAAGGACCCCCAAGGTATAGGACAGCCTGGGTGACTTAACTGGGCTTGGCCTCAGAAGTAAGCTTTGCTGCGCCCCCTCCAACACACACATACCCACCCATTTGGGGCTTCTGAGAAGCTCGTGGGTGGAAACAGGATGTTTCTTCTTTGTGTATCTGTGTTAACTGGTGGAGCTGGCATATGCTAAATGCCTGGAGCCTCTGGAACAATCATATGGGAGGACTCCAGGGACTAGCCAAACAGCCAGCCAAGAGTAAGGGCTGGACTGAATAAGGACCAGTTTCCAGAAGGCTCTGGGAGGGGTCTGGAAGAGATGGGCGTCTCTAATTGTGTCAGCTTTCCTGATAGAGTGCACTTTTGTGCAGGAAGAACGGAATAAATCTTGCTTTTTTTTTCCCCAGCACCACCATAAGGAAACAACTCCTCCCCTCTCCCCAGGTCAAAATGAAGTTAGTTTCCACTGAATGCTTGCAGGCTGGTGTCTTGAAGGCTGACCCCGCAGAGCAGGAGCCTCTAAAGCCGAGTCTAATACAGAGAAGTAAGGTTAACAAGAGGCTAGAGTTGGGCATACAGAATCGCTCGGAGAAAGCCCGTGGGCGGAGCTCCGTACAGGTCCGTTGCCATTGGTCTCCGGGCAGTCCCTAGAACCAATCAGCGCGGGCCGAGGCAGCTCAACCCCACAGGTGAGGACCCGCCAGAAGCGCACGCGTGGCAGCGGCCAGCAGGCGTGGGCCCTATTGCACACTTATGTCACCAGGGCTGGTGAGGGGGAGACTCCACCCTTATATCAGGAGAGGGTGTGGCAAGCGGCTTCTTTCGGCTTCTCCGGGTATTTTTTTTTTTTCACTTTTCACTGGCTACTCCTAATCTCAATGCCCAGAAACTCCTTTAAAATTTTTTTTTCTGGTTTAATATAAGGTTGCAGGGTGGTTTGTGGCAAATCCTGGAACCCAGAAATTCTGTATCCTGCGCCCCACCAACTCGCGGACGAACACAGATGGAATGGTCAAGGTCTCTCCTCCAAGGCGACTCAAAGCAGTCTGGCTGAGCTGAAGTGCCAGAGGCCTGCTATAAACAGGGGCGCTCAAGTTTCATGAATCCGCCAGGCTTACAAGGAAAATATCTCATTGTAACACACTGCATGTCCTTTTAAATATTGAGAAAAGCCAACTCCTCTTTACAAAGGTCTATTTACAGGACTAGATATCAATCACGTCTATTTCCATGACTCACTTAATTTTAAGCTTGATTTTTTTTTTTTTTTTTGGACTGGAACTGTTTGTAGTAGTCTTGTGGTTGGAATGTGATGTCTTAATTCCTGTATAGTCTTGGGATCATTAGCATATCCATCACCTTAATCTTTTATCATCCCTTCGTGGTGGGTACATAGACGTTCTCCTATTCTGTTCTATAATATACTATTGTTAACTGGATTCTCCCTGCTGTTCTACAGAACATCATATTGTTGTGGGGGCAAAGATGGAGCAGTACAGCTTCATTTAGCCATGCTTCTTACACGTCACAGGGAAGCAAGTTTTTGAGTGAGTCAATAACAAACTATTTTCTAAATATTTGTCAAACGACCCGCCGAGTGTGTGAGGTGCAGATATAAAAGAATTTTAAATAGAGAAAGCCACTCCTCCTCTGCACAAAACTTTGCTGTGGGGTTCTTGAGCCGCAGGGATGTTGTAACACTTAGCCTCTTGGCTATAATGGAATTTACTATCAAGTTACTAAGAATAATTGTTGCTTCTCACAGCTAACCTCCCCTATCTCTGGGCCAGAAGAACTAGTCTGGCATGCAGAAGCAGCCGTTTTTATTTGAGTTTGGATAGTCTTGGAGAACAAGGAATAAGACAGTCCTAACAAGGTAACGATTTAAGTATAAAAAAACTTTTCTGGTCTTCAATGACACTGGTACCCCATCTCTTCTTTCTTGTCAGTTGAGGAAGGCAGGATAGGCTCTCATTACCCTTGACACTATGCCATGTACTTGGGGGAGTGGAGCCTCTCCCACCAGCCCCGCCCTTAAGTTTCTCTTACTCTCTGAAATAGTCTTGTTGACTGACGTGAGAGGTGAAGTTCCGATGAAGCTCTCTTTATAGCAATAGAAGCTGTTGTGCTGTGCCTGTAGGGTGGGCATTTTGTGCTTCTGTCCATCAGTTTAACTTCCATGTTCACAGAGTGAGAACACAGAACATTCCAAACGGCCCAGAGCAGTGGGTAAGCTGTCTTGGTCCTGGGCTTCAGTTTTGAGGCTTGGTAAAAACAGCACCTCTAACCTCAGAGCTGCCAGTGGTGTTTGTTTTGCTTTATTTGTTTATTTATTTATTTGCTTATTTTTTATTCCTAGTGAACTTATTGTAAATAGTTTTAGTGACTTGAATAGTCATTTTGTAGAAAAAAAAGAAAACCTTGTGTTAAATTTGTTTTAAACTGAAGGGTTTAGACGGAAGCATGCCTATTTAGAACGAGAATTTGTGAGGTGCTGGTTATCAAAACATTAAAAAAAAATCAAAGAAACAAGAGATGTGTAAGATCGCTTTGCAGAGGCAAATGGGAGACTGCAGACTGGGAGAATACATCTTGTCATTATTAGTGGACATTAAACTACTGCTTTTTTAATGAGCAGATTCCTTTAAAAAAAAACAAAATCTACTGTAGCCAGCATTTAATTTCTATTTACTGTAGTAGCAGCCTATCTTTTAAGAATGTCTCCTAAGATAAGAACTCAAAACTCATTTTCAGAGACAGACCTGCTGGATAATAACCTACCACTTGAAAGATAATAAATGCAATTTAATTCATACATTTTGGCATTTTATTTATCTAAAACTAATAGGCCACTATTAAATATTGACAATTTTATTAACTCAGCATCTGGGAAAACACTTATGATTAGGTTAATTTATGTTATATTTGCCCCCCAACTTGTAAAAGATTAATCAACCATTTTATGGTGTAATTTAGGGGCCTAATTAAAAACAGAGCTCAACACATGCTACACAGTGCTGCTGGTAAATCTTGACAGCATTCTAACATAATGGTTTGTGTTTCAAATTGTTGCATCTCAATGTGAATGGCTGACCTTCTCCCAGCAGCCTGGAAGTGAGCCGTGGACTTGTGTTAAACACCAGAACCCTAAGAACAATTATTTAGGAACAGATTATCCCCAGTGAGATCAGAGCCTCCAGGGAAGTCAAGACTGGCCACCAAGTTTTTAGAAACCAACTAGGCTTGTGGAGGTAGGAGATCAGCTAAAAATATAGAGGAAATTACTGTTTTCAGCTGTCATTGGGAGACATTTATTACTGGATTTTAGTATCTCTAGGAAAACCTGGAGTTCTAGCCACATCTGCCTTCTGATTAATGAGCACAAAGTAATCACGGTGTCGTTCTCCACTTGGGATCATTCTATCGTTTTAAATGAACAAATTAATTCCAAAGAGCTTAGGAAGATGTCACTTAACCTGGGCCTCCCAGCCTGAAAAGGGCAAATGGCATTGAATAAACCGTTTCCTCCAGGAGACACTGGCTGTTTTTTCAACCACTATACTTGAGGGCTATTTTTGTCATTTTAATGACTCCTTTGATTCTAGCTGTTCTGTGCAGAGAAATAAAAGTGCCAGAGTGGTATGATTATCCTCATCTAGTTAGAAACCAGTGCAAGATGATTCCCAGTCAATTGTCCCCACATTACAAAGGTTTTAAGATAAATGACAAAGTGGGCACTCGGCACGGGGGCCACCGGAGGTAGGCAGGAAACCTTCAAACACTATTAGAGCAGACATCACTTTGAAGAATTACACATGACTAACAGCACGTTTTAGTCACTAAAGTCAGGGAGCCTGGCACAGAAGGCTGTCCTGTTGGAAGAACTCTTGTCACTTTCTAGCTGTGAGACTTTGAGCAAGTTGATTAACCTCTCTGTTCCGGCCTGTGTTTCGTCACCTGTCAAAGTATCCACTTCACAGGATGGTAATGAGGATTAAATCAGCTAACCATAACACTTGAAACAGTGCCTGGAACAAATGTTTAGTACATTTTAACAGTATTGTTAAACCACACACACACAGACACAAACACACACACAGAGCGAGTCACACACATACACACACCCACAGAGATCGACACCCCCACTCACTCCCCGCCCCCCCCCACTCCCTACCCCCACCCCCCTCTGCCGCTTATTTTGTACAACAGAAATTGAAAGGGGACCTGAAAGAAGTTCCCACTACTGTGGAGCAAATGACAATCATATAAAGTCTGACTAACTTAACTCCTAAACTCTGGTCATCAAATTCTTGGAAATTTACAAAAACTTGAGCTGGATCAAGAAGAAATCCTTTTTAAAAACATCAATGTCTCTCTGTCAGTTTAAATCTTTATACCAGGCCGGCTGGTGGCTTGCTCCAAGGCCTGTAAATTTCTGGTCTCCTAACCCCAATCCTCTCAGACACCACAGCCCCATGAGCCCCTTAGACATCACTAAGTTTGGAAAGTGATCAGAGAACCCTGGATATGAACTGGAAAGTCAGCTCAGAACTCTGGACAAACTGGGCCTCAAACAGACTGGAACTAGCTCATATTAGCTTCGATTTTGCAAACTTGGGTGGTGGAGGCAGCAGGGTCGGCTCCAAGTTGCCACCAAAGCAGGCTCTGACCTCCCAGGATTCTGCCACACACCCTACCCCACCCCCACCCCCACCCCCACGTTGGCTGATGGTGCATTGGTAGGGAGCTGTAAGGACTGCAAATTCCCTGGCATCCAGGAAAATCCACGAGGCTCTGGGCCCCTGGCAGGTCTGTGTATTAACCCATTAAACTCATTAACAACTCGCTCAGACACAGCCACGACCCTCATTCTACAACCGATTGCCCGCTGACCCCAGAACTCAACCATCCATTCCACACACCCTCCCATTTTGTCTCAAAGGCCTTAAAAGCGCCTCGCCTTGCTCACACTTCGGCTTTGAGGACTTGTTTTAACCAAGATTGTGCCTTGCAACAACATTCTAGTTAATCATTATTTATGCTGTTCTCCAGCGGGTGGCCTATCTCGGGACAGAGAAGGAGGGACCCTACAGGCCTGGTTTGGAGCACAGCCTTGAGTGCCCGGTGGACTCCAGCCGGGAAGGGATAGTTGCAGCCCTCTGGGTCAGCGGCTCCTGAGCCTGTTGGATTTAGACTTTCAAGGTTGCTTTCAAATAAATCGTGAAGTCCTTACATTGCTCCAGGCACTCCGAACAGTCTAAAATGATTTATAAGCTCTAAATAAACAGCATTAACTTTTTTTTCTTTTAAGAAAATATTCAGTAACTCTGCTGGCACACTGGTCGCTGGTGGGACAGCCAGGGAAGGCCGCGCGGACAGGACACTTGCGCTACTGCTACTGCAGCTAGATCACCAGGTCACCGCCGCGAGGCCCGTGCCTCCCTATGGCTTCCGAAGGAAAAGGACCCCGGCCCCCCGCGGCCTGTTGGAACCCGGGTGGCCCGCATGGCTGCTGGCGGCGCGGTTTCGGGTCGCCGGTCCCCGCCAAGCTCTTCGGCTGTGCTCTCCGTCGCCGCCCAAGAGAAGCGAGGGCCTCCAGAGCCCCAAGGGCGGTGGCAGGTGGAGGCAGCCACCTCTGCCGCCGCCTCTGTGTGAATCTTCCAGTGGGGATTTCCACCACCTGCCCCAGGTGCCTCTAAAACCTTCAAGGGCTCAGCGACTCGCCCGCCACTTGCTACCAACCCAGCCCGAGTGGGTCTGGTTAAAAAAAAAAAAAAAAAAAAGACCCAGGCTGCCTCGGGTTCGGCTCCGCCAGAAATGATTCTAAAGATTAGCCTGCCACCAGGTCCTCGGAACCTTATCCCAGGAGCCCGTTGTGTACAGGACGAGTGGAGGCAAAGAGGTAATGGCATCAACAACACATCGATGGCAACAGCCTACAGATAGCGAAGGCCCCCGTGGTAAACTGCTCCTGGCTGCACCCAAGGATTCACCCTTCCAGGCCCAGCCAGAATCCAAGTTATTCCCAGTGCCCGGATGAGACCCAGGACTCATCGGACGAGAATCCGAGCGTTGCACCCGGAGTCTCCATTCTTAGCCCGCAGTGTTCTGGGAACTGTGAGAAAGGAGACCGTCACTGCTGGCTTAAACCTCCAGACTTGGGCAACTCTTCCCAATTTAAAATAATAATAATAGTAGTAAAGAACAAAGGGGAGGGGGCGAGAGAGGCTGGGAAGGAAGCTGCTTTAATCCTCAGGGTCAGGCCCTTTTATTTGCCACGCCATCCGTGTCCTAGAAAGTATGGTCGAGGCAGAGAGCCGGGTTCGGTTCGTGTTTCTCCTTGTTTTCGGAAATCCTGATGCTCTTTGAAAGTAATTGGGTCTGGGGGGAAAAAAATCGAGGGAGACGCTAATGCTGGGTGATGACCTAAAGCGCTGAGGACCCGGCTGGGTTTCCGGAAACTGGGGTGTGACCCCTCCAGCAACTCACACCAAACCAGCAGCCCGGGATGCAGTGGGCAGAGGTCGTGAATGTGACCCGGGAGCCTCGGTCCCTTTAGAACTGGGCTCACAGCCGGAAGCCACGACCCCGAAACAACCCTCATTTCTCAATCAATGGCCCAGGGATATTCTTTGAGGTCGGACATGTACCAGGTCCGCAGAAATACACGTCCTTGTCTTGGCGCTCCCAGCACCGAGACCGGGAAGGCGAAGCGGCTGCGCCGGCAGCGCCTCGGGCGCCCAGAAGCCTTCAAAGAGGCTGCGCGCTGCAGTGCGCGCCTTTGCCCGACAGGGACCAGCACAGCTCCACGCCCGGCGCGCCGCAGCCAGCAAAGTCGCGCAGCCTCCCGGTTACCCTCCCTAGCACAAGCGCCTCGCAAGCTGAGCGGGTCAGACCCCCTTCGGGTTGCGGCAACAAGAAGAATTGTAACAAAAAGTTAGACTCAAAACACCCTTGGCTCTGAGCCTTAGCCTGCGCCCCTCTCCCCATCTGGGCAGCAGAAGCGACTCTAGCAGTTGGTGCTCGTTAAAGGCTGTGACCCAGAGGCGCACAACACTCCTCCCCGCGTCCCTGGCTGCAAGAGAGACAAAATCCTAACCACTCCGAGTTATTCGCGTGGGATGCGGCCACAGCCAAAAGGTAACCGGTTCCTCCGGCGCTTTCCCAGTAGCTGCCGGGTGGGTGTCTTTGTGGAGAGATCACCTAAATGGTTCTAGGGCGCAGCATACCAGCCAACGGTGCCAAGCTAAAAGTTTCTGTAGGTGGCTGTCTCAGCCTACTCCGGAGCATCTGATTTCTCCCCAACTGTCCACCAGCAATGTGCGGTCGCACTTTGGTCCCCGCCCGCCCTAAATTGACGGAAGTTGTACCCCTGCTTCCCTCCCCACCTGACGCGCAACGGCCGGTGGGGGCTCACGGTCGGGATCACGGCCGGCGCAGCGGCCCCTGGAGAGGAAACTCACCGGTACCAGGCAAGACCCTTGTGGTAGCTGCGGTCGAAAAAGTGGGGCTCGGCGCCCACGGCGCGCACGTCGGGGTGCACGCGCAGGAACTCCAGCAATGCCCGCGTGCCGCCCTTCTTCACCCCGATGATGATGGCCTGCGGCAGCTGCTTGCTCCCAGCGCCGCTGAAGAAGCTGGAGATGGGACTGGGGGAGTCCGGCGCCTCTGGACTCTGCTCCTCCTGGCTCCCAGCGCCTACTGTCTTATCCTTGCCTGCAGCCAGCGAATTGGCCGGAGGTGCCCGGAAGGGCATCTTAGGGGATGTCTCATTCGGAGCTGTGACCAGGGCTGGCTGAGCGTGAGTAGCGCGGGACCCCGAGCCCAGGAGCAGCAGGCCGGGAGCGGCGGTACAGGAGCCGGCGCACGAGTACAAAAACATGTACAGCCAGATGCAAAGCATGGCGAAGAGCAGCGCGAGCTTCCTCCTCACCGGCGGCGGGGGCGGCGGCGGCTGCGGCAGGAACCGGCCCGGGACATCGAGACAGGACCGGCCGCCGCTCAGGCGCTGCCCCATACGCGGCCCGCGGGCGCGGCCAGGGGCATGGCTCAGCACATGGCAGGAGTCCCGCCGGAACAGAGAGCACCGCGACGGTCCCCTGCCACTTTGAGCCCGGAGTGATTCGGTTTATTGCCCTCCTGCGCGCGCGGCTGCCGAGGCTGCGGCTCTTCCCCGGGTGGCGGCGGCGGTTGCAGCGGCGACGGCTCTTGACATGATGCCCACGAGAAGCCGGGGTTGGAAAGCTAAGTCCAGGCGACGGGAACTGTGAGCAGACGCGCTGTCAGTTACGCTGTGCCCCGCACTCAGTAACTCTGGACGGGGCGCACGACAGCTCGCCGGGGCTGCCTCCTCGCAGCCAGGAGATTGAGAGCAGCCCCGGCGCTTGCCCGCTGAGGCTGCGGCGGAGAACTGCGCAGGAAGAGAGCCCAGCACTGAGGTGGAGTGGGCGGTCCCGGCCTTCCGAGTGACGGGCTGCGCTACCTACCAGGAGGCGCGAGCAGCATGCAAATGCCGGAGCTTCACCCAAGTCGAAACAGCCAATCGTCTCTCGGAACGTGGGGGTGTGGAAAGGGTTCGCGAAGGGGGGTAGAGCAGTATGGGGTTGCTATTGGCTTCAGAATTCAAGGGGCGGGTTCAGGGAGGCGAGGCCATCGGCTGGTGACAGGAGCAGATGGTGAGGATGCTGGAGTGACCCAACGCTGAAAGAGGTCCCACCCGGTTGAGTGGCGCTCTCTTATACACGCGCGCTTTTCCACACTCGCTTCTGAGGCCAGTCTTGGCTATAGTTGCCTATGTGACAAAGATGCCAGTCCTCATCCAAGGGTCCCGCCATCCGGCTCCTGAGTGTAAAAGCTGCAGAAAAGAGACAGGGATGGAAGAGGGAAAGCCGACCAGACGTGTTTCCAGCCCCACCCGCAAACCCAGTTTCATAATCGGGGCTCAGGGAAGGGCCTCCAACAGACCCTGATTTAGGAAGTTTAAGTAGGGAAAACCTCGGCGGAAGTCACTAACTTTCCCGCTCTCTCAATATTGTCCAGAATGGTCTCCCTGTGCCTGGCGCTTAATAGGGACAGACGTAAACACTATCTCACTCTTTCCAAACTCTCCTGAAAAGGCCTGGGGGGTGAACAGAGAGAAGGAAGGTTGTTTAGTTTAAAGACACTAGTTGAAACTTAAAGTCACATGTCGGAGTTTTATATGGGTATCTGTTCCTTGGCATCATTAATTTGATAGATGTTCTAACTTCTTTCTCTTGAACAAACAATTAAGCCGGCATCCGCCCCTGCTTAGAAGATTGGTTGGGTTTCTGACCTATGACTCTGTACTGAATCCTAGGCGTTTTCCCCCAATAACTTTTTTTTAAGTCGAATGTTGATATGGGGTAAATTCAGGAGTAGTGACTAGCACTTATTTAATGGTGAAAATCCACTCCGAGGCTTCCTTGTTTCGCACCTTTGTCCAGGGGGGCGGCCCGGAAAGGGGTCTTCTCAGAAACTGTCAGCTCTGGTGAGGGAAGCTCGGGCGCTGATGCCTGGCCAAATTTCTGCGCTGGCGATCGGAGTTAGGAAAGTCGGGATGGGGACGTTCACCCAAGTGGCGGCTTGAGAGCCTTTCGGTGCCTGGAATCCATTTTCCGCAAGACCGAAAGGCCTCCAACGCCAGGCTGCGTGCGGTTCCGGGACAGAATTTTCATTCCTTCCGACCCCCGTGCAGGCCGCGGGGACGCAGGAGGTGACTCACTCTGCGGCCACAGGCGCCTTGCACTTCCCGGTGGGCACCGGCGGGCGAAGCGGAACCGATCTTATCCTTTCTCCCTTTACTCAACTATTTGAGACAGTGTGGGGGTAATCAGAGTGCATACTGTCTCCCTCCCGGAATTAATGTCCCCAAGTGCCCAGAGCTCTTGCTGCTCCTCCACGGTCCGGCTTCCGGACGGTAGAGCCAAGCTAAAAAAGTAGGTTTGAGTTGTGCACCTCGGATTTGAAGTGCATCCTAGCCATAGCGGTGACCAAAGATGACAGAGCGGCCGCCACCGGACCTCTGCGCTCTTGCTATACTCTTTTGACATCCCTATGTGTCTAGCCCAAGACAATTTCCTACAAAACGGTTGAGAGGGAAATCATTTAGTCGGAGGACACTTTTCTTTCTTCTCCTTTATTGCAGCTGTTAGGATTTCTAGGGTTTCCACACCCCTCCCCACCGCCGTCGCTGAGATGTGGGTTCTTCGAAGTGATTTAATAGTCCTCATTAAAAAAAAAAAAAAGTTAATCAGTCAATGTAGGAACAAATGCATCTCTGAGCACTAGTCCGGCTTTTTGTTTTCAGTTCGAGAAGGAAAGATCAGGGTCTCCGACCGGCGCCTTTTCAAGTTCTCGTTATTTAGATGGGAAGGAAGTTGCTGATTTGAAAGTGGTGAATTGCAGTTCCCACGTGGCTCCCTGAAGGCCTGACTACGTGTAAATAGAAATGGTCCCTGTCCTGTGGGTTAGCAAAGGCCATTAAGTGAGCGATTACACATCGAGACCACCGGATATATTTGGAGTCTCTTTTTCCGGGGGTGGAGGGAGGAAGCCAACGAGTGGAAGCAAAGACGTGGGCGTCGGAAATTGCCAAAAGTGTGGCGCTGAGCTGAGCGCCTAAGGGCTAAATCGCAGCCTGGCCTACTAGGTCCGGTTGCGGAGAACAATAGGGGAGTTCTCTCTATGCCCCAAGCCAGGGCCTCGGCCGTCCAAGGTCAGCGGGTGGGCGGGGTCAGAATTTGCAGTTCGGAGCAAGTTGCAGGCTGCGACTGCACGCTTTGGTCCTTTGGCCTTCAAACTCCCCAGGAGCTATCCTGGAGTGACTTGGGAGTTACTCCTGTGCCATAGCTTCCCTCGTTCAGACCTCAGCAGATGCCATTTCTTGCTTGGCCTTACACACCAAATGCGAAGCCTGAGATTCGATCTTGGGCAGAGCTGATGCCAATCTGACTGGAACCCCCTACCTTTATCTATCGTTCCTGGGTATCCAACAAGTGCTACCACCAGAACCAGAAAAAGAAAAAAAAATGCCCTCCAATAAACTTATCCACAATGCTTACTCTTTGGAAAATATGTTAAGGGGAGAATTCAGCTTCAGCACACCTGAGGTTTATGTCTTATTTGGGTTCGTTTATTCATGGTTACCTAATGAGAGCGAGTACCCAGTCTAATCTGCAAGGCAGTGGTGGTCCTTGCCTTCTTTCCCTGGGTCCTGTAGCTAGCAACCTGTTGTGACTCCAAACTTTCTAAAAAGGAATGGCCTGAGCTAAGATTCCAGCAGAACACGCTCTCCGGCTTCCATCCTAGCAGCTGCGCCTGACCCGCCTCCTTTCTGATGGCTTCGCCCTCCCATCCCCCGCTTGTCCCGGCGGAACGGCAGAGAAGGCATTTCCTGGGCGGCCTGAACCGGTGGCCCAGAGCCCCAGTTCCTGCCACCGGAACCCTCTGCATTGCCCGCTGCCAGCTCTGCCGCCCCTGGAACTGAGCAGCTGCGAGCCGGATCTGGAGGGACTGGCTGTGAGCGCGGCCGCGGGTACCCTGCCCGCCCACCAGGGAGCGCTCCGACCTGCGCTACTGCTGGACTGTTGGCTGCGGCAATCTGGTTTCAGCAGAGCGGGGCGGAGAGGCTTCAACTTTGGCTTAGATTCGGCACCTAAGGCTGCTGGCGCCTCCTGGACGTCACAGGCGCCAGTGTCCTCTCTGTTTCCCCAAAAGGCTATAGGCGCCGCAGCCTAGAAGCTAAGCATAGGATGGGGAGGATGGGTAAGGAATTCCTGGAGATGGCGGTGGGGGGTAGGGGTGGAGGCAGTGGCTGACCAATAGGCTAGAAAAGCTTCAGTCCCCAAGTCCCACTGTGAGAGGCAACATCAGCCCCCACGGAGAGCTGAGCCTGGATTCTGAGTAAATAAAGTCTGGGGTCTTTGAGTGACTCAGCTGCCAGCCTCGCTAGGGATGCGAGTTCTCATTTCATAAGGGGGGAAAAAAAGTGTGATGCTCAGATTGAATTTATGACGTGAGGGTTAAGTGATGCGCTGATTCCGTAGTTTTCCTGCACCATGAACAGCACCCTGGGCCGGGGTCCTCCCCGCCCACCCTACCCTGTACCCTGGAGACCTGGGCAAGGCATGGGAAGTGAGAGAACCCAGGAATTTCCTGAGCCTTTCAGGATGGATGTTTCCCTGCTCTGGAAGTCACAGTTTCTGTCAGGATGTCCTCTAGCTATAGCTTGGTTGTCAGCAGGCCCTACCAGGAGGTCTTCTCAGGTGGAAGACCTTCACAGCTGGGACTCTCCGGCTGATTAAAGAGTTCTGTGATTATACTTTCGTCAGGCCTCCCAGTTGGAAGGAGTGATTCTTCCCGTGTGGACACTGACCTGTGCTCCAGCAGATCTGCACTGCTTCTATAATCTGCCTCCCTGCTACCTGCCTGCCTGCGGGACTGGTCAAAGTCAAAGTCAAGTCGCTCTCCTGAGCCGCAGAAGATCAGGCCATAGATTTGTCTTCAGCCCTTCCTCTTAGAAGCAGACCCTCCCCACATATAAACACACACACACCATCATCATCATCGTCATCATCATCATCATCATCGTCCCCACCACTTCTGTCTTCGGTTCTCCCGGGGATGCCCTTCACTAATGGATGGACAGAAGTCTGAAAAAAAAAAAAAAAAAACTAATCTCATTTAATTTTTCCACTAGAAACTTCCTATGGAGACAAAGTTGTGCTACAACCCTACTATGTGTCTACAGGACACCCAGCTCCCCACTGTCTAAAACAAGCTTTCTTTATTTGTTTGTTTGGCTTTTGTTTGTTTTGTTTTGTTTGTTGAGACATGGCCTCACTAGGTATGTAGTCCTGGCTCTCCTGGAACTCACTCTGTAGACCAGGTTGGTCTTGAACTCACAGAGATCCTCCTGCCTCTGCCTCTTGAGTGCCCGATTTAAAAAAGTGCGAGGGGGAGCTTTAACACTCTACAACAAGACAAGGGTTTCTGGAACATCTCTGAGACCACATGGACGGCAGGGCATTGAGCTTCTCCAACAGGTCCGCCTTGCCTTCTGTCCCTGCTTTCACTGTAGAGGAAGCTGCGGGCTCCCTGGAGCGAGCCCAGTAAGCACTTTCTAGCCCAAGGATATCTCTTTCCCAACAACCAGCTGAGAGCAAGCTATTCATCCAGCTGCCTTTTCTGATTGCAGAGTCCCTATAGAGAGAGAGCAGTGGGGCGGGGCTTAAGGGCGGTCCTGTCACAGGGCATCCTCTGCTGATTGGCTGAAATCATGTCTGCTCCAGAGCCTCCTATGGGGTCAGGAAAGGGTGAAAGGTGTGGACCCATGTCTCAATTCCACTTCTGCCCTCTGCCCAAACTTGCTTCCTGACCCTTCTGCAGTTGGGGAAGGGTGAACAGGGCACCTGCACACTTCACGGGACCCATCTGTGCCTACCATTTCTGGCATGGTTCATACCAGCAACCCCGGCCTATTCCTATACGGTTTCCACAGCAATATCTGTGTACAGTTTCTATCCTCGCACCTGTTAGTTCATCTGTGTCGAACTACCTTTACTTGTTAAGGATGGAAAATCACATAGCTCCTGAAAAAGTAAAAAGTCAAATGTACAAGAAATATAGATTATGTCTCTTTCAGAACCAAACCAGACACAGCCATACTTGCTAAGTACACAGTCTAATACAGTTCTCTACATGTATTTTTTATGTGTTTGAATGTTTTGCCCGCATGTATGTACATGTACCATGTGGGTGCCTGGTGCCCACGGAAGTCAGAAGAAGGCAACAGACCTCCCGGAACTGTGGATAGAAATAGTTATGAACCACCATGAGGGGGCTGGGAACAAGCAACAGGTGTTTTTAATCGCTGGTACATCTCTCCAGCCCTGCACTTCATTTTTAAAAGCTGGGAGTATTAAATAGCAACTCTACCCTGACATGGGTGACCATGGCCTATCAGTTTGTGTATATAGGTAACTTCAGTGCTACACTATTGTTACGGTTGATGGCCAGTATTGATAGGGTATTAACTAAAGACCCACAGTTTGCATTAGGCTTTGGCCTCAGTGTAGAACATTCTGTGAGGTTTGACAAGTGGATAATGGCAAGAATCCATCATTATTAAGAACCTACAGAACAGGTTCCTGCCCTAAAAGACCAGTATTCCGACACTGCCCTCCTTCATGAACTTTTAACGTCTTTATAATTTCTTTTTTTTTTTTTCTCCCCAGATGTCACTACAGGGGCTTCTGTGTTTTCCTGAGCATCAGTACCTAACCCTATGTCATTAAAGATGCATGATCTTGGGAGCTGATGGAGCCATGAAGCTTCAGCCTCATGGCCCCTCCCCCATCTCTCTGGCCACTTGAGATATAGCATCACTCCCTCCAGAGGAGAAAGCAATGAGGCCCCACTGTAAGAGGACACCCACCAGACTCCTACCAGTGCCTCTGCTTCCGAATGGTTCCACCACCTAATGATGAAACAAATCATCGTAACTTGAAGTCACTAACTTGAGGCTTTACATTCATTCATTCATTCATTCATTCATTCATTCAGGGGTAGTATGCACACGTGCCGTAGCATTCATGTGGAAGTCTGAGGACAACTTTCAGGAATTGGTTCTCTCCCTCTTCCATGTGGGTCCCAGGTATCATATCTTGGTTCTCATGCCCAGCAGCTAGCATCCTTACCCTCTGAGCACTGGGCTTTGAAGTCATTGAATTTTGAAGTAGCTGAAAACTGGAACAGAGCATACCCTCAAGTATAGAAGAAACTTTTTTTTTTTTCAAATTATTTGTCTCACGTAAATGTGATCTCAGGGGTGTATGTCTGACACGGCGCTCTGTCCTTCATTTCCTTCTATCTACCTATAAAACTCTTCTGTTTAAAGGATCAAATCTTCAATTACGGTGGACTGTTTTTCAAAGGTTTATTTTATTTTAATTTTATGAGTATGAGTATTTGCCTGTATGTATATGTACAGTGTGTCCAACAGAGGCCACAAAACGGTGTCATGGAGCTGGCCCTACAGACACGTATAAGCTGCCATGTGGGTATGGGGACCTGAACTTGAGTCCTCTCTGAGGGCAGTCAGTGCTCCTAGCTACCCAGCCATGTCTCCAGCCAGTGGCCGTATCACCAGAATGGCAGCTCTCTGCATTCATTCTGTTCTACTTGCTCTATTTACTCTTGCATTTTTTTTATTTTTTTAAAGATTTATTTATTTATTTTATGTATGTGACTGTACTTACTGTAGCTGTACAGATGGTTGTAAGCCTTCATGTGGTTGTTGGGAATTGAATTTTTTTATGACCTCTGCTGGCTCTGGTCAACTCCACTCGCTCTAGTCGTCCTCACTTGCACCGACCCAAAGATTTATTTATTATTATACATAAGTACACTGTAGCTGACTTCAGACGCACCAGAAGAGGGTGTCAGATTTCATTACGGGTGGTTCTGAGCCACCATACAGTTGCTAGGATCTGAACTCAGGACCTTCGGAAGAGCAGTCAGTGCTCTTACCCGCTGGGCCATCTCAACAGCCCTATTGTTGCGTTTATTTCATGTGCATCTATAGCAGCTGGGTGGTTCTTTTTGCTGGCCCTACTTAGGTACTCCCTCACCTGTGCTGCTGAGAGGCCACACCCTCCTGGGCTTAAGGGCTTTCTTGCAGAATGTATTACTGTATTTATTAGTCACAGTTCTGCTTTCTATGTCTCCTCTTTCTGCTAGGTCCCCTGCTTTGTTCTGTCTTCCCTGGGCCCCTCAGTGGGGATACCTCCTGCTTACTGAGGCTGTGCCCTGCAGCGGGGTAGTCCTGAGTCCAGGGGCAGCCTCTGTTGCTGTGTGCCTTTGGGAAGGCAGTGTTGTCATTCTATGGAGTGGTCAACAGGTCAACAGTGCTCTGTGCTCTCCCACTAAGCCCCAGGACCAGCCCTGCTACTTACTTCTCTCTTAGGAGAATCTTGGAGCTGAACACGTCTGAGATAGCATGTTTCCAGAGTCCAAGGAAGCCAGAAGACACTCTTCCATCCACGCTGAGTTCAGCTTCACACTGTCTCCTCCACACTGCAGGCTTTAGCCGGTTTTGTTTTCGACTTACATCACTGTCTGCAGCCCTTCCTCTCGTCATAGTCCCCTTGTTTCCAAATGTCCATATTCTTCCAGCTCTCCTGAGCCCCTTTCCCTGGCTCAGCCTGTCTCACTCAGGACAGATTTTACCTTCACCCTCTTTCTAGTGACATTTAACAATATATGGGGACATTTTGTTGGTTGTTGCATCTAGTAGGCAAAAGCTTGCTTACCGCTAAACTTGCTGCAAGGCTCAGGCAGCCAGACCTTTACAAGTACCCCAGCCCCAATACCAGAAGGAGCTGTACTACATGGGGATGCAGTATGATTCTGCCTAGCCCAAACACTTTGCATTTTCTGACGAACCCTGATGTGCCCCTGCAACCTAGACCTGATTTTCAAGGTTTGGATGAAGACACCTGTCTTAGTTAGGGTTTTACTGCTGTGAGCAAACACCATGACCAAAGCAACTCTTATAAAGACAATATTTGATTGGAGCTGGCTTACAGGTTCAGCGGTTCAGTCCATTATCATCAAGGGCACATCTAGACAGGCATGGTGGAGGCAGAGCTGAGACTTCTACATCTTCATTTGAAGGCTGATAGTGGAAGACTGACTATCCAGGTAGCTATGATGAGGGTCATAAAGCCCACACCCACAGTCACACACCTACTCCAACAAGGCCACACCTACTCCAACAAGGCAACACTTACTCCAACAAGGAGACACATACTTCAACAAGGTCACACCTACTCCAACAGGGCCACACCTTCTATTAGTGCTACTCCCTAGGCTGAACATATGCAAACCATCACACCATCTAACTGAATGACAACAATTCAACTTGGATTTCTCACTGACACATCAAAACTTCTACATAACCAAGATGGGTTTGTTGTTACACCCCAATGCAGATTTAGAACTCATGGACTTTTGTTGTATTACTCTTTTTTGTCGGTATTGATGTTGCCTAACACAAAAGTTACTTTGTGCTAAAAGCATCCTAGTGCTGTTTCATGGAATCCTATCTTCACCTCCAATGAGCAACAACATCTCGGCCATTTTTTCCTACACAACTATGTTCATATTATTTGTAAGCCTTGGGGTTCTTTTTATCTAGAAAAAGTGAAATGATCTCATTATGTACAAAGTTTCTATCCCATCCCCAGCTGTAGGCCACCATTGTGTCTCTGCATGCGACTGCGCTGCCTATCTTCACACAAGGACAGCCATTCAGCTTTGTCCTTTAATGACTCCTGTGTTTCACTTAGTATCATCCTCAAGGTCTATCCATGTTATAGCATGGGTCATAATTTACGTCTCTTCATTTCCAGGCCATATAATATTCCATTGCCTCTCTGTAGTGCATACCGATCTTTGGTTTTTCAGAGGAAGAGTTGAATACAAAGCCTCCTGAATGCCCTCCCTTCCTAAGCGACAGTCTGACTGGCCCCTTCTCACAAAGTGTATGTCTTGCATCAGTGCACATGTGGGATGCTTCCACTTCTTTTCCACCTGTGAATCATGCTTCTAAGAACATGGACCAAATATCTCACCGAGACTGATTTGAGTTTTTGAAATCATATACCCAGGAATAGAATCATTGAGTTATCCTAGTCTTTATTGTATTTTTTTTAACTGAATGACATTTGTTTTCAGTAATGGATGCACCATTTTTCAATCTCACAACAGTATATAAGGGTTCCAGCTTTTCTACAGCTTCATGAACCTTGTTCTATATCTCTTTTCTTCTTCTTCTCTCTCCTTCTCCTTCTCCTTCTTCTTCTTTCTTTCATTTGTTTTTGTTACTTGAGGTTGGAGCCAAGATCTTGTATGTGCTACTTAAGTAATCTGCACCCCACCAAGAATCCAAAGCCTGCTGCCACGGGGCCAGAAATCAAGAGGATGAGGTAGAAGGATTAAGAGTTCAAAGCTAGCCTGGGCTACATAGTGAATTCTGTTTCTTTAGCGGCAGTGGTCCTCATGGGTGTGAAGTTCTCAACGTGGCATTGGTTTTGGTTCCCTAATAAATCTGACACCAAGAATGCTTTCTTTACACAAGTTGCAGACTCAGCAGCACGGCCACCCACCAGTGAGGCTTTTCCTGTCACTCCAGCATAATCCAGGTTTTTCCCCATGCCCTTAAACACTTAGACCATCAAAATCAGCCCTCTTCTGTTTCTACCGCCATAGCCACAAAGGCTTCTACCTGAGAGGGTGTGTTCACTGAGAACCTCACACACACACACACACACACACACACACACACACACACACACACTGAGAGAGAGAGACAGAGAGAGACAGAGAGAGCGAGCTGTGGAGCCACACCCAGGAGTCCAGATGCCTCAGTAAATTGCTCAGGGAATTGAAGGAGCTTTTGAAGTAGCAGGTGGCAGTTTGCAAGTCTTTGAACCAGATTCTATTTGCTTATTGGCAAAAAAGGAATCATGTTGCTTTAATCGAAGAGAAAATCTTCAGAGGTATCTGGGGCATCAGAGGCACTTAGAACATGTCTCCCCAAGGTCTGCATTTGTGTATCCAACATTCCAAGCTGATGTGGCTTAAGGCAGCAAGAAGTTATCGACTTATGTCCTGCTGGCTGTCAGCACAAACTAACAATTCCATGGAACTCAAACTGGAGGTCCTTTTTGAGTCTTTTTTTTTTTTTTTTTTTTTAGATTTATTTATTATATAGAAGAAGTACACTGTAGCTGTCTTTAAGACACACCAGACAAGGGCATCAGATCTCATTACAGATGGTTGTGAGCCACCATGTGGTTGCTGGGATTTGAACTCAGGACCTCTAGAAGAGTAGTCAGTGCTCTTAACCACTGAGCCATCTCTCCAGCCTCCTTTCTGAGTCTTGAGATGTATATTTACTCCAGAGTCCCCTTGTAGCCAGGAATTTGTTGTCTTGGATTTCTGACAAGCCACCATGTTCTTCAGCTAGTGTGTGTGTGTGTGTGTGTGTGTGTGTGTGTGTGTGTGTTGCTGGGCATCAAACTCAGGGCCTTGAGCATTTAGGCTCTGTCCTAGAGCTCCACCCTACACTCAGCTTGACTTTAATAAATGCAGATTCTGGGGCTACAAAGATGCTCAGAAGCTAAAAGCACTTAGTTTCTAGGGAACCCAGTTTTGATTCCCAGCACTCACATGGCAGCTCACAATCACCTTTACCTCCAGTTCCAAGGAAATCCAACACCCTCCTCTGGCCTCCAGGGATACTACACACAACTACACAGACATATATCCTGACAAAACACCATTTACATAAAATAATAAGGGTTTAAAATAAGTGCAGATGCTAAGTTCCTCTCTTAGCTGAGGCGCTGCTGGGTCCAGAGGTTTCCACAGACGTTTGTGGCCCCTTCATTCCCACTGTTAATGTGGTTTACTGCTTCTCCATTCCCCACTCCTTCCCCCTCTGGACGTCGCCAAACAAGCTGGAGAAACAGATAGATGAGTTCCTGCCCTTACCATTGCTGCCGTCTCCCCCACATCACACAATGCCCTGTAGACACTTGGCTGTTCTCAGACTTCAGCCTGCCCAGTGCTTTTCTGTATCGTGCTGGGAGTCCCTTAACCTGGGACTTTTGGGAGACCTATGTCACACACAGGTGCCTGGCACTCCACTGATGTAAGTGTGTGAGCCTGAAGCTTCAAGGCTGACTGTCAGGAGCCACCCATGAGAAGTGGTTATGTTCTGAATGGCAAGCTTCCCTTCTCGATGTTCAGTCCAGTTTCTAAACCTCCAGAGGCTCTGCTCAGACAGCGAAGATGTGACAAGGATAAACCCGTGGTCAGAAAACTCAGAATGGCCTCCTGGTTTGCTTCTTTAATTTGTTTGTTTGTTTGTTTGTTTGTTTTAGGAAATAAACAGTGGGAGCTAATGAGATACAGTCAGTAAATTGCTTACATCTAAGCATGAAGACCTGAGATGGATCCTCCAAACCCACATAAAACAGACGAGGCAGAGACAGACAGATCCTGAAGCTCGTTGGCCAGCCAGCCTAGCCTAGACTAATCAGCAAGATCCCAGTCAATGAGAAACCATATCTCAAAAGGTGTATGTTCCTAACCAACAACATCAACAGATGGTCTTTTGGCTTCCTTCCACATGCACATACCTGCACATATGAGTACACCACATTCTCTCTCTCTCTCTCTCTCTCACCATACCCTCCACCCTCTACCTCCCTATACCACAATCTCTCCCACATACCCCATACCCCCACATACACACCATATCCTCCCCACACACCATACCCTCCACATACACCTCATAACCCCCATAGCCTCCCCCCCCCATCTCATATCCTCCCTCACAGAAGCAGCATGAAATAATGCTTTGCTAATAATTGCCTTTCCAGCCCCATAACCAATTCCGTTTTTGCTGATACCTGAGAACACCATCTACCTCCTCTTTCTATCGACATGGTGAGAGTCGCTTTCATGTAAGACAAATTTGCAACTCCTGTTCACTGTATTTATTCTGAAGTTGAGGGCTGCAGGGCTGAGCCTTGCAGGCTAGGGTACCTTGCAGGCTAGGGATTGTCAGATTGGCATTCACAGGGAGTCACCTGTAGATCAAACAGTAATTGACTTTAAATGTTACAAATTTGAAACTGAACTTGAAGGTGCACAGAGCCAGTTATGATTTAGCCAAACATGGTCTGCACTACAGGCAAGACCTGTGGAGTTTTGACCTTCAGCCTGTGGCCTACACAGCCTGTCCCCTTTTTTCAGATCCCAAAGTCCAGAGGAAAAGAGAGCATTAAAGCAGAAATGGCTCCCATGTGCACAGAATGTAAGCTTCTCCCATAGACGAGAAGGCCATTGCCAGTGCGGAGGTGACTTTTGAAGGGCACCCAGATCATCAGGGGTGTCCCCAGCACCCAAGGGCCTCTAGTACCAGGAGTGGCCCTCAGAGCTGTGTGGATCAACTTTACCACCCAGTCTGTCTCTGCCTGGTTGACCTTTCTTCCTTACACACACGTCTAGATTCATCACCCAGGGAATGACTTCGTAGTCTCTTTGGAAACTGCATTCCCTTTCCCACCCCACTGCCTGGCCCAGTCCAAGACTTACAGAACGTGTTCAACAAATTTCTAGAACTGAAAATAATTAAGGCAACCAAGCATCTTGGATTTCTGCATCCCAGTAAGACCGAACACCCATCAGTGTTGACACAATGCCAGTTTCTAGTCTGCTTTCGACCTTAGATTAAGTGCAAACATAAACCATCCATCAGAACGAAAGCTTTCTGTATCCTTCCCTCCCTCCCGTCTTCCTTCCTTCCTTACCTACCTCCTTCCCTTTTCCTTCCTTCCTTCCTTCCCTTTCCCTTCCTTCCTCCTGTCCCTCCTTCCTCCCGTCCCTTCTTCCCTCCTTTCCTTCCCTTCTCCCTTCCTTCCCTTCTTTCTTTTTTCCCTCCTCCCTTCCTTCCCTCCTTCCTTTCTTTTACCCTTCCTTCATTCCTGAAGGCCCAGGCCAGCATTTCCATTCAGTACTTCCAGGGACATCTGCATCTCCCCTGCCTCCACCCTAGTTCTTACCACCTTGCTTCTCTCTTGGACTAGGACACACCCCATCTTTGCCTTCCGGTCCCCCCAAATTCTACCTTGAAGTCAGTTTTCCACTTAGCACTATGCCAAAGGACCAGTCACTCCCTGCCTGACTTACAGCTTCTCATCCAGCCACCTCGGCCACCTCCTGTCATTCCTTCTTCTTAGCCCTTCACCTCCTTGGTGGCCTTTCAATCTTAGGAGCATCTTTGTCCACCATGGCTTTGGACGATGCCATCCACTGACCTGTGCTCTTCATGTGGTCTTTGCTTCCCAGCTCCCTGCTCCCACTCACACATGACCAGCCCAAAGGGGCTTTCCTTGGGATTGCAGGAAAGCAGCTTCCCCATTCTCCATGGCTCCAATCATTCTAGTCCGTCAGTCTTTCTCCCCTCGTAGTACCATGAAGGCCTTGAAAAAGACACTGTATATGGACAGAGGCTCTATCTTTCTCCTTTGTGCTGATGTCTCTTTTGCTTAGAGTCACATAGTGAATGTCCCAGAATCGCCTTTGGTTTTCTTGATGTGGAAGAATGGCAAACCAGAGGGAGGGGGCAAAGCAGGGTGTCTTTTCCCCCCATGACGATGTAGAACAGACAGACAAACAGAAGCACACAGAACCAGCTCTGTCAGAAGTTTGGAAACAGTTCAATGTTTTACATTAATTATGTGAATGACAAATGATAGCAAGCATGCTCACCTGTCTTCAAAACAGTAGGAAATCTGGGGGCACCCCCCACTGAGCTGAGCCCCACCCCCCACCCCTCACCCCAACCCCAGCATGCTGGCAGTCTTGGTTTTGAAGGAGCAGCAGCCTGAGCCCCACTTTGGGACTCTGCTTCTTTGAATGAAGGGGAGCAAACCAGCATGCAGTTCTGTTCTAACTTATCTGGAGGAACTTGAAGGATGGGTCTTTCATTCTGGTGGACAGAAACATGGGCATCTCTCGAGAAGCGAAGCTGGAGGTGGATCCCAGAGCCCCACAGACACCAGCAGGTGCTTGAGATTTGCCCGTGATTGCAACATTACAGAAAGGCAGGGGCAGGAGGCCAACCTGCGCTACAGATGGAGACTCAAATCTGCAGACTCTGTCTCAAGCAAAATAAAACAAACATCTCCCCCCAAAACCCACACCAGACTGACCAACCAAAGACTCAGAGATGCCTGAGAGAGATGTAGTGGGCCAGGTCTTACAGTTAGACCACCCAGGGCCTGCCGGAAACAAAGGGCTAGGAAATCAGCCACAGGTATGGCAGGATTTAGAGAGCCACACACATGCCTCAGGCTAGGTGAATCAGCGCTGGAAAAGAACAAAAAGACATTAGGATTTTGTTTTAGGCTCCTCTGCCATTTAGCGCAATCCCTGCTGAGAGTGAGGGAGTGTCCCAGAACAAAGTCAACAGCAAACACCAACAGGTCCCCTTCTCCTTTGTGTGCAGCAGGACTCTGTGTACACAACTTACTTCAAGCCATTCAAGGGAATCTATGTCAAAACATTGACTAAACACAAGCTAAAAGAAGAGGCCAGGGTCCACACAGGAGTAATTGTCTTCCGCAAAGTGACTTAGAAAGTAGTTTTTTGTGATGGTTGTTTTTCAGTGGACAATTACAGCCTTCAACAATCAAAGCAAATGAGCAAAACCCAAAGAAAACAAACAAATGTCTAAAAGCCCCAGGAAGGGAGATGGGCTGATCTCTACAATTAGAGCCTCGTGCAGTTAAATATCCAATTGTCAGAGACAGCAAAATCACAAGGCACTAGGGCACAGGAAGGCTTGGCTCGCTAAAGGGGGCCAAGGAGACAGAAACTGACTCACTCCCAAGGAACCAAAGAAATCAGAACTATTTGACAAGGGTTTAAAAGGAACTGTCTTAAATGTGCTCTCGCACCAAAAAAGAACTAGTGTAAAAGAGCAAATGAAGAGAATATATCATTAAAGGGATAGAAACCACCACCACCATCATCACCACCACCACCATCATCATCACCACCACCACCATCATCACCACCACCACCATCATCACCACCACCATCATCATCACCATCATCATCATCATAGAATCAAACAGAAACCCTACATGAAAAATTTATAAGAAATGTTGAAAACCAGCTTTTCCAGCTTTTCCTTCTCTTCCTTTTTGGAGTCAACTCTTGATATTTAGTAATGATGATCCTCCTGCCTCAGCCTTCTAAATGATGGAAATACAGGTGTGTGCCATCATGTCTGGCCCCAGAGGAAATCTGATTAGGTAAAACAAGGGGAGAAAGAAAGAAAGAGAGAGAGAGAGAGAGAGAGAGAGAGAGAGAGAGAGAGAGAGAGAGAGAAGGGAGGGAGGGAAGGAAGGAAAGAAGGAAGGAAAGAAGGAAGGAAAGAAGGAAAGAAGAAAGAGAATAAAGAAAGGAGAAAGACATCAGACTCAAAGACAGGACAGGTAAAATGATCAGACTCTGAAATAAAAGAGAATGAAGAAATATGAACCTGAGGAATGTACAGGCTCAGTGAAGTGAACTAATATCATGTATAGGAACCCAAGAACGAGAAGAGAGACAGAGACAGATGGATGGATAGACAGACACGTGGCAGGGGTGGCAATGGGCAATATGGGCAATGGTTGGGCTAGAGGGGTGGTTCATTGGTCAAGTGCACTGGCTGCTCTTCCAGAGGACCTGGATTCCATTATTAGCACCCACAGGGTGGCTTAAAACTCCATTTCCAGGGGATCCAGTACCCTCTTCTGGTCAGGCATACATATGGTACACAGACATATACTTATAATGCAGACAAGCACTTATAAACATAAAACAATAGAACAAAACTTAAAAAGAGGAAAGCAGGCTGGTTAACAGTGGCCAGTGCTTGATTAAACGTATGAACCTCCAATTTTAAGATTTTAACATCCAGGGAAGCACCAAGTGTGGGCAAGGATATAAAGAGGTGGAAAATGGAAGTCCCTGTGTGCTGCTAGTGGGAATTCTGCAGGGAAACCATGGGCAGACTCTCATCACTTAACTCTGGGATCACTGTGGGATTCAGCAATTCTACTATATTAATTGTGTACCCAAAAGGCCCGAAAGCATGCACTCAAAGATGCTATACTTTATTATGACAGCAAAGAAGAGTGAGGAGGCTAGACCTGAAAACCTGTGACTTGGGTAGTATGAAACTCTAGCGTGGTAGCATTGGCATAAAGTGAATAGCCGGGTAATCTCAAAGGGGCTTCTTTTGAATTGCACCACGGGGCAATGACTGACGTCCGGGGATGCCCAGGGCGTGTTTACATGGCATCCAGAGGGCCAAGGACCTAGGACACTATGCAAATGAGCAGGATACTCTCCACTGCCCCCGCTGATGGGGCACTGTGAAATCTCAGCAAAGCAGTCATGGCAAGCATCGATACCATAGTACATCTCTTGTGGTTCGCACAGCCGTCCAGTCAGCCTTGTGGCCCCTCTGCTCCCTGCTTTTGCATCTGCTTCCCCTCCTGGCTGTCTGCTTGTCTGGTTGCCTACATCACAGGTTCCCACAATGATCCCCAGTGTAGTCATTCCTTCCTGGGTAGCCAGGACCTTGCTGGACAAAACTGTAGCTGTGGGGCACCTGCAGGCTCCAGGTAGTCTTTAGGTCTCAGCTCTTCAATCAGCGGGCTCTGATTCCAAGTGCAGTGAGCAGTAACTTCGCCCTAGCAATAGCCTGGGTGTGTTGGCTCCAGCTCATCTCTTAAGAAGCAATGAGGTCGAAGACTGAATAAGCTGTGAAGGAGAGAGATGTAGACTCTGCATGAGGAGCTCTAGGGGCAAGCAGTGGGCTAGCTATGGCTTCTTCAAGGAACACCCAAGCCTTTCCCGATAGTTTTGAACGTGGTCATGGAAGATGCAAGGCTATCCCCCAGTGTGGTCCTCCTTCTCATGCTCACTGGCTGGTGATCAGTCCCATTTTCCTTCTTCCCACCTCCCCTGTTGGCCAATTAGGACATTGGATCCATGTGCTTCAGTGAGTATGCCATTAAATATGAAAGTAGAGAGGCATAGTGGCTTGAATGGTAGTCTGCCCCTAAAAGTATGGCTACCCAGAACCATCCCTGCAGACTAGGACATACACTGACAAGTGGGGTCCCTGTAAGAGAAAGGGAGGCACAAAAGTTGGCTATGTGAAGATTAGAGTAGTGTTCTCACAAACTGAAGGGCATCCATGACTACTGGAAGCTGGGGTTGGAGGAGAGATTCTCACCTAGGCCTCCAGATCAAATTTGCAGCTCCCACGATGAAGCAATAATTTTACTGTTTCAAGCTACCAAGACTGTAGCAGTGTGCTATAGAATCCTAGACAAACATAGGACGCGGCATCAAGTCCTCAGAGGTGTCCTCAGAGGCCGAGAAGGAAGAGCGTGATAGAGAAAATGCGATGGAGTACTATTCAGGTCTGTCTAATGTAGCTGCTGCTCCAGCCTGCACGGATGCAAGGACCATTTAAAGATGTGGTCCTGCCGGTGGGTGGGTGGCAGGTGGGGAGTAAAGCTAGAAACCCAAGAAGGCTGGGAGGCTGAGCCTGGAAGATCAAAGAGAAGCATTGGTTCATTAAAAATGGATGGTGTTGTCGATGGGGATTACTGCAGGAGATGGAGAGAGAGAGAGAGAGAGAGAGAGAGAGAGAGAGAGAGAGAGAGAGAACAGACGAGATGATCTAAGAAGGAGAGATGCATTCTGGAGGAAGGACAACCACAGCCATCACTTGGCAAGATTTAAAGAGGTAAAGGGTAAAGGGCTTGAATTTCAGGTGAGGCTAATAGGACGCTGGAGATGTGATTGACTTAGGTGAAGCAAAGAGGTCTGGGGATGGATCAGTTAAGGCCGGGGGCTCTAAAGGCCAAACGGATTTAAGGTAAGGGTCAGTTTATCCTCAGTAGAGTGGGGCCTGGTAGGGGAAGAAGGGGGGACCAGAGATTGGTGGATTACCACGAGTAGCAGTTAGTTGAAACTTTGCTAAACTTGGGGGCAACTCCTTTCTAAGAAGCAAGAGTCACTTTTCATGAATGTACAGGCCAAAAGTCACAGAGGGGACTGGAACCTGCCTTTTCGGATCTTCCACACTGATTTCCACAGTAGCTATGCTAATATGCATCCCCATGAACACTGTGGGAGGATCCCCTTTGTTCATTGTGGCATTTGGTACAACACATTCTGTCCCCGCTCTTCAAGGAGTATACCTCCAGGCATCTAGCTAAAGGTTGTGACATCTAGCAGATACTGAATTGAGTCCTCGATTTATCCAGTGTTCTCTTCCTTCATGTGCACCTGTGAATCGTCCTTGCAGGACCCACAGCCTGAGTTACCCACTAGACCCTCCCTCCCTCTTCCTCTCCCTCCGTTCCTCCATTCCCCTTCCTTCCTCCCTCCCTCCCTCCTTCCTTCCTCCCTCCCTCCTTCCTTCCTTCCTTCCAGTGTATATCATCTGTAGCTGACTTTCAGTGTATCCGTCAGTGAAGGCTAGGGTCTGCAGAGGAAGCTGATGGGAAGCTGGGTAAGTGATTCCCCTAGGTGCAAGGAAGGGGTCTGGGGATGATGGTTCCGTTAAGGCTAGGACTGCCAAAGGCCAGACTGAGGTTTAAGATAAGGGTCAGTGGTTTAATGTCTGGGACCCGGCAGGGGAGTGCTAGGTTTACCAATTGTATTATAATGAGTGGCAGGTAGTTTAAACCTTGTTAAACGTGGGAGTAATTTCTTTCTAAGAAGCAAGAGTTAGTTTCATGGACATGTAGGCTGCGGGCAAAGGTCACATTGTTTGCTCATTTCTCAATGATGCAAAGGTGACATTTGGTGGAGAGACACTGGGTTTGATGGAGACTTCCCTAGGCTAGTGGTATGTAGGTGTGAGTTCTCTCAGATGCTGGACAGCAGCAGTATCCTATACCTCTCTTCTTAGGAGAACTCCTTCGTCCTCTGGGAAGTGAGTACTTCTCAATGGCTTAGGGTAGATACCTGAAGATTTTTTTAATGATTTATTTACTTATTTTATGTATATAAGTACACTGTAGCCGACTTCAGACACACCAGAAGAGGGCATCAGATCCCATTACAGATGGTTGTGAGCCATGTGCTTGCTGGGAATTGAACTCAGGATGTCTGGAAGAGCAGTCAGTCAGTCAGTACTCTTAACTGCTGAGCCATCTCTCCAGCCCATACCTAAAGAATTTTAAGTCAGCATACAATAGAGACACTTGCACATATCCACATTGACCACAGCATGATTCACAACAGCTGAGATATGGGATCAGCCTGGATGCCAGTGACAGGTAAGTAGATTAAAAACAACAAACAAACAGACAAAACCAGGGGCATATCTATGTGGTGGAGTTTCATTCACCAGAAATGAGAAGGAAATTAGACAGGTTCTGAAAGATCATCTTTTTCTCTCATAATGAAGAATCTAGCTCATTTTTCTATTTTTTCATTGTATTTTTTAGAGAATCTAGATGTTAATGTACGTGTTCTTATTAAATATATTTATGTCATATGTTAGTATTTGGGCAGAGGCAAGAAGAAGTGGGTGAGAAAGAGCCATAAAGTGTGAATATAAAAACAGTACGTAACACCCAGGTAGACAATATCATGAGGAAACCCATCTCATTCTGTACAGTGAATACGGCTAATAATAAATAATTGGCGAACAATGGCGATTTTAAAGGAAACAGCATTAGTAGAAGATTCAAGTCTACTTTAGGAAGTGTTATGAAGGGAGACAGGGCGGGGCGATCTGGGGTTAGCATTAGCAGAAGTGGAAAGGGCCAGATGCCCAGAAGGAATGGGGAAAGCAAACAAAGAAATGCAGCCAAACACTTCACAGGCAAACATGTACACACGCCTACACCCCATGCTCACAGTGTAATGACTTAAACCAAATCGTGTTCAACATCAGAGCCTCCAGCTGTGTCTACAGGAGGCAAAAACAACTGAGTGACTCAGCCGGTTCTGGTGGGGAAGACCTTCAATCCCAGCTGCTCTAGAGGCTGAGGCAGGAAGATGGTAAGTTCAAGGCCTGTCTGAGATAACAGAATGAGTTCAAGAACAAGGTGAGCAACTTAGTGAGATCCTGTCTTAGGCTGAAAAGAAAAAGTAAAAAGATTGCTGGCCATAGAGGTCAGCTGTAAAAGCTTACCCAGCATGAGCAAAGCCCGGGGTTCAATCCTTGGCAGCCCCTGGCCGCCATAAGCCACACACACACACACACACACACACACACACACACACACACACCCCATAAGCCACACACACACACACACACACACACACACACACACACACACCTCTGTAAACTGTTTGTTTGTTTGTTTGTTTGTTTGTTTTAAAGGATAGGGTCTCTCTGTGTAGTCCTGGCTGTCCTGGAGCTTGACATGTGGAGGCCAGACTGGCCTTGAATTACAGAGATCCTCTTGCTTCTGCCTTCCAAGTGCTGGAATAAAGTCATTTGCCACCATACCCAGCTACTCTCAAGTTTTTAATTAACTAAACTTTTAGCTGAACTACGAACTCAAGGAGGCAGTATGTTATAAAGGTGTCATGTTGTGATTATAGTAATATATATGTATTCTCTATCTGTTTATATTCAGGGGGATAGACTATTCTGAATTATCCAGAATAGTTCTAAATAAACACAAATCACGTGTGTGTGTGTGTCTGTGTGTGTGTGTGTGTATGTATAAAACATATATGCATATGTATAGTTTGCATATATGATATGTATTACTGGTCCCTCTTCCTAAGACCTTGCAGTTTCCCAAGTCCTAAAGGTGGGCTAGGTGGCTGATGACTCCGTGGTCACAGAGGACAGTGATTCTTGCAAGTTTTCTTATGACCTCCATGTGTGCACTATGGCACCCACACGTATATAAACATACTCCTACGCCGGCACACACACATACATGCGCACAGTCATGCACATACACAGATGCATACACATGCACACACACACTCATGCACACATACGCACGCACACACATGTACACACTCATGTATAGCCGCACACTTGCTAAACGTGGAGGAAGAGTCATCAGTCATCATAAGAAGCCCTTTCTGAAAGACTAATTTATGTTGACAGAACACCTTGGCAGTCTCTTCAGAGAGGCTGGCTGCCAAGAAAGCCAGCTACATGCTGGAGGGTTGGCATCACCATCTCCTGAGGCGCTGAGAGGTGGCCTGGAGGGTGACTTCATCACCATTGGCTTATGCTACAGTCAGTCATGCCTACATAACAAATGGTTTACAAAGCCCCAAGCAGAGGGTTCCAGGGCTTCAGGCAGGTGAGCACGGGAGACACCGGGACGTGATGTCTCCAAGGCAGGTGAGCTGACTCATCTTTGTCAACTTGGCACTTACTAGAGTCACATTGGGAGGTGGAAACTTGAGCTGAGGAATGTCTTCAGCAGATGGTCCTGTGGACCCATTTCTGGAGTATTTACATCATGTAACTTGAGATAGGAGGGTTTAGCCCATGCTGGCACATATCATCCTTAGGCAGATCGGCCTGGGCTATAGAGGAAAGGCAGCTGAGCAAAAAGATGCTCCTCCCACCCCAGGTTGCTTGTTGTGGGTGTTTTAGTGAGCAAAGGCAGACAAACAAGAAGAGCTGGCAGGAAGCCCTGAGACTAGCAGCATGCCCTGCCCTCCTAGTGCCTCCCATGTACCCTTACATACTTGTGGGCTGTTTTAGCCAACGATCGAACCTGAGGAGACCATGTAGGTGCATATATTATGTATCATACACACACACACACATATATGTGTATATCTATCTATCTATCTATCTATCTATCTATCTATCTCTATATCTATATCTATATCTATATCTATATCTATATCTATATCTATATCTATATCTATATATATATATATAGAGAGAGAGAGAGACAACCTGGGCCCCTGAGGTGCCTGTGGAGTGGAAGGAGTGCAGTGGGATTAAGCCCTGGCCTCTGGTCTCTGTTGACTCCTGGCAGATAGTATACTCTGCACCAAGCCTGTTGCAATCTTCAGAGAACCGCTTAGTATGAGAAAAACACTGACACATTTGGGAGCTGGTAGTGGAGGCAAGGGCTGTTGGCTCTTGTGGTTTTCCCACACAAGAGGGAAGAGCATGGGCTAACTCTAGTCTCCTCTCTAATTTGGGTACGGCTAGGAGCACATGCTAGGGTAGTTAAAGAAAGGCAGGAGCTGCCAGTGGCGGACACACCCACAGTCACAGCTGAGTGGCAGACTAGAATTGGAACCTGGGTCTGGTGCCCCAGCCATGACTCCATTCCTGTTCAGGATGAATGGATCTAGGTGCACCTTAAATCTCAGAGGCGGTCTGGCTGGCATGAAGCATGCTCCAGGGGAACTAAGATACTGCAAAGCGGGGAGGGGTAGCAGAGTCTGTTAAGCAGCATTCACCCCATAGAGTCTGCTGGACGCTGCCCCCAGCCCAAGCTCTTCAGGAAATCCACCAATGAGCTTGGGGGAGCTACACTGCCCACTCTGTACATAAACCTATCATACGTTCATTTTCTACGTGGCAAGGCTTTGACCTCTTATTGAGTCCTCAAACTATATTCGCCCTGCCCCTTTGCCACCCAAGGGTGTTTTGTTTTATTTTGTTTTGTTTTGTTTTGTTTTGTTTTGTTTTGGTTTGGTTTGGTTTGGTTTGGTTTGGTTTAGTAGCCATCTATCTTTCTAAATATAACACCAGCCACCCAGAGCCTGCAAATAAAGACTTCAAGAGGAACTTATGGGGACTGGAGAGATGGCTCAGAGGTTAAGAGCACTGACTGCTCTTCCAGAGGTCCTGAGTTCAATTCCCAGCAACCACATGGTGGCTCACAACCATCTGTAATGGGATCTGATGCCCTCTTCTAGTGTGTCTGAAGACAGCTACAATGTACTCATATAAATAATAAATAAAACTTTGAAAAAAAAGAGGAACTTACATATAGTGACATATTAATATGCTTTGGTTTCCACTTTAGGGGATTTCTCTGCAGGTAAGGGTGCTAGGGAATTTCTCTGCAGGTAGGGTTACACCCTTACAGTTAAGGGTGCTAGAAAAATATAAAAGGCTTCTAAAAGCGAGGTCAGAAACACCACACATCCCCATTCCACTCAGATTGTACTAAAGGGCTGTGTCCATGTGATTCACCTGTTCCCAAAATTTTCTAAGCCTTGTGACTCTTTTTTGTGAAGTTCATGAGTAGGATGGTATCATTTGCATCAGAGAAGTGTAAATAGATGTGAAAGAGAGCCCAAAGCAGCGAAGAGGGCTGCTTTTCCTCCACTCACACATACTATTCTACCCAAACCCACCTGCTGTTCAGAGTTCTCCAGAGAAAGATTACAAAGAGGATGGACACTCCCACCTCTCTCTCTCTCTCTCTTTCTTTCTCTCTCTCTCTCTCTCTCTCTCTCTCTCTCTCTCACACACACACACACCACACACACAAACTCACATTCTCTCTCACACACACATATACACTCACACATACTCTACAGCTTCTTATTAAAACCTTTGTGCTCATATGGTTTGAAGAAGTTCCAACATCTGCAGTTGGCTAGGGGAAGGCCTGGAATTGCCCATTATCTAGGTTCCCATTGGGTTTCAAAGCCTGAGAATCAGAGACTGAGAATAAAATCTCTCGTCCAAGTCCAAGTGCAGGAGAACATAGATAGCTATCTTTTTTATTCTACGAAAGCCTATGGATTGGGTAAGATATGTCCACACTGGGGAGGGAAGTCTGCTTTACTTCATAGTCACACACTGATTTCACGTAGAACACACACACACACACACACACACACACACACACTTAGAATAATGTTTAACCAAATATCTGGGCACCCTGTGGTTCAGTCAAGTTGACATGCGACTTGACTCTCCAGGGAAAGAAGGTCCTCATTCTCCTTCCAGTGCCCGCATCTTTATCCTTCGACCCTGAGCATCCTTGAAGAGTGGTCATCTAAAGGCATTTTCAGTCACCATAACACATACTCAAGCCAATCAACTGACACCACCCACCGTTCTGGCAGTGTCTCTCCATGGCTGGCTGACCCCCGTGCTTATTTGGCTGTCGTGAAGCGGGTTGAGATGGAGAACTCAGGGTAAAGCAATGGTTCTCATCTGCCCAAGGTGTGAGAAACCAGAGTCCCACTACCTGTTCATGGATGTGTCCCTAAAGACCTGAAACCTACCACTAGGCCCCACTTCTTAGCAGCCACAATGGGGAACAGCAGACACAGCTAGGATCCAACCTACAGCAAAAGCAGGCTGTAGGTATAGCTCAGAGGTTAAAGGCTTCATCGGTATGTGCCAGGTCCTGGATTCCATCCCTAGCACCACAGCACCTCCACATAAGAGGAAAAACAGAAATGCAAATAATCCACAATTGTATGCAGGGATGGCTGGTGTTCAGGAAAGGCATTGGTGCTGTGATTGTACACGACTGCAGATAAAATCTAACTGAAAACTGCGTTGGGAATTCTTGAAACTGGAAAAACAAACAAACAAACAAAAACTCAAGCCAAATGGCCCAAATCCCCAGAGGAGATGACTGGCCCATATAAACAGGAGTCCAAGGGAGGAGGCCTTGTACTAGAAAGACATTACTTGGGGACTCTGATACTGTCACCAGGAACTGTCTCTCACCTTCTCTTGTGTTGGCTGCATTCCCAGACAGACTTTCCCTTTGAGTAGTAGGATGGCAGCCAGGAATTCCAGGCTTATATTCCCACAAGTGCAGGCCCAGGAGCTCAAGTGAAAGAAGACCTGAGCATGAGTCTTGAGGTCAATGCCTGAAACACATATCGGTGCTGAAATGGGTCACCGTGGCCAAGAGGACACTAAATACTCCCATTGATCAATCCCATGTGGCATGTCACCTGTGGCACCTGGTTAGAATCAGCTCCATCCAAGTCCTGCAAGCTAAGAATAGAATAGGGGTACTGGTGCCCCCAGGATGTCAGGGTCATCGTAACAGAAGAAACATGGATGAAAAGCTTGGGACCACATTTAACGGTGCCTTCACTAAGCAGATTTTTCAAAACTTTATCTCTTTGAGTCAGTGGTTCTCCCTGGGGATGTGTGACTTGTTCCCAGGATAAATGAAATACTTTTATTTTCTACAGCTGGAAGTGCTGCAGGGGAGGACGGCTGGAAGCTGCTGAAATCCTGTCTACAGTGGACAGTGTTCCCAAAACAGAATTATTTGGTGCGAAATGTCAATAATGTTGAGGAGGAGAAGCCATGTTCATGTGGAAGTGCAGCCAAGAAAGCTGTGGTTCATCATTGAGAAAAGAGGAGGAGGTAGCCAGATGTGGTAATCCACACTTGTAATACCAGCAACTGCCTGGACTGTCTCAGAGAGAGAGAGAGAGAGAGAGAGAGAGAGAGAGAGAGAGAGGCAGAGACACAGAGAGAGACACACAGAGAGAGACAGAGACAGAGAGAGACAGAGACAGAGAGACAGAGAGAGAGACACAGAGAGAGAGACACAGAGAGACAGAGAGTGCAGGAGTTAGAGGGAGTGGGGATAGGAGGAGAGAAGTGGAGAGAGGGAGAGATCTGAGATCTGTGTGGTATGGTGGTACAGGAAGCATGCCTGTGCCTAATACCTGTTTGTATTTCAGTGGGGACAAGACCCAGATCCATTCTCACCTCCCTTAGTTTCAGCCATATTGATCTGGACTTTAGGAACAGCAGTTGCCAAAGTGACCATTTTAGATCCAAAAAAAAATTAGGTAGGAAAATCCTAGTGGTCTTTCTATAGATCAAGATTATGGACAATTTATACAGCTGATGATGAACACCGGGCAAGGACCAGCCAGAAGCCGAGTTTCTATCATCCCCTGCACGGAGGAAGCCATCCATCCATCTGCTGTCCGTGCTGGCTGCTGAAGGTAGCGTTCGAGTCAGAGCTTGTGGACCACTTGGAGCTTGCTACGGCTCTCTACCCTGTGTGTTCCACGTGTTCTGTGGGAAGGCAGGCGTCTTAGTTACAGTTCCTGTTGCTGTGACTGGGAGATCAATAGCAACTTGGGGCAAACAGAACTTAAATGTCTTCATCACAGTCCGTCATCACGCAGGGAAGGCAGGACAGGAACTTGAAACAGGAACTGAAGCAGAGGCCAGGAAGAAACACTGCTTACAGACTCATTCCTCCTGCGTTGCTCAGTCTGCTTTCTTATATAACCAAGGACCAAGTGCCCTGGGGTATCAGCATCCACAGTGGGCTGGGCCCTCACACATCAATCATTAATCAAGAGAATGCCCCACAGCTTTGCCCATAGGTTGGTCTGCTGGGGACATTTTCTTAGTTGAGGTTTCCCCTTCCCATATGAGAAGACTAGCTGTGTCAACTTGACATAAAACAACTAGTTAAAGGCCCTTGCAACTCCCCTTCATGGTGTCAACCAGCATGCTTCCGGCTGCCCACCACTGAAAACCAACTCGAACTGTTTTAAATAAGGCAATGGTATACTATTCCATTTAACACCAGACTCAGAGGTCTTGGTCTTATTTTACTGTGTGCCCCTTGCAGGTATCCCCTGCAGGTACCACATGCCCATAGAAAGTGGAGACCTCCTGTTCCTTACAGACACAGCAACCGTTCCAGAAACTGCTCACATTCTCAAGACTTACTAGCTAAAGTCAGGTCATACCCCTGCCTGTCGCTAACCCAGCTCCTAACAAGTGAAGTGGGCTCACACTGGGTAGATCAGGAGCCCAGCCATTCCAATCAGTACGGAAATGGAAATCTATCTGATGACTGTTGTTCCCATTTAATAGCAAATGGACTCTACTCCTGGGCCAACCAACATTGTTTTCCCTATAAGTCCCTTGCAGATTGTGGCAGCATTTCCACAGTCAATGTGTCGCAGCTTTTATTCTAGGACAAACTATAAGTGTGTCTCTCAGTGGGACTGGCACAGCACTGGATTTTGAAGAGTTCACTCATGGCAACTCGCAGAAGGGGAGCCAGGCATTTCTCTTGGTGTGGTGTTTGAAAGTATTCCTCAAGAATGGGAATCTCTAGCTAGGTGTAATCCCAGCCTTGGAAGGTGGAAGCAGGAGAAACAGTAGTTCAAGGTCATCGTTGGCTATTTACTGAGTTTAAGGTCATCCTGGACTGCATGAGACCCTATGTCAAAAGACCATTCTACCACCAACTACCTGCCACCCCCATAAAACAGGCACAATTAGGACCACTGGGGCTGGAAAGATGTTTCATTCATTAAAAGCACTGGCTGTTCTTTCAGAGGACTTGGGTTCTGGTCCCAGTACCTATATGGCAGCTCATGACTATCTGTAACTCTTGATCCAGGGAATCAGACAATCAGACACCCTCTTCTAGTGTCTGCAGGCACAGGCACAGGCACAGATGTTGTGCACATACATACATACACATAAAATATACATATCAAATACATCTTTGCTGGGGCCAGGGGAGAGAGAATGAATCAAGGCTTGAATTGTAGCTCAGGGGCAGAGTATTTGTAGGGCTCTGGGCCAGGACTGCGCACACAGAATCAGAGTTGAAAAAAACTGTCAGCAGGTTTTTGAAAAAGTTGCTCAAACTCTTTGCCTCAATAAATTCAGGAGTAGAGTGCTAATATGGGAAATATATTAGGTGCCCCTAGCATAGACAGAAGGATTTCTTCTCTTGGGGCTGGGTGGGGCATTTGGAGTGGAGTGAGGTGGTGCATTAGCTTCCAGTGAGAGACTCTGCCTGAGCTTTCCTTTCTGTTTGCCACAGTCCAGGGAGTGGAGTAAAATCTCAGCTCACGTGTGATGCACATCTGGCTGGAGCTGCAAACTTACAACAACAACAGCAGCAGCAGCAGCAGCAGCAGCAGCAGCAGCAGCAGCAGCAGCAGCAGCATATTTTTAGGCCAGAGGGGGTGGTGTATCCTTTAATTACAGCACTTGTGAGAAAAAGGAAGGTGGATCTTTTCTTGAATTCCAGGCCAGTAAGGGCTACAGAGTGTGTCCAGGCCTCAAAAAGTACAGTGGTGACACAAGCCTTTGATCCTAGCACTCCTAAGGCAGAGGGAGGCAAATCTCTAAGTTCAAGGCCAGCCCAGTAAACATAGTGAGTTCCAAGACATCCAGTGCTACACAGAGAAACACTGTCCCAAACAAACATATACAAAATAAGCAAAAGATTCCCAGGGAGGGTGTTTGTTACTGTAGCTAGCTTAGCCCACCAAAGGTGAAATACTTTCTAAAATCCATTCAAGGGAAGGCAAAGAAGTGAACCGAGATGCTGCTATGTCCCCAAGACTCTGACACCCAGATTAACAGTGACCATCTAAAAGCTGGAAGAAAGGGGAGTTGGTATGAAGGTCAGATAAGAGGAGAAATGGGGTCAGGTGGTAATGGGGCATTAGTCACGAAGAGGTTTTGGTGGTCGTGTGAACAGAGGGGACTGGAGAACTACCAACCGTGTAGCGTAAGGCATGGCATGATAAACAAGATTTCTGATGATCCCTCCAACTGTGGTGGTAGGAGGAGGTGACAGAGGACAGGATGAGAATGAAGAAAGCTACCCAAGCAGTGCAGGTAAGATGCTGTCAGTGGCACAGAGGAGAGTGGCTGGATTCTGGGTGTGTCCCAGAGACACCAACAGCAGGGACTCCTGAAAGTCAGGCCTGGCGTTGGATGGAAAGAGGGATGTACAGAGGAGCTCAGCAAAAGTAATCTCGGGCAGTTGCTCCCACAGGGAGATGGAAGGTGCAGACAATACGGGGCTAATGGAACTGCAGATGGAATGGGACAGACAAGACGACGTAGCCAGTGAGGTCTAAGCTGTGGATACTAGCAGGCAGACAGCGTCTTTGTTTCTGACTTGTAACTTGTACCACAGACTAGGTGATTTACAAAACACAATATGCTTATTTAAGTTTGCACCTCTGGAAGCTGGGAAGTCCAAGAGCACAGGGCTAGCATGTGGTGAGTGGGGAGGATAGAGGGAGGGTAGTACTCAGGAGATAGAGCAGATGTGCAAGCGCATTCTCTCTTCCTTTTACAGAGCTACCAAAGCTGCCACAAGGGCACCAGAGACATGGACTCCCCTATTTCTAACTGATCACCAAAGTCACTACCTCCAAATACTGTGAACTTGAATGTGAGGGTTACATCTGCAATAGACAAACATTGAGGGCAACAGTCAAACCGTGGCAGCCTTAAGACTGGATGGGAACAACAAAGGGGTGAGTAGAGACAGAAGGACAATCAAAGGGTGAACTCTGCAGTCTCCATCAGCGATGGGAGAGAGGAAAAGCCAGGAGGGTAGGCTGACAGGTGTGTGTGTGTGTGTGTGTGTGTGTGTGTGTGTGTGTGTGTGTGTCTAAGAACTTATCAGTTCAACTCTAAAATGGTAGCAACAGAATCACACCAGAGAGTAGCCTGGTAGCTACTGGGTCTTTGAGCAGTCAGATGAGTCCCACAAAGGCTGTCTCTCACTGCTCTGCTCTGGATGGGGGAGACCCGGTAGCTGGTAGCTGCTCAGTCCGCCAGGCTGGCTGCCTTAGCATCCCAATCCGATGCTTAAAGCCTGGAATGTTCCTGGAGAGCTGCTGGTCCCTAATCCATGATGAAAGCTTGGAAATGCGGAAGCAATCAGTAAGGGAGTAAACCATCTCCACAGCAAGAGGGAAGGGGAGGCCAGGCCAAGCGAAAGGCTCCTCCTCGGCCACGCCCCTTTATCTGGGCTGCTAGGCGTGGTCCTCACTGTCACATGTCAGCCAGGGCAATCGGGACAGCTCTTCAGATGAGAGTTCCTACTCAGGCGATTCGAATCCGTGTCAAGTTGGCATTAAACCCAACCCAGAGAGACACCATCAGCTCAACAGAGGGGCTGAGCAATGACCCAGTCCACCCTGTCACTCACCGCTGACCCTCCTTCCCGCGGGGCGGGCGGGCACAGCAGGCAGGAGGACTCAGCCACTGACTCTCTGACAGCTCCAGAGACTCAGCTAATTACAGACTGGAATCGGCTAATTCTCTCTGTGTCCAGCTGTCCAGGCTGGGTCTGTTCTAGTTGTCTGCTGGCATGCCAATTGCACAAACACATATGTTCGGGCCTTTGATCTTTGAGCACATCCACACAGATTTATCAGATGTTTGCCTCTTTCTGCCTCTTTGACAGAGGCTGATGTATCGGATGCAGCCCTCGCCTCCCTGCCTCTCTTGAAATATGAAGTGTTTGTGGATAACCAAGGTAATATTTAATATCCTGCCAACCAGCCTCCCGCACTTGCTAACAAATGAACTACATCCCTGCCAAATGGCCCACATCTGTCTGGCCTCCTCTGTTTGACTAAACACATTAGCATTACAATGGCTCTTGAAGAATGCCAAGTATCCCTTTTGAGATGAGATGAGGGAACAGGGACAATTCTGAGGGAGCAGCCCACTTCCTGTGGGAGAACCTTGTCTGCGGCTGGTGTTTTCCTCTTTCTGGAGTGTCCGGGCACTAGCTGTCCTTGGTCCTGCAAGCAGGCTCAGAACCAGAGAGCTCCCCATGGCAATTCCAGGCCACAGGAAGGTGGGGAGGCAGACTTTGCTGGCTTCCCAAGAAGTTTCCCTCTGAGACCCTCCACCCCTATGCATGCCTCGAGGAAGCAGCAGAGCCTTGCAGACCAGGTTGTATTCCAAAAAGAAAGATGCTTAGGTTCAAAGGCACCTACATGATGCTCTCGACCCTTGGGATTTTGCTTTAATCTGACTCTGAACAAGGCTTTGGCCTGGGAAACCTTAGTTAGCGGTAAAAGGCATAAGCTGTCACCTAGTCAATGACCTCACACCAAGGTCATCCAGGTCACCTTCATTTGGGCTGTTTCTTCTTTGCAGAGAGCTCGGGCCTGCAGAAGGACATACCTTCCTGCCTTAGCTATGGCTGGGAGTGTGGGGTGTAGAGAGCAGTGTGGCCTTGCTTTGGCTGGCATACCTCCTCATGGCCCTGGGACTCTCTGCAGTCCCCATGTCCTTAGAGTGGCTGACCTAAGTCACTCTGAGAAGGGCGCTGTGACTGACAGTCAAAATAAGCATGGGCCTAAGTCAGGCACATCGCGGCAGCCTGTACTGCTGCCCCAAGACTTAAGCTCATTCTCACTTGGTTTGCAATAGAAACTGTCCCAGCCTTCCTGTTCCTTACCATGGTCAGCAGAGTCTTTTCATTTTTTTCTGGAGACACTGTAGGCAGAAAAGTAGATACTTGGTGGCATCCCCATTGCCTAGAGCAGGATGTGGCCTATGGCGGACAAGGGAATGATCTTTTCAGAGGCTTTAACAGCTTAAAGGGAGTGATCTTGCCAAGAGGGTGCTGAGACCTACCTGACCCCTGGATCAGACCGTTCCTAAAACTGGATGCTACTTGAGCTTTCAACTGCAAGAACTGCCCATTTCTTTTCTTGACTGAGTCCACTTCAGCAGGATTCCTGTCACGTGCAGGATGGATTCAGATTGAAACTAGGCTGGTCAAATAGTCACCTTACAGGGAGACATTCTACTATTAGGCTGGATAAGCTGCCTGTGATTAGACAATAGGCTTAGTGGGGAGATGTTTTTTTTATCCTATCTGGTCCTAAGGCAGAGGCTTGGTATTTTGAAGCAGAGTAAGTTCCAAGCAGCAGTGTGAGGAACCTGGGTCTGAGCCAGGATTTGGGTTGGATTTTTTAAATGGTTAATACCACCAACATCATATCAGTTATACTGGTAAGTGGGAGCTAACATCCTGGTTTCATACGCATAATGCATACATCATTCTTGACCTCATTCATCTTCCCGCCCCTCTGCCCCACCCCTGGCCCGCCCCCGCCTCTGCCCCACCCCTGGCCCGCCCCCGCCTCTGCCCCACCCCTGGCCCGCCCCTGCCTCTGCCCCACCCCCAGCCTCCTTCCCAGTTTCTATTGATCACTTGTCTACTTTCAACCTCTATTTTCAAGTGTCCACACTAACCTACAACTCAACGGTGAATCGGGGCTGCTTGTCACCCTGCCAGAGCTTGTTTTGGGACCATAGCTGTCCTTGCTAGAGTGACATGGACTCTCATTGGTTTTGGTCTGTACTCCCCCAACAGCTAACTCCACTGAGCATTTCCTATGTCCTTGTGGCCATTTGTGTTCCTTCTGAGCACTGTCCACGCAGATCTCAGGGTAGACAGGTTTAAAATAAGCCTTACCACTCTCTCTCTCTCTCTTTTAAAGATATATTTATTTATTTTATGCATACGAGTACACTATAGCTGTCTTCAGACACACCAGAAGAGGGCACCATCATTACAGATGGATGTGGTTGCTGGGAATTGAACTCAGGACCTCTGGAAAGAGCAGTCAGTGTTCTTCACTGCTGAGTCATCTCTCCAGCCACCAGCTGACCAAGCCCACTCAGTCAGTCAACATGTTCTCCAGGAGTGAGGATTAAAAAGAAAAAAAGACAGTTAGTCAGACAACATTGTAGCGTGACCCTGGTCATTTCTGAGACTGAAGGCAAATTTTTATTTTCCAACCCACTTTTTATACCATTTTAATTACATGCAAGTATTTTGGACAAGCAGTACAATAAGGAACTAACTAAGCAGCAAGCGATTACTCCCGTGACAGTTGTTTAAAAGGACTTGTCATAATGACCGAAATACTTGAGCCCACTTCCTTGTCCAAGCCCAAAATCTTGCCTGAAGCCTAGTTCTTCTGTTCCACCCTAAGACTAAAATTCCTGCCTTCCCTTACTTCCCTGTTACAGCCTAAAGTTAGATTCTTGCTGAGACTTACGTCCTTATCCTGCCCTAATGTCAGATTCCTGCCTGAGCTTACTTCCTTGTCATGGCCAATGTCAGATTCCTGTCTGAAGCCCATTTCTTTGTCCTTAGCCAATGTCAGACTCCTGCCAAGCGGTACCCCAGAAGGCTTTCCACAACCAGCCTTCCCATTCTTCCTGTTAGGGAAAAAAAAATGCATGCTCTGACTGAATTAACTAGTGGTTTTATAGCATAGGACTCAGGCTAAGGGAGGAAGAGATTATCTCATGGGACGTTTCCAATGGAGGCACCTGACTGGTGAGCCAAGGCTACCTCCAGCCAGGAAGCAGGCACTGTTGGGTCTCCAGTAAGCTGCCTCTTTATAGCAGGATGTTGCATCAGTAGGAAGCTTTTTCCTTGAGTGCCAGTCACTCAAGGTGACTTTCCTACGGTCACCAGAGGCCTACAAGTTTCGAAAGGCCTTAGTGTATGCTTGATAGGGTGGAGCCATCCGGGGGTGGCATACTACTTCTTCAGGTATGAGACTAGCAATAGTGGGTGCCTATGACTTCAGGCGACAGAAGGGGACATCAGAAATGGCAGAGGAAATGTCCTATGCAGTGAGTGCAACCACCCTGTCTCCCTAGCTGGGTGATGCAGTCTATGGGGTCCTTTCCGCTGTCAGTTAAAGAGTTAAAAAGGCAGGAACAATCTGGCGCACAGCAGGCAACAGTGAAAAAAAAAAAAAAACAACAAAAACCCACAATCACAGCAAACAGCATCAGCAGCTGTAGAAAGACATTTATTGGAGGTGAGGGGACACGCACACGCAGCAGGCATGCAGAGGAAAGGCCCTCTAAACAGCGGATGGGGGACTTGGAACGCCGACAACTCCTTTTAGCAAGCATGGGAATTTTTCTTTTCTAAGCCTCTGCAGCGTTTCTCCTCTAGAAAGCTAGGATGGTTGATGGGCCCAGAACTGTTGTGTGACATGCCCTCAGCAGGCCTTGAACTCGTCGGGCCAGTCCATCAGGAGAGGGCCTGCCTGCCCGCCTGCCTGCCTGCCTGCCTGCGGGAGACAAAAGCCAGGGAGGCCTTTGTTTTAAGCTGCCAGGCTTTTGTCTCAAGTCAGGAGGGTGAGGAAGAAGCTGGCTATCCTGGGAATTCACTTCCTTTATTACCTTAGCCATGGCCCCTCTGTTGCCTACTAACTCCTTGTCTCTTACTAGGAATATCCCAGCTTCTTTTTCCAGCCAAAGACCCAAGGCAGGGCTGAGTGATTTTCTCCCTTGCCCCACCCCCTTTTGTCTGTTCAGATTCAGGCCTGTATTTCTCACCTGCTTGCTCCATTGTACTTCCTACCGCCCTCACCTGATGCTGCTGTTTTCCTGGTCATCTCCTCTGTGGCTCCCCATTACCTTTGGGTAAAGACTATGGATCCTGGCAGCTGGGTCCCTCTGCTTCTCTCTTGACTCTCTTCCCCTCTCCCTGCCTGACTTTTAGACTCCAGCCACAGGGCTTTCCAGCACCCGAGCTCCGTCTTCTTCCTCACTTTTGTTCCCCACCCTCTGTCTGGCCCAGCCCAGCCTCAGTAATCAGCACGAGTTGCCTAGGCTCAGTTCTTTTGTACAATACTGGACTCCACCAACAAAGGAAGGAAGGAGCTGTGGACCGACTGAATTCTGAGTCTGGCTCACATTCCCTTAGGGTTAGGGCTTACAGCCAGACCCACCCGATGACAGGTGTGAGCCACAGGCAAGGAAGGACAAACGGTCAAGACACAGGATCATGTTGAGTGAGGCTGAGCTGTGAGACCTAGAAGCGGAGGGCTCAGTCCCAAGACTTGGGGGACAGGACCCTTCCTCCTCTCTGCCCTCACGAGGCTTTGTTGTCCCTGAAAGCCCCCCTCCTCCCGGGGATCCAGCTTGCCAAGGCACCTCTGATAATCAGTGGCTCAGGATAAAAAGGCGGGAATGGGACTTAGTCCGCCCCACCCTTCTGGGTGTTTGGTACTGGCTGTGTTTGCTTTGGGCTTTTCCCTTTGTGTTTGTATTTGTTGGGGCGGGGAAGGGGAAGGCCTTGTTTGTGTTTGCCTGGATAGTCTTTGGAGTTGTTTGTCTTAGGCACCTCACCTCCCTCTGTGCAGATAGAGTAGGAAGGGAAGGGAGGGGTGACTCACCCACACACTTGCTTCTCTCTGTTCCCATGTCCTCCTACAGTGCCCCCTGGTGTCACCTAAACAAGAGACCTGTTCTTCTTCAGACCTGGAACTTCGTGGCTTCTAAGGGACAGTAGAGCCACTGGCCTTGGTGTTCTCTCTGCATCTGGGGTTTCCGGTCCCTCGGCTTCGTCTGCACTGGCTGCTCCTCCCTTGGTCAACCTGGAAGGCTCCATTTCAGCTGGCGGAGGTGTGATGCTGATTCTCATACATTCCGGAGATGAGGGAGCTCACATTTAGTGGTGGTTGGTCCTAGTGCTGTAGGCCTATAAATCCCAGCATTTACAGATCGTGCAGTTCAGGAGAGTGTGGGCTGGAGTGCGTTCAAGGCCACCTTGGGCAACTTAATGAGATGCTATCTCCATGTAGACAGTAGACATGGGTTCCTGATATATTCCAGGGTAGGGTGAATGAGTCAGTCTTGGGGTTGGTTACTGGTCTTCTGGATGCCGAGTGTTTTACATACTGGAGGTAGAGTGATGTAAACCCTTGTGTTTACATCAAAGAGACCATGAGATACACTGACCATGTCCACCAGTGATGAGTGTTAGGGAAGAAGACGGCTGCGGGCAGTGAGAAGCAGTTGGAGCTAGGCTGGGGTTGGGTGCTGCTTGGTGAAAGGAATACTTCCTATCTAAGGTGTCATTTTACTGAAATTAGGAGGTGATCCACGGGATGAGCAAAAAAGGAGGCGGGAAAGCCCAGGAGGAGGAGGAGGAGGCTGGAAGGCATGGAAGCAGGGTGGTTCTGGGATGGAGCGGGGTCAGATCATGTGGGCCTGGCAGCCATGATGAAAGCTCTCTGCATTCTATTCCATCATGAATGACTCCCTGCCCCTTAGCCCCCATGTGTGCAGGTTGCAGCACAGAGACATGTGACCCGGGTGTCAGGATTATTCTGGTTCCCATGTTAAAAAGCCTAGGCAGGAGCGATTGTACAAGGAAGGTGCATTAGGAAGCTTGGGAGGTAGTTACAAGTTGGTGAGGGGTGATGGGTACCACAGTGATGTATATGAGCAGGCCAGCCAATCAGAATTGAAGTTTGGAGTCAGATGCCTTGTCTCTCATAGGTTCTGTGATGAATAGGATGGGTCTATCTACTAAGGGAGGCACCTGACATTAGAGGTGAGTATTATAAACTGTTTGATCTAGAATGTTATCTTCACTTCTTACGGTTGGTTAGGAAACTGTGGCTAAAAGATGCTGGGAGTGTAATCTGCCTGGCATGAGGCTACTTATACTTGGGTGTGCAAGGATCTTCTTCAATGCCTTTCTAGGAAGTAGCTTAGCAGATATAATTGTATTAAAAAAGGCTGGTGGGGAAAGGTCAAAGTTGTGTGTCAGGACAGGGGGCTCCGTGGATGGGCCTTTCCTATTTGCTCCTTGAGTTGTGTCTTGTCACCTGACTCCATTGACTGGAGCAGAGAGATGGGGGACACATGCCACTAATGGAGTGATTGAAAGAACCAGGCCAGTACCCCAACCTGTTCTCCACCCAGGTCAAGGGAGGTACCTGTTTTCTTTGCCACTGGAAGCCCCTTGACCTGTTTCCTGTGGGGCTCTGCAGCTGAAACTAGATAGAGGCCTCATCCTCGTGACTGCTCTGTCACTTGAAGGGTGTTGGGAAGCAGGAGGGAGAGACACAGAAGGAAAGGGAAAGAGGGTACCAGAGGTACTGGGACCCTGGTACTGGCAGAAGTCAGAAGGGCAAGTGTTCATGATGTGAGGGGCCAGTAAGCAGAAAGACACTGCTCTGTTCCCAGCATTCCACTGGGCAAAGATATACAGGGGCCCAGTTATTTCTTAGCAAAGCCAGCAAGAGATGAGGACTGACAGACAGTGGAATACAGACAAGAGAAGCCATGATCAGATGCATAGCCTTGCACAGGGTCATAGCACACAGCACAGCACCATAGAGCTCCACACTCTTGCTTCTGGCTGTCAACACCAGTTTCTGGGATCCCTAACACATACTTAAAATGCTCTAAGGTTAGGTATTGCTGGGGCTGGAGAGATGGCTCAGCAGTTAAGAGCATGCACTCCTAGGAAGTGGACCCAACTTCAATCTCCAGCCCCCATATTGGGCAATTCAAGCTCTGGGGTATCTGGTACCTTCTTATGGCCTCTTCAAGAAACTGCACTCACATGTGCTCATATCCACATTCAGATAGACAGACACATGTATAATTAAAAATAAAAAAATCTTTACTAACAGCCATTCCTAGTGGATACTAGGGCCTACTTTTATGTTTGAAAAGACTCAGGAGAAATGGCATCTTCTCACAGCTAAAGTCTTCCAAAGATGGACATTAATATGTGTATGTGTGTGCACACGCGCACATGTGTGTGCTCATGTGTATGGCATATGAGGGGTGGGGGACACACGTGAGATGATGCCCTATACTAGACCAGAGAATAACCTCAGGTGTTGGCCCACACCTCCCACCCTGTTATTAACCACTGTGTGTGCCAGCCAGCTGACCAGCCAGCTTCTGAGGGTTCTCCTGTATCTGAGTCTCGTCTGGCACTAACACTGTTTTACATATGTTCTGGGGAATTCCAACTAAGGTCTTCATGCTTGTGTGCCGGGAGACACTTTACCCACAGAACCATCTCTCTTGTCTGAAACTTGGTTTTATTCTTCACAGATGGGCTTATTAAAACAAAAGGAAGTTGTCAGAATTTTCTCAAAGCAATATGGAAGTACGGGAGAGATGGTTCCATGGTAATAGCATATTTGCTCTTCTAGGTTTAGGGATCTGAAGCTGTTCTCTGATGTCCTCAGGCACCCAGACACATCACACACACACACACAGACACACACACACACACACACACAGACACCCACACCCACACCCACACACACACCTATAAATTCTGCTCAGCCTACAACGGGATTGTGCCTCAGTGTCTGTGTTTCCCCACAGGTCTGTGCTGACTTGAGAGTCACAGCTTGCTGCTGCTGCCCAGCATCCTAAAAAGGGTAGCTGCCAGTGGTCACAGGTTACTGGGTTCTGAAAGGAAAGCTGGGGGTGGATGGGATGGATGGCCGGAGAAATAATGTGCCAAGACAAAGTTCTAATCAAGGCTCAACTTTAATTCTAGGGTCTGATTTTTAAAGTGGGGAACCCATCTCCCACTCTGCCAGGATCTCCTCGCGTTGCCAGGATCTCCTCAGGAAAACAAGCTCAGCTGCTCAGCAGGCAGTGGCTTCTTGCAGGAAGCTGCAGACTTGGCGGGACAATAGACTGCACCTAGGTTGGAAGCCTTCACCCTAGGTGAGCTAGCTGACTGCAGCAAACAAGGTCTGATTCAGCCCACTCAAGGCTGGGGTGGGGGGTGGGGGGTGGGTGGGTGGGGGGAGGGCACATAAAAAAGCACCGGGCAGCCCTAGAAAGGCTCAAAATTCAAACTTCCTTGCAAACTTCTATTTGGTATGTACCATTTCCATACTGCAGAGAAGCTCCAAATCCGAAGTCCAACCATTGCAAGTTGGAGACCTTCTCCACCATGTCACGGTATCCATAGAAGTCCTTCCACACTGGGTGGCACCTGCATCTAGCCAGCATCACACACTATAGCCACTCTGTGACCCCAGGACTAGGGGGCGTCAATACAGGAAGGTTCTAGGCCTAGAAAGGTAGGGAATCACTTGCTCATATAAGCTCAGCCTTTCGGGTTTTAGTCTGAGCCCTCCCCACCCCCCTAAGGCCTTATTGTTCATGTTCCCTTGGACTCCAAGAGATCTCTACTGGGTAGGAATCTTAGGACACTGGACTGCAGAACACCTGAAAGCAGAGTGCCCAGAAAGACGGGCCAGGCATGAGCCCTGATGTCTGTGGGAGCCATGGTGTCTGGTGAGTGGGGTCACCTTGAGCACAGGGAGTCCTCAGGAAAGTTTGTCAATAGCCTGGTGTGGGGCTCTACATGAAAGATGGCTGTAGAGAACACTGGAGAATACAATGAGGTCTGAGAGGTCCTGAGTAGGAAGACAGGATGGGGAAGGCCTATGGAAGATTGACAATAGAAGGCAGCTGGCAGAGACTGGACGGCTTTGAGAAGGTGCTAGGCATGAAAATGTATGTTAGCATCCCAGAACTGTGAGAACTGTGACTGAGCAAAGACGAAAGGTTTGCTCGCTCAGGGTATTGGAGTTCTCAGGCTATGCAAAGGCAGCTTGTCCTGAGGGGAGAATGCGCCAGATGAACGCTACTACCTTATACCCAGGGAAGTGACAGACAGGAAGGCGCTGGGGTCCTGTCATCCCTTCAAGGGCTCCCAAAGGTCAGAAGACATCCTACCAGGCCCTGTGTCTTAGAGCCTCCATCACCCCCACGCCCCAATCCGGAGACGAGGCAGTTATGGTCTTTGGATGGCATCTTAGATCAAATAATAACGGTAGCAATTAACAGATAATGTGGGCTATACGTCCTTACAGCAGAACAGTCAAGAACAGTGAAAGTTTATCATCTGCAACAGTATGAAGAGAAGCGGGGGCGGGGATGGGGAGCGTTTGCTGAGTGAGGTAAGCTAGGCGTAGAAAGACCAACATCATGCAATCTCATTTCTCTGTGTGCTCTGTCCTGTGGCTGTGGTTGGTGTCATGTAACTGCAGCCCCAGCACGTGGAAGGCAGACACACATTAGGGCATCCCTGGGCTACATGAGACCCTGTCTCAAAACCACTATCACAACCAAACCAAACCAAACCAAAAGAAAATAAAAACTATTTAACCCTAAAATAGGAGGGTGGCTGACTGGCTGAGGCTGAGAGGTAGAGGAGATGATGGCCAGACAGGGAGGGAGGAGAGGAGGGGCATTATTTATTTATTTTTTAAAAACTGTATTGTGTGGTAAATACAGTAAAAAAACCATACATTTCAAAAACCACTAAACTTCAAATATCGCCACCATCCAGTGATGCTCACTTGAGACAACGGTTGTGCTATGACCCTGCTATGTGGATTCATAAATCACACCACTCGATGCTCTATAAATAGCTACAAGTATAATTTGTCAATTTACAGTTAGGAAAAATGAAGGAAGGAAATCCAGAGGCGCTGTCGCTGGCAGCTCCTGGAGGAGGCCTGGGATGGCTGGGAAACACAGGACACACGCTCAGGTTCTTTTAACTGTTTTATTGCAGCAGGAGGAGAATCAACACACTTTACAGACTTTAAGGCCGCAACAAGTCCTAGATGCTCTTTGCAGACATCGCCATTCCCTGTTACCACAGGACACAGCCAGGCGGTAACGTTACAAAAGGTAGACAGAGGTACCGGGCACACTGTCTGCAGGCACTCTGGACACCATCCTCCCCACCTTTTGTGGTGGTGTTAAGTTCAAACCCGAGCCCAGAGCTAAGCAAGTGCTCTCCCTTTGGTCACGGCCAAAGCCTTTCTTCCACATTTTGAGAGGACAGTCCAAATTCAAGAACCGTTTTCTGTGTGGCTTAAAGCCCTGGAGGGAATCCTGACGGGGCCCAGCACCCTGGGAGATCAAGGAACTCAAACTCTGGCAGCTCCACAATTTTAAGGCAGCATTGCTCTCTAGCCCTGGGGAGTACGCAACAGTCCGAAGACCTACAGGTCCCTGCATTTTACACCAGAGGCCATGGAGTTCCAGAGCTGGACCCATGGCCACTAGGAGCCCTGCTGCCCTCTCTGAACACCACTGGGCACGGAGGCCAACTTCTGGACTTAGGAGGTACCAGTGTAGAAATGTGGTTTGCACGAAAGAGATAAGTGAGCATAAAATGGTTGCTGACGCAGCTCACCCTCTCCCTCAGGTTATGCTGAGTGATGCCCTTCCAAAAGGAAATGCTGAGACCATGCCTGAGAGCATGATGAACACGTGGCATATTTCCTGGGGTTTCTGAACTCCTGGTTTGGGGTGGGATTGGACGTGGTGGTGTGTGCTGGCAATGTGGCCAGGGATCTGCAGGCAACCGTTTGGAATCCCCACTCCCAGTGGGCAGCCCAGGCCAGGTGTTGTGTTACTTCAGGGAATGTGTGGTTGAGAACACTGGTAGGGTAGAGGAAGCTAGGCAGGCCCCATCTTACTGGCAGAGAAGGGGTGCTGTAGCCACACTATGTGTTCTTCTGAGGAAGTGTGTGGGAGCTTCCAGATGCGGAACTACAGAGGTTGGGTCACAAGCACTCACCTGTTTGAGCAATGACCACAGTGGCCTCCAGGTGGTGAGTATGCACGCGCGCACGTGCGTGTGTGTGTGTGTGTGTGTGTGTTGGGGGCGGGGCTGGCCTGGGGTGGAGGGAGGAGGATGTGCATATATATCATGTGGGTGAGAGAACACAGGGCTGGAGGGAAAGATGCATAAAGACTTTCCAGGAGAAGAAATATTCTTTTTTTTTTTTTTTTTTTTTTTTTTGTACTGACCCCATATGCTAGTCCCTTTCTTGTTTGGGAAGCAGTTTGGATATTAATATTAAAAGGACTGGGAAGTGACGACACAGCACCAGATGATCTGCCACCAGCTGACACCATCCAACTCTCTTTGCCAGAATCACCAAAATACGCTTCCTGCTGGCCCAGGGCAGTGCTGTCCGTGTGTCTGTCTGCAGGTGTCTGCTCTCATGTTCCCCACAGACCGGCTGGCTCTCAGCTCGGAGCCTCTCCCTTGTCCCCCTCCTGCCCGGGCCGCTGCTTACAGGTGAGCATGAGCAGCAGGAGCAGCGGCAGGTGCCACAGGCTGCAGAAGAACAGTTTCCTTGAGCTCCTGCGGTCTGCGTCCACGTAGAAGCGGAAGCCGAGGTAGGAAATGTACAGGTTGATGGGGAGGGAGATGACAGGGAAGACCCAGGTGGTGATGTCCAGGACCGGGGCAGCAGTCGACAGAGCAATCAGGGCCAGGCAGTGGCGCAGTGCCACCCGCCGGCAGAGGGCTGGATGGGTGACGGACATCATACAGTAGCCTCCTCGGGAGTAGTCTTCACGGAGGCCCCAGCTCAGGGCATTGAAGTGGGGGAATTGCCAGGAGTACAGGATCCCTCCCAGAAGAAGCGCTCCTGTGAGGAGGGGTGGGGAGAAAAGGGAACAGTTAGGTGTCAGCGGCCATCTCCAAAGCAAGGCTCTCTCAGCCTCAAAGTGAACTCCTCAGGAGGCCTGTGCTCAGGTGGCCAGCAATCTGTCTCAGCCCTCCTGTCTTAGTGTGCTTTCTAGTGCTGTGATAAACACCGCGACCAAAGACAACGTTAGGAAGAGTTTGTTTAGAGGTTTCAGCAGGGACACAAGGGGGAACCTGGAGGTGGGAACTGAGACACCATGGAGGGCCACTGCTCAGTGGCTGCCTAACATGGCTTGCCCAGCCTGCTTTCTTAGATAGCTCAGGACCTCCTAACCAGAGGTGGCACTGCACCCAGTGAGCTGGGCCTTAACATATTAATTTGATGATGATGATGATGATGATAATGTCCCAACAGAGCTCTCTACAGTCCAATCTGATGGAGGCATTTTCTCAGTTGTGGTTCCTCTTCTCAGACTATACTAGCATGCCCAGTAGTACCCTTCCCAATGGAGGGATTCCCATGGGAGAGGACTGTTGGAAATAACGAGAGAGGCACTTTCTAGTTCAAGAGTCCTGGTACCCGTTTCAGTGACACACACAGGGCACTTATCTTAACACGGAGTTCTCTTGGGAATTGGAAGGCAGGCAGGGAAGGCTAGAGCAGCTGAAGGAGCAAATGGTGGTGACGGAGACTTCTTCGTGTTTTGATGGGACAATACAGCTAACTCTGCGACTGTCAGGTGGTGGAGATTCTCAGGGCACAGGGTGGCCTTAAGGACCCTGAGCTTCATGTTTGGGGAAGCCGTAGTAGATCTCACGAGCTGTCTTGGACCCTCAGGCCTTGGGCTGAGTATGATATACAGTAGTAATGACAGCCACAGCATGGGGTGGGGTTATGACAAGAGCAGGAAGTGTTCTGCCAAGGAAAGCTCATTGTGGTAACAGAACCAGGGCATGGCTGAGGGGAGACAGGAGGGCCCAGGGGAGGGATGGTAAGGCTCAGAGCTCCAGGTGGGTTTTATTCTAGAAATGACTGAGCAAGAACAAGCTTGACATGGTGAAATTGGCAGCAATGGGGACTCTCCCTCCAGCTCTGCCCCTCACTGTCCCCTCAGCCTCTGGTGTGCCAACTGCAGTAGTCTGTTGTGCAACTGAAAGTTTTGGCTGTGCTTCGCCTCAGAACGAGAGCGCTCAGACAATAGCTCAGTTCTGGAAAAGGAGCAAGCTGCTGTCTCTGAGAGGAAGTTGGTAAGGGTTTGGCTCGTGTCACAAATGAAATCTCTTTAGGATCCGCTGCTTAATGGACTGCAGTGGGAAAACCACCCACAGCTCTGCCTGATGGGCTTCAACTGCTGCTGCTTGGGAAGAGAAGAAAACAAACTGCTTTCTTCATCAAGATAAGGTGAGTTGGAGCAGGACAGACCGGGTCAGCTCAGGGCTGTGGTGGGGCCCACCTTCCTGGTGGGACGGACAGAGTGCTCTGCACATCCCCTCAGCCTCACTCCTCCAAGAAGCCCATTTTTATTGGGCCCGCCTGTCCTCCCTGACAGCAGATACCAACTGCCTGCCAGAGGACAAGGTCTGTTTTGGGGGGTGGGTAGGGGGAGGGGGGTTAATGTTTCTCTGCTGGGCTCTGGCCAGGGAAGGAGACAACACAAATGGAGTTGCAGACTGTGGGAAGTAACACCTTAGGGACAGAAAGGACTTGCAGGCTATAGAGAGAAGGCACCTCACTTGTTCTGGGGAGCAAGGGATGGCCCCTGCAAGAAGCACATTACAAGGTGAGCTGCCACCTACTCATTCATGAAGTCTTTGTTCTTGTCCTTTCTTTCCTTTTCACTTTTAGGTTTTTAGAGCCTGCATCCCATTCTCAGGCCAGTTTGGGCTGGAATTCTCCATGTAGCCCAGGGTGGCCTCAAACTTAAAGCAATCCTCCTGCCGTAGCCTCCTGAGTGCCAGGATTACTACTAGCACATGACACTAGGACCAGCTTCTTTTAAAGAAGCTTCCTCATTTTCTTAGACCTACCTGGGAGAAACACCAGCTTTCCCCCCTTTAATCACAGCAGTGATCTAGGGAACAGCTGTGCATCTGTGGGAGTGGGTCTTCAGGACAGTGACTTTCTGAGGCTCTGCTGCTCAGCGGTGGCTACCCCAGAGCACAAGAATGCCCTTACTTATTATGTGTGTGAGAGAGAAACGCATCCACAGTGCTTGTGTGAAGAGCAGAGAGAATGCTGGCCCGACCACAGACCTGCTCTCAGCGCTGTCTTCCTAGTGACACTTGGTGAGATTTTTCAGTTCTCTTCAAAACTATTTATTATTCCTACAAGAAACAGATGTGGGGTGGGGGCTCCCTCATTTCTACCTCTGCCCAAGTCCAGAAATGCTCTTCTGTCACTATTGACAAAGGAAGCTCAGCAATTCAGCCACATAGTACCTTCCCAGAAGGGTGGGGACTGTAAATAGGAGCACTAGCCCTCGGCAAGTACTCTTGCCACGATAATTCCTTTGGGGATGCCTGGTGGGTACCTGCTACCCTTACTGAAGCCCATCCACTGGCATTCAGCATCCACACAAAGTCTTAGTAAGGATAAAAACCCCACTGTGGTGAAAGCTGGGGTTGGGTTTGGCCCAACAGGCTCCTCTCTAAATGTGGGCCATGAAGCTCGCCTGCTCCATGGCTGGCCACAGTTGTGATGTCAGGATTGGACAGCTGAGGAAGCTGGTGGAAGCGGAGCTGTCCCAGAGCTCCAGGGTCACAGACCTTAAAGCTGTTTTTTTGAGGACTAACATGTGTGGTCAGCCTCAGTGCAATAGACTTCTATGGAGAGACAGACAAAGGGAAGCAGGAAGTGGACTAATTTATCAACCATACAGGAGAGACAAGGCCACATGACAAGTCCTCTGGAGATAGGAACACCAGTGGGCATTCCCAGAGTATAGAGTTCTTTGCGAGGGACTTAGGAATACTGAGGAGGAGGCTGCGCGGCAGGCACTTGGGGCTCTCTCCACCTGGAGGTGCTCTTTCTACCTTCCATCGCAGACGCTGGAGCAGCTGCACTCCAAGGCGAAGAAGTACAAAGCTCTGGCCCTCTCTACCTACCTCCCTACAAGTCTGAGCCCTCCACAAGTTCTTTCCAGAAGTCAAATTCCCCCTGGTTCCCATCAAAGTCCTTATGCTCATCCTCCAATGCTACCTGGCCTCGCCAGGGCTAATCCTATGGGCATTCTGCACGAGGCACTGTGTGCCGCTGAGGCTTTCCAGCCAAGGCCTGCTCTATCACCTCACCCAGGAGCCACTGGCTTGGCACCCTTGAAGCTAGAACCAGTTCCAGCCGGCAGTGAGATCAGCGAGAACTGAACAAAATGCAGCTTGTCTGCAATTATACTACCAGCAACACACGTACAGCCACTTTCTTTCACAGACCGTTTCTGTTCTGATGTCGACACTGGGTAAAACATAGGGTTCTAAATAGCCTTTGCTAATATTTCCATAAAAGTCAGACTTACTTTATTTTGCCTTTGAATTACAAAGATAGGGTTTATTGATGGTTGTGGTGGTATGGGTCTTTAATCCCAGCACTCAGGAGAGAGGCAGGCAGATTTCTGTTAAGTTCAAGGCCAGCTTGGTCTGTACAGTGAGACTCTGTCCTGTCCTACCCCCTACCAACCCCACAAAAGAAGGAAAAAGAGATACTGTTTATCTTAGTTAAGTCTTGCTCCAGGCCAGTTAAGGTAACATCTCAGGAACAGACACTATTGAGTCTGTCTGAGCCAAGTGGAGGCAGGGTTTTAAAGGAACTCTTTTCAAATGCTTGGGTTCTACACTGCCGGGTATTTAGTAAGCCTTCCATAAATATTTGTGGAATAAATGAGTGAAGGAATCCCCTCTGGCTCTCTTCTCTCATCTGGGAGGTAAACCTTGGAGAGCAGTTAGGGTTTGCAGTTTACCAGTGGAGGTTAAAACAACTCACTCTTTTTTTGTTACTAAAGCCATCCATCTGCCAAGTGTCACCCCCTGATAAGAGCCCATTTCTGAGTCCTCATTTGTAACTCAATGCTGGTTGACATAATTAATGTTTACCACACAGCACCTGAATTACAAACCAGAGTAACAACTCTAAAAGACTCTTCACCATGAAGGAGGCTCAAGGAAGACTTAAAACAAGGGCTTTCTCTAGACTTAGGAAATGACAACACAGAATCCCAGCATCTCTAAGAATGAGGTGATGCAGGGATGTGGCTTTGGAGAGGGGGAGGGAAAGAGGAAGGGAGCAAGCCTCAGATAAACAGTCTCTGGAGAGAAACAGCAATGAGAGGCCTAATGGGTATGGCTCCAGGCCGCTGACTGGGGCTGCAATGTCAGCTGCCAGCCACTTATCTGGCCAGGCCCGCAAGGGACTTCTTCACTGAGGTTCCAGCAGGTCACTTCTGCCTTTGCCATCACTGCTCCCCAAAACAAGTGCTTCAGCTCCTGAGGCTGCAGGTTAGCCCGGTCAGCAGCTGGAGACGGCTTTCCTGAGTTCTATCGAGCCACAGAGCATTTTTAATGTTTCTGCTCTAAAAAGTTAATAAAATAAAGGCGGGATGATTAGGCAGTGGAAGGAAAAGGCCACATCTGAAGCCGAGGAAAGTGGGGACAGGTAAAATCCCATCGTTTTGGCTCATTCTGGAGACAGAAGGGCTTTGTAAAAGGCAGGCACCCCCCACAGCACCCCTCCTCCCCCCCAGCACTCAGAAGCAGTTGGCTGCCGCACCCTGACCGCCTTGATATGACAGCCACAAACAAAGCCTTTGGCTGTGTGGCTGGGAGAAAGCTGAGTGGTTTCCAGTCCTCCGTGCAGCTATAAAATAGCAAGTATCAAGAACAACTGACATTTGTTTAGCTTCCACGATTCTCGCCTGCTAATGTGCTTAATCCTCTTCATCACCCCCAAATCCCGCCTCACTTGTCCTGTGATGGACAACAGCCCAGCCCAGGCAGATCCGAAGCTGCCAGGGCCTTCCCAACCAGAGCACCCTCAACACAAATTCTTTTCCACCATCGGAAACAAAGGGGGGGGGGATCAAAGTAGTTGTGGGAAAAGACTCAGAATCCTATGGGATATATTCCCTCCATGGCTTTGTACTTGCAGGAGAGTGGAGGCCAGGCAAACGCTTCATTGCCCAGTGGCCTGTGGAGGGCATCACCCCAGCCCTGTGGGTGTGTACAGACGCTACAGACAAATCCATGCCAACAAGGGACGGAGAGTGCTCCTGGACACAGTCCTTGCCCTTTCAACCATGGGTTACTGGGACATACAGGCTCCTCACAGCCACTGTCTTTTTAATACACTCCTCTCTACAGGAAGGGCCATAGGCCACAGGACTTACACACATGCTGGTGAGCGGCTTCCTTTCCTGTCCTGACCTCTAACTACTGAGGCCAACTAGTTTTCTGCAGAGGGAGACATGGTCAGGGCCACTACACTGTTGGTGCTGGCTTATGTGGGCACTAGTTTCTAGGGTAGGGATGGGGGAGACTGGGGTGGGGGGGAGGTAAAGGAATGGAGGTATTCAGTCAATCTGCCGACCTTCAAACAGCTTCTGCCTACCCCCAATCTGTTGGAGTTAAAGGGTGATCAGACTGATGCTTCACTAAAATACTGACCAGGGAGTGTGAAGCAGAGGGCGTGGGTGGGTGGTGAGAGAAGGCATGTGAGACTGAGAGCACAGTGAAGGCAGGCTCTGCAAACTCACAGGAGAACCACTGTATATCCCTACGTCAACCAGCCCAGTACTCCAGACTTTGCTGGAACAATCGTCATGGGTCTTTACCATCTTTTTTTTTTTTTTTTTTTTTTTTTTTGGTTTTCGTTTTTCGAGACAGGGTTTCTCTGTATAGCTCTGGCTGTCCTGGAACTCACGCTGTAGTCTAGGCTGGCCTCGAACTCAGAAATCCACCTGCCTCTGCCTCCCGAGTGCTGGGATTAAAGGCGTGAGCCACTACGCCCGGCGTCATGGGTCTTTACCATCTTTTACTGCACAATTAATTTCTCTGCAGGTGTCACTATGAGCCCAGCCCAGTCTCGGGCCCACACAGCATCATCTCTCTGGTTCTCAACAAACAGGCTCACATTCCTTCAAGAGTCAATTGGCCTCTAAAGTCTTGTGGGACTCATCGGGGGAGGTGTGGTGAGCCCTCAACCACAGAAGACCCTAAGCTAAGGCTTAGCAATGTCTGTCTGCCTCTCCTAGAAACTCAGGCATGGTTTGCATGAGGTCAGGGGTGAGTTTTAGTTAGTTTTGTATCTCTCAAAGCCAAGCACACAGTAGGGCCTTACCACCTGCACAGTGAAGTGACTATGGGCACTAGTTTGTTAAGAGGGTGAACTGGCAGTAGTGCCTGGTCTGAGTGGGCAGCGGAGTAAGCAGTCTCCCAGCTGCTCCTGCTTCCTTAATTCAATACCCACATGATTGACCTCGCGATTCTCCCTCTTGCTGTCACGCTCCATTCACTAGGTGTGGCAAAGACTGCTATGTAGGACTTCTCTAAAGGCTCAAAGGTTAAGTGGTTTGGAGGTGCTACAGAAGAAAGGAAAGGCTTTGCCATTTTTTTCCTTTCAGAAAAGCTCTTTCCATCCATCCATGTCCCCTGGTGGTCGCCGACCTCTGTAGACAGTACACATGATACTGTCCATACAGTTTGAACAAATATCAGTCCCACTCTCTAGGAATTTCCGAGGTGCCCGAAGGCTGGGGCTCTTTAGAATTCTGTCTTTGTGAATTTGAGGAGTGTGGTTCCTGGACTAGGGGCACTAGCAGCACCCGGGAACTTGCTGACGTGACATTCTTAGACACTACCAGAGCCACAGGAAAGCCCAGTAAGCACTCTGGGAAAAACGGGTGGGCTCTGAGCCTGTGAATCAGTGCTTTCCACACTGAAAGTACTGTTAAAGGGCGGGCGCACACACCAAGAAGTGGAGAGAGCATTAGAAAGAGTCTTTGCTTTTAGGTGGTGCTTTCTGAATGAACTTTCTATGGCCAGGAACCTGATCTGACAGACACTGATGCTAAGTAAAGGTACACCGTAGTCCACAATTCAGACCGTAGTTAGTCTGCCCAGTCACTGTGGACCCTGAACAGGCAGTACACAGGGCAGCAGGCATATGGCAGAGGCGTTGCTCACTGAGGCCCTGGGCCTCGCAAGGGCGTGTTTCCAATGACCTATTTTATCTAACCCCGCTCAATTTTCAAAGGTTTTGCTCTGTGCTGCCAGGATGGCAGCTACGAACCAAATGTGGCTCTGGACACTTGAATGATGGCTAGTGGGTTGAGGAAATTTACATTTATTTGATTTAAAAATTAAATAGCTATCTATGGTTCATAGCTACCCTCCTGAACAGGGCAGTTCTATAAGATGACTAAATTGTATTAAATTACATTCAACTTAGGTCCTAAAATGCCAGCAGTAAGTACCTGTAACATTTTCTCTTAGATTTTGTTCCCTACAAATGGAGACAGCTACTCACGGTTTGTTCATCCTCAGCCTGGCTCTGTAGGATGAACGCCATGAGCCTTCCCACACGGAGCTAGCGCTACCTTTTCTGTGCCCCTCCCCAAAGGTTAGGTATGCGATGCAGTTTCCTTTTTGAAAGTGTTTACTAAGGTTGGCCTCAAGTTTGTGCTCCCCTGCCCCAGCCCCTGAGCTGGAGGGTCAGAAAATTCCAAGACACAGAACAGAAGTCAGTGTGGATGCCTACAAGGAAATGAATGGCTCCTGCTGGTTTCAGAAATCCTCTGTTTCATACCAGGTTCTGTTCAAGCCGATAACGGATGTCTCTTTCCAGACAACTGGGTACTCATCATCTGCTAACAAGGCATGCCTGGCCCCTCTGCCACGTGTCACTTAACACGTCTGTATACAATTAAAATTCGGGTTACAGAAAGACTATGTCAAACTTAATCTATTTCTATGTATGTATGTATGTATGTATGTATGTATGTATGTGTGTGTGTATGTGTATATATATATATATGTATATATATATGACCAATTTATTTATATTTTTGAGTGTGGGACAGACATATGTAGTATATTCATGTGTGTGTCCAGTTGCACATGTGTGTACAGAGGCCAGAGGAGGATTTCAGTTGTCTTGCTCTGGTTTAGTCCCTTGAGGCCAGGTTTCTCACTAAGCCCGGAGCTAAGGTGACAGCCAGCAATCTCCAGCGATCACATTCTCAGAGTTGGGGTTACAAGCATACACAGTCATGCCTGTCTTTTTATGTGGGTGCTGGGGATTTGGACAGCACTTGTACTCAACTTATTGACCCATCTCCTCACCCTTTAACAACAGTAATTCTAACCACGTTTGTTAGCAGTTTAGCTAGGTCTAGTCTGGCCCTCAACAAAAAAGTGTTCCTTCCTGCACACATACTTTAAAGTGGGGACTTTTCCAGAATTTTCCTGTCTGGCCTTTGAGGAGGCAACAGAAATCTACATATATCATGTCTCAAGTCATCACAAGGACATTTCTGGGACTGCAAAGAGAGCCAGCCCCTAGGGTAGGACGCTACAGAACAGTTGTGAGTTTTCCATGGTCCTGGACTAGACGGCCTTCACCTATGCCATTGTTACCTCTTCCTAGGTGGGCCTACCTCACTGAGGAACTCGGAGTGAGGAACAATATGGAACCTAGGCAGCCATTCACTTTCTTTCATGGTCTGTACCTCAGTGTCCAGGAAATTACTGTGAGGAGTCAGAGTTTAGGGGTACACAGATGGCTGAACTGGGTGGTGGTGGGGTGTGATGAGTGAAGTCAGGGTGAGTGTTCTGTCCTAGTTTGCTTTCTATTGCTCTGATGAACTGTATAATCAAACCCACCTTGCGGAGAAGGTTTACTTCATTTTATACTTGCAGGTACTAGCCTGTCACTGAGGGAAGTCAAACAAGCAGGAACCTGGAGGCAGGAACTACAGCAAAGGCCATGGAGGAATACTTATTGGCTTGCTCTCCATGGTCTGCTCAGCTTACTTTCTTATAAAATCTAGACTACTGGCACAGACTCTGCATTCACACTGAGCTGGACCCTCCCACAATCATTAATCAATAAAATGTCCCACAGAGTTGCCTATAGGCAATTTGATGGAAGCCTAGTTGAGGTTCCCTCCCCCTAGAGGACTGTAGTGCCTGTTAGCCAGCATATGCACCAGTGGAAGGGGTGGGAGGGCTAGTGGTATATGCAGAAGGTTCTCCGCATGAACTGCTAAAGCAGAGTGAAGACTCAGAGCCTACCTCATCCAGGGACGCCAAATGTCTGCTTCCCCTTGTCCCAGGAGAGACTTCACTAGAAGGAGCCCTAGCACTGTTTCTGCTAAGTTTGGGGGCCACGGGAGGATCCCAGTCTTCCAAACAACAGCCAGGGAACTGATGTCCTGCCTTTCCCCACTGAGCCAGCTCACACCATAAGGAAGAACTTGGAAGAGCAGCAGCAACAACAGCAGCAGCAGCTACTGCAAGCTGAGCCACACCACGGTCCAGAACACTTCACAGACTAATGTGACTCCACAAAGGATGGGCTGGAAGCCTACAGTCTAGGGAGCCCCATGGTCCATTCTCACACACAGACCAACACTGGTTACACAAGGGCTTGTGACTGAGTCTGATCTCAAGTTGAGTGTTTTGTTTGTTGGCATTCCTTCTAGCTCTGCCCAACAGGCCCAACAGTTACCTAGCAACAGCCATGTTGGCCTGATTCTACAAAAGAGACTGTTTGGCCTTTCCCTCTCTCTTTCTCTGACACTCTTCTTTTTGTGACACCTTTCTCCCTCTCTCCCCTTCCCCCCTTTCTCACGTGTTCCTGGCCAGCTACTGCTGCCGTCGCCGCCTCTTCTCTTCTTCTGTCTTCCTTTTCTTCTTCTTTCTTTCTTTCTTCCCCTCCTCCTCCTCCTCCTCCTCCTCCTCCTCCTCCTCCTCCTCCTCCTCTTCTTCTTCCTCCTCCTCCTCCTCCTCCTCCTCCTCCTCCTCCTCCTCCTCCTCTCCTCCTCCATCTTAAGGATGGTGGTGCCTTAGCATGGGTCCACTGAGTCAAACCGTTAAAAAACATATCCTTGGCTCTATAAAATACATTTTGGTTTTATAAAACACATCAGTGTTCACTGTCTTTTGTTGTTGTTCTTCCACTATGCACTGACAGAATTGGGCCCTTACTGAATGCAGGGTTCTTTAAGATTAAAAACATAAACATCTACTTAGTCTATGTGTGTGGTGTGTGCACACTTGGAGGTAAAAAGGACAACTTGCTCAAGTTGATCCTCTCCTTCTACCATGTGGGTCCCAGGGACTGAACTCAGGTCACCAGGCTTGGTGGCAAATGCCTTTATCTAATAGTCTAGCGCTGAGTTTTAAACTTTGAATGTCCCAGCTTCTGTAATTGTACAAAATAAATTTCTTCCTTATCTAAGTTACCTACAGTGACCACCCCTCTGTCCTCGGAACCACTCTACAAGGAGAGACGATTATGAGCTCCAAGTGGCAGGTCAGGAGGCTGCCAGAGGGGCCAAGTTCAGGTCCAAGGTCAGCAGCAAAGAGGGCTCACTTCTTGCTCTGAAGCCCTTTGCTGCTGCTGCCTCCCACGGGGCTGAGGCTGGAGTTTAGTTTATCACAGAGCAAAGGAGCACATAAGCTTTAGAATGCTGTATTTGTATATTCATTAAAACCCACCACTTACAGGATATTAAAACCATTCGAGGAGACGAGCATGGCAAAGGTGTAATGGCATTTGTGCGTCTGCCAAATCAGAGTGTATGAGCTTTTATAAAGTTTCAGAAGTGTGGCTCACAGGGCAACGGTGTGTGGCCACTGCCTTTTGATCCTTCATGTGAAAAATATGTACTTACAGATATTGCAGGAAACCTCACCACTTCCTTCCTACGTGTCGGTCAAAACAGCAATTACTTGACTAATCAGACTGTGGAGCTTCCCTCACAGATGGGAAATGAGCTATTTTCACCCCTCAAATCCAGCTGTGATACACTACCAATGTGCAGACCCACTGGATGGTTCTCCTGTAGACAGCATGAACGATTTAAGCCAATCATGTAAAAGTAAACGAGGCGCTAATGAAGATAATCTGTCCTCTCACAAGGGGAAATGAGCCTGTCCTAGGGCAGGAAGGAGGCTTGTCAGCTACGTGACATGGCTTTAACAGGAGACGGAAGTTCCCAATGGACTGGGCCTCCCCAAGCAAATCAGCAGGTCCTCGTGTTCCGATTTTACCACTTGTTTGAGGGCCTTTCCTCCCTCTATCTGCAGTCAGGCGGAGACAGCACTGCCTCTGTTCTCTCTTAGGCCTTCCCTATGTCTCCCATGCTAAGATGACATGGGACCCCTTCCCTATGTCCCCCATGCTAAGATGACATGGGACCCCTTCCCTATGTCCTCCATGCTACGATGACATGGGACCCCTTCCCTATGTCTCCCATGCTACGATGACATGGGACCCCTTCCCTATGTCTCCCATGCTAAGATGACATGGGACCCCTTCAGCTCAGCACTGCCCCACCAACACTTTTGCCTTAAGAGTCAAGAGACTAAAATGGAACTGCCCAAGTGTTACGGAGCCTTTGACTGGTAGGTGATGGGTTCACTTGGAAGACTTGGGAGCTCTCACACCTGGCACTGATGACCCTGTCTGTTGGGAAAAGCCACTGTTGCACCAGGAGACACTTACCAGCATCAAGGCTTCCAGTGGCGGCCGTCCAGCCCATGACAGGAGGGATGGCTCCAACCACGGCTCCAACCCAGGTATTGGTGATGCTGACCCTCTTCAGTGGTGTGTAACAACAGGTATACAGGAAAATGTTGAAGACCCCCAAGGCCCCTGTGAGTGGATTCACTCCCCAGGTCAGAAGGGCCACTCCTGGCACAGCACAGCAGGTGGCAAAAGACACGGCTAGCAATGGGCTGGAAGAGAGCAGAGGACATTGTGAAGACATTCTACTCAGCTCTGGCCTGCAGCTCAAAGTGTACACTGACGCAGCGCCAGCATCTTCACATCCACGGAGGATGATGGAAAGCCCATGGGGAGTCTTCCTGAGACTGTAAAGAAGCTCAGGTGGGAGGCGGAGCCCCTGTACTCCTTCCCATCTGCAGGTCCCCTTGACTCCTCTCTTCTAGAGCTGACATGAAGGCTTAGACAGGGCTACTTTTAAATAAGGGACAGGTGCAAACAATAATGCAAGTTCTGGACAAAGACAGAATCCCTTCCGGAAGCCATTCTACTCATTTGTTTGTACTTTAAAGTGTCACCAAAGCAGGGACAGCAAACATCAATGTCTGTCCTAGAGAATCTGCATGATACATCACCAGCAAATTACAGGCTTAAGGCCCTACAGTCCTGTTACAAGAGTCAACAGCAGGAGGCTGGTTCACACTGCCAATGATGTAACTTGGTTTGTGGATATGACTGTCAACAAGAGGTCACCGAGGGCTAGGTATGTGAAAGACTTTGTGAGTCTAAATAAATGTGACCTCCTGGTTCCTGTTTATACACACACATTTTTTCTTTTTTTTTTTTAAGGTAATCAATGTAGGTTACTTAAGCCTGTGCTTTCTTTGCAAAAGCCACAGTTCACCTCCCAAGAAAATCATATTTACAATGTCCTGGTACCCACTCAATTACAGGTTCCACAAAATGCTTCGTGACAAGTTGTAGCCATCAGCAGTTTCTAATGGGTTTTAGTTCTAGTGATGTCAGTTCTCCAAGGCGGGGGGGGGGGCAATCTCTTGAAGTAACGCCCCTCTGTTGTCAGGGCTGTGGTGTGCTTCCTCCACTGAGAGGTACTCTGGATTGTGAGTTGGGCTCCCTAAGAAGGACTAACTTAAAGAACGAGGCCCAGTTAGAATCAGCCTCCTCCAGCTCCAAAGGAGTGTGAGTGGAGAAGCAGGAGGGCCCAGCAGCTCAAGTGTCATGTGACACCAGATCCATTGTGCTGGGGCACTAGGTAAAAAATTCCACTGACTCTCATTTAGCTGGCCCTCTTTCCACCCAGGGGCTGTGGTCTGCCCTGCCTGGAAGGTGGGACAGAGCAGAATGGGAGTTCTGAGGAAAGAGGGAACACACGGGGACATGTGGTCGTCACAAGGTGACAGGATGACCATGGCTAATGCTAAGACCTGAGTGTAACTGCACCCATCTGTCCCTGGCCACCTCTTTGGAACCCACAACCAATGAATTCTGATGGACTCAGGCACCCTTGGTCTTTTCTTCTATCCCACCCTGTCTCCATCACTCCCACCCTGGCAATTCTTTCTGTGACCTGTTGTTTCTGCTCCTGCTGGGAAGGGCCCTGAAAACATACTGGTCAGACCATTGCAAGAGCACGGTGACTCACAGCAGCTGCTAGAGGTGACCTCTAGTCTGTGTCTTGTGTGACCTAACTACTCACCGGTCTGGGAACCCTAGTTTGACTCCAGCTACCAATGGTGTGGACAGATCTCCAGCAGTGACAAACACTGGGATTCACACTCTTTGCTGGTTAAGGGAGATTTCCACTAGGCTCCTCTTAGGGACCTAGGTTTGCATCATCCATCCCTCCCTGCCCCCAGGTGTGAGTCAGGTGGCAGGCAGCTAATGAAAAGAACAGCTCACTATCCCAGCCCCACTTCTACTCCCTCTGTTCCCTCCCGCTCACAGCAGGCCGCTCTCCTTCGCAGTCCTTTTCTGCTTCTACCCCTTTCCCAGGTCCCCATTCTCCTTCCCCACAATAAATCCTCTTTATACTAAGTCCTTCGCATGGTGTGGTTCCACCAGGTACTCTTACTCTCCCCTTGCCCCCTCCCGCGCCCGCTGCATTATATCACATTATATTTCAGAACACTCCTCCTCTGAGTTCAGGGAAACAGGCTGCCCTTGCTCTCACAGATACACTCTGCACATCTCTGCCTTTACCCACTTCCCTTCCCAATCTCTTTTATTGGTTTAGTATTTATTTTTATTTATGTGTGTTAATGTTTGCCTACATGGCATGTACACGATGTGTGTATGCGCCTGGTGCTTGAAGAGGCCAGAGGGTCAGACCCCCTGGGAATGGCGATGGCTGTGAACTACCATTTGGGTGCTAGGAACTGAACTGGGGTCTTCAGCAAAGGCACTGAGTCATCTTTCCAGCTCTGCCCTTCACCTCTCTGTTGTCAGTCCCAAGCCATGCACACCCCTCCCCATCGCCCCATTTTTTGTTAAATCTCACTGTCTTCCTACTCCACAAATCCTACTTCCCCAGGAGATCCTGCTGTGAGCACCATCACTAAAGAGAAGCTCTACTGTGGATTCCAAGAAGTGCATGCTGAAAGCAGCCTGATATGGCTGTCTCCTGAGAGGCCCTGTCAGAGCCTTACAAATACAGAGACCAACTATTATTGGATTGAGTGTGGGGTCCGCAAAAGAGGAGTTAGAGAAAGGACCAAAGGAGTTGAAGGGGACTGCAACCCCACAGGAAGAACAGCAATATTAAACAACCAGTCCCCTAAGAGCTCCCAGGGATTAAATCATCAACAAAGGAGTACACAGGGCTCCAGCTGCATGCTTTGCAGAGGATGGCCTTGTCAGGCATCAATGGGAGGAGAGGTCCTTGGTCCTTGGTTGATAGATGCCCCAGTGTAGGGGAACTGAAGGCGTGGAGGTGGGAGTGGGTGGAGGAACACCCTCATAGAAGCAGGGGGAGGGAGGATGGTGGTGGTGGGTGTTCCGGGAGGCAGGAGATGACATTTGAAATGTAAATAAAGACAATATCCCATTTAAAAAGCAATAAAGAGAAGCTCTAGCTGGAGTGCGGTTCTGAGCTGGACACGTCCCCCTTGCCTTTCTCCTCACTTCATTCCTGACACAGTTCTCTCAGGTGGTCACAAGCATGGCTGACCTGGAGCCAGATGACTTGGTAGCACAGCATGCAACGGAAACCTCCAGATGAAGGCTTAGGAAGCTGCATGGCGCTATCTGCCCATGCTCAGAAGAGAGCAATAGCTAAAGCCAGTGTAAACATTCCGACTCCTGTTCTTCCAAGAAGGTAGCTCCCAGTTTATGAGAACAGGTCTTCCCATACACGGGGTTCCAAAGGCTAGCTTTATTTTGGGTGGGAAAAATGTAGTTCATAAACATATTTATTTTTCCTGAATTGGCCCTTGTGTTTAAAAAAAAAAAAAAGGAAGAAGAAGAGGGTTGTTCCCGTCGCCAAGGGCCGGGGAAGCAGTTGGGTCCAGGGCGTTAGTGCTATGAAAAGTCCTTTCAGAAAAGCACACATGAATTTAATTTATTGAGATAGGCAATTTGGGTGGAAGTTTAGTTTTTGACCTGTGTTGGAAACACAAAAAACCATGAGGCTTGATTTTGGCATTTAAATCAATATGCTTAGGGGCATGAATGAAAACCAAATAGGCTGATGGGGTGTGCAAACAAGAATGAAGATATTACCCAGCATGCTATGCGAAGCTCAGCACCAGGAGAGCGCACCCCAAATGGAAAACTTCAGAGCATCAACAGGCTAATTTTCCTGTTGTATTTCACTTTTGCCAAGATTCTTATTGTAAATGTAATATACATTTCAAGTCACAAAATTTGCAACTATAAAAATAAAACATAAAATATTCTGAATTATTCAGAGACGGATATGGTGTAGCCTTTTCCTGTGCTATAGTTACTTTAAAAGTAAATACACCTCCATAATCTACATTAACACTGTAGATAGGGCACTGAAAATCAAACCAAACCAAACCAAACCAAACCAAACCAAAACTTGCTAGCAGGATAGAGGCAAAACAGTATCATGTCTCCAAGACAACCACAGCACCCCTTCCCATAAAACAAACAAACAACAATTATTCAAATCAACAAAGTAAATTTGAAAGATTATAGTATCTCTTAATTTTTCTGGGGAGACTCAACACAAGTAAAGTAACTTGGCAGGTGGGCCTAGGCTTGGGATTATAGACTGGTTCATGAATTGAATCCAGAGTTTTCCAACTGGCCTTGGGACACACTGATGAAACACCCCTGCAGATCCACTCTCTCATTTCCTGGGTCAGCATTGCTGGGATTAAAGGCCTGTATTGCCATATCTGACTGGAAATGAACATTTAATCTGAGACCCAGTGACAGATGAAGGGCAAAGTGGCAGAGAAGGACCTGTGTGACAGCTAAGTGGGTAAGGGCTGTCTCAAAGTCTCTTGACCTGACTTTAACCCCAGCTCTCTTGGTGGAAGGAAAGAAACAACTCTTGTTCTCTGATTTTACACGCGCCACCATTCACTCACACGTACAACTACATACATAAATGTAATCTAGAAATTAAAAAAACAACTATCCAATGTGATATTCAGTGCTAAAGGAAGCAGTGATCTCTGAAACTGTGGAGGAAGAAGCAGGCAAGGACAGTGCTTCCAGGAAGAGAGAATACAGCAAGTAGAGACTGGGCTATGTTTTAAAGTCCAGTTTACCTGGGCAGTGACAATACCAGGGCACTATTAAAGCTGTAGAAGTTTGGCATTTTTAGCTGTGTGTGTGGTGATAGGGACCAGCAAGGGCCACAGGCAATGAGCTGAGTGCTGTGTCACTGAGTGGAAACCCAGACCAAAACTTGACAGGTTCAATAGATACCTATTTTTCATTTGGAAAGAGTGTCCCTTTCTCGTCTTGTTAAACAGAACTCGACTCTGCTTACAAATTGAGAGTAAAGTCTCACAGTCTGAAGGCAGCAACCCTTGTGACTTCAGGCCAGCCACTCTGCACATCCCCCATCACATCACACCGCCGAGTGACTGCTCAGAAAGGCCGTCTACAGCTCTACCTTGACGGTTCCGCAAGTGCCCCCAACATGAAGACACAGCTGACACAGTATGAGGGACCACTTTCTTTCTGTTACTCAGTTCTGCATTAAAAACTCTCCTTTGCACCTCCCTACTATGGTTTTGCTCTTCATATCCTTTAATTCTATAGCTGTTCATATCCATGTGAGCGCTGTATCTGGCTGCCAGTGGGCTCTGCAGGATTCCTTGGGGTTCCTTGTGCCTAGAGCCAGGGGATAGGATTCTGCATCCACCCACCACACAGTAGTTCTGGGTGTGGCCCCTGCCTAGCAGCATCGGCATTACCTGGGAACCAGGTAGGACCCCAAACAGGTCACAAACTATGCCATCCCACTGCCAACACAATGTTGGCACTTACATGGTAAGAGTATACTTTCTGGGCCTACAGGAGCCACTCGCACACTGTGGCTGGCCAGGCCAGGTCACCCACGTAAAGTGCCTATCAATCAGTGTGTGGCTTCTGACCTGTTCCAGCGCAAAGAACATGGGGTTATGACCTAGCAGCAGCAGTGTGCCCCTTGACTTCCCTGACTCCCCTTAGAGGGACTGACTTAGTCGTCCAGCCTCGAGTGTGCGCACCATTAGAAGTATAACTCTGGGGCTGGAGAGCCCTGAGCTTCATTTACTGCTTCTGCTCTAGTGCCTGCTGAATATCCTTATAACAAAACTCTTTTACAGTCTTTTAATTTTATTATTATTATTATCTGCTTTCCTGACTAACCACACTGGCTGGGATGCAGGCACTGTGAGTCTAGTTCAGGCCCTGGTATTTAACCTCTTATGGTCCTTGTTTCCTCAACAGAAAGATGTGATGTGTGTGTGTTAGGGCTATTTCAGTGTTGTTATTGGAGCTCAGCTCAACTCAGGTCAAAAGCTCCAATAGCAAGAGCACAGGGCAGGAGTGGGTCTGCTGTGCAGAGTTCTCACTCGGGAGTTTCAGGTACGTGGGGAGCAGCACTTCACAGACCCTCTTACGGAACACCGTACAGGGCCTTCACTTGTTTGTTCACTCATTCATCCGTACTTCTCACTGCCTGGACCGTCAATCACTGCGTTACTTGGCAACAGAGCAGACAGAAAAATAGGGACGTTTTATTTAGAGAGGAAGAGAGACATTAAACACACAGGCACAGACACAAAGTCCCATGGGCTATCACTGTAAGATCAGCTGCATGAGAGAACACATGCAATGAGAAAGCTGCATCTAAACATGGAGGGGCCTTTAAGCAGAGCTGGATATAGGTAGGAACTTTGAAAATTGCACCGTGATTCTTTCCCTGGTTTATGTTGAAGTCTACTTAAGAATTTATATGTGTGTATGTATGTATGTGTGTATGTATGTATGCATGCATGTATGTATTTGTAGTAACAATTCGTATAAGAATTTAATTTTGTTCTATCAGATAAAACATGAACTAGCAATAGATAAAACCTGACTGATCTTTAAAAACTGTTGGTGTCCCCAGCCCTCTACCACAGCAGCTGTGACAGTGTCCACCCAGTAGGATCAGAGACACAAGGGACTCTGAATGGTTCTGGCTGGAATGCATTTGTATGGGAAATATTAGCAATGAATATAAAGTGGGTATGAGAATAAGTGTCCAAATGTCTGCAGAAATATAGTCACTCACTGCAAGTGGTTTGAGAGTGTCGCATGTACAGCAGGCTGGGTGCATGCGAGGCCTGAGAGTGAGTCTTCACACCCATCCACTCATGCAGAGAGGTTCACCGTCATGACGAGGGCTAGTGATTTACTTCAAAATTCACGTGCAAACTCAATTACATTTTAAATTACGACTCTCTCTACTGCCTTTTTTGCCCAAGGCTACCACAGAAGAGGAACTGACAGACCAGGAGTGGGGGTTGATCCATACATGTCCCTTACAACGGGACATCGCTTTGTTTGCTAAGTGATAGTCTTGACATAAATCTACTAAAGGAGAATTTTCTAGAGATATTGGAAACAAGGAGAAATGCAAGCTTTAATATGTCTATTCATTGCACTTAATAAATGTAATTTAAATTACTTGCCTTTTAAATAACTTCCTGGGGAAACTGGGCCATTCTGTGTAAGCAGTGTGTTGGGGGTCCAGGAAGCACTGCATTAAATCAAGCTTTGTATTATGACCGGCTCCACAGGTAATTTTGGCCTACACAAAAATTAATCTCATACTTCTTGCCCATTCTTCCTGAATAAATGACCTTTAAATCACAAAATAAAATTTCCTTCCTTCAAAAACAAAAGAAAAATTTAAACCTTCATCAAATCAAGCCAATTTAATTTTAATTTCCTGTATAAATCCCGCACTTGAGCTTTGAAATGAGTTTTTGGGGAATGTCTTTACAGATAACTGTTCTGAAAAGGTCTCCATAGAATCTTATTAGGTAGCCTGTGTAAGCCTCAAGCTATGCTATGACAAAGAAGCAGGACACTGGCATCATCTCACAACTTAAGGACAATGAAGGCATAAAACTAATTTTGAAAGACTAAATTTTATACCATATTTAAGAGGAATGCAAGAAATGAAACAAATAGCAAATGTTTTTTATTTATTATTGATTATACTAAGGACAATAAAGATAGTGTTATATGAAAAATCTTTTTTTTTTTTTTAAGATTTATTTATTTATTATATGTAAGTACACTGTAGCTGTCTTCAGACACTCCAGAAGAGGGAGTCAGATCTTGTTACAGATGGTTGTGAGCCACCATGTGGTTGACTGGGATTTGAACTCCGGACCTTCGGAAGAGCAGTCGGGTGCTCTTACCCACTGAGCCATCTCACCAGCCCCGAAAAATCTTTTTTGAAAGAACAAAACAGTACATCTGCTTGTACTAAAGGAGTTTTTTAAAAAGCAACCATAAGACTCTTACAAATGCAGGAGGAAGATATGAGGGATCTGCTGTTTAAATCAGGCTGTAGGAGAGAAGTCAGTGAGCCCTGCCTGCTCTAGGCTGAGCTCGATGGAGAGCTGGTGAAGACGCTCTGTTCCGAGTGAATGTGTGGTCCCACATGGCCATGCCTTCCCTGTTATGGCTCAGAGACATGGCAAGGCCGTGGCTGGTCCAAGGATGACTGTGTACTCATGATGACCAGTGTGCGCTAAAACTACCAAGCACAGCTTCCTCTTCCATGACTGCAGCCTAAGACGGCTCCCCACAGACCTCACTAAGCTCCTCCTGTGTGGGGATGCATAAGTGTAACCCACTAGACCCCAGCTTGCCTCTCTCTATCTGTTCTTCACTCCCTTGTCACCCCAGCCGGGTCTCCAGGACCAGGTCTGTAGGATATGGCAGATTTCTGAGCTAACCTCAGTCAGGAAGAAGCAGTCAATGAGCCCTCAAGGGTGCCATAGTAACTCACTTAAATTACACAGAAAAGATGTTTGTAGAAAGACTGTGTGTGTGTCTGGGGTGATTCCAATGTTGTCTTAGTTACTGTTCTATTGCTGTGAAGAGATGCCATGGTCAAAACAACTTATAAACGGAAGCATTTCCGGGGGCTTGTTTATAGTTGCTGAGGCTGAGTCCTTGACCATCATGGCAGGAAGTGTGGCAGCAGGCAGGCAGGCATGGCTCGGGAGCAGTAGCTGAGAACTTATATCTGAGCCACCATCATAAGACAGGAAGTGAGACCGGGACTGATGCATGGGCTTTTGAAACCTCAAAGCCCACCCTCATTTGCAACCCAACCCCCCAAGAAGGCCACACCTCCTAATCTGTGGTAAATAGTCCACCAACTGGGAACAAAACATTCAAATCTCTGAGTGTTATACGGGGGCCACTGTCATTCAAACCACCACAGATGCTTTGATCCATCTATGAAAATCAGTCCATCCCCCGTACCCCAGCAAAGGTGCAATCTCTGAATCTTCTTAAGCATCCGGGCAGGGCTGCCCACGGAAACACCGATTCTTCTCACCTAACAGCCTGTACCTACTGCACAGGAGACCCTCACTTTTCTCTTCTACTTTGTAACTCTTGCTTTAGCTTTTAAATATAGGACTTTATTCACTTATGTAAAATACAGCTAATGGATTTGGGGAGTCTTTGCAAGGTGTTACTAGCTTTAATAAACACAACTTAGAAAGTGAAGGCAGGACATCTACCCCCACAGGTTTGGAGATGACGGGAACTGTGTTTGCCCCAACTGGCATGTGAAGCCCGAGCGAGACAGGTCCACTTCACTGCCCCTCTTCCCCAGCAATCTGTACGTTTAGTTAAATCTGGGACAGTGTTTACAAACACAGACACAGCAGGAAGCAGGCTGCCAACGCAGGAGGCCCTTGAGCTCACTTGAAAGAAAGGGAGTGCAGACAAGTGGGGGTGCATCACCTTGGCCTCGCAGGGTAGGGTTCTATTTTTAAATGCTGGTGGTTAAGGCAAGCATGCACAGTAGGCCCATAAGTCTGGACTTGCTCTGTGGTCTCCAATGTTTGTTCTCTTGGGTCTAGGTAGGAGAGCAAGTGCCTGCTAACTTTATGAATGCTGCTCCCTATACTTCTCATAGATAGACAAGAGTGGAGATGTAGGCCAGTGTACAGACACTGTACACTTACACTTACAGCCTGCATGAAGCCCTGGCCCATCCCCAGCACGTTCCGAAGACAAAAGCAATGGCGTAACAAGGGCGATGAAAAATTTCCAAGAACATTTCCCCCTCACCTTCATCTTCCAGCAGGGTGGGGACCTCCATGTCTGTTTTGGGGCTCTTGCCTTTCTCTTCCTGAACACTTCCACCAGTGAGAGGGGGAACCTCCATGTCTGTTGTGGGGCTCTTGCAGCCCTTTGTGGTCTTTGTGTTTATTGGGTCCGCCATCCTGCCTGTACATCTCCCAGACCATACTTTAGTGTAGTCAGTCTACAGCATTCAACTTGATGTTCTCTGTATCTAAGAACACTGCCCAGTGAACTCCGACAGACCATAAAACAGACCACCTCTGAGCCTACACTTGCACTCACCGGTGGGCACAGTATTTGTACAGTCCAGTCTTGAGAAGAGGAACGTCAGCCTATGCGTACCTTGACGACTGTTAAACAACAACAGCCAGAAGCAAACATAGACTAAGTTCCTAAGAAATAACAGCTATCTCGTTAAGTGAGTATTTTTTAGAATATTGGGATATCTTACAGCTATTACGTAGGGACATGGGACCCGAAGAAGCCATCACGCATAGAGTCCTTCACATGTGAGTCAGTCCTTTTCTCCTGACTACCAGGGACTCCCTGTGTGCTCAGCCTCAGCAATGCCTCAGCATGAGGAGAGGTATAAAGACTTTGCTGACTCCTCAACGCCATGGCTCATGGTACTGAACGATCTTATTCTAGAACAATCTTCTCTACATTAACACCTCTGCAAATAAGTTGAGAACAAATTTGTTTTTCCTGCCGCTTCAAATCACTGGTTAACATTACAGAAAGAAATTTCTCTACTTAGCAAATGTTTATGTCCTTATTACATTAGCAGTATACACACACTGAGAGACTAATCATAACAAGCCTCTGAAGCTGCGCAGGCCTGGGCCTTGTTAGGTCCTCGGCCACTAGACCAGCAGGACTGGGTGGTGACTAACACAGCTCCCCTGTAGCCTACACAATGTTTACATTTGCTTAAGTGCTTACTGGTAAAACCTTCAGTAAATTTGAAAAATGTCTTCTGTAAGTCCCTGTAATACTTAAGCTAAACCCTGCTCTTTAAGTTAGTAATGCCAACTAAACAATCCATTCATTTCGTTCTAAAACTCAGTCTTTATCATTCATTTTAAAGACAGGTATGGCTGACCCGATTAGAAGGGCTTCCATTTATCCTCCCCAAATAACCTCCTGCTCAGCTCTTATCAGGCAATCTCTCCTGCTTACAGCCCACATAAGCTTACGCATTATGGATTACCCTCATCTGATCCATTAACTTGGAAAAACTAATGTTGACATCTATTATTTCTCTGTCAGCATCACCAAGCTGGAAAATGGAAAATTCAAGGGAGATGTAATCAAAATACAGATGCCTTCCAAAATATAACAGGCAGGAAGGATAAGCTCAGCGGCCTGGTCAGGAGGCGAGCAGTGTCCACGCTGTCCTTTTCTGTATCTTCTACTTCTCAGAGACCTTTGTTCATGCCAATTTATTAATTTCACTTAACTTTGGGGCTGCCCGGTCCTGTATGCGAAGCTTTTGCCCATCTAATTTTCCTGTCCATTTTATAAAGCGTTCACCATGACACAAACAAAATGCACAGTGCTGTTACCACCACAGATAATCAATACATTTTTGATGAGTTGAATTAAAAGTGAGAATTCTAACACATTTAGAAGAAATAATAATATTAAGAATATGAATTTAACTGGACATACCAACGACAGGGGTATTACTGAACTACCTCCATATGAGGCACATTGGGAATTCAAACTGGAAAACCTCAAGGTGATGCAGACAGTAGATTATAGGTGCCTATATCTCTCTGCATTCTCAGAAAACAAGGAAAAACAGAGAGCTTCAACTCTGACAGAACAATGAAACGATGCTGAGGAAGACCTGCCAGATGGGGAGGAGAGGAGAGGAGACAGGAGGAGAGGGAAGGGAAAGGGAGGGGAGGTGGGAGACAGGCCTCTATAGCTGAAGCAAAACAAATGCAGTTATTACAATGTTTAAGAATACTCTTTGAGTATAAAGAATAAAGCTCAGACAGGATTTCATATAAGTCTGTGTTGAGGCAGGGGAGGTGGATTATAGCTTGAAAGTCATCCTGTGAACCCAGAGTTGGAGATGAACATCAGCTGAAGTCAGGCACAAGCTGCTAGGCACAGCAGCCTCTGTCTCCTGCCATCTCTAATGTTTAACTGCCAAGTTTATTTTTCTTTTGCCCCAGGGATCCAGGTCAGGGGTGAGCTACCAGCTCACACTTGGGCTGTGGAGGTTTTTCCTCAAAGCTTTGGACATGAGAGAACTAAACTGAAGCCTGAGGGCTAAGGCTGAGATGGTCACTTTGGGGATGTGTGAATCTAAGTGAGAGAGGGATGCAGAAGGTTAGCGTTAGAGAGCACGGTGAAGTGCTATGCAGAGAGAGCTGAGGTGGCCAGGAGACTGGAGGTCAGCTGCAAGCAGCAAGTACTAAGGGGGCGGGGCTCTCTCCAAAGAGGACAAACAGAAGAGCCACTGTACACAGCATGCAGGTGTCTATCTAGGATAGAAGACACCCTGTCTAAGTGTTAAGCCAGAGAAGAGACCAGGGGTGGCATGTCTGGAAAGTCCTGGGAGAAGCCTTTGGGTGAGTCTGGCAGAATGACCTGCTCTCAGCAGGGCTGGGCAGAGCCTGGAGGACTAGTTAGTGCTCCCAACAACTCCTCAAGAGCAACTGCTCGTTCTTATCCTTATAGTACACAATTGCTTGTTCTTATCCTTAAAGTAACTAAAGTAAATATTGGGGAAAAAATTCTGGGACTATTCATGTCAAACCATTCCTCCAGGCATCTTTGGACTACTAAATCCATTTTATCCTATTAGGAATAATGTGCAGGAAGATGGGAACCTCACCACGTAGAAAGTTCAATAACACTGCACAGTTGTGTAACATAAGGGGTAGGAAGAAAAGATCTAGTGAGAATATGCAAACAACAGGACACCAGAGCCCCAGAAAGCCTCAGAAGCAAACCATCTCTTAACTTTGTACATAACAAATCCCTATTGGCAATAGGAGTGGTCAGTCTGAAGCCAGGGATCACATGTTCCCAGGAGAACAGCTCTGGCTCCAATAGGGCTACGCTCCTGCAGATGACAGCAGGGTTAAGACAGCTCCATTACCAAGCCCCTGGAGCACTTCTCTGCAGACTTCCTTCCAGGCAGATACAAGAGCTCTTTAGCCAAGAGCACTGTGGCTCCAGGAGACCTCCCGTGCATCTGGGCCCTTCCTGAGTGATATGCTCACTGTCATATGGTGGCTCCCACGCCACTGAAGAGCCTGATAAATCATCCTGCCACAAAGGACCCAGAGTTGAAGGAAAAGCAGAAAGCCACAGGGTCAAGTGTTTCCACAGGAAAGACACTGGTAACCAGCAGTAAAGCTGTTTCCATTAAGTATCTGTGCTGTTGTAAGGTGGTCCAGGATACACACACGAATGACAAAGAACCATGGTCGTATGTTTTAGGATGAGTCCGGGCACCCATCTTAACATAAGGACACCGTTTCTTTCACTAGTGCAGGAAATGATGGAAGCAGTGTTTTTCAAATGGGGTAAGATTAAAAATTGTTTTTTTTTTTTTTTTTTTTTTTTTTAAATTGTAAGTGACAACAGCATAACAAAGGAAGTGGCTTTTCTGGTGCCAGGAAACACAGGATCAGGCATATGTTGAGTACAGACTGCCAACTGAGCTACAGCTGTGACTGAGACTTTTGTGTTTCATAAATACTTTGTGTTTTATAATACAGTCAATACGTAGTCCGGGCTGCCTTCAAGTTTGTGATCCCTCCTCTTAGCCTTATAACTACCAGGATCATCGGTATGGACCACCATGGACGGCAACTGGTATTGTATACAGGCTATTGGCAGGTAATTAAAACTGGGGGACTGTCCTCTGTACTTGTCTTGGGAAGGTGAGAAAAAGAATATAATTTTGTAAGTTTGTTCTCATTAGATTTTATTTTAGCTCTATTTCACTTTTCAACTCTAGTAAAAATAAAGAAAATTTCAATGTTTAAAATATAAAGAGTATATTTTCATTATTTAAAAAAAGCGAATTAACTTACTATTCCTTAGTTATCAACTACAGCCACCATCATCTCCTGCCCCCGTGTAAACAAGCTGTACAAAAGGCAGCGATTATAAGGACCGGCGAGCAGCCTGGGCTGCTAAGGCTGTCTCAGGCTGGATACCCTTTAATCTTAAAACATGTGGAGCAGAGCCCTAAATGTATTCAGTTTATGTAGGTCAGCCCTAAGGGGAAACATATTAGACTCTACATTATCCCTCACAGTCCCCTCAAGTCATCCATAAAGGACATGCAGGATTATGTCCACACACGTCTAGGGAACAGTGGCTGTGCTCGCTCAAGTTGGAGAATGGCCTAGTGAGATTGCAAGGGGAATAACAAGGCCGCAGTGGCTCAGCACTGAAAGCATTTGGCCAGCAGGAGGTCTGCGGTAGGAAGGTCGCCCGTCTACTCCCTCCTGCCTTCAGGTAGGTCCAGCTCCAAGGGCTAAAGAATTGTTCATTTGGTTGGTGGTGGTCAAAGGACTGGGCTCCACACTAGATCCACTAGTTCTCAACGATTGATTACATTCTAACCTTTCTTGGCTCCTCTGCCTTAGGAATTACCTGAGACGTGGAGGACTTGACAAAAGTAGATGTAGGGCCATGTCAGAGAGAAACAACTGTTCCTTAGTGAACAAGGGTTGTAGAAGGAGAAAAAAGAAGCAGACAGAGTCATGGGGGTGAGGTAGGGAGGTGGGATGGGCAGCGTCCATCTGCGGAGGATAGGCACTCCACACAGCAGGCAGAGGCTTGGAAAGCAGCCGCCAGCCACCCTAGCATCAGCCTGGTTAGAGACACAGGGGGACTCCAGGGACTTCAACACTAAAAACTCAGCCCCCTACCCCACCGCCTTCCTGCTCCTAGCTGTCATTGAGGTCATCTTCTGGGACTTGTAACACGTCTCCATTTTTTCCCCTCTAGTGATCTTCACCTCCTGAGGGACCATTTTAGCTGAAACTTGGCCCCAGTGTCGCACATGTGACTGCCTCTGGCTTCCCAGGTGAATCTAAGTCGGTTCTTGGAATGGGTTATGCTAACTGCATCTCAGAGCATTCCCTTCCTTGTTCCTTGGCATGTGCCATCTGCTTTACCCTGTCCATTGTGTCCAGAGCCTTCTTTGCTGAGCACTTGGCAAGTCTGTCTGAAGGTGCACTCCTCTTAGCCCCTTTGAAAGCATTTAAAATTCCATTTACTTCTATACTTGTCATTTATTATTTATTATATGTGTATGTGTACACGCCACAGCATGCTTGTGGAGGTCAGAGGTGAACTTGTGGCAATCAGTTCTCTCTTTCTAACAAGTGGGCCTAGGGGACTGAGCTGAAGTCATTATGCTTGGTAGCAAGCTCCTTTACCTGCTTTGCCATCCGTGTGCCTGCCCTCCTCTAATCTTAAAGCTCGTGTACGCATCCTTCACTCCTGACCTCAGTGCCTTGGCAGTCTACGTCATGTGTGCTTGCTTTAACAGACGTGTTAGGAAATCAAAAATGTCCTGACTTTTGTATTTGTGTGGTCTGGGAGACATTTCTGTTCTCTATTGTCTGCCCATCTGTTTGTCGATCTGTTCATCATCGCGGTGCTGGCTAGTTTTAATATACTTCACAGAAGCTAGAGTCATTTGTGAAGAGGAGCTCTTAGTTGGGAAAATACCCCCGTAGACTGGCCTGTGAGCAAGTCTGTGGAGGGCTGTCCTGATTAATGACTGGTTCGAGAGGGCCCAGCAATTCCTGCCCTGACTTGCTCCAGAGATAGAGTGTGACCTGGAGGTGTAGGATGAAATCAACTCTTTTCTCCCAAAGTGGCTTTAGGTCACAGTGTTTTATTACAACCATGGAAACCCTAGTGAAGACAACTGCCATCAGCACTCTGCCATGCGAGATTTGCTTTGTGTTTGTCTGCTATGGACACTGGTACATCACATGACTTTTATGAGACCTTGGTCTCAGAGCTCACAATGCAATAATACGGAGAAGGAGAGGGAGGCAGGAGTAGACAGCACTGGGCAGGGCTATGACAGTACCAAGTACAGAGCAGGATGCAGTAACAGCAGCACAACAAAGCCTACGGGCTCCCCGGCCATCACGGGCACAGTTGGCTGCCTGGCAGACAGGAAGAAGCATGGTGTGAGGTGAGGGCAGATGAGAACAAGAGAGCAGACGCCTCAGGGAGAGGCTGCAAGAGCTGCAGGGAAGTGTACCGAGAAAAGGCCTTGGCGGCACTGGAAGGAATCAAAACAAAATATTCTGTTTTAACTGCATTTTGTAAAAAGGTTTAAGGTAGAACCAATCCGATCACTGAAAGAAGATGCACCTTCCAACTGAGTGGAAGCAAGAGAATGGGAAAATAAAGGCAGAGAAGCTAGCCAGTTGCTGAGCAACCTGCACCTACTTGAAGTGGACACAGATTCTAGGACTGTCCAGAAGGCTAAAAGGCCTGGAGGTACTAAACAACAAAGAGAGGGACAAGGGAAGCCAAAGGCTGCCTCCAGGTGTCTGGCTTTAGAAAGCAAATGAAGAAATGAAAGGAAAAGGGCAGAGGTGGAGACATGCCCTGCAAAGCCTGCAGGGCACTCTGCAGAGATCTCCAGAACCCCTGGGCTCAGAACAGTGATCTGCAATAGAAAAATAAACAGGGTAGATGGGGTGAGAGAAGAGGGAGACCCTGTGTTTGTGTCAGATACTCTTTCCTGTATTAACAAATCACCTAGCATTGGTCTCCATGTAGAATCGAAGTTGGTATCCGGTATCCTGTAAGACACAGAACTGTTACCTTGGTCATCACTGCCCTTCAGTCTATGACAGTGCCTGTTTAGTAAATGCATTAAAGCAAACACTCTGTCTCTGTCTATCTGTCTCTCTCTCTCTGTCTCTCTCTCTCTCACACACACACACACACACACACACACACACACACACACACACACTTACTTTCTGGGATCTTCCATGGAAGAAGAGATATGATATACTGTTATAAGGGGATGAGTGGGAAATTAGGAGGATTACATGGGGAAGAGGATGGGAGGGCAGGGTAGGATAGGGGAGAAAATATGAGGAGGGATAGCTAAAGGCCATAGCGAAACTATACTGAAACCTACTATGGTAGAAGGTTCCTAAAACATATACACATACGAATGGAATTTAAATGAACTTATAATGGGGAAGGCAATGTCCCAACTAGACATATTATATTACCAAGTAAAACCATCAGTACTGGGAATGAGCTATATTTTTTTGAGTCTTTGGCTAAAGGGGTTCTGTAGAGTCTCCCCAGCAAATTCTAAATTGCCACAAAATTGGTTACCTTCTACAACCAGAGGCTAAGATTCCACTGCTGAAGACTCCACTTACTTAGGCATTGAACATGAAGAAATCTAGCTGGCACTCAACTAGATGTTTCATCTCTACTGACTAACATTGCTCATAGTGTAGGACGGTGCCATACACGTTACCCGAGGAGAAAAGCAGTCATCAGTCTTACCCAGCTACGAACCACAAGAGCTACAACAATGGCCTGTCTGCAAGATATCGGTACAACAGTAGCACAAATATTATGGGAACAGCTGTCCACCTTTTTGATTGGATTTAGGCCTCACTCTACCAGTGAGCTCATATCTGACACTGCTAATGAGGCCAAGAACCTGAGACTAGATGGGTAATGGGACCTAGGGGAAAACTTACTATAATTATCCTGCTAAATGAGCATAACAATAAAACAAGCTTCAGGGTGAGTAAGTCCATGAATGTGGAGGAGGATCAGCCATGACTTACCTTATCTGCCCTCGAACCAGAGGCCTGTTCTTTGTTCTATTCATGTTTGAGTCGAACGGCACCTCAAAAAACTGGAAAAACAGACAGAAAACAAGAAGCTATTAAATACCATATAAAACAATCCTGCTTTGGTATTGACACTCTTTCCTCAGCAGATTTTAGCCCTTTCCCTTCTTTCTGGTAGTGGCGGTGCTGGAGACCTCTCATCCACTAAGATGCCCCCCTTCTCATCTCACCTCTGATAACAAGAAGTAATACTGTGTCGTTTCCTAAAGAAAACTTCTCTGGGAAAGACAAACTTTAAAAAATGCACTGTAAAGAATATGTATTTTCACTCTCATTAAAAATGGTTTGCTAAATACACAGTTACAATCTTTAAGCCCCGTTGTTCCAGCTTTAAGGCAGAATAAAAATAAATAAATAAATAAATAAACCCTTTCCTTCCCAAGTTGCCTTTCACACCTGAGTCCACCACATACCCCATGCCTGTAGGTCTATCGGCCATCAGCACCGCTGTTGAGACCAGGAGTAATCACCAGCCCAGATGAAAGAGTTGAGGTGAGGCTATGAGTTTGGTTTTCTTGCTCTGCCTGGCACAGGCTAGATTTCACGTGTTACAACGATCATAAAGCTTACAGTACCTCAGCCTAAACAGTGCACTCAGCAGTTGTCTCTCATGCCCACAATGAAGCTTTTTTGTTTACTTGTCAAAGGCAGCTCAAGAAATTTCCAAACCCATGATAAACTATATAAATAAGTTCTATAATTTGTTATCAAATGTCTCCTACGTGTCAACTTTAGGGGTATAAAAGTAATCCAAAATCTGACCAGTTATTTGAGAAAATCTTTGATTAAATGGGCTGGAGGCAAATCAGTAGAAGAAAGGGTAATTCAATAGAAGTTAATCTATCTTCAGCCATGTTCCTTAATAACCGCGGGAACTGTTCCCACAGTGACTCAATGGTCGAATCATAGTAGTGCGATAAGGGCTCTGAGAAACACTAACAGGAATAAATCTAATTAATGGTGCGTACTCAGTGTTTCCAAAACTTATTTGAGCATGAAATCTTTTTTTCAAGAAAAACATGTTTAACAGATTTCAGAAATGTCTGGTCTGAGTCTACGTCAGTGATAGGAATCACTTATCCATGTGTGCAAACTGTAGCTCCAAATGCTGGGCTCTGCACGCTGAGCTCTTACAGGCTAGAGGAAAACATCGCCACAGAGAGCAGTGTAGGAAGGGCTGGGGTACTTAGAGGAGCCATTCGGTGCCGCCTATTAACAAACACGCGTGTTTCACTGTGCCTTCTTTATACTGCTACGATGAAACACCACAGCCAAAAGCAACTTGGGAAGGAAAGGGTTTATTTATTTTAGTTTATAACTCTCAGGTCACACTTCATTATGGAGAGAAAGGTCGCCAAGGCAGGAACTCAAGGCAGGAAACTGGACCCAGGAACTGAAGCAGAGACCATGGAGTAATGTCGGATGCCAGCTTACTTCCCATGGCTTGCTCACTCTGCTTTCTTAGACTATGAAGGACCACCAGCCCAGGGATGGCACCATTCACAGTACACTGGGCCCTCCCACATCAACCATGCAAACGCCCTACAGACATGTCTACAAGTCATCTGAGCATTCCCATCCTGAGGTCCCTCTTCCCAGATAACACTCTGTGCATCAAGTTGACAAAAAACAAATGACAACCAACCAACCCCACCTGGACAACTGACCGCTTGTCATCTTGACATACCAATAACTTCCTTTTCTTGCTTATACCCAAGATCTCGTATTAATAAACATTACACAATAAAACATATTCCAACTTTTGAAAGCCCCACAGTCTTTAGAAACTCAAACACTTTATAAGTTCAGCCTCTTTAAAATACCTAACACCACTTTACAATTTTAAGTCTCTCAAGTGTCCCTGTAAACTCAAAACTAAGTTACAAACTTCTTACTCTAAGGAGGAAGTGCCAGGACATGGTTACAAACAAACCAAATGAAAACCAAACGCCAACAGTGTAAATCAAATCCTGCAGCTCGATGTCTTGCATTTGGGATACACCCATGATGTTCTCGGCTCCAAAGGGCTTAGGTCGCTCTCCCCTCTCAGCTCCACCATCCTTAGCACACACAGCTTGCCTCATAGACTCAGGCCAGCTCCACACCATGCCTGCCACTGCCCCTGTCTTTGGAGCCTGTCATCTCCAATATGAAGGGGTCTCCACAGGCTGCACCTGGATCACTAACCTCTCCTGGGCATGCTTCATGGACTCTGACCCTGCTACATGGTGTCAAGCCTCAACTTCTCTTCATGACCCCTTCAATCCTAGCATTTCCAATGTAACTCAGGCTCCACCTTTACCAATGTCTCTCCTGGCCTCTTACAGTAAAAGGTCTCAGCTGATTTCTATGAACCTTGCTTGCCTTTAAAACTTACCACCTGGCAGACCAAGTTTGGCTGCCAGCATGAGCTGGCCTTGGCCCCTTCTGTGTGCTGAACTTGAGAAAATACTTTAAGAAGATTTTATCTCAATGAAGTGTGTCTCTTACTAATGAAAGCTGATTTTTCAGCCCCAGCTAGTCACCATCAATTGTCCTAGTAAAGGTTGTATTGCCACAAATTCTTAGTCAACAATCTCAATAGTCTTGATAGGGTCTTTGCTTCCTCCTGAAAAATCACATCTGATCAGAAGTATCCTGATCCTCTAAGTTCTCATAACAGTTCATTAAGCTCTGAGCACTCAGTGGCCTTCTATACGTCTACACTCTTCCTCAAAGTAACAGGTCTGCTACAGCAATACTCTATTTCTAGTACCAATTTCGATCTCACTTTACTTTTTAATTGCTGAGATCAAATACTACTGGCCAGAAATAGCTTGTGGAAGAAGGATTTACTTCATCTGACATACTCCATTACTGAGGGACGCCTCGGCAGGAGCTCAAGTCAGGAACTGAAGACCATGGAGGAACACTGTTTCCTGCCTTGCTCCATGGCTCTCCCTGTTCAGCTTTCTTTCTGATAGCACTCAGGACCACTGCCCAGGAGCAGCACCATCTCCAGTGGGCTGGGCCCTCCCACATCAATCATTAATCAAGAACATGATCTACTGTCTTGCCTATAGGCCAATCTGATGGGGCCATTTTCTCAATTGAGGTTCATCTTTGAAAGAACTCTAGTTTGTTAAGTTGACAAAGAAATAACCAGGACACACACATTAAGAATCAAGCAAAGTTGTGTTCTGAACTATTTTGGAAATTGTGAAGTCTCACAGGCTTTAAAAATTCAAACATTTTAAAACTTCAGTCTCTTTAAAATATATAACATCACTTAAAAAAATCTAAAGTCTCTTAAGCGTTGGTTACTGGGTTGCGTCTCACATCTTATTTAGTGTAAGCTGTGCAGCATCAAGAAGCCAAAAAGCTTGAAGAAAATGGAGAGCACCCAAAGACTCTGTCTTTTCTCCTCTAGGGGAGCTAGCTATTAATGCCTCTGTGTGGTGGCTGTAAGAGCATAGATAATGTATTGCTATGGTCTATTTGGAAACTAAATTTGCTTGAAAGGTACATCTGAGTATCATGCTCGGAGGGACGAACTGTGATGGCTCTGTTTCATGTCACTTTGCCTATTCTGGAACAATATTGCCCAAAGTTTTTCCTGTGTAGCTGTGGGACAGAGTCTGTCACAGAGCTTAGTGAGATCTGGAAGTAGATGTGAAGTAGCAGCCATGTGGATTCTTGGAAAGCTGGTTCCATGTCAGGTGCTGTTTGTAGCTTACACTCAGCTGTAGATCTGATGGCCGCACACTTGGATGGCCACACTCTGTTGGATGGCCACACACTATTGGCTTTCAGCAGCACCAGGCTTGCAGCTTCTCCAGCTCAGGACAGATCTCCTCAGGCTGCAGCTGGTTTCCAAGTTCTTCCAGCTTCTGAAGATCTTGAGCCAAGTTTTGTGCTGCTCTCTGTCAGGTCACCTGGTGCATCGGTGGCAGCTGCTTGCACGAGTCCAGATGGTCCAGGTTTGTCCTCGTTGGTCGATATGTTTCAGACCCCACATTGCTCCCCTCCTCCTCTGCTTTCTTGATCATGGCTTTGTTTATGGACCCCGCACCATGCACAAGCAAACAGCCTTACCTGACCTGCTCAGGGCTTAGGTTGCAGAAAAGCTGATCCCTTATGTTTCTCACTGTGGGTCTGACACTGTGACCAAGCTATCACTGACATGGGTTTCTGTACTTACTTTTACCATGGCTACCACTGAAAGTGCTTGACTTGGAACTGAAGAGGTGATTTAGCAGTTAAGTGCATGTACTGCTCTTGCCTCCACTGCACCTAATATCAGGTGGCTCACAATGCCATACATTTAATTAAAATTTGTTTTAAAGGGCTTTTCATTACCTATTAATCCAAGGGGCAGACTTTTTGAGCTGTGAATATAAAATTCTTATCATTAAAGAGACACAGTATAATACTATGCAGATGAGTCTTCATTGACCATTCCATGAGCCATCAGTGCAAGCAATGCTTATAGATAGGCATGGACTGCTATAATCAGTAAAAAGTGATGTATAATCTGTAAGTATTATCAATCATCCGCCCATCAGAATCCACATTCTGTACTGAATTAGCTGCAGTCTCATGTTACAAGAGTCTGTTGTAAATGTTCACATCACCACCTTATCCCAATTTTCAAATACATTTTTTTTGGGCATTTGAAATGACTTTTTCTTTCTGGCCTGAAATATGTGTTTCATTTTCACTCCATGGGACTAATGAGGATTTCAGTCACAAGCTATGCTATGCTGCTATCTATCAGGTACCACTCTTAATACAGCACAGAGACTGGTGCTAAATACTTTTTAGGGCTTGAGCTCTGTCATGGGTGTGCACACATGTGCTTGCTCATTATGCAGGCATTTTCATGAATTAGTTCATCCAGATAGGAATGATGAAATGGTTTCTGTACTCCTGGGGGGGGGGGGTTAGCCATCCAAAAAATAGTGACCAGGGCTAGAAAGCAACAGAATGGTGGCAGCGCTGGACTCCACGAGGGCCTCAATTTTTCAAAAGCAACATCTGGGCAGAAATTCCATGCTAACTAAGCTTGTGGGTTGATTTTAGTGACGGTACAGCACCCCTTCCGCACACCAAGGGATCAGAGTTCCTGCTGCTTGATTCTGTTTCCCATGCATTTTATAGAGTGTCTTTCAGTTAGCTCATTGCTCTGGTTTAGATATTTAAACCGCATTTCCAAAACACAGAGCAGAGTATGTTCAGAGAAAGTTCATGCGTGTTAGCAGTTAGACTGCAGACCTTACATGTAGCGGCCGTTTGTTGCCTACTCATGTTTCCCTGTGGTGTATATATATATATATATATATATATATATATATATATATATATATATATTATGCTTTCATGGCTTTAACTATTTCTGAAGCACAACTTGAATTCTTGCAATGTGTTGAATATAAAAGACAAATATGATATGAACCCTCAGAATGTACAGTTTCCTTGACACTCAAGGAAGATTGGTTTCAAGATGCTACGGATATTTGTGTCCCATAAATGGAATGGGAAGTAAGGCATGCAGAGTACTGTCACACTTCCACACGCTGTATGTCACCGCCAGGCTCCTTGCTTCACCTACGACAAAGTGAATGCTGTGAAGTGGCTGCTGAACTGCAGCAGAGTACAAGGAAGAGCATGCTGACTCAGCACAGACACGTCCTGTAGCCAAACACTCCTGACTTGGAGGATTAAATTTATGGGCCATGCAATAAAAAATAAAACAAAGAGGATGAATTAACTGTACCCAGGAGAGTTCAGAGCACACTGAGAGCGACAGGCTGGAGAGAGGTGGACAGCTCACAGGTCTCTCTTGGGCCTAAGCTGCTCTTCTAACAGAAGGTTCTGCTCAGGGTTTGAGTGGCCACAGGACCAGTAACCCCACTTCACTTCTACGGTCCCCTAAGAACCTATCTCATCTAAACTGGGCCAGCTGAGACTCCTTCCCTGGGACAGTACAAGGCAGCAGGGAAATGTGACCAGCTTCTTTTACTGACGATGGCCACAGAATAACACGCAGAGGAAATAAAAAGGGAGGCGAGACCAATGCTAGGGAGCAGTGATCCGGAAGGCCTTCACCTTTCCTTCTTCAGTTCAGTTGAAAGCTTCACAGGTACTGCACTGTCCTGGGAGCACAAGGAAGGAGAATTTCCAAACACTGGAGCAATGAATACCTCATTTTCCCCCTCAGCAAACAATATATTTTTTGTCTAGGTTAAAATTTCAAAAGAGCTTTTCCTCTCAGTCTGTTTTTGTAAAAATCCACCAATCGTTTGGCCATTTTTCATTTTGAACTTTTGCTTCCTTCCTCGGGCTCACAGCCTTGTCACACCCTCAGCTACAGGCTCCCTGCCCTCCAGCAACTCCAAGATCAGCTGTGTGTTTACACTCCTAGAGTGAGGAGCATTGGAAACAAAAGTCAGCCTAGCCCAGAGGACAGGGCCTTGCGAGCTCTTACACCTTGTACCACTTGCAGAGTCACCTTCACATGACCTCAGCCATCACTGCTCTGGCTCCTTCTGGGTCTTGGGTCTGCTTTGTCTATTCCTGCATATACACTCGCTCCAGGAAGCAGGCAGTTGGCTCCAGTGTTCCCTGCCTCCTAACCCAGTATCTCATGCAGGAAGCTGAGTCCCTGCTAGTCTTGAGAGAAATGTTCAGAATCAACAGGCCCTGGGACTGTCCTGAAAGCACAGGGAGGGAGGTGCTGGTGGGGACATTGTGACACACTGCTCCAACTCAAACTGCAAGTGCTAATTTCTATACATTGAAGAAAAAGTCCACGCTCAGAAGAAACTATGAAGGTGCTAGGCAGATGGGTACCTCAATGCCACTTACAATGACTATAAGTTGTGTTAGGGAAAATATCCAACTAGGTAACAAGATATATCCTTTCTCCACCCCCTTCTCCCCGCCCCCCCCCCGCCCCCCTCCCCCACAGTGTGAGAGCAACATTCCTCCAAAGGCCCCGCAGAAAGACACACCCTGCAGTTCAGGGCTTGTTGCTCCATCCATCCCCTGGAAAGCTGTCAGTGTGTGTTTGTCATTCCCGTCCAGCTCACAGCTCCTAACAGCTCGATAGTATCTCCATCAATCTCCAACCAGATTAAAAGGGATATTTAAAAAAAATAAAAAGCTCAGAGAGGGGCTCTAGCAGGACCCACATATCATTTCTTCTTACAAATCAGTTAAGATGCCCAGGCAGCTGTCACTTTTCCCTTGTTACCCATGTCCTACTGGTCTACCTCCAATAAACAAACTACGACTCATTCTCATTGAGATTTTTTTTTCCCCATGAGGCATGTGAAATAGCAAATGCAGGCAGTCTGGCATCCATCAAAAGTGGTTTTCATGCATATGGAGACTGGGCAATGTTCTTTGAAGAGGTCACACAGGCCACCTCTCATGAAGGCTTTGTCCTCAAAAGAAAAAAATAAAAAAGGCTCAAAACATTAGTAACCTAGTCCTTATTAAAGTCAAGTGCTGCATCCTAGAGTAAAAGAAACCCCAGCCCTGCCTAGCTCCCAGAGCCTCTACCGTAAAGTGACCTTCTGTTCCTGCCAGGGGAATCTCAATTTGTAAACACTGCTTTCTCACAAAAGATGGAAGGAAAATGAAATATTTATAATACCTGCTCTGAGTAGTGAGGGAGGGTGATTTATTATTCTTATCTTCCCGATTTTTCAGTGTCTATAAAGACCATGCATTTTCTAGTTAGGGAAAAACCAAAAGTAAGGCCAAGCCAGGTGTGTCTCTGGTACACACCTTTAACTACAGCCTTGAAGAAGAAATCAGGGAGATGGCCTGTTAGAGCCTACCCTGACTGCATGACCAAACTGATACAACACCTAGATAGCCACTCTCTAAGTTAACTGAATAAAATAATTACTAAACTCATCCAAACAAAACCAGTATTAAGGGAACCCTAACCAATCATAATCTGTTCTTCCCACAGAGTCACATCGGAAGACAAAATGCTAATCTCAAATAGGTCACACACAGTCACTATCACATAACCAGAATACTCCATGGGCTCAGCCCTCCTAGTCACTAGCTACTTTTCTACCATCTCCCTCGACCTGCTGACCTCCTTCCTTTCACTTTGTATACAGCAGTCAGTGATCTTTCTAGGAGCTAAGCTGGCCATGTTCTTTTCCAGAATAAAGCATGGGCAGCAGCACCCAGGGAATGACGTGAACATTCCAACTTGGCGAGCAAAGCTCTCCTAGCCGTCCATGCTCCTGGACTCTTCTGCTGTCTACCCCTCTCTATACGGCCCTTTCTAAGCAATGCGCCAGTTCTTCGGAGGCAGGCTTTCAGCAGTGTACACGTCATGCTGCCCCTGTGGGGCCCTGCTAACTCACGTCAGGGCTGACTAGGCTCCTCTAGAGTCCATGTTTGGAGCCATGCCTGTACAGAAGCACTGTACTGTAAATGCTGCCGGGTGAGGTATCACCGTTCTCAGAACATGCTTGCCAAGGCCCACTAGGTCCTCACCACTCCTCACCACCAACCCCACTACCCCGCCATTCAGCTCCAGTGCCCCAGCCTCAGGCCATTCTCAAGCAACTGTTGCTTTTCTCCTTCCTCCACCTTCAATGTTGGTAACTAACTCTGTTACCGAGCACCGGCTCCCTCTAACAGGACACAAACTCCTTTTCCTACTCCCAACCAGGCACCAAGAGTAGCCTCTTCCCCTAATGCTTGGCTGGTGTCCTGCAGGAGCTGGAACTCCTGTCTCCTAGCTTCCAGGAAACTCAGTGCTCCAGTGCTCCTCTCAGCAGATTCAGCTTGTATCTCTCAGTGATGGATTCCTCTCCTGGACATCTGAACAAGCCCAGCGCTCCCCAGGCAACCCTTCCTCTTAGCTCCACACCCCTTCCAAGAGCATTATCTACTTCAACACAAGGTGAACTGGAGAGTGAGAGGATGAGTTGAGTTTTCAACGTCCATGCTTCCTCAATGTGGAGTCCAGAGTGAGTGGAGTCTTCTAAAACCTCTAAGAAGGCTCTAAGGAATCTCATTCAAACAGCTGCCAAAGGCTAGAATTCCCTCAGAATCTATTCTTAAAATAGTGAGTTCTAAAAGCTGTTCTGAAAAGTAAATAAATGCACCCAAAGTTACTGGCATCAGCAGATCCTGCAAAACCAAACAAAACCCCTCAACTTTAAAAGACTGGGAAAATGACCAATTAGTACTACTACAGTTGTGGCTCACTATAGACATAAATCTGGTTAATAAATAAAATCCTTGTAGAGCTCTCTATCTACAACTGAAACGCTATAGAGGCATCTTATGGAATGCAACAATATTAAAGAATACAAGATTGAAGATTAAACAACAGAACAACATCTTGACTCTCAATTGGCTCTCTAAAATGCAAAAGATTTAAATGTCATTGATAAATAAAGGAAAGCTATATCACAAGCTGTGCAATGAAATGCGCCAACCTGCACAGGGTCGAACGCTGCTGTAATACACATCTGGTCACAGTGGGTGGGGGTGGGGGTTAGAGAAATCATTAAGCAATCTGAGAACTCCCAAACAAAGACACTGTAAAATTCTGTACTATAAAGCAAAGGAAACACTTAATCCCTCAGGAGCTGCAGTATGTATTTCAACTGGGTTATCCCTTCCCGTGAAAGGACACAGCGATACACCAAAACCTGGGGTGACACTGGATCTCCACTGTGCACATGTGGCACAAAGCCAGTATGCCTCGCTCTCCTGGCACCTGTTGTCTAATCATCTGTGAGAGATTATTCCAGGCAGCAGAAGAGGAGGGGCAGAAGGAGGAAGGGGAGGGGCAGAAGGAGGGAAGAATGCAAGCCTTTCTTATCAGCAAACACAGTGCTACACACACTGACCTTTAAAATGGTAGTTATATTTGCTTTCTATGAACTGCCCCAAACATTACAGTGTATCTTTAAACTTTAGACCCCATGAACCTATAGAGGGAAATGACCTGGTTATTATGAGACATTGTATTCTTCATGCCCTTGAGATGCTGTCTTGGGGCAATCACAGCACATTTCAACCTCCACAAAACATCAATACTACAAAATGTGTTTTCTTGTGAATCTTAATACAAAACTATAATATAGCAAGCAGAAGCAAGAAACATTCCCTTGAAATAATAAATAACAACAGAATAACACTCACATTAAATGAGAAAAGTACGAAGCTATTTCTGCACATGTGGGTGGCAGAAGGCGGTCACTGATGGGGATATTCCTACCAGGTTTTAACAACTGTCCTGTGCCCTGTATTCTCCCTGTTCCACTTTCACTCTGCTGACTGAAACTGCCCTCACTGTAGCTGGTAAGCTGAGTATGTGTACAAGTAGACCGCCCATGTGTGAGAAGTGGGTAGCAGTTCCTACTGAAAGATGTGGGAAGGCTGGAAATTCCTACCGAAGGGTAAGCCGTTTGTCATGCAGGATGGGTAGGAATGCTGGGTAACTGCCCAGAACCCTCAGAATTTAAGCCTTTTATAGGCTTTTCTCTCAGAAGCCACAGAAAATCACTTATTGAGTACTGCTGTTCTAGAGAACACCACATATATTTCCCACCTCACCATGGGGCCTGAGGACAGCAACATGGCCAACCAACCCATGCAGGGGAAATCGGAATCAACACTAAATATCTCCAAGTCTCCTGCTAACAGAAAATGGAGAAAAAAAAATTTTTTTCCTGGTATGTGAATAAATACAAGATATTAGGTGTTGCTAAGAAAGATGAAGCCATGATAAGGACAAAGTTTGAAATCAGGACCAACAGCGGTGGCGCAGCCTTTGATCCCAGCACTCAAGAAGAAGGTGTATCTCTGAATTCTAGGTCAGCCTGGTCTACAAAGTGAGTTCCAGGACAGCCAGAGCTACACAGAAAAAGTATCTTTAAAAACTGAAAACAAAACAAAATCAAACAACCCCAAAGCAAAGCAAACAACAACAAAAACCAAGATAAAATTCACAATTAGTTTTACAGTGACTCTTTAACTTTAACAACCAACCAACCAACCAAACTAACTAGCCAACTAACTAGCCAACTAACTGATTGGTATAGTAGGAGTTTATTCTTAATTTTCTGCTAAATAAAAATTTAAAAATCCGATACATTTTTAAGGTTTATTAGTTTTGTATGTGTATGGATGCGTTGCCCACATATGTGTAGCTGCCCACAGAGGGCAGAAGAGGGCGTCAGATCCCGGGGAACTGGAGTTAGAGCCAACTGTAGGGCCGGGAACTGAACCCACGTCCTCTTCACTACTCATTACCTTTCCAGGTCCCAGGCTAACTTGTTAAAACACCCACAAAGTAACTGATGTGTGACAACAGTTTTTATTAGTGTGACTCAGGAGAGCTTAAATGGGTTCCATTTGGTCATCAAATCCCAATATTAAGAGAATCACAAGCTTCATATATCTATGTCACTTATCTGACATAATTCTTTTTGTTTATTGGATATTTTCTTTTTTTTTTAAAGATTTATTTATTTATTGTATGTAAGTACACTATAGTTGTCTTCAGACACACCAGAAGAGGGTGCCAGATTTCATTACGGATGGTTGTGAACCACCATGTGGTTGCTGGGATTTGAACTCAGGACCTCTGGAAGAGTAGTCAGTGCTCTTAACCGCTGAGCCATCTCTCCAGCCCTGGATATTTTCTTTATTTACATTTCAAATGTTATCACCTTTCCTGTTTCTCCCCCTCCAGGAAACACCCTGTCCCATCTTCCCTCCCCCTGCATCTATGAGGGTTTTCTTCCACCCACCCACACTCTCCCACCTCCCCACCCTTAACTCCCCTACACTGGGGCATCTATCGAGCCTTCATAGGACCAAGGACCTCCCCTCCCATTGATGCAATTCGACATAATTCTTTTTTTTTTTTTTTTAAAGGTTTATTTATTTTTTTATTATATGAAAGTACACTGTAGCTGTCCTCAGACACCCCAGAAGAGGGAGTCAGATCTCATTACGGATGGTTGTGAGCCACCATGTGGTTGCTGGGATTTGAACTCCTGACCTTCGGAAGAACAGTCGGGTGCTCTTACCCATTGAGCTATCTCACCAGCCCCTCGACATAATTCTTAAGAGGCAGGAAGCACTATGGTGTTCCTTCTTAGCTATTCATGTAAAATCGGAGTGAAATCTTGGGACAAATACAAGTTAAAGAAATGTTAGTTCGCCATCAAACATTCTGAAAAATGTATTAATAGCTGAACTTATTTTGAATTATTATTTTAATTTTTGAGAACCTTCGTTTAGTCCTCTGAAGGGGTGAGGCATTCCTGGGCACTGTGGTAAGTGAGGTATGAGGGTCAATGGAGCAGGCCTCCATTTTATCTCTCTGCTCCGTCTATACACCTCAAACAGAGGATGCATACGACAGCAGACTTATGAATCCTAGCTAAAAGGCCAGGAAGCAATTAATATTTTCAATTTCAAATACTGGGCTTGAGTTAACTGGAAGATGCCCTCTTGGTCCCAACTGGAGGTTGAACCTGGAGTGTTGTGAATTTTCTTTTTTTCTTTTTCTTTCTTTCTTTCTTTTTTTTTTTTTTTTTTTTTTTTTTTTTTTGAGACAGGGTTTCTCAGTGTAGCCCTGGCTGTCCTGGAACTCACTCTGTAGACCAGGCTGGCCTCGAACTCAGAAATCTGCCTGCCTCTGCCTCCCAAGTGCTGGGATTAAAGGTGTGTGCCACCACACCCAGCTGTGAATTTTCTAGATAAATACTTTACCAAGAAACTGTGTGCCCAGCCTGCTTTTAGTTTCTATTTTAAGATAGAGTCTCAGAAGTCGCTCAGGCTGGTCTTGAACTTCCCTGTAGCCCAGGCAAGACTTGAAAGTGAATCCTGTGTTTAGCCTCCAGTTACTTGGAATTACAGCCTAGGTCGGAAAGATGGTTTTCTAAGAGAGGCCTTTGGTTTTATAGCTTCCTTGTAGCAAGGCAAGGGGACATAGAAAGGAGAAAAGGCTGGGTATTAGCAGTATGTTTATTAGGAAACAGTGAAAAACAGACCCAAAAGACACGTGGTAAATGATATCTGATAGCAAATTACACAGATAAGTACACTTTCCATCATACGTGCCTTTAGAAATGTCACATGAACAGTAACACATGTATGTATAAATAATCTTAGCACTTGGAGGCAAAGACAGGCAGATCTAAGTTTCATGCCAGTCAGGGCTACATCTATCTCATAAACAAAATAAAACAAAAAAAATTCTAGTAACATTGTATGCATGTATGTATGTATGTATGTATGTATGTATATATGTATGTATGTATGCATGCACACACATGCCATGTCAGAGGGCAACTTTGGGGGCCTGGTTTTCTCCTTTTACCATGTGGGTTCCTGAGATCAAACTTTACCCACCAAGCCATGTCATAGCCTCAGAAATCCTTCCACATTATGTACTATTCCTCTTTAGTGCATGAGTGAAATTCTCTATCTATCTATCTATCTATCTATCTATCTATCTATCTATCTATCTATCTATCTACCTACCTACCTACCTACCTACCTACCTACCTATTCATTCAATGTGTACCTATGTGGGCATGTGTGTGCCCTGCTGTACATATGGCTGTCAGAGGACAATCTCTACCATGTAAGTCTTGGAGCAAACTCAGGTCATTAGGCTTAGTGACAAGCACCATTTCCAGCTAAGCCATCTCTCTGGGTCTGAGGCAATAGAATTCTAAGGCATGCATTCTGGAGTAGAGTATTAACAATGACTATTACAATGATCACAAAGTATAAAAAAATGGAAAGGTAAATAGATCACTGGTACATACTATAAGGCAACATTAGAAAATAAATTCCCATACCAATACTCTTCAAACTATTCTACAAAATAGAATCAGAAGGAACACTATCCAATTAATTTTATAAAGCCACAGTTATGCTGCATATTCTCCCTTGGAGATGGAACAGTTTCTGTCTAACCAGGAACTTGTCATAATTTACTTTCATAAAGGGCTTCATAAGAGTTTTTTCTTTAAACTTCTATCATGTTTAATGTTCCAAAAAGATTTTAAAAACTGATTGAGTGAATATACTTTTAGCTTCAGAACATATTATATATATTTAAGAGGCATTTAACTATTATAAATTATTTTGATGACTTAAAAAATGTCAATACTGAGTTGTATATTTTAAAATACATTTTATTAGTTTAATAAAAAGAAAATAAATTCCCTATAATCTAATAGTCTGTGATGCCAAATTTTATAACAATTATCACACTAATCTAGAGTTTAGTGGCTCTCATACCATAAGGACAATGAACTAAAATAGCCCCTATTCCTACATAGCTCTGATTGTAGAGGCAAAAATACACATGTCGACTGACATTTAATAATGGTTTCTTTTAAACATTCTAATACAGAATGTGATGTAAGACAGAGAAATTAACACTACAAGTTATGGCTATCAAAAAGTCTCAGGCAGTATTCATGCATAAAAATTTTAAATAATATATGACTAGGAGCCACAAGAGAGAGCCTAGCATAAACGAATGTGATTTTTCAAAATGATGGCTCTAATAAGTAACTATATTTGAGGCATCATTTCTTTTACCATTTATCATCACGGTGTGACAGTCACAGCCAAAAGTTACTTTTAAAAGAAATTTGCTACTATATGATCTATTGCACAGCATGGTGGCAATTATTTCCTAATGCCTTGACTATCTCAAGGAGCTAAGTAAGAGTGGACCGAAGTGGTCTCATCACAAAGAAAGGGTATTTGTGGTGAGGCTATGCTAATTAGACAGGTTTGGTCATTTTACAATCTATTCATACATAAAAATGTCAGTTATACAACAAAACATGCTATTATTTGTTAATTAAAAATAAGTCAAACAACTAAAAGCTATTTGGCAAAGAAATCAGCTGCAACACTGTAACTGTGAAGGAAACTCCCTGAGGATTGCCGACTGCGTGCAGAGCACATACAGTATGTATGTAACAACCAAAGGTCTGAATTGCTACCTGGAAGGTCAGATGGATTATTATTAAACATGCCAAGAGCTTAAAAATGAAACAAGACTATGCAAACCGGCATATACTGCTTCTGTCACTTGGGAAGGAAAGGGGTGTACCCTGATGTTGGAGAGGGGGGAAAATGGGGTCAGCTTGCTGCTAGATACTGCACTTCTGAAACTCTGCCCATGGGAAACTACAATGGAAGGAATCTACCCAGGGAAGGAGAAGCCACCTGCCACATAAACAGTGTTCAGTGCTGCAGTGCTCTGAACAGGTAAAAACGGGAAGAAAAACTAGAGGGAAGGACAGAATGTGAGGAACAGGACTTAAGGCAGACAAGGGATGCTCACTAACAGGGAAGACGGCAAACCAGTGCTGCACTTGGCATCGATGCTGGGTTCACAGTGGTGGGCTATGGGGTTTCTGTTCACTTTCAAAGTTTCCTTTATTATAATAAGCGGCAGACAAGTCATAAACAGACTAAATAACACAGATAGATGTGGCTATGTGTTTCTTACAAAGGATTTGTAGATGGTTTGGTGTGGAAAGTTTTTCAAACTTCAACATTACATTTTTAAAGCCACATTAAGTCTAGATTTTTCCAAAACACATTAGAAATGTAAAATTTCCTCACAAATCCCTTTGAAAGTCAGTGTGAGGAGGGTCTTTCCTCAGAGGGCAGGACGAGCCGCTGCGGAGGCGCTCCTGTTTGAGAATTTCGTATTCTTCAGCACTTTGTCCCTTTAGTGCTGGCCTCAGCTCACTGCTGCTAAGCCTTGCCGACTGACTACCACTGTTACCCTTGTTCACGTCGTTCAGCACTACAAACCAGCGAGGACCACTGCAAGAGAGCAGCTTCTGTGCGCCCTGGCTTCTCACCTACATCTGCGATGGTTATGCACAAAATGTCCAAGTTTGCAAACAATGTGAAATTGCATGAGCATGTTTATATACCTGTTGGTGTATGTGTGCGCACATGTACATATGTGTCATACATGTAGAGGTCACACACTGTTGTCTATCAGTCACCATCTACCATCTACCATCTACCTCCTTTTTGAAACAGGGTCTCTCCCTGGCCTAGAGCTTGCCCAGCCGGCTGAGCTGTGTGCTCAGTGATCCCTGAGGTCTGTGAGCCTCCACCTCCCCAGGGCTGGGAGTGCACACACTGTCCCATCTTGTCACCCGGGTTCTGCACAGCAGATACGAGCACTTTATTGAATGAACTGCCTACCAGCTCCATGATACAAGTTTTATACCTTGACATGTTTAGTTTAACTGCTAATGAATATTGTTTATCTAGACGTAAAAACGTGCTGAGGTTACTTTCCTTTAATTTTTAAAGCTTGTGTTTTATTTTCACCTATGGCTCTGTGAATACCCGAGGCGGCCATAAAGGTGTCACATCCATGGAACTGGAATTGCAGGCAGGTGTGAGCCTGTCCATGGGTGCTGGGAGCTGAACTTGGGTTCTCTGGAGCAGCAAGCCCTCTCGACTGCTGAGCCATCTCCCCACATGTGGTGCGGTTATTTCATTTCAAAGTCTTAAAAACAAATTCACTAATAAAAATCTGAAAACGATTTGTTTAGGCAGGGTCTCATTATCTAGCTCTGGCTAGCCTAGAACTCACATGGACTTGCCTGCCTCTGCTTCCTGGACATTAGGAATCAAAGCGTGTACCAACAGGCCTGGCAAAATCTTTTTTAAAATCAATTTTCCAGTTGAAGAATCACATACATTCTCAGCTAAAGAAATATTATTTCCAACAAGTCAAGTGGCAAATTTGTTTTGAACAAATAATTCATTTGAACTATGAGCTAACCTAACAAGGGTTAATAGGCTAACTTAGGATACACATTCATCACGTCATCAACGTGGCGACCGTTGGAATAAACAGAAAAGATAAGCAGACCGAGGGCCGAGCAGTCTGCAGTGCGTGTGTACTGACAAGCTGCGGCCAGGCCCGGCTCACAGTCAGTGCTGTTACTCTCCCGGGGATGAGGAGGAGCTTTTGAGGGCGAACCCAAGTAGTCCTCACTCCAGCCCCATTTGGGGCGGTCATTACGCTCACTTTAAAGGTGAGGACACCCTGCTGGGGCCACGGCCCTCAAACCTGCCTGGGCACGTTGGTTCCCGGCCTCTGTTCCACATCATCGCTCTTGAGTGTCCATCCGGCATACAGTGCATTGTGACCCCATGTCACACTGCATCACTGAATGTGGACAACAAAGTAAAGGTTTATGAAGCAGAGTGAAGTGTGTGGTAGTATTCACCCATGGTATGTCAAATGACTCCCTGCAGCCTTGTTTCCACACATGTAGTACAAGTACTCTGTGTTGCACACACTGCCTCGCCACACAGCACTAATGTGACACATCACCTGTGACTACCACCCGTGACACCTGAGCTGAGGACCACCCAACTGCACAGGTTTTGCTCTCACTGAAACACACTGGTGTAGTTACGGGAGACAGAAGATCTAACTTTCCACTCTCCCACCACCATTTCTTTTTAGGTCTAGGCCGATGCTTCCTGCCTCTCTTGCTCCATCTATAAGCTAACTCATTAGTTTTAAATGTCTTCTGCCATTACTTAAAACAGAAAAATATAAAAGCTAGGTGAAACCAACCAACCAGTCCAAAAAGCCGGAATTCTGTTAGATAAATGTATGCATGCACAGGATAGGTTTTGGGCTCTGAAAGTCTAGTCCATGCTGATCAACCTCCTGGATTCCTGACTATAGGTCTGAAAAATATGTCAAATGAAGCACAGGCGTAAGGCTCCAATCTCAACTCCCCATGGTTTACGGACTAAGCCTACGGAAGACAGGGTTTTTCTCTTTGAATAAACCTGGGAAGGAAATGATACTCCCTCCTTATGCACACATTCATAGCAGTGCCCTGATTCTTCAACAGCACAAGGCCTGCAAGCCTCAGGATTGAGGGAACTGCCCCCACAGTCTAGCTCTTCAAGTGGACACTACATCGGGTCTTTCTGCAGCACTCAGTGACCCACGCGGGTCCCAGGGTATATTCCCAGTCTCCTAAAACAGAAAAACTCAGAGCAGAGACGGGGCCTGCGTATCAGGCAGTACTACTGCAAGGGATTTATCACAGAACCAAGCTGGAGTGCTATTAATCCAGCCTAAAGTAAGCGATCGTTTGCTAAAGTACTACTGAACAGCTTCTTACCCACACGACAGCTCCCTTTATTATAAAAAGTTAACTAGTAAAAGTACACAGATAGCAATTTTATAAGCTCTATATACAAGTGATCTAGACAGAGATTCTAATAAAGTCTGCAGAAAAAACAAATTGCACAGGAAAGGAAAGAGCACCCCACTGTGTAATTATAGTGCTTACCCATTCAGAAACAAACTGCTGTGTAGTATGGGGTTTGTACTTAAGTCTAATAGTATTGGCAATCTGATTGAATATTTATTAATTTTAAAGATGATTTTACATGCAAAGTTATGTGCCATTCTATAATCAGAATAAAATAACAAACAAACAAGCAAACAAATACACAACTGAAAAACCAAAACCCATAACCAAACCAGTGCCATTTGGACAGACTAAAGAACATTTCAAGACACAACAGATCATTATTATCCTCAGGTTCTGTATGACAGATATCACTGTTGCTGGGGCAACCTGAACCAAAGAAAGGCATGTGGGACCTCTAGCTTTTCTTACAGCTGCATGAGACTCTGATGTTCTCAAACAAGGATTTTAATTGAAAATACTGAGGCAACATAATCTGTCCATGCCGAGTCCAGACCTACTCCTGAAGCGGTTCGCCCCACGAGTTCAGCAACAGGGCTGTTTTGTAGCGTATCCTCCTCAGTCCTGTTTTACTCAGCACACAGTCATGGAGAGCAGGCTCAGTCTCTTCCATGTCATGTGCGTTCTGCGCTCTTCCTTCTGGGGGTGAAGACATCTGTGGTCCACACACACGGTAAGTCTCATACCTTACAGGCTTGTCTGGGGCTCTGAAACACCACCGACAAGGGTGGATGGGTTTCATCTTCCAGTAAGAACAGCCACTAAAGCATCTCGGGCCCTAGTTAATCTTTTTTTTTTTTTTTTTTTTTTCAGAAACAAATACTTCTAGCATAAGTTGTTTGCCAGATTTCTTGATAGATAGTTTTAAATATCAGTGCAACAAAACAAAACAAAACACAACACAACACATTTGTATCTTTGTCTCTTCATTCTTTAAGAATGCTTTCCTGTCCATGTAAACATGTCCTGGTGAATATCCCTGCACTCCTTAAGATTTATATGGGTATTTAACAATTACAAAGACTCATTCTTTCCTTTTCCTCTTCAGTTTGTAACAGTTGCTGAACTCAAAGACACTGTGGAATCTATATCATCAAGCAGTTTAGTGAAGAAAATAAAAATACCATTTATGAAATAGATGGAAATTCTCTAACAACAAAGCAAAACATACAACTGAAAGAGCGCAGAGACCACAGGGTCCAGTCTGTAAACACCAGCTCAGTGTCACCTGACAGGAAGCATCTATACAAAATGGAAGGACCCTGTCTATCACCTCAAATGTCATGCGTGTCCCATGATGCTCTCCTACAAAGCCTCACTGAGATTATTTGGGAACTAATGAAAAATCTGAATCAAAGACAAGTTTTAAGCAAAAGGTATTTCCTTAATTTCAATTATGATAAAAGTCTCTCAATTTACACATCATAGGGAGTGATTTTTTGACACTCTTAGTAAAGGCAGGATGTAAGGGATCGCCAACTTATTCAACAGATAAAATCTCCCAGCTTTAGTACATTTGGTATCAGTGATAGCATTTAAAAGGCTTGATCATCAATGGTACAGCTTGAGTCTACCAAGAGCCTTACATCACACGCTGAATGCAATTATAATTTATAATCTGTTAATTCAATTAAATCAGGCATACAAAAATAGATGAGACCCGCCACTTGAGAATTCTTCAAGGATCATCATTTTAACTCAATTTTAAAATAACAACATTTATTTTTTTTCAGAAATACTATGGCTGAACTTCTTATAAACCCTGATAGTCTAATTTTGTGTAATTTAGCTACAGTCAGTACAGAGTAAGGGGTAGCCAGAGGGCCTCTTAAAGTCTCTTTTAAAGAAGGTCAGAAAAATTTTATTAACAATTAATTCACTTGCTTCAATTTAAATGTGCACTTTTATAGCACTCTCAGTAACTTGAAAACAGGTCACTCACAGTCCCCACATTTTGTTTTTACAGGAAGTACAGAAACTTCCTTGAGCTCTATTTAACTGGATGAGAACACAGATTTCTACACATTACCACTGATAAAATAAGTAGTGACTTGTTTGAATACAAGTGGCTTATTTTTTAAAATGAATCTACGGCGAGTTCTAAGGAATTTTATTAAATGAACTAGGCCAAGGGTTGCCAGTGATTTTCTGGGGGAACGTCACAAATGTTCCTAGGCACACATCATCTCAGATACACATGCCCACATGGTGCCGCTCATCATGTTACACAGTTGAACCATTTCAACAGAAGCTCAGATCCACTGGGCTGTGCCCCTTTTGGAACTGCATAAATCTAAAATGAACTAAACGTAAAACAGTATTTAACATTCTTACACAATCCCTTCTACATTATTTGAACATTAAATTTCAGCAAGTAACAATGTACACTTTTTATCAGTATTTTATTTTAAAATTTAATATGCCAAGCTATGATACAGAATCAAAATGGACATAGGAAAATTAAACAGAGCCAGGAGTCCTCCACGGCACAGGCATTCCTCATGCTACAGAGAGCTGTCTCTCCCTTTCTACAGACCAACTGCTTACAAGTTCAAACAATGACTGAGAATTACTATTTCATAAGAACACTCTAGAGAGAGCAATCTCTCTGCAAGACTAAAATGCATTCCTTAGTGACAAGGAGACGACTACAGAGAGAGATGTAAGAACAGAGACTCTTGTGTAGCCACCTCACGGATTCCACTCCTCACGGCCAAGGACTAGTGCAGAGGGGGATAAAAAGACTGTACAGACCACAGCTCTGCGCTGCAGGAGTTCAAAGATCAGTGTTTATTTCATGCAAAGCATACTAAAGTAACACACTTAGCCATCTCCACAACTTATCTTCCGTCAGAATGTAAGGCGACAAAGTCACAGCACCTGGCTCATATGCGTATCCCAGGCACAAGTGACTGCACAGCTGTGGAAAGCCTCAGCTCAAATATCAAAAATTCCTGATATAATAAAATGGTGTAAACTTAAACCACCCATTTCTAATCCAATTACTTTATCTCCTCCCCTCATCGACAGTGATTTCATGAAGTTTGGCTGAAGAGTGATTCGGTATTTAGTTTCTGATTAAATTCTATCCTAGCTAGAGAACAGTGATGGGCATTAAAACCCACACACAAGCAAATACACACAGTTTTAACATAGGCAGAAATGGTGAGAAGCTATGTGCGTTATTTAGGGAAGTTCTTGCCACTGTTACCTGCCGCTGTGACTCTCAGTGTTTGCTCGCCACAGGAAGATGCCCTAGCAGTGGAGACCAGCTACATTCTCTACACACTCCAAGAACGGCAGCGTGGTGTTTCCTGCGGTGACTGCAGTTCCACAATACCCCTAGATGTGTGTATTAGCATGTGACAACCAGGCAGGCTAGGGTCTGGTTTACTTTAAGGGGAAATAATCTGCTTGATAACATTTCCTAACTCTCTTTTCTCAGTTAGTGCCACCAGAAAACAGGGTAGAAAGTTTTTGCCTGTTTCTGACCCACTCTTCATGACGCACTGTGATTACCCAGGCCTTCTGGTTACATGCAACTCTTTCATCATGCAAAGCCAGGGCCAGAGCAAATCCCCTCACAGGCTCTCTCCCTCCTCAATGGAAACAAGTGGGTGGGGGTGGCTGGAACATGCCCTTCCCTAGTCCCCTGTAATTCTTGCTGAAGGGTTCGGGCAGACATGGAGGGAGTTTCAACATCTCCCTGATTTCCCTAGAGAAGAATCCAGGAGGCGGTGGCTCCTTGGCCTGTAAGAATTCAGCCTGGGAAGAGGGCACAAGCAAACCCAGGGGCTTCTGTGCTTTACCTAATTTGTCTTGAGCGCTATAAGGATGATTCTTGTCCTTCAGGGTTACAGAGACAAAGGCGTGTTGGCAACCAGCATAAACAAAGTCCCTCACTCCTTACCACTCTGCAGTCATCAAGCAACACTTTGCTATTTGCAATCAATCTTCTCTTTAAAAAAAATCATGTGTTGAATGCATTTGTGGTGTACCCATATGTGTGCATGTGTGTATGGAGGAGTGCATCTGGCCGTGCGTGTGTGTGTGTGTGTGTGTGTGTGTGTGTGTGCGTGCGTGCGTGCAGAGGTCAAAGGAGGATGCTGGGTAGCCTGTTCTATGCACTCTTGAATTCCCTTGCTACAGTCACGATGGCAGGAGACAGGTATGGAAGGGAGCGTGCCGTTTTGGGTAGGCTGGCTCAGCAGCAAGCTCCTGGGTTCCACTTGTTTTCACGGTGCAGCCATGCAGGGCCTTTTACCACGGGTGCCAGAGACTTGAACTCAGCTCACCAGGCTGGTGCAGCAAGCTCCCTTAGAGTCATTTCCCCAGCTGCCTGAATCTCTTTCTAGAAAGCCCGGTACTTCTCTCAGCTTCACAGACTGATTGGATTAAGTAAACGACTTTTTCACAGCTTCTCAGATGTTTTCACACATGCGAATCTGAGATAATCTTCACTAAGGAGGTGCCTATGTTTGGATGACTTTTAGTTTGTGGGTGTTTCATGTCATGCTGCTTTTAGTTTCTTCTGGACTAAGACTTGAGTGTACAGATCTTTGTAGGGTATTCAGAGCCTCTTTTACAATAGGGAAGTAAGGCCACTCTATGTTATTTTCTGATAACAAAATCAGGAGACAGACCAGAGAGAAAAAAAGGTAAAAGCTTTAGTATGAAAATTCACACACGGTTTTGATGCAAAAATTACTTAAATGTGATCTTTTAAACTGTAATGTAAAAGCAACCGATAGAAGAACAATCCAAAATATTCAATTCTCAAATGAAGTAAAACAAACTGGGTGTGGTGATGCACACTTTTAATCCTAGCACTCAAGAGGCCTAGACAGCTAGATCTCAATGAGTTTGAGCTGGGGACAGTCACGGTAGCAGTGGGAACCTGTCTTAAAGCAGCAGCAGCAGCAGCAGCAGCAGCAGCAGCAGCAGCAGCAGCAGCAGCAGAAGCAGAAGAAGCAGAAGCAGCAGCAGCAGCAGCAGCAGCAGCAGCAGCAGCGGTGGCACCAAAACCATAAAACAAAACAGAAAAAAATGTCCAGATACTTGGCCAAGGTTGGTGACCTGGGCAAGGCAAGGGGGCACTGGAGGCCTCAGAGGGCCTGGAAGAGACAGTGGAGGGCCAAGGCCAGAGCTACTTATAAACACAGCTTTTCACATGCAGGACTGCTGACTTCGCCCTGCACACAGGCTGGTGTCCCTGAGTGCCACAGAAGTCTTTCTTTATGTTCCTTGTAGATGATATACTTTAAAGACCCCAAGTGGTCTTCTGTGCCAGCGTTATTTTTTATACATCAGGTTTCGAATAAAATTCTGGGTATTCCAATGTGTTCTGGTACTTTCTCCCATCCGAGTTCAGTAGCACCACCATCTTGTTCTTAAATAGTTGTTGAGTCCTCTCTCATTTACAAAATGAGTATAGAAAATGGAGAGGTGAACATCTGTTATTTACCAGAAATTCTGCTGAGAAGAACCTGTGCTCAGAGCACCAATTTGTAGCTCTCATTCATCTGTCAGGTTAAGCTGGGACAAGGTGTTGTTTTATGTTTGTGAAGGACATACTCAAAATTTTTAGAGAGAAAAATCCCAGAAGTGGATCACCAACGACTACTCTATTCAACTGAGAAACTCTAACTGTTGTTTTCACGGTAATTTCAAGCTGAGCAAGCTGCTCAGAGCCTCTCTTACAATAGTTAAATGTAGCTATTTACGGTATGTAATACAGAAGACAGTCTTCTTTGGGTTTTTAATGTTACATGATACAAAATTAACAAAATTAAGAAACACAAAGAAAAAAAATAAGCCTGAATTTCAGATGAACAATTAGTTTGATCATTGTCTCCATATGTACATATTGTTTGTACATGTTCTTTTAATTTACAGTAAATATAATTTCCATAAAAGAATCTGGATAGATAAATAGATCTACCTGTTTCTTTCACACTGACAAGGCTTCCTTCCCTTCAATAGGTGTACCAAAATGGACTTTTAAACAATGTCCCCTGCTGTTCTTATGCTGCTTTGTGGTTACTCTACATTACAGCAACCATTTAGACAAGGCCTTTACTTTTCTCCAGATTAGCTGGCATTTGAGCGACTTGAATACATGCAAATCACATCCTATTGTGCGTTTCCATCTGAGAGGAACCTTATTAATCATGCTACGAGCCTCTGGGGACAAGGTGGCTATCTGGAGCTCAGTGGGGGCTCAGCAGCAGCACCACCCCTGAGCGCTCTCAAGGACTTGGATCAGTGCTTGTTCAGTCAGAAACTCCTCGGAAGGTCCCCAGAGGTCCCTTCAGAGATAACGGGGCTACAGCTGGGGAGAGGGGGACAGAGCAAAGGGAAGAGGTGGTAGGGGAAGTGGAGAAACAGATGAGGAAAAACAGAGTGCAAAAGAGGGAGAGAAACAACGGAGACTACAATGTGAAAGACAAGATGGCTATGTACAAGGCAAGGCAGCGATGACTTGGGCAAGCACTAGGGAACGAGGATCAGGAACAAAACCCAGGAGAAAGTTAAAAGCAGCAAACTTCCTTACTTTCCATCCTTAGAGTGGATGCTTCACGAGCCAGTTTACACGTGAAGGAGAGTCAATGAGTTGAAGTCCTTGTGTAGGTGGCACTCTTGGTGAGTATAACTAGAATTTGTGCCGCTTCTACTCTCAACCCTGAGGCCCCAACCAGCACATAGATGTCTATCCATTTTAAATCACTCTTTCAGAAATGCCTGGGAATTCTTAACTGATCATGAAGCTACACTTTAGAAGCGGTGATGGATTTCCAATCACCCAGTCTTTTGTGGTTCCTTCAGATGTTACCTTAAAGAGGTGGAATTATCCCAAATGACAACACAGCCTTTTACTTGTAGAAGTATGTTAAAAATATGAGAGCAATGTTCTCTTCAGAAGAAAGGAATTTTACTGAAGAAGGCAGAGCTCAATCATTCTCAAATGTTCACAGCTCCAGTGTAGAGAGGAGACTGACAGGCCTCTTGATGTCCACAGGCCGGCCAGCTTTTCTCCTGGAATCCCACCCCGAGTGGCACTGCTGACTTCAACACCTTCATTCTACACGCAGGGGAGGAAATGAGAGACCACAGCGGTTCTCTAGAGACACCTGGGAGTGAAGAGTGTCACCAGGTCCTTTACTGTGGCCCTAGTGTTATCTTGACAGGCTGTTGAGCATGCTGAAGGAGGAGAGATAAACTTCTGTTCTGATTCTTCATTAAATAAAAACCACACTGTCAAGTGCATACGCCCGTCAGGCCTACTCTCCTTCGGCTAGCTTTTCTACAGGCACGCTTTTCAGTACAGAGAAAATCCTCAGTTAAAGGAGAACAAGGCTTACAAAGCTTACAGAAGATGCTCAAGATGATGGCAGTAAATGTTCTCAAGGGATCCTGAAGCAAGTGTGCATGTGAGAGTTAAAGGACCCATTTCACCCACACAAGCCCAAGTAAGAGCTGCCCCACTGTAGAGCAAACACTGGAACTGTGGGAAAGCTAAGGACCAGTTAACCATGTGTGCTTAGATACTGATGCACTTCTGACACACATCTTGAAACATAAAGTCTTATTTAAGCAGAGAGGAGAAACTTCACTGTGAGATTTAAATACAATAGTAATATCTGAAATTCAAAGAGGAATGACTTTTTTTTTTTTGGAGAATGTGAAATGAGTTTAAAAAATAAATGTAGAAATACAGATTTAGAAATATATCCTGAGAAGTGTTCTCTTAGAATTGAGTACTGATGTATTCTATGGTCCTGCCATAGCTCAGTCCAGCCTGTATGATCATAAGTCCATCCATATGTCTAACTTCTCCCTCTCAGCACACCCTGTTTCCGTCCTTCAATATTCTTTATCTAATTATCTAAATATTTAGAGTGAAAATATTTTTACAAAGATTCATACATGCAAATAACACAGTAATATCCTTACTCTATGTGCACATTCCTTACTAAAGTAATTCTGGATAATTTATACTCTAACTCACTAAATTCTAATGGATATTATGGCCAAATGACTATGCAAGAGGAGAGAGTTCCTTTCCAGAAATATGTAAGAATAATAAGACAGGAAGTACAGTCACAGAATAATGAAATAAAATGGATATCTGATAGTGTTCAAAAGTAATGACTACAGGGGGAGTCTTTTATCAAACAGACCTCATCTACAACATTCAAAGCAAATGTTTAAATTTCATAAATATAAGAAAAATAAACAGCATCACAGCTGAAAATCAAAGTGCTCAAAATTGCATCATTAAAATGCAGATAATTCTTTAATCCATTCAGATTTTTACGTCTATATCTATAATTAAGAATTCAGTTCAGCCAAATCCGTTAATTAAACTATTCGAGATAACACAAAATAAAATTAAATGTAAAGTGCCTAAGAAAAGTCAGGTTCATAAGCAGCATCTATAATATAAATCTCAGATCCTGGTGTGTGTGTGTGTGTGTGCGTGCGTGCGCGTGTGTGCGTGTGTGCTCTGCCCTCCTCTCCCCAGCTGTAGCCCCGTTATCTCTGAAGGGACCTCTCAGGACCTTCCGAGGAGTTTCTGACTGAACAAGCACTGATCCAAGTCCTTGAGAGCGCTCAATGACAATGCGTGTGGACACTCCTTCAAAGGTCCTTTTAGTAACTTAAAAACCACATACATACATCTGATCTCTCTTTCTCTCTCAAAAAAATTCAAAGTACTATTAAAAATGTAACTTTTGGGAAAAAAATTAAAACTCACACTTGTGAAGGTGGTTAAACATACTCACTTTGATGTGGTCATGTTACTGGGCTATTTGGGTACTTGAGAGCAAACTTTTCAGTAGCATACAGTTATCAGAAAGACATCTAAGTATGTAAAAAAAAATACCTCCCAGTTTTAAATGTAGAAAGATAGTAAATGAATTAATATTTTAATTGGAAACAAAAAGCAAGTACATAACTTGTTGAGGCAGCACTTATTAACACATGCAATACTTATTCAGTGGCATAACAGTCATAGTTCTGATCCACAGAAATGTAAGGGAAAATAGTGCCACATTTGGATTTTTCTCAGTGATCTTAAACATTCTTATTTTACATGAACTATAATCTGCTTGCCCCCAGCACATGAACGCATGAGGAGATGGAGGTAAGAAGAGCCTGTGTGCTTATGGTCCAGTGTGGCCCACCCTGCTCAGCGGCCTCTGGGCTGTTACTGCACTTGGAGACAGCACCAGGAGAGACACAGGAAGAATGGTCTTCAGAGAAGAATCCAGTCCAATCACTAAAGAGAACGCACACCCACAGTACCAACGCTGGCTCAGGAAAGAAAACAGCTGAAGCTTACAAGTTACTTCATAGCCTACTCCGTAAAAGAGACAAAACTTGCTCCTGCTTGTTTAATCACACCATTTTCTTTTGAAATTTAAGTTCAAAAATAACATATAAATATGATGCATAGATTATTTTAGTCCTTTGTCCAGAATTTATGATTTTATTTTACAAAAGAATACAAATTAGTCATAAGTCTTTTTCTAAGTAAAAAACACACGTGAGACCAAATAAGTAGAGTTTACCACATTTCAGCAATGCTCACACTTACTAATACTGAACGTATTTCCCCCGTAATTCCCAAACACTACACAACATTACACTAGTGCTTCAGCGGGGCCTTACAAGAGTAAAGTAAAACGCCAAGTGTTTAGAGGAACGTGATTAAATGCTCACGGTCATGGAGCACCCTGTGCATGTCCAGTCAGCAGGCACCTCCCTGGGCTCAACACCCTCACATCACCAAGCTCAACAAAAGATGATTTTCATAAAAATAATGAGAAAAACACAACTGTAAGCACTGTCACCAGGAAATGCACACTAATTATGCAGTGTAAAATATGCATACACAGAAACTCAGAATACTGTACAAAAACCTGAACCCAGCCACGACAAAAAGCATGAAGTCTGCGGAGAAAGGGCTGAGCTTTCAGTTGTTAATGAGCTGTGGAAACAGGATGTTTATTAATGCTGGATTTATTTTTAAAATACACTTTATACCTCTTTGAGACTAAGAAGAGGATTACAGAAATCAGAAACTTTAAAAAGTGTTTGAATGCAATAATTCAAGAGTTTACACTGAACCTTTTATTCAATGGTTTGACTAAAGGAATTTAAATCAGTGAGACCCAAATGGCTTAAGTTTAAATGGATATTGATGGAGAAGTAAACATTTGGGTCCATTTAAAAATAAAGATGAAATAGCAAAGTGCCTTCAAGCTAAACATATTTAAAATAATAAATAGAAGGTAATGAAAGGCACGTCCTTATACGGAACTAGGGGAAGTCCCAGGGATGAGTCAACACAGCACCCTTATTAATCTCGGTGTGTTGTTAGAAGCATTTTTCTAATTGACACTGAATCAGCATTTACTATCCCAGAGAGAGTTCTCTGTGGCAAACACTTTAATGGAGGTTGTCTGACGGCTTTGGCTCATATTAGAGATGGAACAAAATAGATTTAGTGAGTGGAGTTAGCTGTGGTGGTGCAGGCAGCACCCGGACAGCTCTGCTCCTTACCCACCGCACCAGCAATGCATGAAGCTCTGGCCCCTGACTAATATATTAGGTCCTTTAAAACAATGCATTAATTATGCATTCCCTGAGAGTCAGACACTGTGCTTAATATGATTAGTGCTGCTGTCTACCCCACTTAAGTCCTGACGTGTATTTTAAAACCTGAAAGCAAACTCGATGCTTTCTAGTATCCAGAACGCTAGCTGTGAGCTTCTCAGAGGACTCACAATAAACTTCATGAAGCACACAGCCGCTGCTGTTTGGAGGCGTCTGGGTTTAGCTCCTTCCATCCTGCGTTTCTTTTTGTCACGTCTTTCAAATGGATCTGTCTCCTAAAGAGCTGCATCTCATCTTTCACCTCTGAAGTGTTCTAATTTTTACAAAGTGATTTTCAGTATTGAAAGCAAAAGTTTTGTTTTGTTTTTGTTTTTGTTTTTGTTTGTTTGTTTGTTTGTTTTTTGGGGGGGGGTTGGTGGTGGTGGTGGTGGTGGTGGTGGTGGTGTGTTCAAGATTTTTTTCCTCTCAGTTGCACATAAACCCTGTAGGGAAAGGTTACCTTGAATGTAGCGCTCTAAACATCACAGTAAGTCCATCCCCCTCAGTTACAGGGCTCAGTACATTTCTGTTAGTGAGATGACAATGCTGTGCACGCGGGCAAGCTGTCACTTTATCAGCTCTGGGAGTGGGCCTTCTTTATTCTGAGCATGTTAGAACTGCAGCCTCCGTGAGGGTTTCCACTGTCGGAGGCTAGATAAAAACCTTCCTGTGTCCTTCCCCCTCGTGCATTCATCAGTGACAACCTGTGTAAATATGTTTAAAGACGAAGTTCGCATTTCATTGTTCACATTTCAGGGGAAAGCCCAGCCAGCATCTCATAAATCAATTTGTCACCTGCTTTTACTGGTCGCTTTCTAGTGGATTTCAAACCAAAGCTCGACCTGGGAAAGTGATAGGAAGAAGAAAGACTGAAATCACCGCACACAACAGGGACATTTGTTTCCAGTGTAACTTAGAGCTGCTCAGCATTACACAAGTAAGCACCATCATTTGCTGTGTTAGCAGTGCTCAGAGGCCAACCGCTGTAGGGCCTTTGAGCGGGAAAGAACAGAGTGTTCTGAGAAGCCCACAGGGAAAGCAGACTGCGCCCCGAAACCCCGAGGGCTGTCTCACCAGTGTGGACCACCGAGGGACAGAACATGGCAGGCTGCACCTTCTCTTCCTCATGTAATCCCTGCAGGTAATCATGTAACAGCCGGGTGTTATGAAATGACTACACCATCTTAATTACCAAGAGGCCCATTAACAAATTACACGGGCAACAAAAACTGAGAAGACAAACACAGGCCAAGGAAGGACAATAAACACACCATCTCTCCCCACAGCCATGTTGAATGGAGCAAGAAAATGACCCATGTGCTGTGTCTTAGGGAGTTTAATCTAATATTTTAGTTTTATGCTAAGGAAATTAGAAGAACAAAGAGGCGCTTGTGTGGAATGCTCAAAGGCAATAGCTCTGCTCACAGTAACTCCCCCACGGTCCCTAGCTGTGATGAAAAGGCAATAATATAGTACATTCTAGATGCCCACCTCACTCAAGTACCTGTCAGCAGTGCCTGCACTGTCTGCTGAGGGCTAAGGATTAAGCAATTCTTTTTATCAGTAAAAAAAACCTGCCAAACCTAATGAGAGTGGTCACCGTGCAGTATTTGATGCAACCACTAACCTATTTATAGCTGAAATGAGCAGAACGCAAGAGTCAGGTATCCTGATTTATTCTTCAGAGACTCGCCATCACCTTGACAGGAGGGAGAAATGGGAAACTAACCACCATGCAATCAACTGTAACTGCTGTAAACATTGTATCTCCTCGGAAGTAACAAAAGAAGGCTGGCGTCACAGCTGGCCACTGCTAACACTGTGGCCAAGGGGAGGGCAAGTGCTGGATGCTGAAAGGGAGAATGGCTAGGTCTGCACATCATATGGTTTGACTTAGAGCGACTGATTAAAGATATTAAAGTACTCGGAGCATAAATTGCATGCACCTGTTGTTCTCATGGTGGCAGCCCTTGCACAGCCCTGTGACCATGAGAATTCCGCCATGGCCTGAAAGCCCTGGCCAACTCCATCTCACGTTGCCTGGGTGGAGGAGAGTGGATTTATTAATCAATTTCACAGTTTCTTTGGATACACTGTTTACATTAAGATGTGATACCAAATAGGCCAGAGAAATAACATTGACATTTTCTAGTCAATGTCTTTCATTATAAGCTGCCTCCCTAATTTTATGATTTGTATATATTTTTTCAACCAGACAAATTAGTCTCATGTGTTTTCATCATGCTGCAGGCTACTTTATCATACTGTGAAAATAATCCTGAATTTCCACCAAAGTTTCCATTTTCACAGCTCAAGTATTAATAGATTGACTATGTGAGTCTTTTCTACTCTAATGGTCTTAAGAAAATGGCCAAACTAATGCCGCTAAGTGGTTATTCTGATCATCTGGTGAGTGTCTACCTAAAGAAAACGGAAAAGCAATTGCTACTCAAAAATCACAAGCTCACTGTGTGCTGAGAGAAAAGCCAGGAGGTTCATGACTAAAGAAAGCGAACTGAGGTCTCAGATCTGGTGGTGCGGTGAAGTGCAGGGCACAGCTTGGAGTGCCTAATCTGACCTTACAGAACTCCGGGAGCACCAAAGTCCTGACACAAGACACAGGCAAGGCGCCAGCCTTGTCATCACTGCCACCCCCTCCCTATGCATCCAGCCACCACAACTGTTAGGTCCTGACTGGGCTTGGCATCTGCTCAGAAACTTTCTTTGAAGCAGGTAGACTATGCAGGAGTGCCTGCAAGGGCAAGCTCTTGGTTCCACACTACATATAGAATTTACTTTCTGGATGATGTGTAGTTATGAGCAGATATTAAATCCTATGATTTATTGAAACAATGGCGTTTGTGAGTGAGAGAGAATGCAGTGCATTTTGTTGACAGTGGGCATGTCGAGGGTCAGCAGTCAGCCCCACACCCCTCAGACAGCTGCTTTCATTTAGCCAAGAATATTCTAGCCCTAAGAGTCCCCAAATCACCGCCACTGGAACCTCCAACACATCAAGGTTGAAGCCCACACACAGAACCCTGTGGAACACTGGTCAGGTCCAGAAACCTGCAGCCAGCAGAAGAGAGGTAAGCGCCTGGCACAGGTGCACTGTGTGTGGGCAGGCTTGCACTCAGGTGGCTAAGTCAGAGTCTAAACAAGATAAGGCAGCTTGACTTGGAGCTCGGCATTTGGCCAAATGACCTCAAGTGACTTGTGCACCTCCTCTGAGCATCCATTTCTCACCTGTCAGATATAGGGTTACTATACAGATAAAATCAGATGATAGATGTAAGGTTCATGGTGACCTCGAGTAAGACCATTCTTTTTGTTATCACCATTTTTACTTTGAATCTAACTATTTGCAAAATGACATGTTAGAGCGAGAGGACTCAGAGTGACCAAGGCACAGCCCGGGGGTGGGGGTAGGTTGCTCCTTGCAAACTGGACAAAGTAAGAAATTAGAAATTTAACTCACTGTGCAAGAACTAGGAGGCACAAGAAATTAACCACAGGGTGAAACGGGACCAGTGACCCTTTGCCTATAGTGTTGATCCTAAGAGTAGCATGGGCGCACTACACAAGAGGCAGGCAGAATATGGGAACTCCCCTTACTGAAGAGAACCAGTGTAGACTGAGAAAGGTCAGCAGCCTCTATCAGGTAAACTCCAGCCACGTGTTACTCTGCTAATAGTGCATCTAACTGGAAATTATTTTCCCACTATCAGAAAACTAGTATGTCTAATGAGAAAAAAAAATTACACCAATCAGAACTGCTCTTATGTACCCACAACAGCACAGACTTCCTCTGGGAAGAGACACACTGCTTACCATCTCACCACTCCTCCTGTACCCAGTGGGAATGCCCAGCGGTCCTAGCAGTCAGTTGGGTTTGCTCCCCACTCCCTTGGCCCACTGACCTTCGTCAGCATCAGACATGACCATACTTCCACAACCACACTACAACTTCAAGCTAGAGTAGGAATGGATAAGAAACCATCATTACCAAGCAAATCTGCTTTAGTGTAAAAAGCATAAACTTTAGCATTCTTGAAAATTCTATTTAGCAAAAGCTGGCAGATAACATACAAGTAAGGACTTGAGTGAAAAGCTCAGAACTTCCTTTTTGAAAACAGAACTAGGAGGGGAGGGAGGGAAAGGGACACTTGGGGCTGGTGAGACAGCTGGAGGGGGGGGGGGCGGGGGCGGGAGGCCTTACCCACCGGCCTGCTAGCCTGACTCTAGAACCAACTCCAGGTGGCAGTCCTCTTGACACACCCCACACTCCCTACATGACATGCCACATGCCCTCCACTCTAAGTAAGTAAGTAAATAAATAAATAAATAAATTTTAAAGGAATTCTTTTCAACTTCATGTAAAAGTATTGCTAGTTATTTACTTCTAATTAGGGAATACAGAGGACATTTTATTTATAACAGTGTTAAACACCTCTTATTTCCATTGCTTTTAAAGAACGGTGGCTGAAAGATAACCTCTATGAAGTAGCCAAACAGGGTATATGGTAAGACAGTGATGTGAAGACACCCCAGCACAGGAGTTTTCCAAGGAGGGACCTGAGGGCCAAGTGTTCCCGAGCTGGCCCCACGCACCTGCAGTCTAATGAAGCTCTCTGAGTGAGAGTGTTTCCAGAGTGAACTGTCGCCAGGTTTGCGGCTGGGCTGTGGTGGTAACGCCCTAACTGGGAATGTGCCTTAGGCCTTCCTTACTCCAGGCTCCCTAAGTCCCACAGAATCAAGTCAGAGCTCTTATCGTGGCAATTACGACACTGAAAAGAACAGGCCAACTGCTTGCTCCCAGCACCCTGCACATTCGAGGCCTCTCTATGTGTGTGTGTGCTTTCCATTCCCTCCTACAACTTCTGACTAAAGTAGAACTGGCTGGACTACTGCTTCTGACTAAAACACACTTTTCCTCATCTTTATGTCCCCCACACAATCCAACTCAATGGGTGGCCTCTCTAAGCACCTCACTCTCTCTACCTCAGAAGCTAGCTATAATCTTTCTCTGCGATATCACACACCACTTTGTTTCTCTTACTTGTTTTCTAGCCTGAGTTGGCGTTATCTGTGAACATTCCTAACATTTCCCACCTTGCTGCTGAGGCAGAGATGTCTCGTTTGCCTCTTTCCACTACAAGATACAGGTAGACCATACAATGGAGCCTCCCTTTTACAGACAAACCAAATCAAAGAACAGTTCTATCATCCGTCCCACGCCACACAGCTAGTGACAGGATTGCAGTTACAGTTCCTAGGCATCATGGCCTAGAGCAGGACACTGCGGCTGTTAACATGGTCTCTGCATCTCCCCACTAACGTCTACTCTGTTTAAAGCCTCAGTGTAGAAGCTGCAGTGAGGACAGTAGTAAGTGCGGTGGTGGGCTCCATGGTCCCCCACCACACCCCTCCACCATGGCTCTCCACCACTTCTGCCAGTGCCCTCGCACATTATTGTTTTTTCTTACTGGTTTCTTTTTAAAAAGCAAACCTTGTATACAGAAGTTTGTTCCCTACTCAAAATAAAATCTAGGTAACAAATCCTGACATGAAAGACGAGGTGAGGCACATCAGGAATAAAAGGAGAGTTGGGAGATATGGGCAAATAGCTTTAAAACAATCGCAGAATTGGGATCAAGACTACAAGTTTTCAAGAATCAGACCTAATGAAAAGTAAGCCAGGCTTCATTCAGTAGGACAGTCTCATGGTCCTGGCTTCTTTATGTAGTCACTGAAGGACAACGGAAATGAAGTCAGACAGACAAGACTCCCCGCATCATGACTGCCACATTTCTAAGGATCTAATGGTTTTTGTTGTTTTACTTTTAGAGATAGGTTTTCTCTCTGTGTAGCCCCAAGATGGCCTCAAACGCTCAAACGCAGATCCTTCTGCTCAGGCTCCCCAGTATTTGAGATTACAGGCATGTACCCACCACACTTGGTCAAGTTTTAAGGTTACAATGCTAAGTTGGAAAGTCCTCACATGAAGCTGTTGGGCTTCACTACCTTTGTTTCATTGCCTGATCAACTTCCTCCTTCCCTCCCTCCTTCCCTCCCTCCCTTCTTCCCACCTTCTTTCTTGTTTCCCATGGCCACCGTGCCATACAACTCCTGTTGTTTTAGTCAGAAGCAATAGTCCAGCCAGGGAGGGGATGGAAAGCATTAACTCTTGGGCATGCTGGAATCAGAATCTCACTCGGCTTCTCCTCAGTTCCTTGGTCCTTACAATCGTCGTTGAAAGAATTCAGATAAGACACAAAGTGCAGTTTAGAAGACTAGTAGTTAGTTTACTACAGGGCAAAGTAGAACACCCTCAGGGGTGAGACTGGACAATGGCCAAGGGACCACTGTCAACAACATGCTTGAGGGGAAAGAGTAGACAGCAGCCAAATAGATCAATGTGTCAACCTACAACTTTAGTACTTTATACTTTCTCCAAAGTCCCTAGAAAGGACAGCTTCTCTTCTATCTTTCTAATCAGGTGAGTGACAAACCCATTTGGACTAAATCTTAATAGACTGAATAATGATATGCCTTTCTTCATTACCAGAAAGTCTTTAACTAGACTGTAATCTTACGGCAGGGGCAGTTCAGATGGCACATCTGTATCCTGAACCTGAGAGGCAACTTATATCCCACTCTTGGCCAATGCTCTGAGCCCTGCAGATTATGGAGGGAGGAGCCCATGCGCAATGAGCTTCAAGCCTTCTGATATCTACCTAGTCCCCTAACAGTAACACTCATTTTTATCCTTGGTGAACATTGTTTGTTAATTCTGCCTCCATGTCAGTCTGTTGATTCCTTACCCTCAAATCCCAAGAAAACAGCTCTTAGAAGGGCTGTGCTTCAAAGATCTCTTCATATTCAACCCTAAAAAAATTCTCTAGTCTTCAGCTAACAACCTAATCTTTTTGTCTCTGGCTGGCTAGAGCTTGCTATGTAGACTGGGCTGGCCTCAAACTCACAGAGATCTACCTGCCTTCACTAAATGCTAGGATTAAAGGTGTGCACCTCCACACCCACCTCAGCATTCTACAATGAGATATTTCCTGTCCTTGAAATGTGCTGCAGTCTCCAGGACATTGTTTCTTCTCCTCTTCAGGGTCAACCTCTACCTTCTGTTGAACAGTGCAGTTCTCCGGTCACATGACATTCCATCCCACGAATGTTCCCAGTTAAAATTACTGTCTCCAGGTAGATGAGCAAGTAAGTGTGTACCTAGACCACCACTGGGGTAAGAAAATTTCTTTTTGGCCTGAGATGACCATCAGCTATCACAGAGCAAAGTTCCTGTGGCCCACAGTCATGACAGTGTTGCATGCACACTGCAGTCAAGTGGTCTACAACAATGGTAACTGACCTGCCATGACCATCAGTCATCATGGAGCAGATGTTAGTGTGGTCCAAAGTCATCACAGTGAGGTATGCACACTACGGTCAATAAAATAGCAGAAATGAAAGCTGTAACAAGCCCATGTGCTCTGCAGAGCCAAGGGTGTCTCATATGCATAATGGATATGACCAATCACCGTGCATGGAAATGCTGCTCTTAGTCTACTGGGCAACAAACAGAAATAACAGCAGTGAAATAGCCAAAACTCCCAAGGAAGAGGAAGATAAAAAAGACGGGATAGACAGGCAGTGGGAAGTCTGTTGCAGGGTGGGATAATAAGGGGAAAAAATATGAAAAGCATTGGCCTAAACCACGAGAGAGTTAACGGAGGGCATGGCGGCACAGACATGAGAGAGGGTTTCCCTAAACACAAGCAAAAGAAATCAGCTGAGAGGGCTGCAAGGACGGCCCAGTGGGAAAGAACAAACGTGGGGATTGGAGTCCCCAGCAGCACGCGCCTTGCTGCTTGTCATGCCAGTATGCAGTGAGGTGGACACAGAAAGACTCTGAGAACTTGATGGCCAGCTAATATGCCAAAAGCGGGCTTCCCATTCCACAAGAGAGAGATGAGGAACAATAGAGAAGACACCTGATAACCCTGTTTTGTCCTTCATGAGTACACAGTCTATTCACATGAATGCACCATGATGGCTCAGTGGGTAAGAGCACCCAACTGCTCTTCCGAAGGTCAAATCCCAGCAACCACATGGTGGCTCACAACCATCTGTAACGAGATCTGACGCCCTCTTCTGGGGTGTCTGAAGACAGCTACAATGTACTTACATATAATAATAAATAAATCTTAAAAAAAAAAAAGAAAAGCATACACATGCAGGTGCACGTATGAGTGCGGATACACATACACACACACACACACACACACACACACACACATAGATACACACACACACACACACACACACACACACAGACAGAGAGAGGAAGAGAAACAGATTTAAAAACTATTTTAAAGAAACTGAAAATCTATCAATGGCCATTTAAAAATATATTATCTAGGTAATGCATGATGATACATACCTGTAATCCTAGTTCTTGGGAAGCTGAGAGGGAGGGAGGGAGGGAGGGAGGGCGGGCTTGAGAAGATCAGAAGTCATCAGTAACCCCCGAGTTTTTGGCCTGAGCAAATGACAGCTCAAGGGACAGCACCTGGGAGAAGGTATCTGGGCAGGTTTGAGGATGGGCTGAGGCTGAGCTGTAGACATGGCTGTGCTAGACGGCAAAACCAAACACCTGGCTTCCTGACCATCTATCATCCAGTTTCAAAGGTTCTGAGAACAGTTGCTGGGACATTACACGGAGCTTTGGATACACTCCCACTGAGCATGCGTGCACCGCATAGTGTTACCGCTAAATCATTTTGGCATTCCAGTTAGTAAAGAATAATCTTCAAAATGCTTTATAATCATCCCAATGTTAACCTTTTAGAGAAGACTACAAAGATTTGCACTCACCTTTAATTCTAGCACCTGGGAAGCAGAGGCAGGAGGATCTCTTTGAGTTCAAGGCCAACTTGGTCTACATAGTGAGTTCTAGGACAGGCAGGAGTTAGAGACTTTCTGAAATAAGTAATTTCATTTTAACATGGCAGTCTTGATGAGTTGAAGTTATGCTTCCTTAACTGGAATGCACTTCCTCTGCTGACCACTTCTCATGCTGTCCAGCTATTCCCTGAGTGTCTACTTGTGAAATAACTGAAGCCAGCTCTCCAGCCACAGGGGTGCACAGGCAGAGAGGCATTCAGATATGTCATAACACAAAATGTAATTAAGCCAAGAGTAATGTGACCTCAGAACATAACAGGCTGAAAACCAGAATAAGCTAAATCCTACCCTAACTTAGTGTGTGTGCGTATAAATATCAATTGAAAGGGACCTTAATTTAAAACGGCAACTAAACTATCCTAGAAATAGCTTTGTGTGACCCCACAGTAATCCTTAGATAGCATAACTTAAAAGTACTTTTTAAGGTATTTCCCATATAACCTCTAATTTCACTAGATAACTTTACCCAGCATACTTGCCAGGTAGATGGTGTGACTTTAATGTCACTCGCTACAGGCAACTGAGATGTTTTCTAGCACACCACCAATGGCACACCTTTTTTCATCAATGAATTACTAAAAGCCAACCTGAATTCTTTTTATCATACTAACCTACACCATGTTTAGAAAGTAAGAATTCCATGTTCGATTATGACTGACTTTCAATTTGAAGGAAAAGTTAAGAAGACAGCAATAAAGTATGACCCTGAAAATATGGATGATGGGCTTAAAAAGATCTGACCTTCTCTTTCTGGAGAAAGCAGTGAGACTCAATGCTAAATGCCTACTCAAGTGCTTCTAAAAGGCTTATGAGAATTTCTCAAATCTATGAATAGAAAACAATTAAGATACTTGGATTATCATTTGGTCTATATGTGGACATTTGGGGAAAATGGAATAATTGAAGGATTCTGATGAAATGCGGAGAACATTGTTAAATCTTAAGTCAAGAAACACACTAATTTGGAATGCCATGAAATGAAAATTAGCTTGAAGACCTCATGTTTTAATTTGACAGGTGTTTGACAACTGTGAAATGGAAAACTGACCTCAGACAACTGCTTATGAGCGAAAGAACTTTAAGCTCAAGGATCTCTCATGGAGTGATGCATGCATGCATGCTGTAGTAACTCCTCACATGGGAATGGACAAACGCAGGCTGGAATTTTATTGTCTTTGAAGGTGCTGATATCCAGCGGATTTAAATTTCACAAAGAGCTCCATATGACTCTACGACAATTAATGACCCTCTCTGAAACATAACACCATCAGTAGGGAAATAATTGTAAACACATCTGCAACCTCCAGGTGTTTCTTGAAGCAATTGACCCTCCTTGACTTTACCTTTAGAGTGCTAAAATACTAATGCACTCGCCCCACCCCTTATAGTTTAGAAATACCGAGGCCCTCTCTGGTACAGCTACAGCTACAAGCTGAGGCTCAGGGCACAGCTCTGCTCTCAAACCATGGAGATACTCTGCCTGTTGTTTTTAAGTCAATATAAAAAGGATGAGGGCTATACTCCACTATTTTGTTATAAAGATTTCTCTTTTCAGAACACAGATCTTTTTCTGCTTTAAAAATTGTATGTCTCACTTAAGGGTAGAACTGGGAGTAGGAGCCCCAACTCACCTTAGGTGCTGTTCGGTACAGTGTGAGGGAAAAAGCGATACATTTAAAATCATGAGACTTTAGAGGGAAACCAAAGACCTACTCACTGTTGAAAACTGGGCCTTCATTTGCTGAGGCCCATCATGACAGTTGTTCTCTTTGCTTAGGGCTCATGCGTGCCAACCCACCATGGCCCTAAAACAAGAGACCAGGACTAGATACTGAAGACCACATGCCTCTGGGAATAAATGTGTCACCCATGGGGAACTGAGACGGGTTCTTACAAAACAACAAAACAGAACGCACAACCTTATTTGTGAAGGTGTCAATACTATTTCCCAGCAAGGCTTCTTCGGATGGTAATGACTCTTTCCATGTGTTTAACCTTGTCAGAAATCTAAAGGCTACTTTATAGTCCTTTCTTTCCCCGCAAGGACGGTGATCTTCCAGCTCAGCTTTCCCCTAACAATGCTCCCTCAGGATCATAGGAAACTAACTACTTGTAAAAAGAAAATCGATCTCCCCATCTCACCCCCCTATTCTATAGTTTTTACGGTATATAACAGCAATAATTAACACTAATTGTATCCTTACTAATAGCAGGCTCTCAGACCTACTGAGGATTTTAGACCTTAAGTTCAGAACTGGGGTCTTGTATATGACATCAAGAATGGGTTAATAGGTAAGAACACAAACTTACCTGTTCCTTTATTTAAGACAAGGCTCCATTGTATAGATCATGCTGGCCTTGAACTCACATACAGTCTAGGCCAGGTTCATTCACTAACCTCCTTAGTTTATTAGAATTGGGATTACAGGCCTGCCTTTGCCTGAGCTACCTTTCCAACCTTTCCAATGCACATGGGCTTCAAACGAGTGAGTAAATACCCCAAGAGCTGTGAATTTGGGACGTGTAAACACCATCTCACCAGAAGAGGAAAGAAAAACACTAATGGGAAAAGAGATGAAACTGAAGGAAGGTAAGTGGCCCTTAGGAGAGAAACGAGAGATAGGCTGCTTTGTGCCAAATTCTGTTGGCGTGTGGTGTGGGGCCAACACTACTGAGACTAGAAGAGCCCGTGGGAGGGGACCTGTGAGAACTGAGTTCCCCTGAGAGGCTCTGATTTTAGGCAGACAGGGAATTTCAGGAGCTCAAATGCTCTTGAGTGTGGATTTCGGTGTGTGGGGAGAATAATTCCTAGACCACAGTGGCCACATGCACCACATCCAGACATTAAAAATACGGAGTTCATTCTCTCAACAACCTTATCTATTTGCAGATGAGAAAAATGCAGGTTCAAAGAGGTTATGTCAACAGCCCAAAGCCTCAGAGCTAGCAAGTGGCAGGTATAGGCTGGCCGCCAGGTGGCCTGGCTCGACTGAATCAGGTGTCACTTAGCATCTTATGTGCCAGAGATGCATGCTCTTCTCAGCAACCATAGCCCAAACAGTCCCCACTGTCACTCAGCTCACAGTGAAATGGAGAAGACAGCAGCAGCCAAGCACTCAGGCTCTTCGAGCTGACAGACAGAAGGACAGCTTACTGCTCTACTTGAGAACGGACTGACCAGGAAGTGGGTGGTAGCAGGGGCATTTCCTCTGAGGACCCCATGGTGGTTGTCCCTTTAGCTGATTTTTAAAAAAGATTTATTTACATTTATTTTATGCGTGTTTTACCTGCAGGTATGTATGTGTACTATGTGCATACATGGTGATCATAGAGATCAGAAAAGAGTGTTAGTTAAGATCCGCTGGAGTTCTAGGTGGGTGTGAGCAAGTTGTCACGTGGGTGCGAGGAGCTGAACTCAAGTTCTCTGCATGAGCAGTAAGTGCTCTAACCACTGAGCCATCGCCCCAGCCTCTGATTCAATTATTGCAAGGATCCTTGCCTAACATTTTCTTATTGACATGTTTATAGCTTATCTTTTCACTATTGTGCTAGGAACTGCCTCTAACCCACCAGAGTGCACTGCCTGGAAGAAAGAGGAGCTGAGGAGACTGCTGAATGGATGACACAGAAAGTAACAGACACAGGCAGGAGAAAGAGGTGTGGCTTGAAGAGAAGTGAGCCATGCAGTGGGGATTTGTCCCTCTCCACGGAGAACAGACAGCCATATCTGCGTTTACTGACTTTAAGCCTCCCGGTGTTAGCCTGGCACACTGTAAGCCTGCTGCCTCGGCAAGGTTCAGGAAGCCCTCCGTGGTCTGCCTCTGCTGTGTCTTCTGCCTACTCTTATGATACTTTTCCTACCTTGTGCCTCAGGCTAACGCAGCACTACCATGTCTGCGGCTTCCAGAATGTTCTTCATGTACGGTCTTTGCTCACCATGTTCCCTCTGCCTCAGAAGCTGCCCTTACCTGTGCACACCCAGGAAAACCAGACCTCCTTATCCTCACAACAGAACTCACTTCCCTGGCCTATCAGGTAGAAATGACCACACCCATGGCTTCCTTTTTCATTCTGCCAGCACAGTGCATTGTTTATTTCCAAGCCACCTTAAAGGAGGAGCAACCTTTTTATCTCCAGCAAAAGCAATCAATAGCTATCTAAGGCTAGGTTCAGAAAACAGCAACCAACAAGGTAAGTATTCCCACTACTTAAGGATACCCCGTCTGTGGGTTGCCATTTTGTCCTATGTGGGAGGGGACAGGGGGCAGGGGTTTTTCGGAGGGGAAACCTGGAACAGGGATACCATTTGAAATGTAAATAAAGAAAATATCTTAAAACAAACAAACGAACAGATAGCCTACCTTCCAGCTCTAGCCAAATCACAGGCCAATGAAAGGCAGGAGACCAACGAGCTCCTTATCCCAATCATTTGCCTGTACTGAGCAGAATAAATGCCGCTCACAGGAACCAGTGCGGCCACATTTTCCTGCCTCTCAAAGCACACAAAAAGAAGCTGACAGCCTGAATGTTCACCGAGTGCTTACAACGGGGTCACCTGAAACAAGTAAGTGACTTCCCTTAAGCCAGAGCTGAAGAGACGATGGAAACTTGGAAGCAATTTCTCCTCTTGTGGGAAATCACTTGGGATTGGGCAATCCATGACTATGTTCAAATGTAACTACTTACTCACATATGCTAGCTAGCCATTTGGTTAGTCAGTCACTGAGAGAAACCAGGCTCAGTAAATTCAGTTCCTCACTCCTTGACAATTCCGTGGGCATCTTAATAACCGAGAGTTACATTTTTAAAGTCAGAGGTTGCACTGTACTTAATGCCCATTATTTTAAATGAGTAGATGACAAGTAGCATTAGGTGACGGATCTTTTCCCACCTTAACTGTGTAAGAAATCTGTATATAGCTCTTAATCCTGACTCAGTTCACCCAAGGGCTACACATGCAATGCCCTTTCTAGACTTCCATACACACACCGACCAAAGCACTAAGAGAACAAGCATTCCTTTCCTCAGCTAAGAAGAACCTGAGGACATTAGACACTGGTCAATGGTACTTTCCTTTCTTATAAGCTAACAGATATAGATCTCTACCAAGGAAATCTCGGTCAGGATACAAGCAGGAGCTTCCTGTTTTCGTAGCATTTCCAGTTTTCTCGGTGGATAAGCTGTAAGCGCTTGGGAACTGTGTTAAGTACCCACATTTCTCTGTTGTTCCTCTCTATCTCCACACTCCATCACTCAGATCTTTGTTCCTGTGATCAGTGCTTCCGAGAGAAATCTGGCATTGGATCTGAAGGAAATGCCATGGCGAAATTTCCTAAGATTAATCACACAGGTAAGTAATTTCCCCTTCTCACCAAACAATATGTTCTAAAACTTCTTAGAAAATCGGCAAGACAGGACTGTGTGGTCACAAAAATGTGAATCTTAGGACTCCCTGAAATCACACCCATGCACATTGTAACGGTTGAATAGCCTGCCCAGACCAGCCTGGATAGCCTAGGCAGCCTGGGCAGCCTGGCTCTCCAGTATAAGCCAGAGGCATCACAGACAATTCTCAAGGGAACCTGAGCGAAAGAGGCCCCACCGGGCATCCTCCTGCTATCCACAGGTGGGGCTCAGCATGCAGTCCCAATCACCCCAAGCCTCCATTTTTAAACACATACTAAAGCACCAAGGGCTTTTTGTTTTGTTTTTCACATATTAAAACCTTAAAAGCCCTGTGCCACTAAAGGAGTGCGGGCAGAGATAAGGAAGCCGTCTCCCAGGCAGCGGCCACACAGCTTGCTTCTCCATCAGCACCATCAGTCATCAGTAAACCAAGAGTCAGCCTGATAGAAAAACCAGGGGGTGGGTGGGGGAATCTGTGGTTCAGAGCAGAGAACCACTGGCTAATGGGATTCAGAACAAACTAACAGGAAAGGCGAAACACAAGCAAAGATCAGGAAAAGAAAGAAAGATATTCACAAAGAACCTCAGCTTGACCCCTGTTAGGTGGGGGTGTCAGATATGCAGGAAGGAAACCAGCCACCCAAGGCAGATTTTATCACACACAGACTCACAAGCCAAGAATCCTAACCCCGAAAGTCATATGGCTACCATTTGCCATCACATCTCAACTAAATATCTGCTTTAAAAAAGTGTGTGTGTGTGCGTGTGTGTGTGTGCGCGTGCGCACGCGCGCTTGCACACAGGTGCCGTCAGAGGCCAGAAGAAGGCATCGGATTCCTTAGAGCGTCAGTTACAGAAGGTTACAAACCGGTCAATTTGGGTGCTGCAAAAGCAGCACGGGCCCTCAGGAAGGGCAGCACAGACTTTTAGCGCTTAACTACTGAGCTATCCCTCTAGCCAGCCCCCATACCTACTTTTTCACCATCCTTTCCAGAACTATACACCTAATTCAATAATTGCTTTCCCCTTAGTCACATGTAAATAATAAGCATATAATGTGCACAAACTTGCAATAAGTATATACCATATTCACATACATATAACAGTTTACAAGCACAGTTAGGGCTCCCTACCCCAAAAGTCCAAAAACTGAAACTTTTTGAGTTCCAACAATGAAAATTCCATACTTTTGTGAAAGAGTCAAAATGTAAAACTTTAGGTAAATTTGTCTGTAAGAACCTTCAGACTAATATATAAGCTACATATGAAACATTATTAAATCTCATGTTTGACATATGTCCCTCCTTGAAATATCTTAATATATATTATATGTTATTATCTATGTGTGCAAACATAACACAGTCTGAAAGGATCTGAAGTTCAAAACCTTCTATAGTCCCACGTCTTTCAGACAAGGGAGAACCCAGGCCTCTGCTCTGGGTAAACTAGGGAAACGCACATTGTGTCTTTCAGTTCTCTACTAAGATCCTAAGAGGGGACAACTAGAAGACAGCAGGTTCTGGAAATATGGTGGTCGTGGCCAAACCCCGAGCCAGCCTTTCTTTTAATAAAAGCCCTGACAGTTCACTGGTCTGGCCTGGGCATTCATTCAGTGCTCTAGATCTCCCTATCACTCAAGGTATCATCACATGTCTCTGCCTGCTGAGTAAATAGCAGTGCTGTAAGGTATCCTGAGGGCAGCAGGGCTTGCTGATGAGAACAGCCTGATTTTATGGTGGTGAATGGACTCAGCTAAGAAGATGAAGCTGCAACACTCTAGGCCTGGTTTGGCCATTTTAAACTTGTGAGCAATGACACCACCACGCTTCAGTTTCTTTTTCTAAAACACAGAAATAAAGTCGCCTCACAGACTCATCACAAGAAGCAAATAAAACGACAGCAAATAAAATGACAGCAAATAAAACGACAGCCAGTTGATGTGGCAGAAACCACTTTAAAGCCTATCCATGAGCATCATGTTCAAATCATCATCTGTGTATCTGCTGGCAGGACTTCACCTGAAATGATTTTGGCAGTGAATGCCAGTGCCAAACTTATCCCACTTAGATCGATCATTCTGGACAGGAGAATAAAATGTAATTTAGGGGCTATTTAGAGCTATAGAAATTCAGGAAAACAGACTGCATTTAAAACACACTTTCTTTTTGACGTTGTTCAGCAATGCTCATCATTTTCCTTATATATAAAAACCGTATTTAGTTGGAGCCTCTCCAACTACATTCAGAGACCTTTCTGCAAACCTCATGTGGAGCAGTAGCTTATCTAAATAAGCCATAAGTCGGGACCTCCAGAGACTTGAATGACTGCAAGTTCAAAGTTAATACACTTCTCATTGATTTGTCCTGCACACATGATGTTAAACAAATCCTATCACTGGTCTTCACTAACAGAAGCCTTCTTCTAGAGTACAACACCAAATTCTCTGGCTGCTTTTGTTCAACATGGAAGATGAAAGTCGACTGCTGTTGCTCTGGGCAGACTGTGCAGTCAAAACAAAAGAGACATCAGAGAAAGGGGAAACTGCAAAGAGGCATTAGATATTAATCTTATATTCACTAAGAAAAAAAAATCTTTGCTTGGTTCTCCTTTCAGAGTTTAAAAGGCTATGAATTTTCTTTTCTTTAACTGCCCTGTAAGTCAGAGCTCTTCATCCAAAGCCCTTCCTTTTTACCTCATTTCAGCCATGAAAGTCTCTCAAATATTGTTAGCAGCAAACAAAACCCACGTTTCCTTTTGGCCCTATTTTATTCACACCTCTTGATCTCTTTTTCAACATCCAGAGGTACACTAGATCCCAAAGATAACATTCCTTATCACACTTACCTTTCTAATTACAACCTACTACTCAGATCTGAGGCTATTTATGTTTTATGTCTTTCTTGTAATCTTCCCTAAAATAAAGCCTCTGAGAACATCAATGATTCTTTTAAAAGACAAGTCCCAGTTATGAGTTCATTCTTTATTCATTTGATCTTTCAAAAGAGCCATTTAAAAAAAAATCCTGTGAACATAGATTCAAATGCAATCTCATGTGTATAAGCTTAGAGCTTTATTTGACACACAGCAAGTTCTAAATAAGGGTTACTGTCTGTAATTATTACTACACATCTTTTGCCATTCGTCTCCCAATATCTGCCTTGGAAATGGTACACTACTGGCCTCCTCCGGTGCTCTCAGCAGAGGTGATAGATGGATGAAATATGTAAATCATAATCATTCCCTTCATGGAAGCAAGCACTATAAAGAAGAGAATGCAAATGCATAATTATATAGTAATACCAAAGTGCCTAGTAACCACAGTTAGAAGTGATATGCTACAAGAACTATTACACAGATGCAGAGAGAACACTCAGGCTCTCCAACATGGAGAACTATGACCAGCAGCCTGAAGTTGTAAGGTGGCAGCTTAGGGCTCGCCATGAGGAAGAGAGTTTCATTCTTTATAGCTGACCACCTAGAAAGCCTTGGGAACCAATGAGCAAAAGACAATTTTCCAGGACTATTGTAAATAGATAGAACACAATACACAATCAAAGCTTTACAGTTCACTGATAGCTGCAGAAGCTGAGGCATAAAGTGGAATGCTGGTCATCGCTAGTAAACTGTATACAGAAACAAACTCCTTTATCACAAGCCCCTCCTAAGAAGCCATGTATAGTAGCCCTCCTTTATCTGCAGGGACTATACACTGAGACTCTTACCAGATGCTTAAGAACTAGACAAACCCCTGTATTTATCCCCACATGTACATACTTGTGATAAAGCTTAATTTACAAACCGGGTGAAGCAAAAGAGTAGCATCAGCAGTAATAAAACAAAAAAATTAAAACAACATGTGATAAGCTATATAAAATTTATGAATTACTAATTTATGGAATTTTTAGAGTAGTTGATTGTGGCTAACTGAAACACAGAAAGGAAAACTCTAGAGGAGACTACTGTACACATAAAATGAGTAAAATAAACCCAATTATAGCTCATCACATTAAATACTGAATTCTAATTTTTCTGACTTTTCTTTTTTTTTAAGTTCTTAATTCATTCTACTTGAATTTCCTCGGCTATGTTTGTCATTTGTCAAGAGCTGGTCAGTCAAAGGCCTGCCCAGCGCTCTGTCTTTCAGTTGTTAAATTGGAAACACTCATGGCCTGCTTTCATCCTTTGAAGGCGTACCCACTTGAAAGGCACGCTTGGCTTTTGAATGGCATGTGTCTACACACCACAGGACCTTCTAGTGCTTTGCTTCTCTGTGTCAGCGTCCGTGCTTTCTCGCACACAGCTCCTAAGTACTGCTTACTGCCTTGTCCCTCAGAAACTGAAGCCCATTTTCTCCTCAAAACAAATGGGAGAACTGTTCTCCAAAGCTTTACTGTTTCCTTCAGAGATCACAGAAGCTGGATGCAGGGAAGAAATAAGACTAGGTGAATAATGCCTCAAATAAAGTTCGTAAAAATTAAGAATATATGTAAGACATTAGTTGAATTTGTTTATGAATATGAACATGATCGTCCCCACCCCCACCCCACCCCGCATGGATGCCTATGAGTAGCTGACACACTCTTTAATGTGAACATAAACTTTTGAAAAATTTATATCTTTACCTAACTGTTATTCAAAGACATGGTTCAGGGGCTGGAGAGGTGGATCAGCAAGCAAGAGCACTGGCTGCAGAGGACCCAGTTTTGGTTCTCAGAAGCTACCTGATAGCTCACAACCATCTGTATCTTCTCCAGCTCCAGGAAGTCTGACCTCCACAGACACCAGGGATGCATGCGGTACACAGACATAAATGCAGACAAAATATTCATACACATGAAATAAAAATAAATAAACCTTAGTTTGGTGCCTACTGTGTTTGTTCTCTGCTCTGTTCATACTGTTCAAGCCTGCTGGTAAATGGCCCTGTACCCCTTTGTTTCTTGAGTTTATGAGACTGTCTAATAATAATGCAAACTAGACTCTAATACTGAATTACTGAAGACCAGTTACAGCAGGGGAAGCTGGTAAGACCCTAAGAACACCGGAATGCAGTATGGTGAGAATCACCACAGAGTGTAAGTTCTACAACGCTTCCAAATGCAACTAGACCCCAGACAAACGGAGGAAGGCTCTCAACAGATACAAGAAGCCTGTCTGTTGGCATGTGCTCACTGAGCAAGCACCACTCTCAGCACTTAAGAGGGATGGCAGTGACCAGTGACACATGGGAAAGAATGTGACAAAATGTCCCAGGAATGGAGACTGTGATGTTAGGGGGCGGGGGGGGGGGGGTGCAGGCCTGGAAAACAAACTGAGAAGGGAAAATCACCACAGGGGCTAACAATGCAATTGCGTGGAAAGATTCTGCGGCTTTCCTCCATGTTTTTAAATCTTACAGAACCTATTCCACATATGCAGGTATACAGCTGGAAGCCGAGCAGCTAGAACACACAGTTCTTTAAAGTTTCTAACACCTTGGTTGGGGCTCAGTTCCTATCAGTTTCTGCCTTCATGAATGTCATTTCCCTCAATTACTAAAAGGGTTATGGTTTTCTTGTGTGTGCACTCGTTTGTCTGCGCATGCACCTCTGTATGCCTGCACATCCCTGGCAGAATGAGGCCAACCTAAGGTACTGCTCAGTGGCCTGAAACTTGCCACGGGGACTAGACTAGCCAGCCACCTAGTTCCAGGGATCTGGGTGTCTCCATCTCCCTGCCCCTGGGATTACAAGCCTGCCACCACACTTGGTTTTTTTCTCACATGTTTTGGGAGACCACTTGACAGACTGAACTATCTGCCCCACCCCTAAGAGAGTTATATTCATAAAAAAAAATCCTTGAGCTAACATTTCAGAGGGTAAGGGTGGGAAATGTGACTGAGTAAGTAACACTCAAAGTAACATTTGTAAAAACTACATTTTGTTTAATTATTTGTGTGCCATTATATTATGTGTGCATGCATGTGTACATGTATGCACATGCATGTGTGTCCTTTAGTGACTGTGTGGAGGTCAGAGAACAATGAGCAGAAGTTAGTTCTCTCCTTCCACCACTTGTATCTTGGGAATCGAACTCAGGTGACCAAAGGATTGGCAGCCAGAATCTCACTGAGCCAGAATCCCATGGTCCACAACTTTTATATTTTAGAATATTGTGATGTTTAAAAACCATTTGATCCTTTTTAGTTGTTTTTTAGCTCAATTCTCATACATTTACATAAAGTATTTTCTTTGAGTTTACACAGTTTAAATGAGACAATAATTAGTCATAAGGCTATTTGCAGTTCCTATTTTACAAAAGGGAGGCTAGAAACTCAAAGGTGCCCTGGCTTACCCTTCTGACTGAGAACTCTGAATACATGGAGGTTACGAATACCAATGGAGAAACAGACTCCAGGAGGAGCGCCTTCATGGAAGTCAGCATAAGCGGCTCAAATGCCTCAGCTCACGGCAGACTGCAGCTTTGCTGGGTTTTTTTGGGTTTTATTTTTTGAGAACTACGCCATTCTCCCTGATGCTGGCCTTGCTATAAGATTATTCTGACGTTAAAATAAACAACAGGCCAGTGTGTGTGGTGTTACATTCCTTTAGTCCAAGCACTCAGGAAGCAGAGGCAAGCAGATCTCTGTAAGGCCCACTTGGTCTACATAGTGAGTTCCAGGCTAGTATAAATACACTGGGAGACTCTGTGTCAAAAGCAATAACAATAAGAAACCCTATTTGAAACAAATAACATCCTCCAAACAGTGGATAATATTTTCTGGAGGCACATGATTTTAAGCATAATCAAATGATTTCCCCATATTTTACAGACTAGCTTCTTCTGTACGGCATGCTATGAACATTTGAGCTGGTTCCTGATGGTAACGTAGATTCCTGTTTGAAAGCTGTGCCAACTGCTCCTGGGTGTTCTGGTGATGAGGCAATTTTCCTTTAGTTTTAGCCAAGACTTTTTCACTAGAGTATCTTATGGAAAAAACCCACAACGTTGGGACACACCACAGTGGCCAGGCAAAGGAAAGAACTATTTCAGAGAACCATCTGGGTGCTTAAAATAGCAAGAAGAAAAATGATCCATTAAAAATAATACTTGACTATTAATTCTATGATATAATCTGGCTGTACATACCAAGTAAATAGTAGTGCTGAACTACTGGGTTTTTTTTTCAAAAAGCTGGGTAATGTTCCTTTCAAACATCCTGGAGCTGGAGAGATGGCTCAGAAGTCAAGAGCATGTGTTGCTCTTCCAGAGGGACTGAGTTCATCTTCTTGCACCCAGGTTAGGCAGATTACAGTCACCTGTAACTCTAGCACTAGGAGATGTGCCACTTCTGTCTTCCCTAGTCATCTGTACTCACATGCACATAGCCACATACACATAAACTAACAAAAATGAAATATTTGAAATACTGTGTTTTGCATAGTAGAGGCTTAAAATGCAGAAGCTGTATAAGGTGGCAAATTGCTAATACTAGCCCCGGGAGACAGTGGTAGAAGGACCCTGTACAGTGTGTTTAAATCCCCTTATAGTGACATAGCTAGACCTTTTTTTTAAAAAAAAAAAAAAAAGAAAAGACAGGCAAATAAAAGTAAAATAGAAATAACTAAAGCTATATCAACAGCATATAATTATGACGAATTCCAGAAAAGGTTTCTGAAATAAAGAGAACACAAAGTTTGGGCACATTTTAATATTTTTTAACCCAAGAAATCGTGACCATTTCAAGTACATAGCCTGCTGCACTCATCTGTTTCAAAAACCAAACCAGACCAGACCAGACCAACCAAACCAAACCAAACCAAACCAAACCAAACCAAGACCTCCACAGGCCACCTCTGTGGGTTCAGGATGTTTCTCCAGTAGGGCACAGGATCTGGGAAGCTCTTCCAACACGAAGCCAGCAAGTAACAACAGCATCACCTGGCTCAGAGGAGAACTGACCTGATTGATGGAGTTGGCAGCACAGGATGCGAGGCCGGTTCCAAGGGATGTAAGCAGGAAGCAGGACCAGTCGAAAGGGCCTGGAGCCAGTGCAAAGCCTGCTGAAGTGGTGCTTACCACAAGAGCTGCAATACAGACACAGAGATGCTGGTCAGTAGCTGGACTTCTAGGGGAAGGCATGGGGTACAGGAGCCATCTCCCACACAGCAGATGATGATGCCAGCACAAACTCAGGGTGGATATTCTTATACCCAAAACTCTACATTCTGGCTAGCAAGATGGCTCCATGGGAAAAAGATCCTGCTCCAAGCTTGCCAACCTGAATTCAAACCTTAGGACCCATATGGTAGGAGAGAACCAACTCCTATAAGTTGTCCTCTGACGGCCACATACATACCATATACACGTATATGCATGTATACACACACACACACACATACAAAATGCAATATATTTTTTAAAATATGCACTTTTCTGATTTAAAAGTTGTAGATATAGAATACATAAAAATATTTCCTTTTAGACTCCATTAGACTTAAAGGTAGGAAAATAAAAAGGGTCTTCCAGATTCATCACTCATTCATTCAACAAATATTTATGGACTAGCAATTTGCAAGCAGTAATATACCAATGCTGGCAACTATAAAAGATAAAGCTTTGCTCAGTGTTCTAAGTAAACTGAGAGAGGTAGGACACCTTTTTAGTATAAGTACCACACCACAGCAAACAGTAGGGCTTGAACTTTGCCTTGCCTGCAACAGAAGTTCATGGGGCCATAATGGAATAAAGAAAGATGGTGGCACCATAGCCACCATCAGTGTGCAAATGGAGCCATATGGCTCACACTAGCAATGAGGTCCCTGCTCCTTGGGAGGCCCTGGTGTTTACTTCTTTGAGTTTACAGAGCTAAGAAGAGTCTATGAGAGGCATGGAGGTAAGCAGTAAGAATTCCCCAGACGATTCTTCGATGGTGAGCTAATCAGGAAAGCTTCAAGCTAGCACTGCACTGTGGAGAAAGGAGAAATGGAGAGTGTGATCAGATACACAACACAATAGGGAGATGGGGATGCTGTGTGTTCTACACGGATGATGTGTACCCGGGGGACACGGGTACTGTCTGAAGACACTGTGTGCCTGAATGTGCAGGTGCACACATGCACTGAAGGTCAGAAGACAACCTCTTCTGTTGCTTCAGTATAGGTGGAGACAACGTGTATTTTAGAGACAATGTTCTATCACGGCCTAAGACTTGATAACTAGGCTAAGCTGCTGGCCCATGAGGCCCCAGGGACCTTCTTGTCTCTGCCTCTCCAGTACTCAGATTACTCAGTACACCATGTCAGGCTTTTTCTCTCTTTTTTTTTTTTAGATTCTAGAAGTAAAATTGGGTCTTCCCAGTTGCTGAATGAACTACCTTCCCAGGCCTGGAGCTAGTTTTGGTTGCTGTAACTGGGGGAAGAGAAGATGCTATTTTCTGGAGAGCAAAGGCTATTGTTCTTCTGCCTATCTTTCAGTGAGTACACAGGAAAGCCCACAACAAACTTCCTGTCTGCTCTAACTAGAAACTCTAACACCCTGATCTAGTCCAATCCATCACTACTGGAGCTTCCTCCCTGACTGGTCTCCAGATCCCACAGTGCTTCTCTTTGGAATGAGCTGGGCACAGATCACAGCCCCTCACCTCCAACGGAAGTGGTTGAAATTGTACCTGCAATAACGCTCAAACTCTCCTTGGCTGTACTAAAGCGCGTCCACTGCTCCTCAGCTGGCTCACCACTGCCCAGTCACGTGGAGCTATGTACTTCAGGGTCCTTGCTCTCTCCCTCTTTGAGCTAGCTCCTTCTCCTTCTTTGGGTTCCATTTAAGATGTCCTTCCTAGGGAGACCATCTCTGGCCATCTCATCTACAGCAGGCCAGTCCAGAAGCTCGCTCCCGAGATCATCCTCTGTTTCCTACCGGCACTCACCACACAGTGACTCCTCACAGAAATGTAAGCTCCATGAAGACCAGAGTCCCGTGGGCATAGTTCCTGCTCTATCCTCAGTGTTGTCACCATGGCCAGAAGAGAGGGGTATGTACTGGAGGCACAGGAGGGAAGGTGGCAGCTGCCAGACTGGACTTTATGTCATTTGGTAGCCAGCTGAGAGTCCCTGGGAGTCTATGCAGGAAGGAGACCCACTGTGAAGTCCAGTTCCAGGCCGTGCAGGGACAGGGAAACAATCTACCAAGTGACCGCATTGATCCCCTGTGAATGAGCACAGGGAGAATGCGCAATGGGAACACTAGGGTTGTACGGCATTAGAGAACTGTCAGAACGCCGTGCGCAGGAGAGGGGGGAAGACAACAAGGAAGAGGAAGGAGAGTGTTTGCACGCAGGCAGCGTGGAGGAGAGCACAGAAGAGCACAGCAGAGCACAGGCGATGAGCTGTACATCAGGAAATGTGCTGCTTCTGAGGAACCGCAGGGCACGGTGGGGTGGGGTAAACATATAGACAAGGCACAAAACAGGAGCTCAGAGGAGACACTGGGAGACAGGAGCACAGGGCAAAGGGGACAGAAATCATGAGCAGTGTGTGCCCGAGAAGGTACGTATAAAAACCCTCAGACCATCACAGCTTGAGGGAAAGCATGGAAGATCCACAGGCTTGGAGATTAGAATTATGGAGATGGGGTGCACTCCTGAAAGTTACATAAGGGAAGGGAATGGGGTGGGACTACTGCCTCCAAGGGTACATGCTAGAGAAGGAAATGGTATCCATCGCCTACAGCTTGTCCTTCAGTCTAGTCTCATCAGAGGCTTACAGAAGTCCTTCAGTTTTACCATATGGACAAGCCCTTTCCTAATACCTGGATCACATACAGTTTCCCTGTGTGTGTATGTGTGCACGCACATGCGTGTGCGTGCGTGCAGATACATGCACATATATAGTATAGGTCACAGGCTGATGTCCAGTGTCTTCCTCACTTCCCAGTGTTCTCTCCACCCCTCCCCTGCCTTTTTCTTGAGCTAGGCTTCCTCATTTAACCTGAGACTCACAAGTCAGCTGGCCAACAAGCCCTGGGGATCTTCTTGTCTCTTCCCTCCAGTGCCAGGACCCCAGGCATGCACCGTCACGACCACTTTTACCTGGGGAATGGGCATCTGAAGTCGGGTCCCTGGCTGGTGGAGCAAATATTTTGTTTACTAGGCCATCTCCTCAGTGTGGTCTCTTAAATTTCTATTTTTCTTTAGCTGTGTTCCATGTCAATTTGAAATGTAAAACAAGTATATGGGCTAAGAATACTGTCTATGCCAGCCAGCTTTCTGTGACTAGAACAAGCACGTGAGAGAATCAACTTATGAAAATGACAGCAACCACTCATTACTGTGGTAGAATTTGGAACCTCTAAGACCTTTCCAGAAAGGGTGACACACCAACAATGAATATATCTGTTGACTCCATCAAAGCATCCCTCAAAGGAGAGTCTCTAACAGCACGCCTCTTGGGCAAGAGGCCCTTCCTTTGGCACAGTGGGTGCAAATGCAGTGAGCATCTGACATTCCCTTGGCAGGCAAAGGACTACAGAGCAGAGAAGCCAGGGCAGGGCTGAGGGGGCAGGCCTCTATGAGGGCTACAGAGACAGGCAGGTCAAGAGATGAAGGAACAAAAGAGGCTGGTCAGACACTAGAGGCACTCAGCGATCCCTCGGCTTGGGGGACAGTATACCTGTCCCCTAGACACAACACTGCACGTCACAACAGGTGCACATGACGGCGTGGCAGCAGCTAGCACCTGGCAGGACCTGGGACAGTACAGCAGGCTCAGCATTTAGACAACATTTATTTCGAAGGAAACATTCTGGGAGCAGTTTTTTAGCTCTGGTTCTGTAATGACTTATGCTCCAAAGACAACTCCATGGTGATTCCAGGCCTTGAAAACGACTGTTGTGTCAGCTACCATCACAGTAGCTGACAAAGTACTATAATCAATGAACTGTCAAAAACAAACAAAAAGCCTGAAGACTTTGCCTTGTTTAAAGTTGAAAAGGGTATACAAGCGTAAGAAAACTTCAGATGGGCAGCGATGCACGTCTTTAATCCCAACACTTGGGAGACAGAGGCAGACAGATCTCTGAGTTTGAAGCCAGCCTGGTCTACAGAGTGAGTTCCAGAACAGCCAGCCAAGGCTACACAGACAAACCCTGTCTGGAAAACAGAGAGAGAGGGATGGAGGGAAGGGGGGTGAGGGAGGAGGAAGAAGAGGAGGAAGAGGGAGAGAGGGAGAGAGGGAAGGAGGAAGAGAGAGAGGCAGACAGAAAACACTTCAGATTTCTGACTCATACAGTTCTATCTAATAAGCTGAGAAGACACAAAAAATGGTTTACATAAGGCTAACAAAGGAAATGAAAATGATTTTACAAAGAAGTAACAATGAAAAGTTTATAGAATTGGGGCTTTAGAATGTACAAATGGTAACACACAGAAAAATGAAAGCAACCACTCATTACTATGATAGAATTGGATCTCTAAGACCTTTCTAGAAAGGATCACAAGCCAACAATAAATATATTTACTGACTCCATCAAAGCAATTAATTTAAGGAGAACAGAAGAGAAGGTTGATGAATTGCATTAGTAACACCGAGCAGAGTAATGTCCCTATACAACGTGGCTGTCGCTGCAATTAAACTTCACATTGATTTCCTGGGATTCATTACATGGAATCATTTTGCAACACCAGGATCTCATTAAAAATGAATGTAATATATTCTTTCATTAATAACTTTTGAAATCATATTTTATTTGGTAATCTCATATTCTGTCCCTTCACAAATAAACATAAAATCAATGTTGCCAACCAAGCATGAACCTGTTCAATCCAGGCCCAGAGGTGTGGCACTGTAAGCAGGTGCCTTAGAAACCCCAAGGAAGACTGACAGCCACACTCCTCGGAGCTAGCCCACCGTTGCTGTGGAGTGGGTGTTCAGCTGGAGAACTCCATACTCTCCCTTTAAGAGAGCAAGCTGCAGCTCCCCTCAGCCACGTGCCAGGAGTACAGGGGACCACTGAGGCCCAACTGCATTCCCACGAGTCAGACTCAGCGGCCAGGGCATCCTGTTCACAAGCATACCACTGACAAGGATCATTTGTCTGCCTGCCTCCTTTGGGGAGAGATTTCAAATTATATCCCCTAGAATTAAAATGTTTAATTTTGTTAGAATCACAAGCACACTCTGACGGACCTGAGGAAGCAAACACCCGCTCAGACTTGTTGCTGAGGATCACCTGCCAAAGACCTCCAGGTGGTTTCTGGGAGCGAAGAAGAGCAGCACAGCAGCCAGCAGAAGGAACTGGGCCCTTGACTCACGCACGGATTTGAGGACCTGCAATCTGCCAACAGCACTCAACTTGTACTCCAAGTAGAGATGGTCCTGACCAACAGCTGCCTTGCCTTCAGCCCATCAAGGCAAAGACTCTATCATTCCAGGTCTGAAGAGCTTGCTTAGGAAAATGGTGAAATAATAACTCGATGGCAGGGTGGGCGCTCAGCACAAGGCAAGCATTGCCGCAGTGGAGAGCTCAGGGAAATGGACTCTGGGACACCCTTACAGGCCTCGGCAGTGTGCGAGGTGGAAAGACCTGAAGGTCTGTGCTGGGGCAGCCGTGTAAACAGAGCTCAGGGCTTCATTCCTGAAGATATATGAGCATCTGGAGTACCGGAGAGAAAGAAAACTCCCAAGCTCAAAGAATGACACAGTGTTAAGAGGAAAATTAGAAAACGTTACTATTAAAAGAGTCACTTAATCTAATCTCTCTCTGGAGAATGTTAGCCCCAAATCTAGTGATTAAAGGCTATTTCTACCTGACCGACCCCTTGGGGCACTGTGCCCTCACACACACCCAGTCTAAAGCGAAGTCCTCAACACACTTACCTATAGATGCAGTTTTTGCCTCTGCAACAATACTGGGTAACTTCTACTTTCTTGATACAAAGCTTCAATTATGCACAAGCAACTGTGCCCCAAGTCTCCTCTCCTCTCAGGGAAGTATCCCTGGTAACCAGCCATGCTTGGATTCCGGACTCCTGTCCCTGCTAGTGCTGAGGACACTTTGTGGAGGCACAAAGGGTTCCACTTCATCAAAAGCACTCAGCACAAAGATGGTGACTATCAAGGGGCTTAATTAAGTGGTGCTTTGGTAACTATTAAAATGAGCTCCCTAGAATTCCAAAGCAGCCCTCCTCGGCCACTCAGCTTACACTTCACACACTAAAGCATCACGTGAAGGGACTGAAGGCAGCTCGCCAGCCAACGGGCTTAGTTTGGGGTGTTGGTAAAGCAACAGGGTAAACAATTTACACGAAAGTGAAGCACTTCACAATGCCCAAGTCAACGTCCCTTCACACTTACACAATCATGAAAACCACGGCTTCAACCCTGGCATGTGGCTATCCCAGACATGAGGGAGGAAACAAAACTTCAGCTTAGATTTGATAGTGCCTGTGTCTGTCTGTCTGTCTCTCCCCTCCCTCCCTCCCTTCCTTCTTCCTTTCCTCCCTCCCCCCTCTCTCACCCACTCTGTGTGTGTGTGTGTGTCTGTCTGTCTCTAGTGAGAACAGAACCCACTGCAAACATGCTAATTAAGTACAACCCCAATTCGTTATTTTACAACTGGCATTTTGCACATCTTAAAGTGAACCTATCAGTATAGAAGTAGGTGAATTTCAACTAGAAATAACTGTGTCTTCCATGACCTTTCTATCTAGTGATACTTTTCACGCAATGGAGGTAGTTAACAAAGTTCGAGAAGCCTGCTCTAAACAACAAGTACTAGCAGCTGATTTTATAAACAAGGAGCTATGCAATCAACTAGGGTCTCAGCAGGAATCATCTGCTACAGTATTTAGCTCTCTGCTTTATGGAAAATTCTCTAGTAAATGCTCCAAAGACTCGTTTTCATAAAGATGAAAAATCCCACTAAATGAAGGGAAGACACCCACACACTTGCTTAGCAGATTACAAATCATAAGAAGGCAAATGAAGTTCTCAGACCCATCCCCTGTGCAGTACACACAAAAAGTTCCACAGGTGTGAGAGGAGCTTTAAGGGTCCCAGAGGAGAAAGCCTGATGCTGGCAGTGCGTGTCAGGAGCCCAGGGCACACACTGTACGCTGTCAAAGTGTTGGATTTGTCTGTCATTGTAAACTGGCCCTTCCAGAACTTGTGAGGCAGATTTAGCCAGCATCCCTATTTCCAGCCTGACAGTATAGTCTCTAGAACAGCAACTAGCTCCTGGGAAGGTCTTCCCTTTTCTGATGTGCAAGAGGCTTCCTCAGAAATTCCGTTCCATCAAGATGTTCAGAGGCCTTCTACTCTGAGAACCACAGGGCTCTGAACACACATATAATCAATAAATGTCCTTTCCCTTCTCAGATCGCCAACTGGACCACAAGGCTCACACTCTACCCTGGTCACCAACATCCTAAATACCCTTTATTTTTAAATATTCACTGCCAAAGGAATTAAGTGAAGTGAAACAGTGATGAGCCAATCCGGACAACTGGCAGTTGTGATTCGGCATTTGGTAGGAAGACTAAAGTCATTAGCTAAACAACACACGTTTTCTGTAGACGTCAACTTGCCTGTAGAGCTAATACACCTCATTGTCACTGACAGCAGACACTGTTCGACATCATAAGCCAAACTCCACAGCCTGACACTGTGTTCTCACTGGGGCTTTTTATGGAGAGGCTAAGAACAGGTAGTTAATGAATTTGTGTGTGTTCCTGGGAAGTGGTATAACTTTTGGTTAGTAAATCTCAGAGTTCAATAGAATATAACTTAATTCAGAGGCAGGAGACAGTCTTTTCTGCCTTGCTAATGACTGTGTATCTTTTACTAAATAGCTGTTCTTGTGATAGCCATGTTTGTCTTCATTTCTACTAACATTCCATGTTTCAATTGATTGAATTTCTAATTTAAGTGAGGTTTTAAGATTTCCCAGGCTGGCAGCCTTCTTCAAACTTCCTCATACAGTCTTCTCATCAGCATCTATATCAACTGGGGCAACAATTCTCATGCATATTGTTAGTTCTTGATGAGAAGTCAACTGATGAGAGGCAGGACATGAATCAGGAGTAGATGATTATCTACAATCACTTTGGGTGAAAAGATAAAATGTTTCATAGAGATTTAAAATAACAGCTGCAGAACTTACTAAGCCTCCGTTCCTTCCTCCCCTCCCCCCACCCCCTTTTCCCCTCCTATATACTTAATGACAAAGTCTGCTCTGAAAGACGTAGGACCAAATTAAACCTCTTCCCTTCAAATGCACTGCTGCCAGAATGAAGTGTTTCAGTATGGTTACCACGGCAGTTCACCAAGCAGCATTTGGTTTGCATTTAGAGTTAGCATTCAGCAAAGGGTAATCAAGTGTCCCTCAGCCCTCATGAAAATATAAGTAAGAGTTGTTTATACACTAAGCTAAAGCCACCACTAAGTGAGACTCCCGATAATTCTTTCAATTACCGATTTTCTTTGAACCTAAGACCTTTCCTGCTTTGTTACCCTATTCTTAGGCGTTCCCCTCAATAATTAACTATTTCTTCTTAAATATATTTCCTACACTCAATAACCGTACAACCTTGCTGTTTTCCTTTGAGATATAATGGCCAGATATTTACAGCCTTTCCATAAAATGGACCCTCCAAAGCCGAAGCTCAGGCACAAAGGTTAAACCTATGAGAAGTAGTTTGGGAGGGAGTATTGTCCCTAAAAAGAGTTCGGCAAAAGGGAATTGTTAGCCAAACTGTTTCCACTAAAACAGTGAAGCTTCTCACTTCCTTACCCAACCTGCTCAGTGGGGCCACCCACAGCCAAGCATTTTATTTGTTTTATTTATTTATACTCATGCAAGTTTATTATATAAGAAACACTTTTTTTTCCAACATAACATTTTTAATGATTCCCTGGGAATTTCACATCATGCAACCAGATCACACTCACTTCCCAGTCCTTCCATGTCCCCTCACCACACTCTTATGACCCCACAAAAAAGTAAAAATAAAAAACCAGAAAAATAAAAATAAACAAGTCCAATCTGTGTTATCTATATACTCACTGGAGCATGCGCAAACTCTCAGCAGACTGCCCTGTAAATAGGACCAAGTCCTCCTCTTGCCATCAACTGTGAAGAGCTACACTTCAGCATCTCTATCACTTCTGAAGAGTTCTTTTCCATGGCTTCTACTGATGCTTTGATGGAGGGGGGAGGAATAGGATAGGGGTTGTCACAGATGCCTTCCCTGTCCCTTCCTCTCAATTATGTGTCTGCAGTCATCTAGATTACTGCAAAAGTAGCCTTCTTGCTCAACACAGTCAGCAGGAGGATGAATTATGGGCCCAGGTGCAATAGGACCACACTCAGACAAGGCATTTGGAGACAGCCCAGACCACAGACATCAACACAGCCTCAGGTGGCAGTGCAGAACACTCAGATCAGTATGGTCCCCAATAGCAGGACAGCCCACACACGACATGGCTTCAGGTGGCAGCACAGACCACAGACATTGGCATGACCTTTGGTGGTAACATAGGTTGCAGACATCAGCAAAGACCCCAACAGCCATGCATTTAAATGAGTGTTTTCATTCTGGTCCTGAACGTACTGAGTCCATTTTTTACATCTGACTGCTGAGTCAGGACTGAGCCACTGCCCTTTCTCTCTGGGCCTGGCCCCACACATCCTTCAGCATTTCAGGACTCACTGAGCAACAGTCCTTCACTCCCAGTGAGGGAGTGGCAGTGAGGATGCGATGCGGCAGTGCTAACCGAGGAGCAGTGAGGATGTGGCAGTGCTGAGGAGCACTCTGAGCAGCCAGTGCAGCTTTCCAACAAGAACAACACTCAACACTCTGATGAAGAACATGTGGAAGAATGTCCTTATGGACATGGTCTTTAGGTAATCCTGGATACCAAGAGTTGTTTGCCTAGCCTAGTGGGATTCATTGTTAACATTTACCTTCATTATTCATCTGAGCAAGAAAGACAATTGTTAACTGAAGAATACGCCATTTAGAACAAATCAAAAGTCTTTGACAATTCTCTGAGCTCGAAGGGCACAGTTTTTTACAGATATGATGAATGTTTAAGAGGAACGAAGTGGGGCCACCTTCAATACTCAAGAGATGCTGAGATGAACAAAAGCGGCAGATTATAGACTTCAGGACACAGTGCCAGCACTAAGCCAACTAAGGACCAAGAAACACAGCAGCCTATGGCCATTTGGTTAGAAAAAGGATTTCTTAGCTGTCCCTAAGTAGTAAATCACTACAGTGCAGTAAAATACAGCCATGGACCACATTACTGACTTCAGACAAAAATAGACCACATATGCAATTGTGGGCTCACAAGATGTTATCACCTAGTGACATGCTCACCCTGGTTTAGTGATTAGCACTCTCTTTTGTCTGCACAACAAAGTCACCTGCCAGAACAGGACCAGCACTAAGCACTGCAAACGTATAACAGGTGATTTGTCATCAAGAGGCTCAGCTGTGAGCAAAATGGTGGGACAGAGTCCACTACACTTTCTTGCACTATTGAACAGCTAGCTCCTGAACACCCTGTGTGCAAGGCACTAGACACTAGTCAAGTGAAAGGTGATGGTCAACTAGGTTCCATCTACAGAATATTCTACAAGTCACTCTACCACATACTTCACACACTGGTAATGGAGTTTCACCGTGTAAGGCCAAGAACTCTGAAGAACAGAGCAGGGGCACCTAGTCTACAGGGAGGAAGAGGAGGTATGTGTCCTGGAGACAGATGGAAGGGCTGACTCAAGAGCTCCAGGGTGAGAGACTGGGCCAGCCTCTCCCCACGCAGAAATGAAGTCTCTCAGAAGGTAAATATTGACGAAACTACACCTCTGTCTTTATAAAGTCACGGGATACACAACAGTACTTCTCTCCTGACACCCATGTTTACTATTCCTTCACATTTGTGGTTTAAGAAAGACATTTGTCAACTTTCTACTTTACAGTAGAGCTTTCAAAAGAGTTTACAGAAAGGTTTCCAAAATAACAATTGGAAAAAAAAAAAAAAACTTTTTTTAGCACTTAACAACCTTGGTGCATTCTTTTGTTATTTCTGTTAGTGTTCTGCTTCTTAATCTTAAAAAAAAAATCTTTATTTTATTTATTATTGTTGTTCCTATGTGTGACCATGCACATGTATGTATGATGTATGTTTTATGTAGGTGTGTAAGCGCTATGGTGCAAGAGTCAGAGGTCAAAGGACAACCTTGTAGACGTGGTTTTCTTGTTCCATCTTTACATAGATTCTAGGAGTCAAATTAAGCTGTGAGGTTTGCAGAAAAGGGCTTTTACCTACTGAACCATCATACTTCATCCCTTAATCTTAATAAAAATGATGCTACCATGTTTTGCTTTGAACTGAAAACTAAACCCTAAGCACACAGCCAAGTCTAGCAATGTAGACCGAGAAGCAACCCCTTGGTGCCCTCAGGAGCTTCAGGCAGCCTCCTCCTAGAAGGCGACCTGTTTAGAGCTGCAGAATCTAACAGGAATTCAGGTATCAAGAATAATTGGGTGGAGGCTGGGTAAGCAGGCAGAGGGACAGGAAGATAACGGCAGGAGAGTAGTCTCCTACTGAACAGGTACTAAGCCCAGATGTGTGGAGTGGGGAACAAGATAGATTTCTGAGAGTTAAGAGGGGTCAGGAAAGGGTGCTCAGTGCTCTCTTCTCCAGGCATGCTATGGGAAGCATCTGTATCAGGGTCATCAGTTGAAATTCTGACGCCTAGGATGCAACTCAGGCCAAGAGTGAAGGAATTTTGGGAGGAGATGCCCAGAAACTTGCATTAAAACAAGACCCCAGGGATCTCAAAGGCATATGACGTTAGAGAAATACTAGAGTTTATTGGGTTGGAATTTCCATGTTTAGGCTTTTAAAATGATGGACACGGAACTCCGCCACACTGTACAGCTGCCCTTGGAGCTGCTACATGTTACACAAACCTGGCCAGAGTAGCAGATGAGGTTCCTGTCAGGAGCGTTCCTTTCCCTTCTTGGACGGTGGCCCCTGACCTACTTTTGACCATTTTCATGCATGTGCCTAGAGTGTGAGGAGGGTGGCCTTAGGGTCACACACCATCCAGCAGTGAGAAAGAAAGAGGTACAGTGTATCAAGGTGGTGTAAGGGGTGTAATGAAATACTAACGCTGGACTCCCTGACACCAGGGAGAAGCCACTGCTCTTCAGAATTCCTTTACGAGCAGCTGAGCCCACTCTCAGTTTGTTCATATTCTCTCTCTCATTCTCTCTCTCTCTCTCTCTCTCTCTCTCTCTCTCTCTCTCTCTCTCTCTCCCTTCTCCCTCCCCCTCCCTCTTTCCTTTAGCATTGCCAATATTGTTTGAAAGTGATTTCATCCTCAGGTGAAATTTATTTTTACCTTCGTCTAGCTTCAACTACAGCATTTTATATTTAACAATGAGTTCAATCAACATGAACTGAATTTAAAACAAGTAAATCCCAAAGTAATAATTACATGTCCAGAAAACAGGGCAAGCTAGATAAATTATTCATCTAAGTAAAGAAAAACCGGTTAAAGTCTGGAGAGATAGCTCAAAGGTTTAAGAGCACTGACTGTTGTTTCAGAGGACCTGGGTTCAATTCCCAGCACCCACATGGCAGCTCATAGCTGTCTGTGAACCCAGTTCCAGGGGATCAGATACAGGCAAAACACAAATGCACATAAAATAAAAATAAATAACTCATTAAAGGAAAAAGAAGGTTAAAAGAGAGAGAGAGAGAGAGAGAGCCAAGTGAAGGCTCTAGCACGCCTTTATTCCCAGCACTCGAGAGGCAGAGGCAGGCAAATCTCTGAGTTTGAAGCCAGCCTGATCTGTGAAGCAAGTCCAGCAAGGATAGCCAGGGCTACACAAAGAAACCCTGTCATGAAAACCAAACCAAACCACACCACACCCACATCATCTCCTTCCTCCACTCCCACACAGAAATGGATTAGTTTTTGCCGGCTTGGCCTGTACACAAGTCTGAGCGGCCTCTGTCTAGATTAGTGACTGATGTGAAAGAGCCCAGCCCATTGCAGGCCATGGCAGCCCTGTGGCGGGTGGTCCAGGTTACATTAAGATGCAGGCTGAGCAAGCCATGAGGAGCAAGGCAGTAGGCAGAGCTTTTCTCCATGGTCTCCGCTTTACTACCTGTCTCCAGGCTCCTTCCCCTGACTTCCCGTCATGATGAACTCTAAGCTATGAGATAAAGTAAGCCCTTTCCTCCCCAGGTTGCATCTGATCATGGTGTGGTGTTTATTACAGCCATAGAAAGCCAAGCCAGCACAGAAATTGGTACTAGGAGTAGGCTGTTACTGTGACAGACCTGTTCATGTTATTTCTTGAGAGGACTGTGGGAGTGTTTGGACTTCCGCCTGGAAAAGCCATTGAGTTCTCAGAGCTTTTAGTGAGCTGTTCTGTAGGAATAGGAAAACACTCCTGAGAGAAATGCAGATGATGGAGGCCTGGCTTGTGAAGTTCCAGAGGGAAGCTGAGAATCCCTGAAAGACTTATCAGGGCCATTCGTGAGGCATTTTGTAAGATCCCAGGGGATCTTAATACAAAATGATCTATGATCAGCTGGGGCTGAAGGATCAATTGTGACCAACAAGAGACTGAAGTAAAACCTTTACTGGAAATATTGATGCTGGTTAGCTGGGACTGAAGAATCAGTTATGATTAACAACAGACCAGCGCCACTGAGTTGAAATCTTCTGGGAAGCATTTCCTTAAGGGCAAAGCTGTGGGCCACAAGAGGCAAAGGTTGTATCACAAGATGTCAGCTGTGCTTGGTAATGTGGGACTCTTCCACATCTTATGAGTTTAAGTAGCATGGACGCTAGAAGACTGAAGGCTCTCGGAGAGCAGCCAAGGTGCTGGAGCCATGATGCTGGGTCAGTGTCCCGGAAGAGAGGCCAGCAAAGGCTGTTGGTGAAGATGTAGCCTCAGCAGTAGTGAGGATGCCAGGAGAGTGGAGCTGCTAGGGCTGGGGGGATGACTACCTGCCTGACTTCCCTGCAGGATGGACCAGGACAGAAACAAACTAAATAAAAATGAAAATGAAGAAAAAAACCTGTATCTTCTTCAGTGACTGGTAAACAGGAAACTGACTGCCCCAGGGAATATATTTTAAATCTAGGTCAGATGAGGCTTAAGGAAGTTACTGAGAGATAGCTAACTACTCTCGCTGTTTGACAAATGGTGTGTATGTCATGCTGGACTACTCCATACACATCCAGGGTCTTGTGTATGATAGATAAGCAAGTACCGACAACTGAGATACAGCCTTGTTCTCTACTTTCATTATTTGAATAAGAAAAAAATTTAAGTAAGTAGTCACAGTAAAGATCTGGATAAAAACTGGAAATAGAGGCTATCCAGACAGTACCTTCATTCCTTCTTGTTGAGGATCAACAGAGGAGACCAAGCGGAATGCTGTCTAAGGTGGGAAGACTCCATGAAAAGGCCCCTTGCTGCCACGGCCCCGGGGGTGGCTAGATCAGCTGCATCACAAGTGAAAGGGCTGGAGAGGTCACTCTAAAAAGAGAGCAGGACGGGGCCTTTCCTCAGCATGATTCTCTCTGCGGCAGAGCAGGCAATGTCTCTTTGTGCCCTCATCCAGTATAGCAGCAGGTCACCTGTAACCACCACACCCTGGCACACAGGGGCCATCCTCCAACTCAGCAGCAATGTCATCAGAGAAATGGCTACACACAGACACACATGTTCCGAGGAAAGAGAGAGGACACTAAAACTCAAGGCCAGGACACACACGGCACTAAGATTTCAGAAACACCAGGGAAATACCTTTTTGAGAAATAGTCCCCGTTCTAGATGTTGCCTCTTTTTCGGCTTCCAGGCCACAGGGATGTTCTATCAAGGATGTGAACTGGTGATCGCTGTTCCTGTAACTCACTTCATGAGAGGAGTCCTACTACACAGAGAAACTGTTCACTGCTGAGGGGGAAAACCCAGCAGGCCTGCATCAGCCACCAGCTTCTAAGCATGTGATAAGCCACCAGCTTCTAAGCAGCTTCATACATGCTTATGAACCACACTTATTAGAGGATCCACGAGAGCAAGAATGTGTTCATCACACGTCATTCTGACCCCAACATGTAGAAAAATAAATATAGTAGTGATCAATGAGTGTGAACCGACTGGAGGTGTGTGTACTCACTCTGGCAAGGATGCACAAGAGTGGGCCAAAACACTGTGAAGAAACGATGCCTGCCACGGGGCCAGCAGAAACGTTATGGGAGGTAATGTCATGTCACGGAAACATAAGACTCAAACCAGCAGTGGACATAACACACCAGAGGGCCTGGCCAAAAGAAGTGAGAAGGGACAGACAGGAGAGCTGCTGGACAGTGCCAACTAAGAGGAGATGTCCCAGAAAGCGAAGGAATTCACATAAGAAGAAAAAGGAGATAATCTGATCACCATGAGACTGCTTCCCTGAAAAACTCAAGACACAATCAATTGAAAAAAAAATGTAAAATACCCCATATCAAGTCAATTTAGTACCAAATATTTTGACCTATTTAAAAAAAAAAACAATAAAATTTACAAAGAATAAAGGAAGAGTCAGATAAATGAAGATAATGCCATGCCGTGAAGATCTCAATGCATATCCCAATTAAACTGTGAACATACTGAAATCCACTTAAGATACTAGTAGAACTTAGGGTGGAAATAGGGAAGGATAGAAACAGGAAGGGCTCCACAGATAATAAATTCTTAAACCTGTGAATCCGATACTGTAACATGGGTAAGGGCAGTAAACCTAGTTATAAGCCCACCGCATACCATTAACCAAAATACACATCCTGAAAAGAAAGAAGCTTAACACACAATATAAAGTTTTACAAATATAGCACTGACAAGAAGGTAAATGTTTATACAGTCTTCATATGGAAAAGCTTAAATATGGTAAAAGACCTGGCCCTCAGAAAACTAGATTTGGTTCCCACAAAATTAACTTTTATATATCAAATGTTGGCAAATGAAAAGCAGCGAATGACACATACATACTCACACACACATGCATGTCCACACACACAAACCAGGACTGACTGACTATAATATGTAAAGAATCCATGCAAGCAGTAAGACAAACAGAAGGGCAGGCTGGAAGACAAGTGGGCTGTCTTCAATAAAAACACAAATCATCACTGAGTATGAGTAATCAGGAGTTTTAAATATAAAACAAGTCTGCACACCAATATTTACATATTCTTCACATTATTTATAAAATTACAGCATTAGCCAGCAATAAGGGCTTAAGGTATGGTAGGTTGCCCACTTGGGCCATAGCATCACCTGGTACAACCTTTCATCGGGGAAATCTGCCAATCAAAAGCCCCGAAAACAGACATATTTTATCCCCAAAAGATACTTGCACGTGTCTACCCTGGGGAATCATCCCAGATGAAAGACACAGGTAGTCTTTACAGCACTATCTACAGCAATGATAAGGGAATGAAAACTACCAAGACAGAAGGGAAGTAAATAAACTGGGGTCCAGCAATGCAGTGGCAACCGACCAGCTCTGTCCACTCAAACATGGGCTGCGGAGGAGCAAGAGAGGCCAGCAGGAGGGTGAACATATCCAAAGTATATACTATGCATAACCGGCCCATTATTTTGAATAATTAATATATGACAATAAAAATATGAAAAAGGATTTATTTCTAAGGACCTAAATTTTAGAAATAAAGACATGAAAAGATGTATCAGGAATGATATTAAAAATTATTCAAATGTCTTACACATATATTAGTACCATGTAATAATAATAATTAACTCTCCTTGAACATTAACGTGTTCATCTAAATTGTTTCTTATAAATTTTACAGTAATCCTCTCAGATGGAATTATTTCCATTTTATAGTAGAAAATGCGCTTTTAAGACATCAAAAAATGTGCCAATAATTGTACGGCCAATAAATATTTTACAAATGAGGGATTCCAGCTCAGTTGGTCTAACTCTACAGTGTGGACTGTTAACTTTAGACAGAGCGTGCGCAGGTAGGGAGGGCTGAAAATTGTACACAGAGAGTTAGATGACTCAGAGGGAGCTCTTCAGGGATTGTTTTCTATCTTTTAAAATGATTCATTTCTCTCTCTCTGTGTGTGTGTGTGTGTGTGTGCACGTGTGCACACAAACATGCATAGATGTCCTTCATTTGCATGCTAGCTCTAACAGAGCCCAGAAGAGAACATTAGAACTGGAGCTACAGGCAGTTGTGAGCTATCCAGTATGGGTGCTAAGACTTGATCTAGGTCCTCTGGAACAGCAGCAAGTGCTCTTAACCACTGAGCCATCTGCCCAGCCCTCTTGTTTATATTCTGTCTTAAGAAATCTAAAACACAAACTAAAACAGAAATCTAGGTCAGCAAAATCAGAGTAAGTGTCATACAAAAGACGAGTATGACATTAAATTCTACAAGCTAATTTACCAAATTCTATAAAGTGATAGTTATTGTGACTTGGTAGAATTATAAGAGCATTTCAATTTTTTTAAACCTATTTGTATTTTCCTAAAATAAATACTTAAGAGTTACAAGACTTAAAACACTATGGAAAGATTTAGCAAGAACATTGTTATCCACTACTCAAAATGTTAGCCTCAGAGACTTCTCGCACTGACTGCACGTGGAATGGCCTCGCAGCCAGAGCCTGGGAGCCGCCTGGTCCAGCTCCCACCAACCCCGTGGTAAGTCACACAAAGCACCCTACATGCACCAGCAGCCTGCTTCTGCTTTTCTCAGAATCAAAAGCAGTGTTCAGGATGGGGGAAGGTCTGCTCACTGCGGTCTCTACCATTTTCAGCAACAGCTTCATCTATTGGTTCCAATAAACAATCCATTTAGTATGCTGGCCTTGGGAAACACAACTTTTCAGCACAGATGTTCGTCAGGAAAAGTCCTGCTTTTTATTAACCTATATTCAGCCTAAACTCGGTTTAGTCACCACAGCCTCTTATGATCCTAATCCAAATAAAATTTCCTCACCCTGGTGTGGAACACCCTGCAATAAAGTGCAAAAACATATTGTAAATAGTTCAGCTGGAAGGGGGCTCAAGCGAGGCCTATTACTCTTTTATGAACTAAGTCTTACACATGCACACACACACACACACACACACACACACACATCTTCACCTGGCATTTGCACAAGCAAAGGTTTGGCCTATGTCCTAATAGAAGTATCAAGGATTCAGGCTGCAGCCAGCCTGCCTTCCTACAAAGGATATCTATTCTGATCAGTGTATGTATGCCCCTTCTTTGGCATAGTATAGCTATAAACAGAGGAAGCAGGGAAAGACTCATTCTTGACAAATGGGACCTCATAAAATTGCAAAGCTTATGTAAGGCAAAGGATACTGTCAATAAGACAAAACAGCAACCAACAGAATGGGAAAAGATCTTTATCAACTCTACCTCTGATAGAGGGCTAAAATCCAATATATACAAAGAACTCAAAAAGTTAGACTCCAGAGAACCAAATAACCCTATTTAAAAATGGAGTACACAGTTAGACAAAGAATTTTCAACTGAGGAATACCAAATAGTTGAGAAGCACCTAAAGAAATGTTCAACATCCTTAGTCATCAGGGAAATGCAAATCAAAACAACCCTGAGATTCCACTTCGCACCAGTCAGAATGGCTAAGATCAAAAACTCAGGTGACAGCAGATGCTGGCGAGGATGTGGAGAAAGAGGAACACTCCTCCACTGTTGGTGGGATTGCAGGCTGGTACAACCACTATGGAAATCAGTTTGGTGGTTCCCCAGAAAACTGGACATAATACTACCTGAGGATCCAGCTATATCACTCCTGGGCATATACCCAGAAGATGCTCCAACATATAGTAAAGACACATGCTCCAATATTTATTTCCACAGCAGCCTTATTTATAATAGCCAGAAGCTGGAAAGAACCCAGATGTCTTTTGACAGAGGAATGGATACAGAAAATGTAGTACATTTACAAAATGGAGTACTATTCAGCTATTAAAAACAATGAATTCATGAAGTTCTTAGGCAAATGGATGGAACTAGAAAATATCATCCTGAGTAAGGTAACCCAACCACAAAAGAACACACATGGTATGCACTCACTGATAAGTGGATATCAGCCCAGAAGTTTAGAATATCCAAGATACAATTCACAGACCACATGAAGCTCAGAAGAAGGAAGACCACAGTGTGAATACTTCAGTCCTTCTTAGAATCAAAGAGCAAAACACCCATGGAAGGAGATACAGAGACAAAGTTTGGAGCAGAGACTGAAGGAAAGACCATCGGTGACTGTCCCACCCCAGACACTATTGTGGATGCCAACAAGTACTTACTGACCAGAGCTTGATATAGCTGTCTCCTGAGAGGCTCTGCCAGTGCTTGACAAATACAGAAGTGGAGGCTCACAGTCATCCATTGAACTGAGCACAGGGTCACCAATGGAGGAGCTAGAGAAAGAACCCAAGGAGCTGAAGGGGTTTACAGCCCCATAGGAAGAACAGCAATGTGAACTAACCAGTAACCCCAGAGCTCTCAGGAACTAAACCACCAATCAAAGAGTACACAAGGGGGGACTCATGGCGTTAGCCGCATATGTAACAGAGGATGGTCTTGTGGGACATCAATGAGAGGAGAGGCCCTTGGCCTTGTGAAGGTTTGATGCCCCAGTATAGGGGAATGTTAGGACAGGGAAGCAGGAGTGGGTAGGTTAGTGAGCAGAGGGAGGGGGCATAGGGTAGGGGGATTTTCGGAGGGGAAATGAGGAAAGGGAACAAAATTTGAAATGTAAATAAAGAAAATATCTAATAAAAAATGGAAAAAAGAGAAAACCTCATTTTATAATGTGACTGCTGACTCCCCAAAATTCGTGCCTCAGCTGCCATAAGCTAGAAATGAATTTTCTAAGATGTTAAGAGTCCAAGAGAATTCAATTTACATCTATCAGGGATCTCCTTAAAGAAATACCCCTGCTGACTCCAGGCTGCACGAACTCAAGCGATAAACTAAAGAGGGAAGTACAAGGTCAGTCAGATGAGAGGGCTAAGGGTCACCACAGGGTGCTACCTCTTTAAGTGGAATAAGCAGAAGGAAATGGCTTTAACTCAATTAGTCACATGGGATAAATAAAATCATATGAGGGAAATTTATGACTCCAGGTCTCTTCCATCCATGGCTGTAGGTGAGGTGGTAGCCCCCTTTCCTTGAACATCTTGCTTTTGCATGCCTCTCTTGTGTGGTCCAGGTTCTACCCAGATGCCTTTCCGGTGGCCAGCTGCTCTGGCTCTCAATAATCAAGCTCTCTCCAGCAGCAGCCACACCAATGGGTCTGCACTGAGCTGATGACTGACCCCACCTCCCCTGGGTTTCTGAGTGGAAAGGTAACAAGAAGGATGTAACACCTGCGCCCTGCGTACAGATCACACAAGCAGACCTCCAGGTTAGGGTCCAGGACCCAGGGTGGCTGAATTCCCAGCACATGGCAAGAGATGACCATGTTAACAAGCATGCCATCAATGCCCCTGACCCCTGTGACACTTGGGAGCCAGTGCATCCATGCACACTGAAAAATAACTAAGATATTAAATGATTACCACCTGCTTAAGATTTCAGACATCAGGTTTTACATATTAAACCCTGCCCTATCTGGAATGCCAACTCAGATATATAACCACATAAGCCACATAAAAGGAAAACAGTACAATAGCCAGAATAAAGGAAAGTTGTAGCCAAAAAAAAAAAAAAAAATCTGACCTTAAATTAGTCACCCTTTATTTGTTACTAATGAAATACTCATGGGCTACACTTCTAAAAATGAAGTACATTATTCAAAACAGGTCCTGTAAGCATTTAGAAGAAATTCGGCTCGCCATTCTCTGACTCACCAGGCAGTGGGCAATGACTTCCTGACCCAGTGCAGCCAGGCTTCTGAGCTGTCCTCCTGCATCTGCAATGTGGTCCAAGTCTTTCCTGGTGGGGAAGGGTCTGCACCTCTGCTTGTGACAGAGCTCCTTCTTGTTTTCCCCTCCTCTGACCATCTGCTTGCTTGCAGGCTCCTTACAGGCCTCCATAGGAACTAGAAGGAATGATCTTAAGGAACTCTGCCCTGGGCCCTCTGCTTTGCTCAATCTACCATCCCCCAACACCCATTCTTGACTGTGTCTCTCTGAAAACTCCATCTAAAGCCCCTAGCACTTCCAGAACACAATTCTGTCTGACTTCTGATCTCTGAAGTGCCTTACCCAAAGAATTTGCCAAAATCAAACTCACATCTCCCTCATTTCCATTTCTTTCTCTTTTTCTTTAGGAAAAAAAAAAAGTGTAGCCCTGGCTGACCATGAACTCAGAGAGCAGCCTGCTTCAGCCTTGAAAGCCCTGAGATTAAAGATGTGACTGGGCACCGATAAAGCCTTATACAGGAGAGTCTGGCTCAGCAGGACTGGGAGCCATGTAACCTAAATTCCGTTTCTAGTAAAACAGATAACAGATGATGGCAAAGCCTTACAGATTGAACAAACACACAAGCACGCTAGAAGAGCCTTGAACTAGGCCTTCTGCCATGTGGCAGTCAGCCCTTCCTAACCATGAGTAAGGGAGGATAGGTCTGAACTCTCCAAAGGAAAAGGGAGGTGGGACAAAGTGAAAGAAAACAATGAGGTGTCACGAATACAAACCTGAAGAATGTAACAGAAACGCTTGCATTGATTGGGTCCCAGTGACAGAATCCTGGGCAAAGCACTTGTGGGCTGAAGGGCTGCTTTGCTATAAGGTCACGGGACAAGATCTGGCTAAAGCACCTCTGGGTGGAAGAGCTGTTCAGCTCATGGTTTTGAGGCTGGACAGGCAGGGTAGGCAGTGTTCAGTAGGCAGGAAGGCAGCTCAATTACTTGCTGAGGCCAATTAGCAAGCAGTGAAGACTCCAGCTAGAACAGGGCCAGGCTGTAACCCATAGAGCCCACCCACAGAAAGCCCCTTCTGTCAGCAAGGCCCCACTTCCTAAAGGTCCCATAACCTCCCAGGTAGTGCCACTGGCTGGGGACAAAGGATTGAAACAAATGGACTTATGGGAATCATTTCACATCCAAACCGTAGCATTCCCTGCCCTATGGGCCCATGGCCATCTCATAATACAAAATGTACTCAGTCTAACTTCAAAAGTTCAAAACAGAGACTGAGAAGCCATACACAGCAGCTTATGCCTGCAACCTTGGAAACTGGGAGACCGAGGCAGGACTTTGATGCTCGACAGGCCAGTTAGGGCTATTGTGTGAGATTTGTCTTCTAAAAGGAAAACTGGGGCTGGAGAGTAGCTCAGTTAGTAAAGTACTTGCCACATATGCAAGAGACTTGAGTTCAAATCTTCAGCTTCCACATAAAAAGCCCTTGTAGTTGTGCATGCCTGTAATCCCAGCACAGGAATGGTGGAGACAGCAGGATCCCTTGGGCTCACTGGCCAGCCCGTTTAACCAAATCAGTGAGCTCTAAGTTCAGTGAGACCCTGCCTCAAACAGTAAAGTGACGAGTAACTGAGGAAGGCATCCAGTGTCAACCTCTGGCCTCCACACGAGTACCAATATATACATGTGTGCACACAAAAGAGAAAATAAAAATATATAAGTAACCAAGGATGGAAGAAGCAAACTGGAGAGAATATTCAAAATATGAGAAAGAGGTCTACCAAGGTATTTGGAGTGCAAACTAACACAAAAATCTTTTTCAATGATCAAACTGGCAAAAATCAGTAAACAGTACATATACAGGTGTGGTCTGCACACTGCATTTACTTTCTTAGGAACAAGTTTATCGAAACTTAAAATGTCTCAAGTATGTCATTACAGTCTAAGCACTACAGACAAGAGGCACAGATGTGTGGAAGGACAGATATTCACAGAAGTTAGTCACAGAATTTCTTTAAATACAGAAAACTAGACATGCTAGTCCTTGTGGCTCATGCCTATAATCCTAGCACTAGGGGAGGTGAGGCAGAAGGATTACAGTCTGCCTGGGCTATGGAGCAAGTTTTGAGTTGGCATGGGCTACATAATGGTATACTGTCTCATAATAAACAAACAGAGAAATTAAGCAATCAAACCAGAAACAGCTGAAATCACCCTCAAGGTCTCAAGGTACACCTTAGACAGTTAGTCAGGTAAATGATGGCAGACTAAAATACTGAAGACTATGCTACAAGATGCTTGCTCTGTCTGTCTGTCTGTCTGTCTGTCTCCACAGAAACCATGATCCAGCTGTACGTATCTAAAATGTACCCAAAGGACACAGAAGACTCTTAGTCAGCATACACTAGAGCTACCTATGGATCCTGCTTACTGTAGCTCTGTGTACAGCGGCCGAGTTACATTAGCCTAGGTATCCATCCATCAATGGAAACCAAGTAAAGAAAATGTGCTAAGCATACACCTAGCCATAAAGAAGTATGAACTCACGCTGTCTATAGAAAAGTGGGTGGAGCCAGAGATTGTGTTAACTGTAACAAGCCAGACGAAGAAAGACAAATGTACCATGTTTTCTCTAATGAGACCTAGATAAAAATATATGGGAAGTAAGTGGAACTACTGAGGGACAGAGAAGGAAACAGTGGGAGGGTGCAGGCGAGGGTGACAGGCGGTGAACACGGTCCAAGTTCACAAAGCCGCCGTTCTGGGCTATAAAGGTGAGCACTCTCACCTGAAGATGCACTACTCAGCACTGAAGTTTGTGTTTGACTTAGCCCGCAGTAATTTCATGGTAACTAAGACACTTAAGATGGAAATAAATCACAAAGTGGTCATCTTTCTCTAACGAACCATCCAGAACTTGTTACCACCATGCTTTACCAGTGCAGCTCTTCAAAAGAGTAAGTGCCCACCTGACAGCACTAGCCCTCCTAGCACCTCTCCTACCACACCCACATCATATATCCACTTTCTGAACGTGCCAGGATGCAGCAAGGCTCTTGAACTCTGTTCAGGCTTTTGCTGCTGCTTCCAGTCTCTCATCTCCCTGCCTCCCAACCCTCACTCACCTATACAATCTGCATGGCCAGAAACAATTCCCACAGAAATACACAGTAAGAGGGCACTTAAATATTTGTCCATAACTATCCACAAACTCACTTTCTATACCTCTCATTTGTAAGGAACACTGCTTTACTATATTATACAATTAAAAGTATGAATGACATGTTGTATTTCCTCCCTTCCAGACATAGAAATTATCTCAATATGGTGAAGAAAAACTACCGAAAACCACACTGGTGAGTAAATGTCCCATCTAGGATCTCAAGACTAGAACCCAGTGCAGGCTTCCTGGAGAGGCCTGAAGGATCTGACTAGAAGTGAGATGGGCAGATGAGTCCCATGGCATGGGACAGGTAAGCTGAGATGCAAGGACTGGTTGTCACTACCATTGCCTTAGAAGCAGGCAGAGTGTGGTCAGAAAGTAACAGGTAGACACAAAGGTCTCTTACATAGTTTAGAAAAACTGACTGGAAGTGGTATCTGGGGAAAGTAGCTGGCAGCTCTGGGTGGCATGAACTATAGTGGGGGCAAAGGGACAATAAGGAGCTGCAGGAAATGGATGGATGGATGGTCTTAGTGGTTAAGAGTACCGGCTTCTTTTCCACAGGATCACAGTTCAATTCCCAGAACACACAAGGCTGCTCGTAACCTCTATATAACCCTGTTATAGAGGGTCTGATGCCCTTTTCCAGCCTACTGGAACTGGACATACATGCAAACAAAACACCTATACACATACAACTAAAAATAATTAAATCTCAAAAGGTAAGGGCCTGGATCTCCCCAGCCTGAACTAGAAGAGCGGTAGCAGAGGGAGAAGCACATTTAGACGAGCTCCAAAAGCTGCTCCCCGTAACACTCAGACTCTCGACGAGGGCTGTAAGAGACTGGCTTCTCAGCTGAGGAGAGAATGCTGCTGCTTTTTTGACAGAGACAAGATGATAAGAGAAGTGGACCAATCTGCAGACTACACATGTTAAATGATACTACACAAAGAAGGCCCTGTTGGCAGGGGTTGCTTCTGAGGCTGACCTCCTGAGAGGTCCAACTCCTTAGGTGACATCCGTACAGCTATTACTTATCGATACTTATTCTTAACATGTCAACAGCATGACACCCAGGCTTCCTGTGAAGATCACAAAGCGCCATGCTTTAGAGGTGTGGTAAGCTCTTGCTTAGCTGCAATGAGGCATGCAGACACATCTCCATACAGAATGATGCTGTTAGTTATACCACAGAACCCTCACTAGACTCTATTATACTCACTATGCTCATTTAACATGCCACCCCACTCCCGCCAAAAAGAGAATTTTAAGTAACTTTCTTTAAGTCACTAAGAAGAGAAGTCGTCTAGTTCCCACCCCTCACCCTGGATCTTGAGGGTCTGCACCTTTAGAGACAAATGAAATTATTCTTCCTTTCATCCTTCACGATGCTCTGCGCCCTCACTGCTGTTCATCTGATGAGACTCTATCTGCCACCTTCTGCCTTCAAAGTGCACCTGGTTTAACCTGACCACAGCTTGTCACACTCTGACCCTTAGTTTTCATCCAAGAAGAGGGTGCAGGCCTTCAGGTTGTGGGGTAACCTGTACACTCACGTAAAGGGGCTGTGAGAGATGTGTCCAGCTCCAGCTATCCCATGACACAGGAACTATACCTTACCTAGCTCACGGGGCAGTCCATACAATAGACAACACTATAGGTTAATACTCAGCTGGATGCAATAAATCGGATCTGATACACTGGAAGTAGAAGGGGAAGCACTTCCAAACATCCTTGGAGAAATCTAGGCTGTGGTCTTGCACACATAGGATAACCCCAGAGCCCCCAAGGGGAGCAGGACACAGAGTAGCTAAAGCCCCCATGGTCATCCTGGGCTCACACTATGCAGTGCAGTGCGGCTTCCTGACTCAGGTCCTGCATTTTAAATGCACAGTGGGTATAAACATAGTGAACATAAGGAAACAGGCAGGGCAAACATCCACTTTAATCCATGTGAGATTAATTTTGGCACAAAAGTTACAATGTGAGACAATCCACAATCATGTGTAAGCAAAATTCAGAATATCTGAGTGTGAATCCTAAGAAGGAAGAAAAATGATGAGTTTCAAAGTTTAAGGGACGTAGTAAATCCAGCTCAGTAGAAATTTTAAAAAGTATCTGAAAACCAGGTACCTGTGAGTTTGATCTTGGACAGCCTGGCCAAAATGCCAGGCAGATCATCAGTGTGAAGTTTCATCTCTTTCCACTGCCTTTCTTCCTTTTTCTCTTTGGCTGTGTCGAGGGAATGGTCCACTATGGAGGTCGCCTCCAGCTCCACCAACTCCTCATTTGGCTTCCGGGACAGAGGCCGACTGGGTGCTGGGAAAGACGGCAGCTCATCCTCGTCCGCTCTAGCCTGCCCTGAAGACGTGTGTTCAAGGAAAGGAGACGCCGGTGGCTCTGGCTTTGGTTTGACTCGCTGGCTAAGGCCCCTGTGCAGCTGTGTGACATACTAGACAGACAGACAAATAGCACACATTACTACAAATGAGGATGTCGGTTAATGGCTTCCACCAGTCATATTTTTATGGTACTTGAAAAAGCTTCCTACATTTAAGATTGGTCAGCACAGCAAGCACCAACAGTGTGTGTAACAAAGACATCAGCACTGAAAGATGCAGAGGCCAAGTTAATTCCTTGGCTATGGCTTTCAATTTGTGGTTTAGAAAAAGCTAGGACTCTAAGTTCCTGGCAAAGAATGGTCATCTGTTATTCACTGACCTTTCTGCAGGATGGGCTTTCTAAATACAAGGAAGCCATCTTCAGATATCACCAAGGTCAGCTTTGGCCTCCTGAGCTCTAAAGCAACTGTCCAAGGGAGCTCACTGGAAGGCTTCACAGGGCTCTCGCCTTACAGTCCCGTGGGAATGCGTGGGAGGCAGCAAGGACACTAGTTGTCAAGCTACCGCTACTTTTGCCTATCACTCACCAACTAGCAAAAACTGGTAATTACCAGTGACATTATGAGAACCCTTATTTCTCATGTCAATATATACTTCAGTTAATCTTCCCAACAGTATTTAAAGACAGTTCATTATTTATAACTTTTTTATTTATAAATGAGAACATCAAACTTATAAAAATTGACAAAACTGAATTTTAATAAGATTTTACATTCTTTACATTTTAAGTTAAAGTGTCCAAACAGAACACTAGACTATGAGTTTGGGAGCCATCCATGGTAGCTCTGTGAATTTCCAGCTGTACTCCTATTCTCCGGCCCTTTTCTATACAATTGAGTCACCATGCTGCCACAAGCTCATGGTGTGTCAGCATGTATACAAGCCTGTAAAAGAACTAGACCATCAGTGCCCCTGGAACAGCACCGGAAAATTACAAAATCTTTTTTTCAGTCACCTCAGAAGTAAGTGTGTGTGTGTGTGCGTGTTCACATGTAGAAAGGGTACAAACACAGTCACAGGTGAGCCTTGAGTGTCTCTACTCAGGAGACAACCTCTTATTTTTTTGAGACAGTCTCATCAAATGAGCTGAGCTGCAGGCCAGCAAGCCCAAGGATCCTAACTTTGTCCCTTTGAGCTGAGATGACAAGTGCCCACTAGTCCCGTGCTGAGATGACAAGTGCCCACTAGTTCTGTGCTGAGATGACAAGTGCCCACTAGTTACGTGCCTAGCTCTTTATGTTGGTTCTGAGGATCGAACCCAGGTCTTCATGGTGGCAATGCAAGCACTTTACTGACTGTGCCATTCCCCAGCCCCTCAGAAGCAATGTTAAAGACTTTTCAAATATACAGATGATCTAAGAAAATAAAGGGGTCACACTGTTTAATGACTACTTCTGTATTACCGACGTATTTACAGAACTTCAAAGAATGTATGAAAGATGCATGATACAAGTTCAGCTTTTCCTAATTTTAGCCTGGTCGAAATATGCCATAAGTTTTCAATCTTTCTCCAAACTTAATCAATAAATTCAAGATCATATATTTAACCTCAAATGCCAGAATTATTCTGGTTTCGGTTAAGAATAATCAAAACAAGAGATTAAAGTTTTGGATAAACTTAAGAGAACACTAAATAAAAGCCCCTTTCAAACAGTACTTCCTAAAACTTTTCTTCTAATAGGACTCTTTGCAACCCCCACCCCAGAGAAAAGCAGAGGCAGAGAGCAGCTGAACGATGGCTTCTACTTACCATGCGCTTGAGGAAGCTCAAGTGCTGGAGCGTGACCCACTGATTACTGACATTCCTGAACAGACGTGTGACCCTGTGTGGCAATCCCTGTATAGCTCTTCTCTCTAAATACCAGATACATCCTCCTACTGAGCCTGGAACAGAAAGACAAGGAGAGGAAGACATGTAGAAATGACAGCTGTTCACTCACAGTGCCCACATCCACCTAGAGGCAAAGCCAAGCAGATTGATGCTCTGTGTGAGGCTGGGCTCCAAACCACCTCTGCCTCCAACCCAGGAATGAGTGGCACTCATCAGCCTTAGGCTTAGGTCAGGAACAGTCTTCAGGAGGACCAGGGAAACCTCACTCTCACATCATAATGCGTACAACAATTCAGCGGAGCGTGGAGACTACCATAGTGTAGATGTTTCTAAGAAGAAAATACAACTCAGTGAGTCCACATCTTCAAAAGTAGAAAAGGTGGCATACATCTTTTCTTACTGAATGCCAGTAAACTGAGGTGAAGGTTGCCATTTTGATTATGGTTGCATAGATAATACTACAAGGGAGGGAAAATACTTTTCAGTAAAATCTGACCAGCAACCCAGTTAGGAATAAGCTGCTTCTGTTGCATCCAAATCTTACTTTACTAATGTCTCAAATCAACATGTGAGAGTGTGTGTGTGTGTGTGTGTGTGTGTGTGTGTGTGTGTGTGATACTGCAGTTACCCCCTTGCTTACCCTCCAGGTCCCCATCTTTTTGAGTGTCTCCTCTCATGGCTTCCACAGCCTAGTTTCTCTGTGCTCTGTTTTCTGCTTTTTAGTTTCCTAGTGTGCCTCAATTTTCTTTGCATTGTGCAGTTATTTCCACTGGATTTAAGTATTTCTTCCTAGAGGAAGGCTCATAGTTCTTAAGAAGCTGACAAACCTACAGGGTTCAGTAAGCTCAGCAAGTTTTAAGATTGAAAAGGTCCCTCCCTGGAGTTATACAAGCAGTAACAGTTGCAAGGTAAGAGGAGACTCCTGTGTGTAGCTTCCTGCAGGTGCACAGGACACTGTAGGGATGCAGTTTTCCTGAGCTATCCATCACCCATTCTGGGGTGGCCTTTTCAGTGATGCCCAATTGTCCCCCACTCCTGTAAGTAACCCCTCACTCGTAATCCTGTAAGTATTCAAATAAACTCATTTGGCACCAATTTATACTTAGATGGACTAGTTTTTTGCTCAGGCACCCAATGTCCTATCTGAGGTGAATGGACGTTCATGCCTCCATACGTACAATATAATTATCTGTCAGTTTATGTAAACAATACTTTGGTGATTTAAGTAAGAATGTCTCCCATAGGCTCATATATTTGAGTACCTAGGCCCCAGTTAGTGGAACTGTTTGAGAAGAATTCAGAGGTATGGCCTTGTTGGAGGAAGTGTTAATAGGAGTGGGCTTTGAGGTTTCAAATGTTCATGTCATCCCCAGTTAGTGCTCCCCCTCTCCCTCTTCCTCTTATAAGTTACCTTAGTCACGGTGTCTCTTCACAGCAACAGAAAAGTAACCAAGACAACTACCTGTCCCTAAAAAACGGGTAGTTATTAATCTTTAACTCATTTCTGAAGCTCCAGTAAGCCAATATCTGATTACTTTTGGTGTCTTCATGTGAGTGGACAGCCTTATGTCTCTATGGCCACTTCTTTCTCACATGCATCTCTATCCTTTATTGCAGGTTCCAGGAGCATCTTGAGCTCTTCCGTTCTCAGCTAATGAATCAACATGTTCACTCAACTCTGTCCCTCTCTTTCTATCCCTACCGAGAGACTCTATGATCTTACACTGGAGTAGAGTAACAGCAGTCAGAGTGAAGACAGTCATCAGCCTTCATGCATCTCCTTTCTTTTCCAGCCCATGTTTCACAGATTGCACCCCTTAAGCCTCCCCAAACAATATTACCATCTTGGGACTGAAGGTTCAAATGTCTGTGCCTGTATTCAAACCACCATGCCCTACATAGCACTCACACAAACATGGATATCTACTTTATCACAGCAATGCTGCTTCATGACCTCACAACTAAGCCGACCACACATAATTGAATCAACTTTATTTACACTGCTTCCTCGTATGCAATCTATTTTCTACTTATCAAATGTTCAATCTCTTTCCACTGTTCTACAATGTTATATTGTGTTTTATGACAGCACTTTTTTCTTTTATTCTTCTCCCCTATATTACATCCTGACCACAGTTTCCTCTCCCACCCACCCACCCCAACCTCCCCTCTTAGCCAGATCCACTCCTCCTCCATCTCACTTCAGAAAAGGGTAGGCTTCCCATGTGTTATCAAGCAAACATAGCATAACAAGTTACAATAAGACTAGCACATCCCCTCATATTAAGGCTGGACAACGCAACACAGTAGGAGGAAAGGGGTCCCAAGAGCAGGCAAACGAATCAGAGACATCCTCTACTCCCACTGTTATGCATTCCATAAGAACACTAAGCTATACAACCATAACATAGAGAGGACCTTGATAAGACCCATGCAGGCACCCTGATTGTCGGTTCAGTCTCTATGAATTCCTATGAGCCCTGGTTAGCTGATTCTTCCAGCCATGTTTTTATGACCTCTCTGGCTCCTACAATCCTTCTTCCTCTTCCATGGGCTTCCCCAATCTCTGCCTAGTGTTTGGCCATGGATCTCTAAATCTGAAGCAAACTGTTCTCATCGGTTATAGAATGCAGTGCTCGGAATGAAACAGCCTCTATCTTCACTAGACTGGCAGTGCCTGCTTGCAAGAGTCCATCAGGATCCAGCTTGATAGCTGCTGGCATTCCCTCCCAGAGGGGTTGGGGAGGACTTGGACTCTCACCTGATCCAGCCACTCCTCACAACCATTTGTTTGCTATTCTGCCTTAACTGCATATGGCCTCAGGCTTAGAGATACTAGAGTAATAAGGCCGGGAAAGGTGCCCTTTCATGGCTATGGGGAAGCCATCATCTACACTGGGTACAAACTTGCAAGTGCAGCTGCTTTGATATCCCCTCCTACTCCTGCCGGTAGCCCCCTCACCCATGCTCTATAAGCAACCCAATAAAAACAATGGCTCCCTAGGCTGAACTTTGGTGGAACCATCCTTTGGTTTTTGATTAGGACCTTATGATGAGAGAGTAGGCACTGTTTCCATCTCCCCAAGGAAAGATTTCTCAAAACACCATCATCATATTGTTTAGTTCTTCAGATGGCAGAGTCTCTTCTTTAGTCAACTCTGCTACTACAGCTCCTGGACACTTGCCATATAACAAAGTGAAATGACATTTGGTAACTGACTAGCACAAGTAGACTTCCTGAACTGTGAGAACAAGTCCTGTCCTTGGAAATACAAGGCCATTATCTGAAAGTAGAGGTAAGCCAATTTGGCACTGAAGTCATATCTTCAAATCGCAATTATGACACGCTTACTTTCAAGTGAATGGATATATGTTTGCCTTGGAACCACCCTGGAAATTCGTTCTAGATTAGATGGGTCAATCTGAAACTGTACAGAATGGCTGTAACAACACTGTGAGGGGTGGGGAGAGACACAGCTTGGAAACTGTATTTATAAGTGACTTGGTTTTGTCAAAGTGTGTCAAGTGTCCATGAACAAATACATAGAAAATAAAAGCAATTTCTGGCCTAAGTAAGCACATGAAAATACACTTTAAGATCCACAGGACTTTCAACAGATATATTAAAATCTGAAGAGATAATCAGAACACCTATACTCATCATTAACACTGGACTGCGACTGCAGGGCTTTGTAAATCAACTAAGGAGACTTAAAGTTCCTGAACCATATTTAATGGAAATGAGAAAAACTTAAACTTTTATGAGCCAACTCAGAAGTAACTGCTAGTTACTAAACAACCTTAATGATCCCTCTGCCGACTCTTCCCATCAAACTTCTTAGAGGGATCTTTCATATATTTACATATGAGCAGGTTTTTCTGAAGATATGCTCAATTTCAGAAAATAAGCTATTAGTTCCCACTGTTTTACAGCTCCAGAGGCTGATCCTAGAACAGAGGGGTGGGGGGGTGCATATGCAACCTGTCTCCTAGCATGATGAGACTTAAGAGTCAAAACAGAATTGTCCTAGAAGAAGCTGAAATACTGCCGGGCAGTGGTGGCACACGCCTTTAATCCCCGCACTAGGGAGGCAGAGGCAGGCAGATTTCTGAGTTCAAGGCCAGCCTGGTCTACAAAGTGAGTTCCAGGACTGCCAGGGCTACACAGAGAAACCAACCCTGTCTCGAACCCCCCCCCCCAAAAAAAAGAAGCTGAAATACCAAACAGAAAAGTAGAAAGAAAGGTTGCCCTGAGGAATCTGTATACAAAGAAGAAGCGTCCGTACAGACAGATAGTCCAGCACTGAGATGAGCCCTCTAAGAATGAGTACCGAGTGTCTGCATCGAGGAATACTCACAATCAGCGATTACAGAAAGTAACAAAGAAGTGAGTCAAGAAAGACTCACAACAGACACACACACACACACACACACACACACACGAAGAACCCCATAAACTTTTTATTTTAGAAAATGACAGTCATATGAAAAGAGGTGTCCAAGGAGGCTCTATCACTCAACGCACAGCTTTGACAATTACCAAGTACTGCCCAACTTTGTCTCTTCTACCCACCCTTCCACTTCCTGCCCTGGTTTATGAGCCAGAAGGTACCTTTGAGATCACCTAGCTCAGTTACCTTATTATAGACGCGTAAATGTTTCATTAAAGAAAGTCAAATGATCTGCACTGGGATCATACAAACGCACGGGAGAAAAGAGCTCTACAGAAGCACAGTGATCACCACAGTCAGCCAGACACAGTGGGCAGTGTGTAAGTGACAGGGAGGCCTACAGGATGGTTCTGGGCTGTGAGAAGGTACACAATGGCTTCCACTATCTTGTCTGTACTATAGATCACTTTGCCACCATCCATGGATACTAGTCACAAAACCAACCTCCTCTTTAAAATTTCTACCAGCACAATCTCATTCATTCACAAATGACTGAGCATCACCAATGCACATAGGCATTGCTCTGGGCATGAGGGATACAGTGGTGAACCAGGGAGACAGACTATCTTTACTTTCACAAAGTGTTTCTCTTACTGGGAGGAACACACTAAATTGTTGCACATCTGTACTGCAGGTGTGAACAATTACACCGTGTGTTATTCATGATAAATTAATATGATATAAGAAAAGAAGGATAAAGACTCCTATTTTAGTTAGAGTGCTAAGGTTGGCCTCCCTGAAAAGGTAAAATATAGGAGCTTTTCAAGAGTTTGTGATAAACACACATCTGTCAAAAGTCCTTCTGATGGAAGGAGCCATACTGATGGTACAGCGCTGGCTCAATGGGATTCAGTTGGCAGTTATCATTATCATGGTGATTAAGGTAACACTTTAAGCTGGAAGACAGCTCCTTAACGGGGGGGGGGGGGGGGGGGAGGTGCGCTTCTTGTCATTAAAAGGCGGTGGCCAGGAACCGCGGCTCTCATGTGCCAGGCTTGTGGAGCCCCATGGTTTATCCTGTCCCTCCATCTTGCACTGTCTGAAACTCCAAAGAGCACGGGATATCAAGCCTTAGGGACCACCTGGCCTACGGTGCAAAGCTGGTCCACAATACTTGGCCTCGTCCCTTCAGGTGACCCTAAAGGTCACCTCCCTGCCAAGTGACAAGCCAAGGGCTTCCAAGGTTGCAGGCGGCCGGCAACACGGTACCGCACATGGCAAAAAAGAAAACAATTCGTCCACGATCATTCCCAACCGGGTACAATACCTGTGAGGAGGCGCGAGGAAATGGTGTGCGGGGACGCGGCCATAACGTACTGGTGCAGCAGTCCCCAGGACCCCAGGACGCCTCTCACCTCACCGGCTCCTGGGCGCCGCCATCTTGCTAGCCCGCCCTCTGAGTGAGGCGGGACTTCCTCTTGTCACTTCCGGCTCCCAGCGCTCTCTGAAAGCTAGGCTAGCGGAGCTTATAAAGATCGGATGGTAGAGCTTTCGCTTTCCCCTCAGACGCTCCAGATGTAGACTAGGTGAGCTCTCTGCCCGGGAGGGACAGATCGTCGGAGCCCGCGGGCGGAAGGCGAGTCGTGGCGGGGTTAGGGCTCTGGAGTCCGGCCCGGCCCGGCAGTCCCCTGAGCTTGAAAGAATTGAATGCCTCCTCAGTTGTCACCCAGGCTGATCTTGCGCAGGCTGTTGGCTTCTCGTGGAGTTTGGTAAGTAAAAAAACGAGGAAGAAAGAAACTCATTAAAAGAGCAAAACATGACTTACAAGGGCAGTTTGTGTTTGCTTTCAGCGATGAGGTGAGATCTCTGTGGTTCACCTCAGGTGCTGATCAGGGGCCACTGAGACAGGAGTTTGTGTAAGAGCACGCACTGTGTCTCTGCAGCAAGAACTGGTCATGGTGAGCGTCATCCCGATAGGGATAAGGTAGAAAGCGCTATGGAATGAGGTTAGCATTTCTGTGAAGTAGGCTAAAGAAAGGCTTTGAAGAGCCAACTTGCTGCTCAGTAGAAGGAACTGTGAGAGTTTTCCAGTTTACCAGGAAGACAGAGCAGAGAATGGGATTTTCTGAGGCCCATCACAGTTCATCACTGTGGACCTAGGATAATGGTTGTCCCCATCAAATTAATCTTAGACTAAGGAAGAAGAGGATGGATTTCTGGTGAATAACTGAAAAGTTAACAACTGTTCAATCCACTGTTTTTCGAGCACTTTGAAATGCTGTGTTAAGTGAAATATTACAAAGTACAAACCTTAAATCAACAAATGAAAAGCACAATTTGGGATCTAATCACACCAACAGTGAGTGCTGCTTAGGGGAGGCCTTCTGCTTTACAGCTATCTTGGTTAATTAGACCCACTGTTCCTGGAACTCTGATCATCATAAATAAGTTAGCCCTTTACAAACTAGATCTCAGATACCTAACTCAATGGTTACATGGTATGGAACCTGAGGGCTAGAGAGATTGCGTGATTCAAACTGTAGATTGTATAGCAGTCTACTGTACTTCCTATCTCTTTATAGTTGTCTCTTAAAATTTGTGTTATAAAACCAAAAAGTGATAGGACTGTACACCTATAAGATGGCTATAAACAAAATTAATCAATAGCAGGAGTTAACAAGTTAGTGAAGAAGTAGGAATCCTGATACATTGTTTATAGGAATATAAAATATTGTAGCCACTTTGGAAAAGCAGTTTAGGTGTTCCTCAATAAGTTAAACACAGCGCTACCTCCTGACCCAGCTGTGCCTTTCCCAGGTATATTCCCAAGACAAATGACAGCATTCATTCACTCATAATATCCCAAAGTGGATATAACTCAAGTTATACATCAACTGATATTCTGTGACATATCCACATACTGGCCTATTTGCCATGAAATGAAAATAAAGTGCAAATACATACTACAACCATGAAAACAATACTAAGTTGAAGAAATCAATCACAAAAGGCCATGTATTAGATAGTTTCCATGTGTATGAAAATTCCAGAATTCTTAAGTCATTAAAGAGAGGCAGTAGGTAAGTAATTACCTGGTGCTAGTGGGAGGAGTAGAGAGAAAAGAGGAATGTCGCTGGTGGGTACAGGGCTCATTTAGATAGAGAGAAAATGAAAATAGTCCTAAATTGATTGTGGGGTGGTTATACAACTTTCAATATACTTAAAACCTTAGTGTAGACAGTTGATACCAATTTTGTAGATGTAAAATTTTATGAAGATAGTTGTATATAAGTATCTTCATATATTTCATACATGAATACATTATGGAGATAATAGGTGTTATTTTCATAGAAATTGTCTAAAGACTGTCCAACTCTGTCTTAGTTAGAGGTTCCCTTGCTGTGAAGAAGTACCACGACCACAGCAACACTTACAAGGGAAAGCATTTAACGGAGGGTGGCTGACATACAGTTCAGAGGTTTAGTTCATATCATCATGGAGGGAAGCATAGTGCCATTCAGGCAGGCATGGTGCTGGAGAGCCGAGAGTTCTACATCAGCATGTGAAGGCAGCAGGAAAAGACTGGGCCTGGCTTGAGCACCTGAGACCTGAAAGCCCACCCCTTAGTGACACACTTCCTCCAACAAGGCCACACCTCCTAATAGGACCATTCCCTATGGGCCTATGTGGGTCTTTTTTTTTTTTTTTTTCAAACCACCACAGACTCCCTCAGTTTTCATTATTCATCATGCCAGCTTCTCACTGATTACAAGTTCCCCAGCCTCTGCTTCGTATTCCTTGGCATCAGCATACTTCCTCTCTGGGAAAAAAAAAATCTTACTTACAATAGGGATAAATAAAAAGAAATATTTTAATGGTCGTGAGTTGGGGTCCTTCCTTTGTTCCTTGCTACTGAGGGTTTAAATGAAGCAGGCACTTCTAAGCTCTACCTCCAGCCCCATGCTGATTCTTTGCATGATGAGAAAACTTCAAGAGGACTCAACTACTGCTAGGGAGTAACATCTTTAAACTGTGCTTCCAGCAGATGGGAAGCAGGGAGGAAGAGAAACTAGCCCCTTCTCCTTCTGCCACTCTTGCTACATTGTGGCCCTCATGGGCAGAGCCATGCTGAGCACCTGTAACAATGTGGTTGGCCCATCCCCAGCTCTAGGCACAGTTTGGCATGCATGGCAGCTTTGTAAATTACTGATGGGAATTCTTAGAGTAGATGCTCTACTCTTAAATGATTGGAATTTACAGCCTCATGGGAACTTGACCACCCAGCTCAGCTCCTCAGAGTTCCCCCTTGTTCCTCTAAGGTGACTGATCACATCAGAGTGGGATCATTCTCTGAGATCATTCCAGATAGGCACCTCAATTATAGTCTGCCAGCACCCTTTCCCATCCTTACTTTCCAGGGCTCAGCTCCACCCATGAGTCTTGGGATACTAAAAGTGAAGGTTACAATTATTTAGAATGGGAGAGTGGCAGGAAAGTGCACTGGGTAAGCTCTCTTTGCCACCTTTGTAATAAATAGACACTGATTATAGCGAGGGATAAAGAATTCCCAATACCAAAGAGGAATCAGAGTTGCTTTAAAATACCATAATGTCATCCACCCTCATCTCTCACTTCGTTTTCCAGAGTTTTTGGACAGTGACGTAGGATGGCTGTGTTGCCCAGACAAGAGAAGAAAAAGAAGAACCTGTTGCTTAAGTTCTGGAGACATTTTTGTTGCTGTTGTTTACTGAGCATGTGAAGGGAGGTCTTTCTGCCTTGCCTGTTTTATTTTCAGGAAGCAGGGTTGGGAATGAACCCTGGCGCTGAGACAGCCATCCTGAAGCTAGAACAAGCCGGAAGAACAAATAAACCCCAGTTTCTTGTATCCTGGCTGATGTATTTAGTGAATGGCCTAGGGGGCTGAACAACCTGCATTAAAGCTTGCTGCAGATACATGAGACAGAGTCAACTGAGCTTGGGGCAGCTCTCCAAGACGGATGCTGTGCCCAATTTAAAAAGACAAAGTCAAATAGGATGAGGTTTGGGTTTGAACTTTTGTTTTTTTTTTCAGATGACCTCAGTATGTAGCCTACGACTTTTTTTAAACTGGTGTTTCTCCTGCCTGGGCCCTCTGAATACTAGAAATGCAGGTATGCACCATGGGGTTGAGGTGTTAACCATTTCTAAAATAAAATAAACCTGTAAGGCTTTAAGTAACACTAAAAATAAAAATAAAAGGGCATTTTGTACAGCTTTGTTTCATGTTTCTTATTTACTGTGCACCCACCTCCTTTGGTGATGTCAGAATGTCTGGTTTACCACATCAGGAAGGCATCCCTCTCCTCACTTGGCCCTTTTCACAGTATTGGAGCCTAGTGATGGTAAAATGTTCTGAGCATAGGAAAAAAAAGCATAAATAAAAAAAAACAACCTATGCTTGAGAAAAATAATAACCTTACGAACCCTGTTAAAGACTGAGGGTTTTTGGTTGTGGTGGTGGTGGTGATGGGTGTTGTTGTTGTTGTTTAACTATGGGGAAATGGTTATGTATTCTCATAAGTGAACCATCAGTATTAAATACTATACAAGTTCAAAGTACAAGATGTGGGGAAGACAGTTTAGCAGGCAAAATCCCAGTTAGGTGACTTCCAGGACAGTAATCTTTAATAAATGACTAAGAATGTGTGGACCTTCTTATATCTTTTCTGGAACCAGCTACAACTTCTTGTCAGTGAGCCTCTTTTTCCTCTGCATTTATACCTTTAACCTTTAGACCAACAAGAAACAAAATTTACTTTGTTTTTATTGTATTCTTTTAATTTGGGATGTGTGTGTGTGTGTGTGTGTGTGTGTGTGTGTGTGTGCGTGGCCCCCTCCTGTGAGCCATGACATGTGTATGAGGATCAGAGGACAACTTTCAGGAGTTGGTCCTCTCCTCCTCCCATGGGTTCACTCCAGGAGTTGAGATCAGCTTCTCAGGCTTGCAGATATGCATTTGACCAGCTGAGCCATCTGCCATACCAGGTCTATTTGTTAAGACAGTGTGTCCCATATTTGCAAAACAGTGTCCTTTAGCACCCACTGTGCTGCTACATAACACTTGCTCATGTTGGTCTTGTTTCTTTTTCTCAAGAACTTTTGATAGATACATTGTATCGACATTTCAGATGAGTCACCCATTTTTTTTCAAATTCACTTTATAAAAAAAAAAAAAGCCACAACTAGAATTTAAGCCTGTCTGATACCAATGTACATGTTTTCAATTCTGCTGCATGTCCCGTATTTTATGTATTATACAGTCTCTATTATCTAGATTTTTTCTTCATTCTACTCTAGAGGTTTTTTTTATTTCATCAAACCAATGCCTTAAAATTTTGCTTGATTTTTTTTTAAGTTTTTTCACTTGTATTCAATTTCCTTTGACCCAGTTTTGTATATGTATAGGACAGGATACTAATGCTGAGTTTACAACTTTAATTTACATTGTTAATACTTAGTCAATATCTGGACCTTTGCAAGAATACTCAATTTCTACCTAAAAGCTCTTAAAATAAAAGCTCTGATTGTGGACCTGGCAATTCAGCTTCAAAAATTATTGCAGTTTTCTGAAAGTCACAGAAACTATATATGAAAATAAGAGCTCATTGTGTTAGTTATGTTTCTGTTACTATGATAAAATATCATTACCAAAAGCAATTTAAGAGGAAGAATTTATTTAGCTTACGGTTCCAGAAGGGCAAAGCACATCAGGTTCCATAGGGATAGAGGAATCATGGAAGGGAAGGCTGGGCAACAGAAACAGGATGTTGAGAGCTCATCTCAACTGGGCAGAGGATGCAAAAAGTAATAGTAAGAAATGTGGGGAGGTTATAAGCTCTCAAAAGTAGCTCCATGGCCAGTGCCATTTCTCCCAGTAAGGCTCTACCTCCTAACAGTTTCATATCTCCCCAAACAACATCACTAACTGGGGACCAAGTATTCAAATACAGGAGCCTGTGGGGAACACTTTTCATTCAAACCATATTTGGCCACATAAGCTTGAGGTCATCTTACAATACAAAATGCACGTAGCTAACTTTCTAAGTTCCTGGTCATTACAGTCTCAACACTGTTGAAAAGTTCCAAATTCTTTTGAGCCTCAAGGCCATCTCTTTTCTGTGATTCCCTAGGAAGGAAAAAAAAAAAAGCAAATTACATATTTTTGACATATAATGGCACTGAATAAAAGATTGGTCCAAAGCAAGACCAACACCCAACAAGGCAAACACCAAATCCTGTAGCTCCCTGTCCAGGTCTGGATCTTGAGTTTCAAGGGGCTTAGATGACTCTCTTCCTCCAGCTTTGCTCATTCTTCTGGTTCCATTCCTTATATGCAGCTTCCCCTGGTAGATGTCTCATGGCTCTGGCATCTCCAAAATATCACTGCTATTGCCCCCCAGTTTTTTCTCTTAACAGCTTCACACAATGCTCTTCCTGGGCCTTGTAGGAACTGCAGCCTGTCACTCTTACCTGGACTCAGTGGCTCTCCAAAACTCCAGAGAAAGAATATGTGATGCCCTCAATCCTTTATCTTTCTTGTTTTCAAAACCAAGCACTGCCAAGTTCAGGTTCCAATCTAGGATGGATCTTCACCTCCTTGGGTCACAATTTCGGCCACTTCTATAGAAGCGTGGGAATCTCTTCGGCTCTTTTACAAGCTTAAGTGTGTTATATCTTTCCCTGAGTGAAGCTTTCATATCTTCCCAATGCAAACTAAAAGGCATCTCTTAAATGGAGCCAATCTTAATCATTACAGCTTCATTGCCACAGCATATAACATGTAGCTGTCTTGAAGTTTTCTCTGCCAAAGAAATTAACCCATTACCTTTAAAGTTACCCTCACTCATGTTCTCAGAATGCAACAGAATGCAACCAGATTCTTTGAAAAACTTAACATGAATGACCTCTAGCTCAGCTGTCAATAGAGTCCCAGAGGGACAACAGAGTCCGTCCTGGTGGAGGAAGGCAAGACATATTTCAAGCACGGGAAGTTGAAACATCTTATCTAAGCCATACACAGGAAGCAGAGCAGGAAGTCAGGTAAAGCAATAAGTCCTCAAAGCCCGACTTCAGTGACACACCTCCTCCAGCAAGGCTCTACCTAACTAAAGTCCCATAACCTCCCCAAACAGCACTACCAACTGGAGACCCAGTGTTTGAATACCTCGGTCTATAGGTATTCAAACCAGCACGCTTGAGAAAACATTTCTGGACTGAGTCCACTGATGGTGGTAGTGCTGGTGAGGCTGAAGGTAGCAAAGTAACTTGTTTTTATTTGATACAAGTTGCTACATTTATACATCATCTCAACGGCCATTTAGGTTATCTTGATCTTAGAGCTAAAGCTGAGAGTGTTTGGGAAATCTTTCTTGGTTTCATAAGGCAGCCGTATGGTTTCATAAGCACTATAGACTGGGCGACTTAAAGCTGCAGATGTGTATTCTCTCCCCCACTGTAGAGATGAGAAATGCCAGCGGGCTATGTCCTTTAATAGCTTCTAGGGGAGCAGCCTTCATTTTCATTTTGGTTTTCAGCAAGTCTCAAGGTGTCATTGGACACAAAGCAGCAGAATCCCAGTGTCAGACACCTAAATGTGGTCATCCTCCCTCTTTGTGTCTTCACACGGTGTCCTCTGTGTCCAACGTTAACCTCTCTTTGTTATTGCTTTGCAGTTCTCAAATAGAGTGTGATGATTTGAATGGAAAATACCCCCATAGGCTCATGTATCTGAGCATTTAGTCCCCAGTTTGAGGCACTGTTTGGGGAGGTCCTGGAACCTTTAGGATGTAGAGCCTTGCTGGAAGAAGTATCCTTGGGGACAGGTACTCCACTTCCTGCTTGCTCCTTTTCTCTGCTACCTGTGTGACTGAACTTGCCATCATTTAGTTGCATGTCATGTCTTGTGTGGCATGATAGGCTGAGTTCTTCTGGAACTGTAAGCTAAAGTAAGCTCTTCTTGAAGTTGCTTTTAGTCCTGGTGTTTTATCACAGCAACAGGAAAGTGACTAGTACACAGAATGTCATCGTGTAGCACAGGCTGGCCTGGAATTTAGTTCTTCTGCCTCACCCTCCCTAATGCTGGAATTACAGGCATGCACCACCATGCCCAGCTTTAAATTTAACTTCTTGCAAAATCACCTGTCATGTTGATTTAGACTCCATCCTAACAACCTCGATTTGATTGTATCTGCAAGACCCTGTTTCCAATTAAGAACACATTAGAAACCAAACATGTCTTCTGGAAAGACACACATCAGCCTGTAATTCTGCTCAAGGATGCTGTGGATGGTAAAGCATGGAAACTAAATCTGAACCTTGGAAATGCTAGGCATTTTTCTCAGTAGCATGTGTTTGGGAGGGTTGTGTACAATGTCTTCAGAAAGGGAGAGATGTAGTGCGGGGGTGGGGGGAGAATCGAGTAATAGGTAAAAATCTGTAAAAGAATAAAACTTTGAGTTGGCCTCAGACATTTCCTTTCCAATAGATACATGCCAAATGACTCCCCAAGGTCTTGGGGGGAGTTATGACCTAAGATCATTACAGCCAGTGATTTGTCTTTCAGCAGGACAGGCAGGCATTCTCAGAAATGCAGGGGCCTGCCAATGACTCTAACTAATTGAAAAACTATTTGAAGATACATTCTGGTGGTTCAGTGGGTTTGGGGTTATTTAGAACAGAAAACATTTCAAAAATAAATTTAAAACCAACACAGAGTTGCCAACTTTTAACGTTGTAAGGGTGTTTAAAGTAAGTCAAACTAGCATCTAACACTGTAGTCATTTTGTAAAAGACAAATTGTCTTAATGTGAAAAATTATTCAAGGGATATAACCTGATAGCTATTTACATTGGATAATTTAGTTTTATGAAAAATATCTTTATTTAATATCTTTGTGCTCCGGAAAAATAAAGAACTTTTTTTCCTGTAGATAAGATCTCATCCATGAATGGGGGATTTGAAATCCAGGAAGTGACGGGAATTCAGGACAGCAACTGAAAATGAGCGCTGGCTAGCACTCCAAGATTTATGCCACTGCAGGAAAATAATATTCAAAACTAACTGTAATCGTTTCCATTTTCTAAGGAAAGTTTCAGTGGGAAAATAAATCTCTGAGTTACAACTCCCTTCCACATAAAGAGGATGGTGGGGGTCGAGAAATGGTAACTTCTTCCCTCAGCTAACATCTGGGTTTCCACTTCATGTATCTCAAATATTCATGGGACCATTAGGAAGGGACCCCCTTGTTTAAAATGATTTGGGCATTTAATTCATTCTCCCAAATTCTCTGAAAGTGCACATCTGCTTGTGTTCCTCTGGCTCTATCTGCTAAGAATTTCTGCAACTTTGGTATGGCTGAGAACACATCAAGAGAATGGCCCATCAGTCCGTCCGTGATCGGAGGCATAGGCAGGGTGAGATTTAACTCATGGAGAGGGAAGAAAAGCCAGAGTGCATAGGCAAGATGTACGGTGTTCCCGAATCTCAGTGCGATAGAGCCAGGAGCCAGGACAGCCAGAGTTGGAGTTAGTTGAGTATGAAGAGGCTATGAAGCTTTCACTGGGGATGAATTCCTTTCTCTCTGGAGAAGGTGCCTGGGAAGTGGAGTTCAGCTCCTCAGCACCCAGGTCAGGTGCCTCGCCATCATCCGTAACTCAGCTCTGACGCCATCCCTGGCTTGTTCAGGCATCTGCACACACATGATAGACACATAACTAAAACTCATTATATATGTATACCCCTAAGGAACTGTGTGGACTTGCAAGATTTTGTCATGAACCACTGGCCCGAAGCCCCATGCCTTAGAACCACAATCAGGAACAGAAATAGTTGGGCAAAGCCACAGAGTCCTTAGCCTAAATCTTCGCATTCTCTGGGGGTGTGGAATACTTAAGTAAATCTAACAGGCTAAAGCTTCACTTAAGACCACACGCAAGCTCTGAACTCTGCCTAGATTGAAGTCCAAGCTCCTCCCTGTCTGAGGTCTGTACCCTGCTGAGATGCTTATGTCCCCTTCTGGGCTTCAATTAGTTCATCTTTTAATGGAGACACAATGGAGAATAATTGGAAAAGCAATGTGTAAAGCCTGTTATACCCAGTATATTACTTATTTCTCTTGCACCACACAGCAGTTCAGTCACTATTAGTATTACTGACTTTTTTAAACCAATATCTATGTGAAATAGATATTATTAAGTCCATTTTATAGAGAGGGAATCCACTACAGATATTTAATTTAAAATTCTCGACATCTTCTTGATTCTTTTAGATGAAAAGTTGCAAATAGCCTTTATCTCACAGCTGCTGGGTGAAACTAGTCGGATGGTCCTACTAAGATTGCCAAGGTCCAGGGTAACTGGTAAATACAAGCTGAGTACTAGACTAGACAGTATCTTTATGACCTCCAAATACAATTGAATTGAATAAAACAAAAGACATATATTTCTCTATCAGTGAAGGTCATATGAAACCATGTTAATTTGTCCAATAAAATGTATAATCTCAGATATCAATATGATTCTAAAGAGTTTTGTGTAAAACAAGTGAGAAATAGGAGAGAAAAATTATAAAGTTGTTGTATAACACTATATTTCACCCCCCTCCTCCAAACACTCCAAAGCAAAACAAGAAGCGGCCATTTTCATCAGCTGATTGTTCTGCTGGGTCTGTGGACTGTTGAAATTGCCTTAGAGAAGGAGTGGATGGGAGGATCACTGGACCCTCACCAGGATATCCAGCCACTCCTTCCATCCATTGCCTGTATTGCTACCCTAATTGCATAGGACCTTAAGGTCTTTGTTCAGGCTAGGAAGGTTAACAGAGGTGGGGGTGGGGTGCAGAGACTCCATTTATGCAGCTGGGGATCTTCGGCATCCTTGCTGGGCTCAGATGACCTCCAGGGCAGCTGCTCTGAGGTTACTCATGCTGTAGTCACTAACTTCTCGCCTGTGCTCTATAAGTCAGCCCAATAAACTCATGGCTCTCCCAGAAGGGGCTCTGGTGTAATCCTACTTTGGCTTGTTGTTGGGACCTTATGAGGAGGAGTAGATCTTGTAAATCCCCCTCCCAAAGAAGGAATTTACTAACAAAAATGAACTGGGATAAGGAGATGTGCTATAAAATGTTGATAGTGTACTTATATTGATAAATATATTGATATTTATATCAAAATAGTCTGCTAGTGTTTGCCCAAGGCTGGGTAACAAAGGTCATTGAAAAGAATGAAAAGCCTGAGACCAAAGTATAGCTCATCAGGTTCAGTGTTCACAAAATTAAACAAGTGTTAAACATTGAAGACAGGCAGGTGTGTATGTGCATGAGAGAGAGACAGAGAGAGACAGAAACAGAGGCTAATACTAGTTTTCTTTTTACGACAGGATCTCTTGAAGCCTAAGCTGGCCTAGAATTCAACATGTAGCCCAAGCTGTCCCCACATTTGTATTGATTTCCTGCCTTGGTATCCTGAGTGCCCGAATTACAGGTCTGTCCCAATATGCCTGGCAGATATTATCAACAATTTTACTAGATAACACATCATCTGCCTATTGAACTGACAAAGATGACAAGAATGACAGCAACTGCTGGTGAATGGGGTCTGGCTGGGTGAAAATTAGATGCATTGTCTCCTGGAGGCAATCTGCATGAAAGGCCTCCAAAAGTTCATATCTGTGCATCCTACTTCTAAACTTCATACTTAGGGCATTAAAAAATATTTACCTATAAGATATCTATGCAAGTTCAGTTTGAAGGGCCCAAACTGAAAATTTCTTGAACATGACAGTAACTCTTGGTGACTGTCTCATAGCACATATTGACGGAATAAATGACATAATCCCAGGTGCACACGATGTGACTCCTGAGAAGAATAATTACAGGAGCTAAAAGTCCACGGGCTGAGTTTGAATTAAGCTCCTTTCAATATGGTCCTATCTCAGTATTGAAGAGTATATAACTTAAAATTGTCTAAAAGCACACAATCAGAATCACAGGGGTTGTTGGAGTTAAGACATGTTTAACTTTCTATTATTATTATTATTATTATTATTATTATTATTATTATTATAAATACTGTACAGCAAAGCATGTCTTACTTGGCTGAGAAATGGAGGGGTTGGAGACTGGAAGTGAGGTACTCTAGGGATGTTCAGTGCCGAGACATGAAGTGTGGCCCAACACGGGAGAATGGTTGCTTTGCCCTGTGGCTGCCTGAACACACTGGGATTTCAGAGCTGGCTGCATACTTTGTGGTGGCTTTGTGTTCCAAGGGTTGACGTTGGCAAACAAGCTTAGCAAAGTACGGCGTGTGCCCTTCAGGAGGCTCCGGGTCTCATCAGGTATGAGGAACACTGGCTCATTCATCTTTGGCTGACTCTGTGTGGCACACTAGGGTGTTGACAGAACCTGAGCTGAGAACAATGTTTATTTATATCTCCACACAATAATTCAAGTCTCCCCGAATCTCAGACTTTCTCCTCATTTGCTCTCTGCTTGCAAACATTTGCAGTTCTTTCCACCGGTGAGCCCTGGTTTGCTTTGGCTAGGTTCGTGTAAATGAAAAGGAGGAACACAAGACAGTGAATAGTGCTGAGAGCTTTGGTTCACACATGGAATGGGGACATTTGCTTATGCGATATGTCAGAAACACCGAGACTTTTAAGCTTCTGGTTTGTGCCTTCATGCCTGATTAATACCATGTTTGCGTTGTTGTTGATGGGGAAGATGCTTTAAACCGTATGACTGTGTGTCTGTGTGAATGTGTGTGTCTATGTGAGTTTCTCTTTCTGTGTGTGTGTGTGTGTGTGTGTGAGAGAGAGAGAGAGAGAGAAAGAAAGAGAGAGAGACTGTGTGAATACATGTGCCTATATAGCCAGATCAGGCAGAACCTTTTGAAGTCCTGGTTAGATTCTGAGCTGTTTGTTTTTGCTATTGTGACTTGTTCCTCTTTGTGCTGTTGGGGATTGAAGCCAATGCCTTAAGCCAATGTTGAACTGTCTGTAACTATTCGATGCGTTTATGGAATGTGAAAATTCCTACCAGCTTCTGTTTGTTTCAGAAATTTCAAATTTATCGAAAGCAGGGGTTGATATGATTCCCTCCCGTCTGAGTCAGAATAACTCCTAGCTAATCGTATTTTCTTTGTAATGGCAACCAGTTATTAGGCACTCTGAATGCCAAACACTATGGAGCTCAAGTAGAAAACCTTAAGTTTTCATGTGTAATGGTGAATGGTGAAAGAAAAATCAAATCAAGCACACCTCCTCTGAATCAAGCCTGTCGTGTTTGATTAATCTTTGGCTACGTAGCCTTTCTGAGCGACATCTACAAAATAAAATTTGTAGAATATAAACTGTAGAATTATAATTTATAATTATAAATTAAACCCACGGTTCACCTAAAGCATGAAATACCATCCTTTGTATCTAGAAGGAATTTCATCTTATTTGGTTACCATTTTAATCTCTCTGCTCAAAAGAGAGAGCCCTAGCCCAGAAAGCCAATGTCTTCCAGAATGCTGCAGTACAAAACAGGTTGATAAATATGATTTACTTATCTGTGGAGGACTCTGTTTGTGAGCGAGTACCTACTAAGGGTAAGATCTTCAGTTGTGAATTTATTATTTACTAGAGGCTGTTGCCTGGCAAGCTCAGGGGCAAACAAACATCCTTCAACTGAAAGTTCACCAATGCTGCCTGTGTGGAGGCTTAAAATCCCTCCAGGGCCAGTCATTTATTCCAGTTAAGTTCTGAACATGTAGGCTTAGATTTTTAAAGAGCTATTTTTAATAAGGGTTCTGAAACACTTCAACTTCCCCCTCCCTCCGAGCCTTCTAGCCCACTGTCCTAAGGTAGGGGAGTAAAGACAGTAAGTAGGCAAAGGGATGGAGACCTGTTTAGAAGTAGTTTGGCAGGGGCAATTTCAATTTTTGCTTGTCAAGATACCAGCAGTCCAGTTTAGCAGTGTCAGGATACCAAGCATGAACCAGCAGGGATGGCACCATCTAGCAGAAACAGCCGGGCCTTCCCCGAATCCTCACAAGCCAATAGGAGTGACCAGAACCAGCCAGGATGCCACAAGTTCTCTATTGTATCTCCATCAATGGAGTAAAAATTAGCAATGATGAGAGACCAATGAAACATTACAAGGCTAGCTACATGAGCCCCCCTGTCCACTGAGTCCTATTTGTACTCTCTCCAAACATCACGTGTCCTCCCATGGGTCTTGCCTCAGTAAGACACTGCTTGTGTCTCTATCACATGACATAACTAGAACCTTTTACTTCATGAATATGCAAATCAAGGGGGTATTTTGATTTCATCAGTTGTTTCCCATTCGCTGTTCAGCATGAGTTATCCGTTTGCTAAGGAACTAGAAAGCAGATCAAGGAGTTGGAGAAGCCAGGAAGGCAGGGGTTCAGGGATAGACAGACATGAGGTGGGGTGAGAAGGCTGGAAGGGTGGGTACTGTGCAGCTCTTGGAAAATCTCAAAGAAAGATTGCCCTGGGTGGCAGGTATGCACTGAGTCTGGGGTGATGGGCTGTGAATAAATGCTCTTATTAGCTTTGGGGTTGGTGTGTACTCAGAATCATCTTTTAAGTCAACAACAAAAATAGTATAATTTTTTGAAAGTCAACTAGTTAACATCCCCTTTTCTTATTTTTAAATTGAAAAGTAAAACGTGTATATTTAGAGTATGTAACACAATGTTTTGAAATACGACTATATAACAAACTGGCCCAAATCAAATAAATTAAGGTAGGTGCATATTATATCACAAACTTGTTATTTGAACACTTACAATCTACAATCTTGGCTATTTTCAAGTGCACAACTCTGTTATTGACTGTTATTAACTATAATGCTGGACAATAGGTGTCTTGAAATTATTCCTCCTGTCTAAAATGAATTTCTGTCATTTAGTCAACATCTCCCTCAACTGAGTTTTTTAAGTCATGCTTTCTAAATAGTTTAAAACCTGGAGTTAGTCATTCTGCCTCAATGGCTTTTCTTACCATTTTGGCTTCGGAAAGCAAGTTGAGCATAACTTGTTTCAACTGTGCTTGCAACAGTCAGAGACTCCCAGTTCCTCCAAGGGAACCCCTGATGCTCGCCAACAGTCAGGACAGCTCATAAGTGGTCCCCTCTTCCAGGATGACTATAGTTTATGTCAAGTTGACAAGAACTAACCAATATGTTATGCTACACACAGAAGCAATCATATTCTTCAGTGTTATGTCATCACAATACTATTCTATCTTGGAAAGAATGTTATCTATAAGTGCCTATTTCTCTTGGTGATGCCTTTTAGGAGAAGGGTAATAGTCTTGGCCATTAACAGGGAACATATGACTATAAACGGGGAAAACCTTCTACTATTATCCTGCTAAAGGAACATAGCAATAAAGTGATCCCCAATGGCATACTGTCGTACCCACAGATCAGTGCCTCACTGACCATAGAGGGAACTAACGCGTGCAGAGAGTGAGAGTCTTGAGAGCGCTCAGCCCTACACCGAATGTCTTCATCAGTCCCTCCCTTCTATGGCTCAGGGAGCTGTGAGGAAGAAGAGACAGAAAGATGGTAAGAGCCATTGGTAATGGAAGACTCCAAGGAAATTGTGTCTTGTAGACACAACAGGAGTGATACACATACAAACCTAGAGACTGTGGGAGCACACATAAGACCTGCATAGACTGAACCAGACAAAAATCCCAGCACTGAGAAGGGTGAGTGGGCATGGGATCCCACTCCTAGCTAACAAGCTGTTGCAGTTAGTCCCCACTGGGAAAGGGAAAATCAGAGTTCTCCAATGGAATGCCACTGGGTATATTGATCATACTCCAGAGCTCACACTGTGCTGCTTCTTCCAACTTAAAACTGGAATCTTTCACTTCTTATTTCAGATTCCTGCTCACTGTAGGTAACTGAAATGACCAAAAGCAAAACCCCAGATAAGGAGGACTCCTGTAGTACACACCCAAGGGTTGTTGTTTGGACGAAGCCATTTTATAGGCTGAATTCAAAGTGAAAGGCACAGCACAACAGAAAAGATGTAGGGGTTGGTCCCATATGATGGACTTGTGGGTGGCAGGGAGACTGAGAGGGAAAAAGGAAAGTAAAATGTTTGACTAGAAGGTGTGAATCAGAGCTAATCAGCTACAGCTAACAACGAGGGTTAGCAAATGAATTGCAGACTTGGGACTTTGAGTAGGATGTCTGGATTCGTGTATACACTAGATGTAACTGTTTGTGAGAGGGAAAGTTAAGAGATATGCAGTATCTTCCATTTTCACTTGTGAACGGGAAAGATGCTTCTTGTGTATATACAGCAATAAGTCTAGGCCCAGGCATCCAAGCGCAGAGAGCACCACGGTCATCCACATTAAAAAGGGAAGCATGTCTTAATTAGGAGACAAGTGCCACCGCGTACCTTTCAGTCCACTCCCCTCACATAGCAACTGGGGCGAGCTGATATAAATACTGGAGAGCTGAAAGGGGTTGTGAAGGAGCCAAGTGGAAAATTACTGCCTCCAAAACAGTTTTTATTCATCTTCCACCATCGCCTCAGAGAGAAAGCCAGAGACCTGTATTTACCAAGCCCGTGTGGACCTACCAGGTGGATGCTTCAAACTAGGCTAAAATGTCCTATTTGCATTAAACATTTTTTTTCCCATAAAATTTTCAGTTTGGGTTCAAAACTAATTTGTCCTTTAAAAATGGAACAACAGAGCCGTGGTGCTTAGATAAACAAGTTCATGGTGTTTTAAATATCGACAGATTAAGCAGTACTTCATATTGATTATTTTACCAAGAAATGTGAAATATTTGTCCAGCTAGAAAGCATTGTCTTTTCAGTACACAAGATTCCAGAATATTTCCCTTCTTTTCATTCAAGCATTTTAATTTTTTTTTTATGAATGTCTTACAAGTTGGGTTTAAGAACTAGGCCATGTGAAGTAAGACAAGAAACAGCATCAACAGAAAGTCTCCTTTCTAATGAATTATATCATTTGCAAAGTTAAAAACTAGAGTAAGGAGCTAATGTTGATTTTGAAAGCATGGCGTGAAAAGGCTGCTCATGCGGCAATTACCACCTAGCCTGAGGGCCCGAGTCCACCCTAGGACCCACATGGTGGAAGGAGAGAACTGACACCTGAAAGTTGTCCTCTTCTGTCTGCGTGAGCTCACTGCCCCCCAATAATGAAAGTATAAAGGATGGAGTGCTTGCCTCACAGCTATAAGGCCCCAGGTTTGATGCCAGTACCAAACTACAACAAAACAAATGAAAAGCATCAAGCTGTAGGACAGTCATAGACTCGTTGGCCAAGCATGATTCTCAACCTAAAAATACCAGAATGAGCCCCTGCCCCCTCCCAGACAGCCTGTGTGCTTGGACCGTCCAGGTTTCTTCTCTACCATAGCGGGGGAAGTTTCAGCTTAAGTCAGTCAACTTGCAGTCAGATGCCCTTTGTATGGTCCTGCCCACTGCTCATATAATAAGGTGTTCTCTGACAGAGGAGGAGGGGCTGGGGCACAGGTGAGAAAGCACATGCCTTGGTGACTTGATCATTTCCCATCATCCTCTGCTTTTGCCCCCTCTTGCCACTGTCTCCTAGTCTTTGACTGTGACAGCTGAGTCAAGCTTCTGTCCTTTTCTGTGGGTGCTGTTTGTCCACTTTTGTTCCCTGCTTAAGCCCAGGAAGGCTCAGGAAGCTAGGGGTCCTCGGCACAGGCATGCGGCATTTAATTCTTCCTTCTCCTACCTCCGGGTACTGAAAGCCGAAAGCACTGGCTAGTCCCATCAGTCTGGACACCAGCTTTCCCTTTAGCAAAACGGGTGTTTTAACCTGTGGGGCTATGTAGTAAATGGCATCACGTGTGTAGGAAGATGAGCTGAGTAGGTGTGCACTGAAGAGAATGAAGAATAATTATTCATTTATTTTGGCCACGAAAACTCTGACGGGAGCATATGAACAAGGTTGAACTTCGTAGGAATACACCTAAACTTTGTATGGAGAGATCACCTGACTCATTGTCCATATTGGGACACTTTTGGACATCCTTTAGCTATTTAATTTAGCTATTGATCCTCCAGGAGAGAATAATAGACATAGAGTCCACAGAATATAGGCCTATGCCATTTTCTTTTAAGCATTTATTTTTTAAGTCTTTGCTTCAGGCTTCCAAAGACTATTAGAGCAGCCAGCATGTATCTGCCAGAACAAGGAAATCTAGGTAGAATCAGATAAAATCCAAGCACTGAGTTAGAGACAACTAAAAATTAGGACGGGGGACAGAAGACTGGGAAAAGGAAAACGCAGCAGTTTGTAGAAAAGGTTCAATAGTTTCTCCCTGTTCTCGGAGACAGAATAACTGATATCAGTTATTAGAGAGAGAAAATGAAGAAATGGTGGCCCAGATAGACCTATAAACAGGAGATGGGGATTCTAAACACAGACCTTATACTTCTCACAAAAATTAGCTCAACGCTGATACAGGAAGCTGAATCCAGGTGACCTTCAATTTGGTGATGACTTTTTAAAACTACACCCATCCTGGGAGTAGAGATAAGAGTCTTCTAAAAATTCTGTGCTCAGAAAAATGAGGAGTAACAAAGAATTCACAAAGAGAAAACACGGTACAGAATAGATGGGGACATGTAATAAAATGTATGACGAGGACAGAAAAGAAGTTTCAATTTAAGTGGTCATTGTTGCTATGACCAAGAATTAACTTAAACAGGAAAACTAATTAGAAGGAACTGCAAGCCACATCGCAGTTTGACGCCCATCATCTTACATTCTCCAAAAATTGCAGCAAGCAAATCCCCAGACTTGGGAATTATACAGACAGGAAATGCAACAAAATGCCAAACGGACAACAGAAACAGGAGAATACAAAAATTATGGCTTCTCAACCACTTTAAGTGTTCCCAAATAACTTATGTTGAGTACCCAGAGATAACAACCCTTTTAGAATTATGTGTCACAAGTCTAGATTAAGCTTACTCCAGTTTACTACGTCAAGCACAGTGGAAAAACGGAACCGAAATTCCCACTCGGCTCATGTTGTAGAGGACTTTGCTATTTATTAGGCTGTGACTAATGAGCCTGAGCTGTTTACCTTCCTGGTGTGTGTGCCCTGTTGGTTTCCTACTGATACTCAACACTGCTAGGAACTTAATAGCTATTCTAGAATGATATCACCTAGACCAGTGGTTCTCAACCTCCATAACGCTGAGATCCTTTATACAGTTCTTTGTGTTGTCGAGACCCCCCAGCCATAAATTTATTTTTTATTACTATTTCATAACTATAATTTTGCTGCTGCCACGAACCATAATGTAAATATCTATTTTCTGATGGTCTTAGGTAACCCCTGTGAAAAGGTCTTTGTCCCCAGTGGGGTCTTGGTCCACAGATTGAGAACCCTCGGCCTATGGCTGGTGAGATGGCTCAGCCATTAAAGGCTAGGCTCACAACCAAAAATATAAGAGAACCACTGGCCTAGATGGTGGCTGTTAAAGTCTGCTCTGTGTTACCTTAAGAGGTCTGATACAAGGTAGTGTCTAAAAGAGGAGGAGTGTGTGCCTAAAGATTCTGGGAGGTGGAAAAGTTCCAAAACCATGACCTTAAGATCAGGCAAAGGCCCTCTGTGTCAGGACAGAGAGGGTGGCATTGAATGGTGAGAGCATGTGAGAGAGGGCTGAGCAGATATGTGAAGAAGAGTTAGTTGGGACAGTGGGAGGCATTGTTATAGCAACCAGCTCCTATAGGTACCAGGGCAGGGCTATGTTCTTGTAGACAAGTTCGAGTGGAGAGGGCTGGCTGGCTGGCTGGAGAAGCTCACACTTGGGTTTAAGCTGGCAAAAGAAACAGTCTGTGTACACAGAGGCCATAGAAGTCTGAGGCTAGAGGACATAGGAGTCTGAGGCTAGAGGACATAGGAGTCTGAGGCTAGAGGACATAGAAGTCTGAGGCTAGAGGACATAGGAGTCTGAGGCATCTGCAAATGTTGAGAGGGAACTCTTGAGAGTGTGAAGTGGGAGAAGCCAGAATGGACAGTTAAGGGCCAGGTTCTGAAGAGCTTTCTGCATGAAGTGCTACAGGAGCAATGGGGAGACATAGAAGGCTTCTAAAGAGAAACTCGATCCACTTGTTCTGAAGAAACATCTGAAATTCAAAACCGAAAGCCAATTAAGTAGCACAATGGTGGCAGGAAAACAAGAGTGTGTGAAAGTCATTCAGCCATGAGACACTAGGGACATCGGTGAGAGAGTATCCTTAGAAGGTAAACATAAGTGCATGAAGTGCCTCTCGCAGGACTGATGGCAGCTGGGCTGATTGGGAGTAGAGGATAAAGGGTAAGGAATCAAACACCTTGCCACATTTCCATCTGGGATCTCCAGTGCAGGGTGTTCTTCATCCACTGAAGAGAAGGGAACATGGAGAGAGGTGAAGTTTCCAAAACGGCATTCTTAACCTGTGAGTCATGACTCCCTTGGTATATTGTATATTAGATATCCTGTATATCAGATATCCTGCATTTCCATTACAATTCACAGCAGTAGCAAAAAGTACAGTTATGAAGTAGCAACTAAATAATTTTGCTGTTGTGGGCCACACCAACACGGGGATCTGTATTTTAGGGTCCCAGCACTAGGAATGTTGAGAACCACTGCCCTAGAAGAAGTCACAAAACCATGATGCCATCATCTGACAGAAGCCCCTCTTGGTCGTAACATGGAGGATGGGAGAAGGTAACTACTCTCTCTGTCTGTGGCAGTCTCTTCTGGACAGCTGTCTGTCATGTGACTGCAATAAAGCCTTGGAGAGGAGTAAGAAAGATCACTGTTGGGCCTGAGCAAAATCCCCATGTACTGTTTTAGGAAGTCTCAACAGAAAGGGTGATGAGCTAAATGGAGCCACCATCCAAACACAGATGGGAAAACTCTGGAAAATGGACTCCCCATCACAAAGGGACAGTCATCATGGTGGGATCATGCAGGGATATAGAGATACCTGGAAGGCATGGCCCTTATTTAACAAACTGTAAAAAGTAGAGTATGCACAACTGCGTCAGTTTCAACGTGACCTGGGGATTTGATCTTCCCAGGTCAGATACAGCTGTCAGAATTGAGTTTTAAACAACTGCAATCTCTTTTTAGAGATACATAAAGAAATATTTACAAGCAGATGATGCAACATCTGGGAGTAACTGCAAGAAAGTCTCCTGGGAGCAATTATGGTGTGGACTGAACAGGAGTGACCACGCGATGGTAATTACTGGAGTGAGATGATGAATGAACAGGGCTACACGGAGCCACACTATTCTGCAGCCATTTCAAGTTTCTTAGAAGGGAAAATTAAAGAGCAAACAACAAAGGACCCCCTTGCACTCCTCAGGCAGACTCAGGCAAAGAGACACTTTCTACCAAATAAGGTCTTATGAAAGAGTCTCGTCTAGGAAAAACAGGTTGAATACCAGATGCTCTGCACAAGGCAGAGAAGCCAAGGCCCCCAACTCTCACTGTTGAGTGAGTTCCCTGCCTGCCACTCGGATTCCTCAAACTCTAGTTCTTCCCCAGAAAGTAGATGTTAAATAGATTAACCAATAGAAAATACGTAATGAGCTAAGTGTGGTGGCGCACGCCTTTAATCCCAGCACTTGGGAGGCAGAGGCTGGTAAATTTCCGAGTTCGAGGCCAGCCTGATCTACAGAGTGAGTTCCAGGACAGCCAGTGCTACACAGAGAAACCCTGTCTCGGAAAAACAAGAAAGAAAGAAAGAAAGAAAGAAAGAGAGAGAGAGAGAGAGAGGGAGGGAGGGAGGGAGGGAGGGAGGGAGGGAGGGAGGGAGGGAGGGAGGGAGGGAGGGAGGGAGGAAGAAAGACAGACAGACAGACAGACAGAAAGAAAGAAAGAAAGAAGGAAAGAAAGGAAGGACGAACGAACGAATGTAATGGGGAACATTATTCTCAAAGTACACTGCAACCTTCCCTCAACTCCTTGGACCCCAGTTCAGAGACATTGAGCTGTGCCAAACAACTCCACAGTAGATACTACATTGACCTTGAAGCACAGTCAGTTTCTTCAGTGTGTTCTTCAGCCAGGTATCATTCTGTAGTCATCATTATTTCTTTCTGGAGAAAACCATGCTGAAAATTTTTGTCACACAGGAAATAATTTCTTGAAAGGTTTTACTTTTAAGTTTGGTCCTGGCTGTAAGTTTTTACGGTCCAGGAAACTATTGACTGAATATATGATATATTCTCTAAGCCTCCTGGCCAGACCACCTATAACCATGGTACATTGATGAAAACAGTGCCAGCTACACCTCAAACTGTACTTGGATTTCTAAAGTCCTTTCCTACTCAGGTTCTTTCTCTACTCTGGGACTCAACCAGGATATTACATTGTGTTTAGTTATGACGTGTGTTGATTGGTCCTCCAGCTTCTCCACTGTGTGGCAGTTCCTCCTTCTTCCCTGTTTCTCCTAACTGTGTCATGAATTTGTGCTCACCTAAATATCAGTGTGATGTTTCTGTTCTTCAGGATCTCAGGACTCTGCCATCAGTGGGGTAGGAAAGAGAGTCTGTAGGAGCAAATGGCCCAGTGAGAAGGCAGATTTAGAAACTGAAATATTCACTAGGTCCTTTGAAGCTCATTCCATCTTCTACTTGACTTTTCCACTTGTATTAGTCAAGATGCTTTAAAAGATTAAAATGGATAGAATTGACATTAGAGGGGACTGACTTACAGGATATAATCTGAGGAACCCCAAGACAATGGAGAGGCAGAGAAACTGGTAGGCCCTCAGTCCATGATCTCTCCATTGGATCTCTCAGCAGTCCCATTGTGTTGGTGAAGTCTAAAAGCATCTCTGGATGGATGCTGGTTACCAGTCTATGATGGACTATCCTGGGTGGATGCTGGTTATCTATGTTTAGGACCAGCCACAGCAACAGGATAGACTTACCAATGAGAGTGAGGGCAAGCAGACAAAAAGCAAAGCTTCCTTCTTCCATGCCCTTCTTTGCAGACTGCCACTAAACATTGAGATCCACGTTCAGGGTAGAATTTCCCACCTTAAATGATCTGATCAAGAAAACCCCTAACAGACTTGTCCATCGGCTTGAGTTTTAGTTGGATCCAGATATAATCATGTTGACAATCAAGATTAGTTATCACATCATCTTCTTTCCATTCCTATTGACACTTTCTCATTGGATTTCAGCTGAAATGATTGTCCTCTGTAGTGAAGTTTCTTCAGGCAGGTCCAACTCATGCTTCTGGATATGAAAATGCAGAGGCAGAATCTAAGGCATTTTAATGATCTTGTAGGGAAGATTGCAAGAGGGCTATTCTGCACCCACCATTACATACATTGCACTCTGGTTAACAGTGGGAAAACTGGGCTGTCATAGAAAAGACAAGAAGTAGGAATTGTAGGGAAAAGCATAGAGAAAAGGGAAGGAGGTTGGAATCATGGAAAACAGCATGAAGGGTCCTTAAAATAGTTAAATATAGAATTGTCATGAGAGCTAGCCATCCTTAGAGATCCACATCTGAAGGGAAGTGAAGCAAGTATCTCAGAGTCGTCTGTGCTCTCATGTTTGTTGTACAACAGCCAAGGTACAGAAACAACCCTAGTATCTACCAGCAGGTGAATAACGAAATTGTTGTACCTGGAACAGACTATCATTGAGTTACAAAATGAAGAAAACCGCCATTTGCAAAAACACTGGTAAAGATGGAAGGTGTTGTTGTACTAAGTGAATTAAGAGAGGTCCAGGGTGGTACATATCAGAGGAACTCTCTGCTGTGCATATTCTACACTGCTAAAGCCCTAGAAGCAAGATGGGGATGGGGAGGTGCGAAATGCTGAGGCGTTACCCCAAAGGGGCAGGTTTTCAGCCCTAAGATGAGTGGGCTTGGACACTCTACTCCAGGCATGGCCATTTTAGCTGATAACACTGTATTATTTACTTCAGCCCTGAGAAGATATTGGATTTTTAAGCACTCTCACATGCGCAAGCACATACAAATGGTGCCGTGACTTTATTTGGTCAATTACGTATTTTCAAAGGAAAAGAAAGGCCAGCTTTACTAAACAATTTCCACTTTTCTCTTCTTTAAAGAGCCCCACAACAAAAGACAGCACACACCTGGTCGAGCTGGGAATGGCAACAGTCCTGGTGTGTTTCTTTGAGACCTGACATGAAGTTTTAATAAATGTACACTTGAGTAGACACATAAAGAACTGAAGTGATTCCCCTCTGGGCTGCTGTCTTCCACGTGGCTCAGCAGTCTCCCCTTCCCTTGGGGTTACCGTGCAGGCAGAGTGCTTGCTAACCAAGGTTAGCCCTGGGCGCTTTCCCTGCACACAGCATGCTTATTCACACCAGCAGTGAGTAGGCCTGTCTCCCCGTTTGCTTTGAGCAGTAAACGCAAAGATAAATCATCCCATCAGAAGCAGCACCACTCACATGAAATTACAGCGCTGGCTCATTAATTTAGCCTCACTAATTATGAGTCCACAGTGATTATTCATACGTGGTCAAATGATTTAAGGCAAGAAACGGACATGATAACTTTTGCTTTGAATGTTCAGTCCGCTCAGGGGAAAAGTAAATCTATTCGGATGTCAGTAGCAATTTCAAAAGAAAGACTCAGCTTATGAAGTTGAAGATTTGCCCAGTGCACGTTAGGATCTGGTGAGCTCTGTAGTGAGGGATTCTTTTATCTGCTGCATTACAGGGGCCGCAGCACAATTTGCTACTTGGCAGATAGTAGGTGTTTATGTACCATCACAGAGAGTAGGGGAGCCACTTCTTTAGAATCGATGAAGACATTTAAGTCTCACCGTCAAGTGGATTTTAAACTCCTCCACTTCAGGAATCATCCTTTTCACACCTCTTGTGTCCCAATGCCCCGCCAATCTCTGGCTTCTCTTGGAGTCAGGAAAGTTTCTTACTCATGCAAAGTGTATTACTGGGGCTTTATTCCCTAGCACATCAACTTTGAAGAAGATATTCAGATGATAACAGTTCAGAAAAGACTGTTAGGTACAGCCACCGGAGTCTGCTTCAAGCAATGTCTTTGTTTAAATGATTTTATTATTTTATGCATATATGTGTTTTGCCTATATCCATGCCTGTATACTATGTGTATGCCTAATATCTTAGAGTTCAGAAAAGGGTCTTACGTCCCCTGGAACCAGAGCTACAGATGGTAAGTGAGATGCTGTGTCCATGCTGGGAACTGAAGTCAGGTTCTCTGGAAGAGCTGCCAGTGCTGTTGACTGCTGAACCACATCTCCTCCCTGCAACAAACAAACAAACAAACAAACAAACAACAAAAGGAAAACCAAATAAAAACCCACATGAATACAGAATTCAGGCTCAATAAATACCCATTCAAAAATAAGTACACTTTTATAGGTTACTAAACGGTTTCCTTAGGGAACACTTGTCTTTTTAGCTACTTGTACCAACCAAGTATGCCTCCGCTACACCTCTGATTATATATATCCTTTCTGGAAACCATTTCCATACATTGTTTCATTGCTAAGGGATCAGATTTTCCTAGGAAGCATTATTTTTTTTTTTGTTTTTGTTTATAAACTTTTTAAGACTTATTTTATTTTGGGAGCTGGAGATATGGCTCAGTAGTTAAGAGCACTGGCTGATCTTCTAGAGGAGCTGGGTTCAATTGCCGTCACCCAGATGATGGCTCAAGCCTGTCTGTAACTCCATCCCCAGGAGTTCCAACCCCCCTCTTTTGGCTCTGAAGGCTTTGTGTGCACTCAGTGCATAAAGACCCTTGCAGGCAAACCACCCACACAACAAAATAAAAATGAAAATCTAAAACAGAGAAACCCCCTTAAAGATGTATTTTATTTTTAATTATATGTGTGTGTATGTTTGTGTTTGGGTGTGTGCACATGAGTGCATATGCCTTTGGAGGCCAGAGGGGTCTGATCCCTTGGAACTGGAATTGCAGAAGGTTGTGAGCCGTCTGGTGCAGGTGCTGGGTTCTCAACTTGGGTGCTCTCCAACAGCCATATGTGCTCCCACTGAGCCACCACTCCAGCCTGAGAGGTTTTTGTTTGTTTGTTTGTTTGTTTTTAACTTTCCTGGGTTTGTAACTAGGTAACCACCCAGTATTTGCATAAAAGTGTGTTCGCACAATTCCTTGTGCTCAGTTATTCAAAACCCAATACAGTTTCCTATCGTACTACACAGGCAACGCTGTTGTTGTTGTTGTTGTTGTTGTTGTTGATGATGATGATGATGATGATGATGAAAACCCTTTTCATCTCAGAAGTATTTGAAACACACACCAAAGCTCAGAGAGTTCTGTGACAGCAGCCATGCTCCCAGGAGCTCAGCTTTTGCTCAAATCCAGGTTTAATGAATGATAATGAACAACTGTATTATGGATGAGACTCTGTGGCTTTATCTCCTCACCCCCATTACCTGGCGACAGCGATGATGACAGCAACAATGTCTGTCACTTACATACATCAACCCCTCTAGTGCTCAAAGCACATATATGTCATATGCTACTACTGATCCTTACTTTTGAAGATAAAGGGTTAAGAAGGAAAAGTTAAGTAATTTCTCTATGGCCATGTAATTGGTAGCCAGGCTTGTGAGGATTATAACTCAGGAAATCTGGCCTGAGAGCGTTCCCGTATGTTCCGCCACTATACACATGTGGCTGTGTATCCACATATGCTTTCTTTAAATATGAATGGACCCATAATAACTGAATGGGATTTATTTGTATAGTTTTTTTTTTTAATCACAATTTTATCGTATCGCTACCCTCCAGTCTTTGGCGATTGTAAACAATGTGCTGGCGAACTGCTTTGCATGGCATCACCAGGGCACCTGTCGATCCAGGGCAAACACCCAGAAGCCAGAGTGCTAGTTGTCAGGTTTGGCACACAAAGCTTGGGAACACTTCAAGTGGTTTATGATGTCATAGGAACTTGGCAGTACCTGATGCTATCACCCTGTTCTGCATTTTCTTTTATGACTTAGCTTTTCATGTCCAGAGGGAGATCTGTGAACCTGGTTGTGCGTTCTTCCATATGAACAGCCAGACCAATCTTTTTCTCCGTTGCTCTCATTTGTTGCCGTATCGTTTATTGAATGCCTTCTCAGCCTACTGCCGTGTGCTTCCTCCTTCGTTGTCTTTCAGACTTCCGTAGCTGGGTGGCTTATTTCTAAACTCTCCCCTGTGGCGATATCACACTGTTTACATTAGTGGGGGTTTGCATGATGCTATGCTGTTAATATTCCAAAGCAGAGCTCTTTTCTCTTTCACCCACCCCCTCTTCCTCTTCTCTGCAATTCCCTAGCCCAGTCTTGGCTTTTTGTTTTTATATGCATTTTAGAATCATCTTGTACGTTCTATGAAAACCCCACTGGGATCTTTATTGAAATTGCATTGAATTTAAGGGTGAGTTTGGGGAAATTGTCATCTTTAAAATATGGAACCCTCCCTCACATAAATGTGGTAAAAGACTCTTTCTTCATCCCCTTCAATAAAGTTTTGTTGTTTCCCCCATAAACATCACACACATCATTTGTTAGATTTATTTATGTACATCCTAAAGTTTTTACTGCCATAGTTAATAATGTCCATTAAAAAGTACATTTAAAAAATCACTATCGATTTTCAGGTATTGATTTCTGGCACCCTTGCTGCACTTTCTTATTAGGACTAATATTTATTTGTAGATTCTCTTGTATGTTCCGTTTACTATCCCCTTTCCTCAATTTTTAGAGTTTTTTTTTTAAATGTCTATTGTGCTTTAAAAATTTGAGATATAATTACCACAAGACAAAAAGCACAGATTTTAATTATTCAGGTCTGTCAGCTTTGAAAATTATATACACTCATATAATTAACAGCCCCAGTTGAGACACAGTGTGCCTCAGTCACCTGTCCTCCCCCACCCCACACACACATGCTCACTCTCCCTGCCCTAGGGGACCATGGTCTTCTCTCTGTTGTAATCTGTTAGTTTCTCCATCCTTGAGCCCTGTGCTAACTGCATATGAAACACAGATGGCTGCATGTGGCATGATGTCATGTGAAGATTCTCCCAGGTTCGCATCTGTATAGTGGCAGTCCCTTCTTCCTGCTATGGATGAACACTATTCCATGGTATAAAGCTCTGTTGTCCATCTCCTGTCGATGGACATCTGGGTTGTTCTGAGATTGTCAGTTCTGTGAATAAACATTGCAACATGGCAGTGTCTCTTTTTCCTTTCCTTTTCTTTCTCCCTGGTTTTTTTTGTTTTTTTTTTTTTTTGTTTTTTTTGTTTTTGTTTTTTTTTTTTTTTTTTGTCTATTATGTTGAACAGGACTTTCTATACAGAACCGAAACCAGCCGCCTCTTCTGATTATGCTTTTGATACAATTTTGATACCGACAACACATTTTTTAATGATACACTTTATTCCTTTAAGGAAGTTCCATGTAGTCTTAGCTCGTTAAGATAATTTATCTGGAGATCTGTTTTCTTAATCAACCGTAGTTATTGAATTGCATTACATTCTTTAATGTGGTAGAACAATGATTTGCATTAATTGAACCTATTTTTACATGTTTAAACAGCCTAATTGGGAGTGATTTAAGAAATTATGACCAAACTGGGGTGATTCGTGTGACTGCATGGCATCGGACTACATTTCTGCAGTTTTTTTGTTTTGAGATTTAGTAACATCATAAAGTGAGCTGACTAGCATCCTCCTCTTTCTCATTCTTCGGAAGCCATTTTATTATGTTGTTATACATTTCTTGAAGGCAGAGTGTACCTGTAAAACCAGCCAGGCTTGGAGACTGCATCCAGGGAGGGGAACAGCAGGGTGTGGGGATTAATCTACTATCCTTGAGAGCAATTTGTACAGGCGTGCTTTATATTTCTTTTTGAATCAGTTTTCCTATATTTTTCTGGAAAATTGCCTTTTTAATCTAAGTCTTCACATTTGTTGCCGTGAAGCCGTTTATCATATCCACCTTTTATTTCACCTACATTTTTATTGCATCCTTCTATCCAGAATATCAGGGTTGGGGAATTAATTCTTTCCTTTCTTCTTTTGATCAAGTTAGTGTGACCCTCGCTTTGTCTCCTAGAATATCTTTTCTTTTATAAGTCATCTTCCAGGCTTCTGGTTTTTAACATTACTAATTCTTTTTTTTTTTTTTTTCATCTTCCTCTGGTTTCTTCGAATTTATCCTGTGATTCCTGTGCTCTGTACAGCCATCCTTAGTCTTTTTCTCTGGTGTAATACATTGTTTAAAGGTTAACCTCAGCAGCTGACACTGATGCACCTGAAGATCACAGGGTTTTATGCAGGTTGCTTCTGTATACTCCTCCCGACGCTAAGCTTTTGGTGGCTTGAAATCCCCTGGTGCTCACAGTCTGTGTTTTGCCAGCTCCATGGTCAGGGGTTGCTCCCACAGCACATACACTCTGAGCATTCCTACCATCCTGGGTACTTGTCCTGAAATATCACTCACATCTCGCTCTCTCTTTCCTAGATCTGCCATTTAGTGTTTGGCTCATGGTTAGGTTTCCAAACTCCAGCGTTTCCTCTCCTTGGTTGCTTAAAATTATTATTATTTTTTAATTTACAGATACATTAAAAATCCCCATTGCATATTTTAATCCTTTTAAAGAATGTTTCTGGGGTTTGATACATGCTAGGCAAGACTTCACTCCCAGCTATTTTTCATTTTGTGAAGTTGGCCAAGGGATTACAAGTCTTTGGCATTTGTTGGGGTTGTTAGCAGTATAGCAAATGGTGGACTTTTCTGTAGGTTTCAATTATGCATGGAAACATATGCATCCTTTTATTCTCAGAATTCCTTACAAGTCCCCTTGGCTAAACCTAGTTGTGTCATTTAAAAGGCCTCTGTCACCACTGCTGTCTGTCTTTTCCATCAGTCATTACTGGTCTACCGATCCTGAGAAAGTAATACTAAAATCTCCATTATGTTAGTTTATAAATTCTTTTTGTGTCTAATAAGTTTTGGTTTATATATTTTGTGACCAAACTGTTAAGTATAGATATGACTAAAAGATTTTTTCTGATAAGTTTTTCTTTAATTATTAGTAATACCTTTATTTTAGTGTGTCTTTTGCCTTAAATATATTCTCTTTTGGGACACTGTGTGGAGCCCAGTCAATATTTGCTTGCTTTACAGTTTATTTTTTCTCACTTACTTTTTCTATGAAGTTTCAGGCAGGTTTCTCCTAGGACCATTTACTTCCTTGTGTAAGAGTTTCCATCCCACACCCTGCAGCACAGGGAACTGAACCCAAGACTGGGGCCTGCTATAAACAAGCATTCTGCAGCTAGTGTTTTGAGGGAGTGTCTCACTGTGCAGCCTAGACTGACTTTGAACTTGTGCATGTTGCCACAAGTGCTCACATGTGCACAAGAGTTCACATGCGCATCCGCCCTGCTGTGAGCAAAGACACTGATTCCTTGCCATCATCCATCACAATTCTTTGTTTCTCTTTTCATAAATAATCCTGATCATTGGGAGGGCGGAGTGTAATACAGTCCCATTATGGCGGAGCATTGTGAAGTGTCCAATTCTCTACACCTTGACCAGTTGTAGGTCACTCAATTAATTTACTATAAAGCCAAAATACAACAGCTGCTTTCTTGAGGGCCCGTGATTTATTGTTGTATCCAAAGATTAGTGAGTCTATAAATCCTCATCAGTGGAGATTTTTTCATAAAAATTCCACTTTTTATGCTTGTGTTTCCCATTGACTTGTGTGCACAATGAATATTTTCCTTGTACTGTTTATGACTTTATAATTTAAGGGGACTTTCTTTCACTTTGAGAATCTGGGCAGACTGAGCCATTACAGGCTCTTTGGGGGTGTTTTGTTTGCTTTGAACAACCCAGACCCATCATCAGCTCAAAACTATTTTCACATCACCACTCACCTTGTGAATTCCTCATGCCACAAATGCTCAGTAAAATAAACTCCAAAGACGTGGGGCAGGGATGCTGCGTTCTGGTGGTTGTTGATGAAGTTTATATTTCTAACTAGCGTCATAGTTGAAACAATTTCCTTACTGTCTGTCTGGAGCAGTGGGCAGATTTCTAGTCTCAATTTTCTCTCTGTTAACAAACAACGCTGAGAGAAATTGGGGCAAATTCTCAAGTAATCTGGCTTGGTAACTCTCCCAGGGACTGAGTGCCTGTCGCGTACCTACCTTTGTGGCTCTCTGCTCATGCCTACCTTCTACGTTCTGAATTGAGTACAGTGTAGAGCATAGCCTATCCTGAATTGTTCTCTCTCTCTCTCTCTCTCTCTCTCTCTCTCTCTCTCTCTCCTTTTCGAGAGTGATCATCAATATATTCACCAACAGGGACAGAGCCCTTTTCCCTTCCTTGTCCTCTGTAACACCAAGAATCCCCCCTCAGGACCAGTGAGATAGGAAGTAGAAAAAGGAACTTGCTGTGCAGCCTGGTAACCTGAGTCCAATTCCTAGAACCCACACAATGGCAGAAAGGAATAACTGACTCCATAGACTTGTGCTCTGACCTCTACGTGTAGGCTGCTGAGCATGTGACCACCACCAATCATGCACAGGAACACCCACACATATGCATACCCAAGCGATGAGTTATAGACAGAAGCCTTCATCCCTTATTGATGATGCCAATTGTCAGATTTGAACATAATTAGAGAATCATCATTTTTCAGTGCAAGCCGTTCACTAAAGCATGCGGCTTATTTCTCTCAGCCTTGAGAATGACAGCTACCTTCCCCACAGGGCACGTAGAAAAATAAAGCTTAGAGAAATTAAGTCGCTACTGGTTCCATAAGCGATGGAGCTGGGATTACAGCCAAGGTCTGCCTCTCGCTAGGACCCCCACATTTTAAATCTGTCTTAATCACTTAATCATATTCGTTGTTTCTTAGCCCTTCATCTTGCCTTTGAGCTAGAGTCCTCTTGTCTTGGAGGATGTGTTCCTCCACGCCCGGTTCTTTATCCGCCATCCTTTATCTTAGTTAGTGTTTGTCACGTGTATTCAGAACGCTTCCACTATTCCCGAGCGGGAGGTTAGGAACTCCGGAGCCCAGCGCCATGCCTGGTGTGCAGGAGAGAGGCTTGAACAGACGCAGCATTTCTCTCTGTGTGTCCATGTGCATATGCGCGTGAACTCACGCGTGTGCTCACATACACGTGAAGGCCAGAGAGCAACCTAGGTGCTCTTCCTCAGGAGGCCCCCACCTTCTGTTTTGAAACAGGGTTTCTCACTAGGACCCGGGACTCACTGATTAGGACAGCGGGGCTGGCCAGTAAACTCTCGGGATCCTTCGGTTTTCCCTCTTCCTCAACGCAAGGCTTTTTGACTGAGAGATTGAATTGAGGTCCTCAGGTTTATGCACTGTATCACCCGTGCTGTCTCCCCGGCCCCAACATTTCATCCATTGCTAGTTTTTCCTCTTTCATCTCCCTGATGCCTTTCCTTCCGTGCACTGTGGGAGAGATTTAGTGAAGTCATGCCTCAGTGAGGAACTGTAGCCAGTAGAGATGGCTAGACCCTTCACTCCGCTGCAAGGGGAAAGCATTGTTAATTTGGTCTGATTCACTTGGGGCTTTCTGCATCCTTGAAAGGGGAAGCACTTTGCTTCTTCAGTCATTTTATCTTTGTAACATTATCCTGGAAATAAATACAACCAAGAAAGGCTGGTTCAGCCTTCACTACACTGTTACTAATTTGACTTTTTTCTAAATTGCATAAAGTCATAGTTGGTATATAACTGAGTCCAAATTAAGCAGAAAATCAAAATAACTCCTGCAAAATTTTCTTTCAGTTTTCGTTTTCATCAAATCAGCATGGGTATGTACCTACCAATAACTCCATAATATGCATTTGATAAAAATTGCTGTGTTTATTGGCTTTTTCATTACAGATTATCTTTTACCTCTTTTTTTTTTTTTTTTTTTTTTTTAACCTCTGGGCGGGGACGAGGGGAGACTCCGATGTTTTGAACTTCACTGAAACGCATGCTTTTCTCCAAGGGTAGTTCTAAGGTTCTCTGTTGCTATCCATGTCCAGCGCTTGCAAACGCTGCCCTCAGTTCAGTCTCTATGGATTGAAGGTTTTGTTCCTTTGGTATTGATTCCTGTTCTTGCTAGAGTTAACAGTATCTCAGAGTTGTTCCTTGGTTTCTTTAAGTGTACCACTAATCTGGCTCCACAGTTCATACTCAAACTCAGAAACTTCACCTGAGCAGATAGATGCAGCAGACGCCCCTCTTTTGACCAGCTGGGTCCCAGAAGTCTAACTTATTCCCAGAGCATACATTTGAATTTTTGTTTTGTTTTGATGAAAATGGATTCTTACTCCATCCACTGTTCTTTAAATGATTTTCCCCCCTCTGAGTAATGCATCACGAACATCTTTCATGCCTAAAACAACCTATTTAATGGATGCATACCAACCGATTGCGCGAACACACCATAATCCATTAAACTAATTGCCCATCGTGACACGTTTATGCAGTTTTCAATTTTTCACTTTTATAAACAGTCCTCACGCTCCTGAGGCGCGATTTCGCCTAATTATTTGCTAAGATAAATTCTAAGTGAGGAATTGCTGGGTCAAGTGATCGATTACCCAGGATTGGAAGCTGAACTGCCCCCCCCCCCCCAGCCAGACCCCCACCCTCCAGAAATAGTGCTGAGTTTGAGAAATAGCACGCATTCTCAGCTTTGAAAGTCTGTTTTAAATGGTGTCAGTTTTAGCACTAATTGTTTTAGCTAGCGCTTCTTTAACAGCTCTGAGATGGTGTATGTTTTTGTGTGCGAGAGTCAGTGTGTTTTGATGTTTCTGTTCTGTATTTTGTGAACTGCCTGGGCTCCCCTCCTCCCTCACTGCTCCTTTGTCTGCAGCTTTCACCTTGTCAGGCTTCCTCTCTCCTAGCTCTTCCTCACCTTTCCCACTCTATTTTCATGTTTAAAGTGACCACCCAGGATTTATTCATCAAATGTAGGACAGAGCATATCTGTTCCATGAAGCTCATGCTTTAGAAGAGAGAGACGCAGGCGACGAACTGAGTAAGCACGAACAAGTGAAAATATCAGCTGGTAATAGAGAGGGTCTCATAACCAGGCACCGTCTTGGGAGATGGTTGTGTGACCTCTTTAGATCTAGTGTCTGGATCTGGGAGGAGGGGATGCTAGGAAGGCAGCTAGAGGAAGCAGTGTATTTAAGCTGTACCCACACGGTGCTGGAGTTTAACTATTTCTACGGAGAGGTCTTAAGTTTGTGAAACTCTTTTTGGATTATTTGCATCCACAAAAAAACAATCTTCAGACTCTCATGATCCAAATTACTTCCTTATCACTTGTTTATATGGTCTTAGCTAATGAATTCATCTTCGTTACCCTATACCCTCTTCCTGAGATGTATGTAACACATGGTTTGCATGATGAAAACGTGAGCGAGAGGAAGCTGGTTAGAAGTCATACGCCATTGCATCTAACACTCATCAGAACACACACTCACAAACTACCCTCATCTAGACTTCCTCAGGCTTAAGATGCATCCTGTGTCTATAGTGGCCACATCCTCTGGTGTACTATATACTCAATAATTACACTGATGCTTCGTAGAGAACATGATAGCCTTACTTGCCATAGGATTGCTCATCTAACTCAGTCTTGAAAAGTCTGTGAGAAACCGTAACGCATATTTGGTTTAGATGGACTAGAAATAAGGGAAGTTGCTCATTACAGAAGATACTAAGCTTGTTACATAGAGGGCTAAGATGTCACTTTATTGCCAATGGAGGAAAGGTGTCTAAGGCCAAAGCACAAATATGATAATGGGTGTTTGAAAGGAATTAGGTCATTTCTTTGTCCACATGTGTTTGTATGCATATGTGTGTGTGAACAATCTCGTCTATGTCAGTACCCCATTAAGTCAATGGTTCTCAGCCATCCTAATCCTATCTTATGACCCTTTAAGATAGTTGTGATGACCCCAACTATAAAAGTATTTTGTTGTTACTTCATAACTGTAATTTTGTTACCATTATGAATTCTAATATCAGATATTCAGGATATCTGATATGGACTCACAAAGGGGTCATGACTCACAGGTTGAGAACCACTGCTAAGTGATCCTGAATATATAGGTAGGTGTGGATGGAAAGAAAATGGTTATAACCATTTTTTGCATATATGCAGAGAGCTCTGCAGTACATTGGGGAAGAACAAATACTAAATATTCAGAAGTCTAAAATTTCTAGGGACCTCTAGAAACATTGAAAATATGAGCAATAATGTAATCAATCATGTATTTAAGAGCCCAAAAGTCCTAAGCAAACAGCTAGGTATAAGGAAACAGATGGTTTACCAGATGGGCAATGGCTGGTAATTAATTGCAGAGAGGGCGGTATGCATGTTCCGATGTATGTTGGACACAGTGGAGTATGAATTCTACCCAGCTTCCCCTTGCTCACCTTTGCATCATGCAATTCACGTGTTATGTGGTCTCCAGTGAACAGTTTTATAGTTCTTATAACTCCAGGTACAATAATCCAAGAACCCAGAACTTATTTATAAGATCAAGGTCCAGAAAAAGAGGGCACACAAAACCCAAGATGTTCTTAGGTTCTATGGGTGTGGAAACACAGTGAATGCTGCCAGCCTACGGATGTTTGTAATCCTGTCTTGATGGCTTGTACTTGGAATCTCAGCACTTCTGAAGTTGGAGCAGGAAGACCGGGAGCTTCAGGCTATACTGTGCATAGTAGATATACATAGAACATGGTGAAACCCTATTTCACTCCCCAACAAAACAAACAAAACAACAACCCCAGAATGAAATATTTTATACTACTGAGCTCTGGAGATGGTCACAAGATGTTTCTACTGGGCAGGGGAAAAATGTTTGCATTATCTTACTAAATATGGGGGAGGATTGTTAAATGCCAGGTGAGGGGGATGGAAAACATGAATAACTACGAGCGGGCACACCGCACTGTAGAAGGGGAGCAAGAACATCTTGGAAACACACGGGCAAGTGGAGCAGAGTGGAAGCCCGGCTCCAGACTAATAGTGTTGTGAAACCGATCCGTTTCTGTAGGATCCCCTGGCTTCTGGCTTCTTACCACACATTAGAGATTCACATAACAAACAGTTACTACAATTGTACTGGGTTTCAAGTGCTGGGTGTGGCTCTTGGCTGCTTCCTCCGCCGTCTCTTGTGGAGTTAGTGGGCATGATGGGCTAAGAACAGAAGCATCATCGTTAAATGCAACCATACGTTTTAGATAGAAAGAGGGAAGGAAAGTGAGATAGACCTAAATGAACACCACTGACAAGAGAGATCAGGGACTGCCACACAGATCTAATGCCACTGATCAGAAGTTTTGGGTCAGACGTGTTTCAGGGTTCAGACTAGTTTTCAGCTTTGAAAATTTCACACACACACACACACACACACACACACACACACACACACACACACACAGAGAGAGAGAGAGAGAGAGAGAGAGAGAGAGAGAGAGAGAGAGAGAGAGAGAGAGAAATCTAAGGGATGGGTCCCAGTCCCAAGTCCAACACAAAATTCGAAATTCATTTATGTTTTGCATACTCATTATACACCTAGCCTATTTGTATCTTTTTATGGTATTTAAATAATATTTGCATGAGACTTAGTTTTATGGTGTGGAATGTCCCGCTTGTAATGTCCACCAGCATTCAGCCAGTGTAAAAACATGGAGAGCTTGGCTTCTGAATTTCTTGGTCTGTGATGGGATTGAAAACAGCAAAGGCTTGTCCTGATGTGCTTGCTGCCTCTTCCTTTCCTTCCTCATTTGGTCTAAGGACTTGTCTGTTTTCTTGCTGTGTTAAATTGCCTGCTCTGTCCCCAGTCTCCAAATGACTTGCTCTGTCCCTGGTCTTGGAAACTTTCTGCAATGCAGATCTTCAACTCAAACCACAAATTCCTCTTTTGAGTACTCAAAGTTATAACAGGATTGCTTTTATGACCCTTTCTGTGTTTCACTAAACCCTACATTTGGGTCACAGAATGCTTTGGGATGGCCCAATAGTCTTTTAAACGATGTTTTGGCTGTACCCGTAATCAGTTTAATTATCCTACTGTTATCTGTTTTATGTAGCCATTCTCAAGCTATTTGAGCTCATGAATCTTTTCATTTCCAAACACTTTAGTAAATTTAACCAAAGTAGCTTTATCAGATCCCTTCTCCCCCAATTTGCTTGTAAAGGTGGCAGAGTACAGTGTCTGGGACATCAAGCATTTAAGGAATACCATCATGAAATTACAGGGATACCTTCTGAGAATTGTATGGTTGTATGAGAACTGTATGACTGCTGTGTGAATATTACAGAGGACATTTCTGTAAACTAAGATGGCATGACAACACTGGAAGGTCTTATGAGAGCAGCATGGTACGTGTAGTTCATCACCGATCCAATGTTAGTGCGTGCGTGTGTGATGGAACTAATTCTCTCTCAGGTTCCAAAGCTGGACTCTGCTGCTGTCTCAAAACAATCTCCACACTTTCTGTTTGCCAGAGACAAGAATAAAAATCCTTGTAGAACCAACTCAAAGATCACCATTTTTCACAGCTACAGCCATACAGTATGTGTGAGGGTCTTACGGCCACATGTGCCAAGTCCCTTGAAGACAGCGATGATGCTCCACTGACTTCTGTGCCCCTGCCAGATTCACCTTATACCTGCTGCACATTTGATACCCAAGAGACTAAAAAGATATGTGTTGATGAGATGAAAGTGACCACTGAGGTTTGCTGACGGCCTTGGTGGTTGAGGGAGAGGCTGGGTGTGGTTTCTTCAGGATTTTTTTCCTGGGCGTTCCCCTCCACTCCTCTTTTCATCCTTCCTTGTGCCCCACCCTTTGCCCAACAAACAGACAGACAGACAGACAGGCAGGCAGACACACACACACACACACACACACACACACACACACACACACATACACACTTTGCAGTTAATACTGTTTGCCCAAGTGAGAAGCAGGTTTAGTCGACAGCACATACTGAGCATGGTCAAGGAAAGAGGCAGTCAACCTGGCCTCACAGTGTCTCCCCATCTGCCTGCCTTTTATTTTATTGTCAGGAGCATTGTTCTGTTTTTCCAAGCTCAGCCCAATCTACAGGGATTTACCTGTCCAATGCTCAGCTAGATGCTCAGTGCTCTACTTTTAAGTTTCCCGAACAGACAGGCAGTTCCCAAGACCTTCTGGTCCTCCTGTGTTCATTCCAGCCACATTCTAGAGCTCTGATCTCTTAACAGAGAGCCATACTGTGTGGCATGCTGGGGCTGCTGCTGCTGCGCTCCTATGTCAGCTTCAGAGATCAGCTACAGCCCAGCAAATTAAAGTACAAACTGAGGTCATTGGCTATGGAGGGCAGTTGGACTCCAGACCCAGTAGAAAAGGTAGAGACTTTCAACTCATTTCCCAACACTGACTTGGACGATGGTTGTCCTGAAAGATTGAGTGCCCCCAGAGGGAGGATAGTGAGCATCAGGGATGTGACATCCTCCTTTGGAGAGAGAAATGACCAGGGAATGAAATAGTGAGTTAAGACTCAGTGCTCCAAATGTGTAAAGTTTTCCACCAGGCATGACTTTCAAGCTAGTACGTATCTTCTGTCTCCTGGTTCCATGATTGTACCTCATTTTAAACCAAAAAATTATGTCATTCTCTGTCAACCATCTTATTCATCAGACTTGACTTTGAATAAATTCTAGGTGTTTCCAAAAATGAAATTTGCTTCGAGGCTGAGAGATTCACGTTGTGGAAGCTCCTTAAGAAAGGTGCCGCCAAGCAGGGTGGGTCAGGGTAGTTTTGGTACCTGACAAAAAAAAAAAACCCAAAAACAAAAACAAACAAAAAAACTCAAAACCAACACTAGTTTATCTCATTGTTTTGCAGTCCAGTTTCACAAACTTTCATGGCTTCTATGAAATTTGGGCCCAGTTAAAGTAGCTCATGTGCCTTGTCAAAGCATTGTACCTAACCTAGACATCTGTAACTAATTTCTTTTCCTACAATCTCTTCTTGGGAAGGAAGGAAGGAAGGAAGGAAGGAAGGGAGGGAGGGAGGAAGGAAGGAAGGAAGGAAGGAAGGAAGGAAGGAAGGAAGGAAGGAAGGAAGGAAGGAAGGAAGGAAGGAGATGAGTGCTAGAGACCAATGGAGGTATGGCTGCTGACATTGAGAACGATTGAAAGATAAGCACGTGGGATTTCTGAGAGATAAGCATTGTGGGATTTCTGAGTGTGGGTAGTGGCTGGAGATGGCAGCTTTGTGCTCTCAGAGTGATACATGATCACTGCGATTCAGAAGAGACACGAGAGTCATCTGTAACTCCACCAACTGGGGGGGGGGGTCTCATCCTTCATCCCCGTGGTTCCTTCACGCCATCATTTGTTTGGCGGCAGATTTAAGATATAAGTGTTTTGTTTTAGTCACTAAGCAGCCAGATGCATACAGAAACCCCCATAAAACATGTAGATAAGGAGACTGTCTGCTTTCTCTCTCTCTCTCTCTCTCTGTTAGATCCAGCTGCTGGCTTAAGGTTTGTTTTCCTTCATAGCTTATCATCTATGCCACAAGTAAATTTCCTTTTCTTTTTTCTTATTATCAGTCACCATGGAATCTTGAATTTTTATTTGGTCAAGTGCAGTCGTTATTCTCTTTGACACTCAAGTCGTGCTAAAAATGGCCAGTGTGAGTTTTGACAAGTGATTCCTGAAGCCTTTGAATTCAACTCCCATAAGTCCAAACACACCTCTGCTTTCTGACTTAACAGATTTTCAAGTTCCAGATGTAGAAGCCCTGCTCTGCTTCTCTAAGGAGCCATGGCTTCTGTTGCAAGGGTAACCCTTAAAAAGAGATGTATGTACTTTTAGGTATCTTCAGAGTACAGAGTTAGGACAGCCATGCACACACTCATATGTATGCAGGGACACACACACACACATATACATATCCGTGCGTGCACATTCATACATTACAGGCTTATATTGACATTTCAAATTCAGATGATCATTACTGTTTTAATTCCTATCTTTGACTGTACAGAGGGATCTCTTTTCTCTGTGTGTCTATGTCTCAGGGTTGTGTGTGCCAATGGAGGCATATGGATGTATGTTGATTATGCTTAACAATTCACAGAATGATCACCACACAAGTGGGGAGTTTTGGGTAGACAGCAAAGGCAATGGTTCCATGGAGAGAAGCCCTCAGTGGTATTGGAAAATGTTTGGGGTACATGTGGAAGATCGTCTCACCACAAATTAGTTGAGACTAGAGGAGGCTTTCTCTGTGACAGGGCGGGGGCCAGGCTAAGGCAGGGCCTCTTTTTGGAACTCATACGCCTGCCATGGAGTTCCTTGGGAGGGACATGGCGCCACTTTGGTTAGTGGGTCATAGCTCTGACCTCCAAAGACAAAGATGTTTTTAAAGAATATTATGATATACATGCCTGTAAGAAAATCTTCCTCCACATTTTTCTCATAAATGTGGAACGCTTTTGATTATGAAACTGGGGGAAAAGCTTCTAAAATAAAATTTCTGGGTTAATATGTATATGAAATTATAAGGGTATGCATATAAGCCAATATATATTGCTAAGTCATATGACCCAGAGAGCTGTATCAATTTATACCCCTGGGTGTGCAAGGGAGCTGGCTCCTCCCTCTTTGATATTTTTTCCTGCTGAGACATTGCTTTTCTTGTGCCCATCATTTATATTTGGACTTTTCCTATGTGCTACTGTAATGCATTTGTCGTCCCCCCCCACTGGTATATGAAACCATTTTATCTTTTCAACGAATTTATCTTTGTGGTCATGACATATCTAAAATTTGATTTGATATCTGCCTCACAGGCAAAATACTTTTCCTTTTCTTGTTAATCTCTTTTCTGGAAAATGGCAGTCTGTATCAGATTTTTTCCTTTTTTTTTTTTTAAAGAAAATTTAGATTACATGTATTTATTGGTGTGTGTGTGTGTGTGCGTGTGCGCACTCGTGTGAGCTTGTAACAAACTGACTTTCACACCTGAGCCACGTCGAAGACTCCATTTTCTATCAGGTGCTGATATGAAGTTGTATCTCCAGCTCTTACTGAGGAATGAGTGGATTTCCTTGGTAAGACTTTTTATTTTCCTCTTGTATTTTCTCTAAGAATGGGAAAAACCTAAGTCATACATAGTTAACTGCCCTTTTGAATCAGAAATTCCCTGTGTTTCAACTTATTACGTTATTTAATAATGGCATTTGATAAATAAATTGTGAATTATTGTGTGTGTGGGGGGTTGTTTATTGTTGGGAGAGGAGGGGCTTTTCTCTTAAGTCTTTTCTCTTCTGGGAAAGGAATGTGTTGTCACCTTGTGGGAGGATTACCAGACCGATAATGGACAAGATATTTGTAATAAAAATACTAGATAGAAATTTTAAACTGCTACATGTACACACTCTGAAGCCAACAAGAGAGACTCAGAACAGCAGATCAGATGGAAGACTTGTGGTATGAATTTGTATTTGTTTTTAGTCAACATTGGTTTGCATACAGTTTTACCAAATTAACAAGCTCGATGCACTTGTATTTGTTGGGCAAAATTTGTTACCAATCTTTTTGGTGTTTGTGAGGGGGTTCAGTTCATACTCTACTTTAACTTTATAAAAGTTAGCTTGAGGGGACAGTAAGACAACTGACTTCAGATTCCCCTGTGGAACGACTTGTGAAATAAACTAGGTTAATTTCCCTCAGTTTCTGTCCCTGAGAATCGACTTTTGAGACAAGCTCTTCACTTCATTCAAGTCCAACACTCTGGACATAGAAGACGTGTGTTCCCTCTTGAGGCTTCTTCAGTGTGTAGTGGATGATGCTTATCCACAAAGAGGGTGCTTGCCAATGAGGCAGGGCCAGTGAATGAGGGTTTGGAGCGCCCGGAGCCTGGCACCCCACTGAGGATCTCAAAGACACAGTGTAGGGCAGAGTGGCCCTCACCTGTCTGGCTTTACACTGTTAAATATTATTGATGACCCCTCCCCCTCCCCCCACACACACTTGGGAGATTGCCTGCAAGTGGCTTCAATCTGTTGACACTGCACGTAAGTTTTATTAGCTGATGTAAAAGAATAGCTCCTCCCACGTTCATACAAACAACCTCTATAATAAGCATATTTACCAAAGTGAACGTTTTTAGTGAGCATCAGCCTTGTTTACAGTTGGAGAAATTTGCCTCTGCATCGGTTTAGTTAAGGGAAGCAGACAGTTGCTCGCTGTTCCTACGTTCAATCTGCTGCCCATAGCACTGGTTCTAGAGCTTCTGGAAAATTCTAGCACACCATCAAGAGAGAACACCAAGTGAGAACATGTTAACGATGTTTTCACACTATCATAAAGATAACTCTGACTTGCTGTGTCCTCTGACACAGCCTCAGGGTCCTTCAGAGTGGCAGAACACAGCCTGAGACTGGAACACAGACTAGAATGGCAGGGGCTCGGGCATCTTCCTTACCGTGGGAATTGGAACTGCTGGCAATGTATGTGGTGGGTGTAAAGGGGGGATCTGCAATTCTGAGCAGAGATACTGTTTCTCCAACAAACCATTACATATTATTAGATTTTATAGAAATGTGACCCACCATTTCAGTTCATCTTCATGACACTACGCTCTTGTTTGTAATGGATTCTCAACATCTCCACATTGAAGAGTCAGAGACATTTCATGGTGTCCATTGCTGATCTGACCTTTGAACCCCCCAGACTTCTCCAAGTGTGGTGTAGCCTTTCCCATTTAGTTTGTGATGATATTTTCAATGTAGTTGATCAAGTACAAAACTCGAGAATCATTTTGACTCCTGGTGTTAACTGCTCTCAGCCACTGAGTCACCAACACCTGAGCTCTGAGCTCTGACTTCCTCAGCTCAGTCCTTCAGGTGTCTGTTGACTACCAAATTCGGGCACTTTGCTACTGAAAATGGTACGTGGACATCTCCTTTCATTCTTGGTCAAATCAGCCACTTTCAAGTGGCCATAAAGTCGTACCTACAGCCTGACTTGCCCTGGCTGAGTCCACCACTGTTATCAGGAAAATCCTTTGTGGGTTTGTCGTCTCATTAGTAAAAGAGTTTAGAAACAAATTTGGGAGGAAGTACAAGGAAAATTTTATTACTGATCACAGAGAACAGCAGAATAGGGAAGCTATAGATGTTGGCAGCTGACAGGAGTTGGAAAATGGAAAAGAGGAAAGAGGAATGACTTTTAAGTTAGAGTGGGAGAAAGCCAGCGTATGTAGCAACATTGGTCAGCAAGCAGGTGTATGGCAGGAGTGTGGGAGATGCAGGGGAGGGAGGGAGCTCAGAGCACCAGGGAAAGCATGGCTAAACATTTGGCCAGCATTCTAAAGAAAGCTTGATAGAAAGAAGAAAAGACAGTTCTTTTTTTTTTAAGTTGGAACTCAGAAGAGTGAACACTTAGTGGTATTGCACGGTGAATGAAACTTGTAAACAAGGGCTTCTAGGAGGGACAACTACATCATTTCATTAAAGGGTAATTATTCCTTAGCTTGTCTTCAGGCAAATCAGCCTCCTGGGGGAGTGGTCCCTGGCCCAGCTAGATTAACTGTTAAGGGAGAAGACAACAGTATGTAAAGTTCTAATCTTTGGAGCAGATCAGATTGTGCCATCTCTATTCCAGGCCAGAGGTAGATCTCGATGCATTCTTTTGACCAGAAGGAAGTAGCTCTCCCTTAACTGGTCTTAACACAGTCCTGATGTCTCCACATCTCAGGCAGCAGTTTAAAGCCAGGAGAAGTTTCACTTCTAGCCTTAAGAGAGAAACAGGAGGAGGGGTCCAAAGTGGGTCCTGAGCCTGGATCTGTTGTCAGTGGTCCCTAAGCCTGATAGTACCTGGATCACCAATCCTAGCCTCTCACTGTAGCCGCAGTGACAGTACCTACTTGTGTGTCCTTGACATTCCAGACAAGCCTTTGCCTCCAGCCTTTGCTTTGCCTCTGGTGTGTTCAATGCTTCAAGTCTTGGTTTAGATGTAACCTTCTCTCTATGTTGTAGCCGCAGTGACAGTACCTACTTGTGTGTCCTTGACATTCCAGACAAGCCTTTGCCTCCAGCCTTTGCTTTGCCTCTGGTGTGTTCAATGCTTCAAGTCTTGGTTTAGATGTAACCTTCTCTCTATGTTGTATCTTATCTACGTTGTCTGAGATCTCACTTCCTGCTCCTGAACATGCTCTGTTTTCTTCGCTGTCTGTCCCCACCCCACCCCCATGCATCTACACTCTTCCACTTACATGGTTGTTACAAGTGCATTGCTTTTGTGTATTGTCTACTCACTCCTAGAATACGACTTTCAGATTGTCTTGTTCAAGTATCCTAAGAACTTAGCCGTAACACCTCGTACATTTTAGACATACAATTGACACTTTTTAAATGAATAAGAAATGTAACACCTTAAGAAAAACTAGGATGCCTGGGATTCATCTTACTATTATATGAGGTTGTTATCAATTAAGATCAGTCACCAGGAATTTGTTAAGAATATTAATAACTGAAAGGCTGCCCACTACAAGTGACAACAACTCAATTCGTCTTGGCTTAGAGAAGAAAGTTCCAGGACAGCCAGGGCTATACAGAGAAACCCTGTCTCGAAAAACCAAAAAAAAAAAGAAAGTAAAACAAGGAAGAAAAGAAAAGAGAAAGAAAGAGAGAGAGAGAGAGAGAGAGAGAGAGAGAGAAACCAAGAAAATAACCTTGTTCATATACAAGTGAGTTTCAGGCACAGCTGGATCCAGAGGTTCAAAGATGCTATTATGGTATAGTCTCTTTACTTTCTATTACTGTGCCAGCCTCATTCCCAGACCACTTCCCCCTTTATGCTGGTCACACTTATCTCTAGGCTTTATGCTATTGGCCTCACCTTGGAAAGAAGGGTGGGCTTATCTGTTCTACTATCCTGCTCATCTGCTCTGGATGGATCCAGGAAGGGAACATGTACGTGCACGTGGCTGATGTTCTATCTGCATCTGTCTCTGTAGTTGCCACTGTGTTCATGCTAATTCCTCCAGGACCATCCAGTAGCATAGGGTATGTCTATTGTTTCTTTCTTTCCCCACATGTGCCTCTCTTCTCTGGTAGAAAAATACAAGGTCTTCATTTCCTTGCTTGCTTATTTGGTTCATTTTTCTTTACGAAGTCCCCCCACTCCCTCTTGTCTTTACTGCTCACATAGCACCTCCCTGTCTTGCTCACTCCAGCTGCCCACTTTACCTGGTCACCATACTTTGAACAGATAAGTATGTTCAGATTCTGACCCACTCAGCAGCTCAACCATGAGCTTTTTAAGAAAGGAAGAACCTTTACTTTATCTTCATTCTCAACAGTCATGGAAGACCCCAGACTCCAGGACATCTCTTATTCCTAAGACTAGAAAGCCCATATGACCGCACGATCAATGAGAAACTTGCTACGGCTGTTTATCCAGCTACACCCATCCTAGCCCCATGTGCTTGTTGCCCTGGCCTTTCCCACTTCAATGCATTTGCTTCATGGCTTCTTAAATCTCCAGTATTCAGTGTACGGCCCAGCACTTGTTTAATCAGTGAATTTGGAAGAGAGTTCCAGTGAGTGTCACTATCTCTCATATATAGGCAGTTCACTATGGTTCTATATAACCTCCTTCTATCCTGCTGGGACCTGTAGCCTTGGGACCTGTAGACAACGCTGTGTACTGCCCAATCCACCAGTGCTAACGTGAAATGTCCCTTTATCCAGACAGGCAGCCCTTCTTCAGGTGGCCCCTCTTCTGGCCTGCGCTGTGCTGATGACTTACAGGAATGGACAGGCACAGAAGTAGAGTTAGCATTCATCCATTGCTTGTGTTGTGTAGACTGTCAAAACTAATGAAATTTCATGACAGACGGGCCACGACCAGCTTCCTGGCGTTATTTATCTTTCCTGCTTCTGGCTCGGAGAGATGGGTGATTTTTCATTTACATTTAAAAATGCCAAGAAGACTAAATGCAATTCGCCTACACAGAATGCTAGCAAATTGTGTCAACGCAGGGCCGTAATTAATAATCATCAGGCATGAGCAAGGAAGAGCAGTTAAGCAGGCTAGCCTATCTTGCCAGCTCCCCTCATCTCCTTTTCTACCTCTTCAACCAGTTGCCGAACTCCAGGGGCATAGATCATGTTTTCCCCTTGCTCCTATCTGATAGTCAGCTTTTACATTGATAAACAGAAGGTCCCAGGGTGAGTCACATGCATCTGCTTGGCTCAATCGACTTAGGTATGACAGCCTTGAAGGAGCGATGAAATAGATATAACCCATAAGGAGAAAATGATGGGGTTAAAAATAAGACAATTGCACAGGAGAGGGGTGGAAGGTCCTGGGAGACAGTTTAATTCTGCACTGACAAGACTCTAAGATTGTACAACTGTGTTTACAGAACCAGGAGAAACCAGCAGAACCTATTAATCATAACAAGGCAACCCCATGGCTGAATGGGCCCTGGCAATTCCTTTGTGTGCGTCACTCTATTCTCTTATCTCCCAGCCCCCAACCCATGTGATCTGCTAGTTCTTTGTATGATATCTACCTGGTCTCAAAGGAACCCGAGGTGCTATAATTCCTTACTCTGCACAAATTACTTTTGGGGGTCTCTGCAGAGACCCCCAAGTGTACACCAGTCACTTGTCAGGTCCTGTGTCTCCTCTGCACTATTTTTCTTCACTCTCACTACTCCCAGTGGAGCTTTCTGAGCTGTGTGTGTCCTTAAAGCATCCAAGTGACAGCCCCATGTCCTCTGGAGCATGTGGGGAGTCAGAAGCAATTCACACCGGCCCAGTAAGGAAAAAGCTAACTTTCCACTCCCCGTGTTTTTGCAGGCATCTTAAAATTGTGCTGTTTGTGGTCCAATACCTTCTAGATTTTTTTTTCAGTAAACAGCTCTTGGGTGGGCAGACAAAGCTGAAAGACAAGCATTATGCTCTCAACCCAAACCCTTGCTGCCTTGACTAAGGCTTTGTTATGGGGCCAAGAGTGGCTGCCTCACCTTTGCTCCCTCAGGATGGGTTATTTTCCAGAGGGCTCCTCAGTTCTTCCTGCACTCTGGCATTGGATAGGCAAGACATGTCCTAACATGTCTACTCCATAGTTAAGGGCACTTCCTGAGCGGTCTACTCTATGCTATGTGTTCAGGGGCTAAAAAAAAAAAATGAACCAGATACGACTTGCCCTTAAGGATGCTCCTTTAAGAATAACTGTGTAATAAATACATATATGAATAGGGAACTGAAAATAAGTGTAATGAGAGAGGTATGCAGGCACTGAATAGAGAGATGATGGGGTAAAGGTGAGGGCTGTGTTCTGCAAATGGGTCAGGGCTGAGCCTGCACAGGGAAGAATAGGAACACTTTCTAGAAAGGAGAAACAGTGAGAGCAAGGTTGGTAGCAAGGGTCTCCATGAACTAAAACATGCCTTATTTAAGGGGAGATATTTGGAACAATCATGGAAGAAAGGGAAGAAAAGTATACACACCCACTTACCTGGGCTAGCAAGTGACCTGTGTGCATCTTATTTGCATACATCACAATATGCTAATCTGGCATGCTAATTGGAGTCACGGGCCTTCATGAAGTGGGCAGTGTACTTGTGAAGCACATGGGTTTACATGGACCTTCTTGTGATACATGAGGAGAAGTGACTTGGCCGTGTGGAGATGTCTGCAATAGGAGAAAGAATGGCAAAAGAGATGAAAGTGGGGATTTTGAAAATAGAAGTAGATGACTGGCCTGGGGGGTACAAGTATTGGGATATGAATCTGAAGCACTCACCAGAGGCTCATGTGTTAAATACTTGGTTCCCAGCTGATGGCACTATGTTAGGAAGTTCTGCACTCTTGAGATAGGACTTGGCTTCAGGCCCTTGGAGTGTGATAGGTACATCCTGCCATCCTCCCAAGTTCTTGATTCACTATGATGAAAGCGGCCTCTTACATATCTGTGGACTGAGCCCATCACCCATGTGGTCCCCATGGTGATCAACAAAACCTTGACCCAAAAAAAAAAAACATCCCAAAGACCTTCAGTTGTTTCTGTGAGATGTGAGGGCCACAGTGACACAGAAGAAGCTATTATAATGACAATGGGGGTGACAGATGAAACTAAGCACCAGTTATCATCAAGGCAAAAAATGGTGTCCTGCAGACAGAGACCTTGTTCTAGAAGGAGCAACTCTGTAAGATTGGTGGGATAGAATTGAAGATTCTCACCTTACACACAGGACAGTTTGTCAGAGCATGGGTAGGCATGTGGCCTTGGTACAGGGGACGTAACATGACTGACTCTCATGCTCAGACTTTTAGATTACAGAGTCTGTACCGTTTACCTCTCCTGTACACACTGGCACTTCTGGTGTCTACATGGACATCAGGAAAACCGAATGGTAAGATGCTGAAGAGCTGGGAGTCATGCTGCTGACGGGGAGACTCATCCACTGAGATGACTTTGAGAGAGAGAGGTTAGGTGGTGTTGTGGGTTCTCCAAGTGGTACTGTGGGTACTCAGGTAGTATTGAGGGGCACTCCAGGTCGTACTGTGGGTACATCTAATCCAATCGAAGGTAATTTTCTGGACCTGTGTGTCCATAATCCCATTTAATTCCTCCAAAAAGAGTTACTTGGAGATAAGTTCCAGTTTAACACACACGCACACACACACACACACACACACACACACACACACACACACACACACACAGAGTTGGTTGTGAACATACTGGGCATTCCCCTAGAATACCAGGCTAACATAAAAAAAAGAGAAAGAAACTGTAAAAGCTGGAATCCATGTGGAAATTGCTTTGCCTAGAAGTTTCTGGAAAGCCCACATGCTCAGAACATCCATGCGGGGGCTCTTGCTGTGGTCAACTTAGGTGATTCCCAGCTGTTCACGAGCCATCTCTTTTTTAGAAGCTGGAATCTGGTCCATTTTGCACGGGGGAGGGAGGCAGTAAAGTGCCGATGGGGAGGAGGAGAGGCAGGAAAGCCGAAGCTTATCAACATCCCGCTTGCCTGGCTGCATGGTGTTGCAACCGGCCTCATTAGACCAGGCAACAGTTGCCAACATCTCTAACTATGGTCCTCCTAATTAAAGCTTCACCAAGCACTTGCCCCGTCCTTCCCCTCCCTCCCGGGGATGTGCTCCCATAACACAGGCATCTGCCCTTTGAACTAACCTTTCTTGAAACCAGATAAACAAAGTAATACCAATAAAAATATCCATCTGTGCTTAAAGATAAATAGAACATTAATATACCAAACTGAGTCCTGGGGTTCTTTTGGAGCTGGCTTTAATGATATTAGACATCTGCTCTCGCTCGCTCTCCATTCAGTTTTCATTCCCACACTCTTAGACGGAAAGCAAAGGGACAGTTAGCAGAGTGTCACTTGGCTCTGGGTCTCACTATTTGTTTTATGCATAGGGACCTTTTTAAATCATAGGGACATTTTAAAAAAAGACGCTAGAAGCCAGCTGACTCCTTCGTAGCGGTCAGTAGATGGTTACCTAAATTACACACACAAAAGTGTGCATGACCAGGGCAAACCAGTTCTTCCCTTTCTAAGTACCCAGATGTGTTAACTCGTCATGACTATTTCTTTCTAGGACAACTGACTTGGATGCACAAAATTACATGTGCATCTCTTTCAACAATTTCAGTATTTGAGAAGGAGTTTGGTCACAGGACTGAGGATGTGGCTTGGTGGTGGGACACTGGCCAGTGTGTGTGAGGCTTTCCATTCTGAAGTCTGATGTGTCCACGTGCAGGTCATGAAGGTTCCAGGGACAATGATGCAGGAGGTGCTCTGGGGCCTGAAGACCAGGATTGAAAAAGTACAACCATGTAGAGGCGTCAGAGGCTGTAGCCATGCCAGACTGCAGGGGCTGTGGTACCCAGCAAAGCAGAGCCATCTTCAGATGCTTTGCACCCAGTGTCGAGAAGCACCAAGTCTTAGATAGGGAGACACTATTTTCAAATATAAATTGTACAATAAATGGCATATATGATACAGATTAAAGGGGAGGCACTTTACCCTATGGGAGCATTTCCCCACAGTGCTTTGTGGAACACTTTGAGAATCTCCATTCTATGGGGCACCAACTGGTCACACAACTCTAACATTCTGACTGGGCTTTGCAACATAGTGAGAGCTGAGCAGATGAAACATTTTATGCTCTAATTCCACTCCTCTCAACATTTCATTGGAAAGTTTCTAAACATACAGAAAAGTTGAACTAATTGTCATGATAACACATGGAGGCTAATTGCTTAGATGTCCACAATTGTCAATATTTTGCTTTTTAAAAAATCACATTACCTTATTCTTCAAACTTGCAGACCTCCGAACCTGTCACTCCAATAGATCAATACACACATCAATATTAACTCAGCTCAATATTTGTTTCTAGGTCTATTTATTCATTATTATACATTTATTCACTCATTTATCCATGCATCCATTTACCTCTCCCTCTCCCTCCCCAACCCCCTGTAGATCAGAGGACAATTTGTGGGACCACTTCAATTTTAAAGGTCAAATTTACAAGGAGGAAATGAACAGGCACAGCATATATTTGGGGTTTAAAACACAACCACATAGCTCGTACTGTCTCGAAGACACAAAGCAGCTGCTTCACCTCAGGGCCCTTCCCTCTCCCACCATCCCACCCATCCCCGAACACTTGAATTCCATCCTTTCCTGAACTCCCAGCAGCTGCTGCTGGTATTTCATTTCACTGAAGGTGAGCTTTTCTGGTCTCAGGGTTTCTGAGGACTACGAGGACCATTCAACAAGTTCTCTGGTGCCCAGACAGCATAGTGCTTCCAAGGACTGGGCTCTGCCACTGCCTTTTATCAGTAATTCCTCCAGTGGGTGATATTTTGGGCTATAGACTAAAGGAGACTGATTCTCCCTGGCCTCTCTCTTTATGCCTGGCATGTTAACATTTTCTAAAGACAGGCATGTAACCCATCAGTGCAGCTTGGCTGACACACACCCAATAATAGGTAAGAGAATCATCGTAACTGGGCAGGCTAGACAGCAGGTCTGAGCCATGGGAAAACCTTGCATAGTGTAATGGAGGTTCATAGTCACTCAAGGACACAACTATCCTCCAGCATATAGCTTCTTAAACTGTAGGTCATGACCCCATGCTGAATGGAAGGATACAAACACATTGGCAACAGTGGAAGTTTGCTGACTATACAGAGAGCAAAGGCAAATTCAGACTCAAACAGATGAAGACTCCGACGTGGTCATCCAACCCAGGAGTTCACTGCAGCCTTAGTTCTGAATGCAAGTGCATTCACTTTGCACTACCCATGCCATCTTGCCATGCAATGCTACTGAATACCTCAGCTCACATACCACACTACTGTTGTGAATAGCAGTGTTTTTTTAAATTATGCATGCAGCTTTTCTATTCTTACAGAACATGGCGATTTAATGACAGAAAATTAAGGCATGTAACATTTTTCACCATCATGCTTCAGCATGTAAGTCTCAATAGTATAACTATGGTAGAAAGTTTACTTTTCAAATTTATAAATAAATAGCCAGAAAGATGCTCAGCAGCTAGAGATGCTCAGCATCCAGAGATGTTCAGCAGCCAGAGATGCTCTGAAGCCAGAGATGCTCTGCAGCCAGAGATGCTCTGTAGCCAGAGATACTCAGCAACCAGAGATGCCCATCAGTCAGAGATGCTCTGCAGCCAGAGATGCTCAGCAGCCAGAAATGCTCAGCAGCCAGAAATGCCCAGCAGCCAGAGATGCTCAGCAGCCAGAGATGCTCAGCAGCCAGAGATGCTCAGCAGCCAGAGATGCTCAGCATCCAGAGATGCTCAGCATCCAGAGATGCTCAGCAGCCAGAGATGCTCAGCAGCCAGAGGTTCTCAGCATCCAGAGATGCTCAGCAGCCAGAGATTCTCAGCATCCAGAGATGCTCAGCAGCCAGAGATGCTTGTCACTGCGACTGAAGGCCTGAGTGGAATTCCCAGGACACACCCTGAGGAAGAAAACTTTCTTCTATAGACTGTACTCTGACTTCCACATACACGTACTCTTCCTTTAAATGTAATTAAAATAACCACATTGCTCTTTAAGTTTTTGATTTGAGTGTCATATAGATCATGAAATGGATTTTTGCTTTGTGATGAGAACAGAACAAACGATTTTTTTTGGCCTTTCTGTTCACTGACATTGTGGTTTGGATGTGAAATATCCACTATAGGCTCATGAATTCAGACAGCTGGTCCTTGTGGCACTGTTATGTAGTATTGTGGGATCTTTAGGACATTGGACCCAGGTGGCAGATATAGGGCTGTAAGGACTAAGTTGGAAGGCTGTAGACTGGCTACAGGCATAGCTCTAATTCCTGGCCTACTGGCATGTGAGGAGCTCCTAGCAGCAAGCTCCTGACACTCTCAACTGTGGCATCTCTTCACTGTCATAATGGACTTGTACTTCTTCAACCCACGAGGCAGAACAAACCCTTCTTCCCTTAAGTTGCATCTATCAGTGATTTTTTGGTCACACAGCAACAAGACAAATGAATACAACTGGTCTCTAACACATTCACAGTGTTGCCTCATGCAAAACTCAAGTCCTATCTACTAAATACTGACTTCCCACACCTGCCTTATTTCTGCTCTAGCAATCACCATTGTCTTCTCTGTCCTATGAATACAACACTCATTATCAGCTCATAGAGGCAGACTCACAGGACTTTTCTCTTAGTGTCTGACATATTTCACTTCCTTCCATGCAGTAGTATGTGTGAGAATTTCTTTCCATCATATGCTGACTAGCATCACATCCTGTGGATATAGACCATGTCTCTTTGGTCCATCCTTCCATCAGCAGATACTTGACTTGCTTCCATCAATAGTTACAGTGAGTAACATGGCTCTGAACACTAATGTGCCAATGTCTGCTTAGACATCTGCTTTCAATCTCTGGGATGTACACCCCAAAGAGGAATGGCCAGATTATACATTCTTCTACTTTTAGCTTTTAAGGGACTACCCTACTGTTTTCCACAGAGACAGTCACATTGTATCTTCTGTTATATACAAAATTACCACAAATCTACTTTTGTAGTTTGTAATTGGCTCTATTTGTGACTTGAGCAACAGTCTGGATGGGAAAAAATGGTTGAGAATGCCCCACCACACCAGGTGAGCAGATCATATTTATAGCCAGTGAAGGAAAGTACACATGAAGAATGGCCTTCGAACATGGATTGAAGAGTTGTCCCAACTTGTGGCTGGTTGAGACGAGGCTAGTCTAAGAGCTGTCTCAGTCTGTGTACACATCAAGTCAGCCTACAGTTCTCTGTAGAGTGAGAAATCTCTACACTTGAGAAGTATGGACAGCTTTAGGCCAAACTCATTCCCTCAGAAAACTTCCGATTTCCCTCCTTCCCCAGCAACACATTCATCTATTGTCTTCTTTGACACTTGACATCCTAATGGAGCACACTCATTGTGGCTTTAACCAGCAGATCTCTGGTGGGTTTTCTGTGTTTCCCCACAGGGCCCATGTAAATTTTACATGAAGGGTTGTCTAAGGGGAAACAAGAAGATGAGTGTAGAAGTCTGGCACAGTTGAAGAAGAGGGCAGCAGGCGTGGACTGGCCACAGTGGACTTGTAGCCTATAACTGGGAGGAGTCTGATTTTTGGCTCTATATGAGTCAGAAACCTCTGGAGGGTTTTGAGCAGGGACAGAGCATGATCTACCTGCATTTTCAAATGTTCCACTCTGACTTCCTAGCCCATGGACATCCCGCAGACATGGGGCATCATCTGGGACTAATTACCCACTGAGCGCACTTAGCAGCAATATTTATCATCATCGTAAAAACATACAGTATGGAGAAGCGATTTACGGTTTACAAAATGCCTCCGATTCATCATTGCACTCCAGTTCAGGGCCTGCTTCTGCAGCCTCCAGCCTCCCTAGGTTCTCTTCTCATACTCACTGTGCACTAGACTCTTGGAGTGTTAGGAACAGAGCTGGGTGTGGCCCTCATGATCACAAAGTGACTTCGATGTCTTAGGCAGATACAGCTGTAGCAATAACACACTGGCTTGGGAGTGATCTTAGATTAGCCTCTCTGTTTATAGCTAAGCTGTGGTTGCCTGTCCCCAAATCACCCAGTGCTGGTCCAAGTCTCTCTTCCAGCATCATTTATCACCTACTGTCAACACAGTGGTTTTTTCGCAGTAAGTTATTCTTTCCCATAGTGCCTTTCTCCACAGGACTCTGCTGCCTAGAAACACGTTAGGGATGATTCTGGAGCGCTTTAGTGGCCCATATTCTGTAAGTTTGAGATTTAGGCATGCACGTGTAAATTCTCACACTCTGCACACATTGAGTGTCTACTGTATGTGCTAACTATGGCAATCTTTGGGTATACAATGAGGAATTAATAGGTATGGTGTGTAGTACTTTCTGATGCTTAGAATCCAGGAAGATTAGACAGATGGAAAAGGCATAGGGTGTGTGTGTAGGAGCAGGCATGGGTGACATTCAGTATCACTGATGTGATCAGCAGCTGTGGCTGATGTACATGAGAAAGACTGTCACTGGACACAAGGTATTTTTCATGTGACAGAAAGAAAAGTTAAAACTGGGCTAAGCACCCAGGCTTTCAATAATTACATTGTCTCAAGAATTCCGACATATGCTGCCAGATGAGTGCTCCGTCCTGTGCAGGATCTACCTGCAGATCTGTATGAGCAGGGCTGGTATCATCTGGGCACTGTGACATCCAGGGCACTGGAGATCATGTTCTGGTTCCGCCAAGGAACAAGCTTCTGGCTCCATTAGCAGAGTGCCGGAGGATACTTGCTAGCCTACTAAGCCTCGAACTGGGAATGCTCTTGATAAACCAAAAGAGTAGGTTGCCAATGGGGAGCTTGTGCAGTTCTCAACAAATATTTCTTGAATACCTACTGTGTTCCATGCACAGTTTGGATTCAGAGAAAAACTCCTTTCATGAAGCCAATTTGCTGCATAGAGGTGCCCACTTAAATAAGCAGATACACACCAGGAAATTCATTCAGAGATTGCTGACACTACAGAAAGACAAGAAAGAATAGGCTGCCAGGCAATTTCCCCATAGGTAACTGGAGCTTAAACCCTCAGGGCCACAGTTACTGCTGATGGACGAGGTGCCACGTGTTGACTGAAGCTGCTCCTGGGGTCATGAATTCACTGGTGCGTTCATGTTGGTCTATTTCTGGGCAGACTGGGTGCCAATGGTCAGAAATGCCTGAGGCACAGTCCACATTGGGACACGCCTGGCCAGTGCATGTGAGGAGGGCAGTGGGGATGTTTGCTCTATCAGGGATGATGCAAATGAGCATAGACCTCTAGATCTGAGGCTGAGGAACAGCAAGGGTGGGGAGGGCTAGGCAAGGAGCATTCAGGGCAGAGGGAAGGGAATGAGCAAAGCCCTATAGCACATTAAGATAGATGACAAAGAACCTGAAGACTAGATTGAAAAGAAGACAGACTCTCCAAGACCTGCCGAGCAGAATGGGGTTGGGGGAACAGGCAAGACTTGAGGGTCGTGGCAAAGTGTTGACATCATCCTATGTGCAAAGGAAAGAAGGTTCTAAAGGTGTAGCCCTTCTTTGCTTCTTACAGGTTATCATCATGGAACCACATTTTAAGAGTTACAAGGAAGGGATTGGCCACCTGGAATCACGGGGTAGGAGGCTGCCGTGGGGGAGACCTATGCCCAGGCAGAGGAAGTAGAGACCCAGACAATGCCAGTGAGCTTGGGAGAGCACTGAACTGTGGGAAGGGCCTCCCTTTTGTAGTGAATTCTGCTTTAAAATGGAAACAATCCGGGCAAGGACTCAGAGCCTATTCTGAGGATGGCCAGTCCTCGAAGAAGAAAAACAATTATGTAGTAAAAGGATTGGGAAACGGGGCGTTTCCAGGGACCGTTTCTTTGTGTCAGTCATGATGCGTTTTGACAAAGTGTGAAGCTGGGAGAAAGCCATGGGTCTGAAGACCGCCCGGCTCCGCTGGGCAGAGGAGCAAGGAGCGGGCAGCGATTGCTTGCAGAGGGTTGCTCCACCAGTTATGAATTTAGGACCAAAGCATGCAAAAAGAGATTACAGTTGAGCATTCACTGCAAGCATTCAGTGAAAAATGAGGCTGTCATGCAGGCTGGGACTCAATCTACGAGGGAAAGGAAGACACAGGCAAGCTTGGGCAGTGGGCAGAAAACGGCCAGGCTGGAAGCTCAGGGTTTCTATAGCATTGGGGGGAGAATTCCCTTTCTGCAGTGATTATCCCATCCTTCCTTGTGTCTCTGACCACATGAGGTTTCTTTCTTTCTCTGTTTCTTCCTAGCTTTCTCCATAAGAAGTATGTCACCTGAGTTTCACAACCCTGCACTGAAATGGAGGCCCCTTCTGACCTGGAGTTGAGAAGGAAAAGAGGGCTTTAAGTCATATTAAATCTTGAAATTATGGGGGAAATTGAAGATTTAAAAACCATCACTGAGCCCAAGGCCCTCCCTCTGAAGATGAGGAAGGGGCCCAGAGTTTGAAGTCACTCGCCCAGGTTCCCACGGTTCCAGTTGGCACTGTGTGGCCCGATTCTCCTCACTTTCGTGCCAAGGCTCTCTCTGTGACACCCACAGACTCATTTTTTTTCTCCCTTATTTGTGGGGAAACTTGAGTTATTGGCAGAGCTTATTCAGAGCCACAGACAGCTGGAGCCAATGATCAGCGCTAAGCCTTGCTTTTTTTCTCCCCAGATGCCAGGGCTGGGGAAGAAGAGGTGGGACTTCAGAGTCCTACCTCTCCCCTTCATGCTGCATAAAAGCTGTGCCATGGCCTTGGCATTGGTGTTGGATTTGCTACCTCCGTCAGTCAATCTTTTGTTGCTATAGCAAAATGTCAGAGGCTGGGCATGTATGTGTGTGTGTGTGTGTGTGTGTGTGAATAAAGATTCACTTAGCCCATTGCATTTGGAGAATGAAGAACATGGCCCCAGTGTCTTTGAAGTTCAGGAGAGGACTTTATGTCAGATAGCATCATGGTGGGAGTGTGGGAAAGACAGATATCCCATGGTAGCCCCTACCTCCTACTTGCTTCATTGAGCACAACTTTCCAGAGTAGGATAGAGAGAGATAAGGGAACCTTTAAGAAATTAGGTCTTAGTGCAAACTAAAAAGGTCACATGGAATTCCCCTAGAAGGGATTAATGCTGAGTCAGTCCTAAAGAGATGGGTTGAAGGCCTGCTCTTCAATCTCCTTGGCTTCTGGTCTCACTATACGTGTTACTTCGTTTGTCCACTGGATGCAAGCTAGAGTCATCTGGGAAGAAAGAACATCAGCTAAGGAATTGCTCCATCAGGCTGCCCTGTAGGCAAGTCTTTGAGAGCATTTCCTTTAATTGATGATTGATGTGGGAGGATCTAGCCCAGAGAGGACAGGGCCATCCCAGAGCAGGAGGTCCTGGAGTAAGCAAATGGCAAGGAGCAGGCTAGTACACAGCATTCCTCATGGCCCTGGCTTCAGTTCTTGTCTCCAGGCTCCAGCCTTGAGCCCCAGCACTAACCTCCCTTCGTAATGGATGGTAAACTCTAAGCTGAAATAAGCCCTCTCCTCCCCAAGTTGCTTTGGGTCAGTGTTTTACATTAATTAACCAATTAATTAATCAATGAATTAGTTAATTAATTAATTTACATCCTGACCAAGGTTTTCCTTCCTCCCTCCCAGTCCTTTCCCTCCACCTCTCCCTACCTTACCCCCTGCCATCTTCTCCTCCTCCCTTTCTCTTCAGAAAAGGGAGGCCTCCCATGGAAACCAACCAACCTTGGAATATCAAGTTGGAGTTAGCCTAGGCCAATCTTTTCCTATTGAGGCTAGCCGAGGCAGTTAAGTAGGGAGAAACTGTCCCAAAGGCAGGCAACAGAGTCAAATGTAGTCCCTGCTCTCACTGTTAGAAGTACCACAGGAAGACCAAGATGCACAACTGTAACATATGTGCAGAGGGCCTAGGTCAGCCCCATGCATACTCCCTGGTTGGTGGTTCAGTCTCTGTGGACATCTATGTGACTAAGATAGTTGATTCTGTAGGTTTTCTTGTAGTATCCTTGACCCTTCTGGTTCCTACAGTTCTTCCTCTCCTTCTTTCATAAGATTCCCCAAGTTCTGCCTAATGTTTGGTTGCGGGTCCCTGCATCTTTTTCCGTCAGTTGAAGGGCAAAGCCTCTCTGATGACAGTTATGCTAGGTTCTTGTCTGCAAGTGTAGCAGAGTATCATTTACAGTGTCAGGGATAGGCTCCTTCTCACAACATAGGTCTCAACTGGGCCAGTCATTAGTTGGCTATTCCCTCAATCCCTGCTCAGACTTTACCCCTGCACATCTTGTAGCCAGGACAGACTGGAGGTCAAAGATTTTGTGGCTGGGTTGATGTCTCAATCTCTCCATTGGAGTTCTTGCCTGGTTACAGAAGAAGGCCAGTTCAGGCTCCATATCTTCCACTGCTAGAAGTGAGATGCCCTCTCTCCACCCCCGGTTCTAGTCTGTCTTCTCTCTCTCTCTCTCTCTCTCTCTCTCTCTCTCTCTCTCTCTCCCTCCCTCCCTCCCTCCCTCTCTCTCTCCCCCTCCCCCTCCCCCTCTCCTCCCCCCACATGATCTCTCCTATTCCCATCCTCATCCCTGTCCAGTCCCTCCTCCTTTTCCCCATCCACCCATGATATCTATTCTATTTCCCCTTATCAGTGAGATTCACATGCCTCCCCCTTCCCTTGAGCCCTCTTTGTTACTTAGCTTCTTCGGGTCTGTGGATTGTAGCATGGTATCCTTTACAGCTAATATTCTTTTTTAAGTGAGTACTTACCTTGTTTGTCTTCTGGGTCTAGCTTACCTCACTAAGAATGATATTTTATAGCTCCATCTGTTTTCCTGCAAATTTTATGATGACAATGTCGTTAATAGCTGAGTAATACTCCATTGTGTAAATGTGCCACATTTTCTTTATCCTCTTCAGTTGAGAGACATCTAGGTTGTTTCCAGTTTCTGCTAAAGCTGCTATGAACACAGTTCATCAGGTGTCCCTGTAGTATAGTGGAACGTCCTTTGGCTATATGCCCAGGAGTGGTATAGCTGGGTCTTGAGGTAGAAATATTCCAAATTTTCTGAGGAACCACCACATTGATCTCCATAGTGACTGTACAAGTTTATACTCCCACCAGGAATGGAGAAGTGTTCTCTTTGCTCCACATCCTTGCCAGTGTGTGTTGTCCCTTGAGTTTTTAATGTTAGCCATTTTAATGGGTATAAGGTGGAATCTCAGAGTCATTTTGACTTGCATTTCTCTGATGGCTAAAGAGGTTGAACATTTCTTCAAGTGCTTCTGGCGATTAGACATGTTCCCATTAATCTCTGGCTTCGGGGACCCTGATCCATATGAAAGTTACAAAACATTCCTCTCTTCAACGTACTCCTCCCCCTTTTGCCTTATCAAAAGCCAAGAGAGCCTTCAACATCCCACCCATCCTTCATGCTTCTGTAACATCACTGTCATCAATGTGCTAACCCCGCTCCCTGACTCCCCTCCAATCCCATTCTTCTGTGGTGCAATGACACTATCAGTTCCTGAATTAGACCCCCTTTCAAGGTTTCTGTACCCCAGTAATGATGTTCCCCTGGTTTATCTCTGTGAGCCTGAATAACTTGCTTTACAGCTGGGAGGGGACAGAAAGAAAAGAGGGATCTTAATCCCTCTCCTTGTTGAACTGGGTCAATATCTCTCTGGGTGCCCCGGGAGTCAGTGGAATAGCCTTTGTCCAAACACATCATCTGGCTAGAGATTTCCAGGACAAACTTGACAAGGCAATGACTTATCTACAGACAGTTTCGAGTTCCTTCAACAACAGATCACCTCCCTAGCAGGAGTTGTTCTCCAAAACATGAGAGCTCTTAAGGACTTAAGGACTGCCGAACAGGGAGGGAGAAATGTTGGAGTGGAGAAATGTTGTTTCTATGTCACTGAATCTGGGCTGGTAAAACAAGACATACAAATCCTCAAAGATCTCCAGCAATATCTCTGAGCATGCTATATACCCAACACCCCTACCCCATGACACTCAAACCCTCGTGTAGCCTGCCTTCTTCCCATCTCTGGCCCCGTACTGTCCATCAGAGCCCTATTCCTCCTGGCACTCTGCCTCATCCAATTTCTAAAATGGCAGATAAGTAGTATTGTAAAAAACCACTGCCAATAAGGCTCTGGTTTAGTGCCAAACCATTCCCAAAACAGAGGCTGAGGGCTGTGATGACATCTCCCCTTTGTAAAAGAGAAAGGAAATGTGGGCAGGTAAGCCATGCAACCAAGGGAGCTGATCTGGAGCAAGAGTGGAGCTGAGAGAAGTCTAAAACCCCAGAAATCTCATCTTGAGACTGGCCAGAGTAAGGATCGCTCTTTCCCTGTTCCACGCCTACATGCCCCAGTACATGTAGTCCTGTACAACCTCCACTTTCACCCTTCTTGAGGAAGGTACATAATTTCTTGGCCAAATTACAACTTTCAGCACCTGGAATTCCTCTTCATGCAAATGAAGCACTCCCAGCCCCTCAGCCCCAGTCAATAATGTATAATCACTATGAAAACCTCTACCCATTCCCTGAAGTTTATATAGCCCTGTTTTGTTTTGTTTTGTTTTGTTTTGTTTTGTTTTGTTTTGTTTTGTTTTGTTTTGTTTTGTTTTGTTTTGAGACAGGGTTTCTCTGTGTAGCCCTGGCTGTCCTGGAATTCACTCTGTAGACCAGACTGGCCTCAACCTCAGAAATTTGCCTGCCTCTGCCTCCCAAGTGCTGGGATTAAAGACATGTGCCACCGTGCCCGGCTTTTATAGCCCTTTTTACCCTCTGTTGAGAAGTTGGCTGCAATTCTGATAGGTCTGCCATTATATGTTACCTAGTCTTTTTCTTTTGCAGCTTTTAATATTCTTTCTTTGTTCTGTATATTTAGTGTTTAGATTATTATTCTGTACATTTAGATTATTATGTGGTGGGAGGATTTTCTTTTCTGGTTCAAACTGTTTGTTGTTCTATAAGCTTCTTGTATGTTTATAGGCATCTTTTTCTTTAGGTTGGAGAAATTTCTCCTATGCGTTTGTTGAAAATACTTCCTGGGCCTTTGAACTGGGAATTTACACCTATTATTCTTAGGTTTGGTCTTTTCAAACTGTCCCATATTTCTTGTATTTTTTTTTCAATCAGAAACTATTTAGATTTAATATTTTCTTTGACTGATGTATCAATTTCCTTTATCACATCTTCTATGCCAGAGACTCTTTCTTCCATCTCTTGTATTCTGTTGGTGATGCTTGCAACTGTAGTTCCTCTTAACTTACCTAGGTTTTCCATCTCCAGGATTCTCCCAGATTGTGTTTTCTTTATTGCTTCTATTTCCATTTCAGGTCTTGAACAGTTTTATGCATTTCCTTTACCTGGTTTGATTGTATTTTCCTGTACTTCTTTAAGGGATTTATTCATTTCCTCCCTAAAGGTCTCTATCATCTTCATAAGATTAGATTTAAGGTCATTATCTTGTGCTTCTGCTATGTAGGAGTGTCTAGGTTTTGCTGTAGTAGGAAAGCTGGACTCTGGTGTTGCCTTTTGCCCTGGCTGTCGTTGACTCTCGATGGCCTCTAGTCATCTGCGTTTTCAAGTTATTATAGGTTTAGATGTTGATTTCTAAGTTTATCTTTTATAGATAGGTGCTTTTTGGATGCTTTCTTACCTTTTTTTCCTGTTTCCTTGCTGGTCTTTTGGTCTGAGTGGCATGGAGTTTTGCTGACTAGTGAGTCTTCAGGACTTGTATAGTGTCTTTGCTGGATTTTCAGTGGCCTGCATAACCTCTGGCATTTTGGGTGCCAACAGTGCCTCTGGGGTCCCTAAAACCCACATGGCCTCTGGAAAAGCACAGGTCTTCTGCCAAAGTGGTGGGCCAGAACATGGAGTCCAGGTGATGGGTGTAGTTTACAGCTATTAGGTAAGTTGTAAGGAGGTTTGGCAGATATAGGGCACAGGACAGGGTTCTTGGTCAGTGTTTTATCACAGAAATCAAAACCTAACTAGGACACCATGAGACCTACAGTCTCCTCCTGTGGTTAGGAATCTTCACCCCGAAAAGAGAGGGAACAGCAACACTGGTGCCTGGTGAACTTCAGTGTCACAGAGCATGGGGGTTGGGTTAGAATCACAGCCAGGTGCCCAATATTTCAGTCCTGATGCTGTCTTTTTGGGGGTTAGGCTTTCATTTTTCTTTTTTTCCCCTAAATCAGATCTTACAACATATAGCAGGCTCATTTTAATGTACCCTCCTCTTACCTGCATATTCCTGGTGCTAGGATGACAGGCACAGGCCTCCAGGCTTGGCTGAGCTTGGCTTTGTGTTCTGAACAGAGTATCTAGCCTTTACCTGTAATATAGCAGACATGTCTGCATTTGTCACCTGTTTTATGTTTACTTAACACTAGCTAGGGTCATCTGAGAGGAAGGAGCCTTGACTGAGAAACTGCCTCCATAAGATCAGGCTATAAGCGAGCCTGTGGGATATTTTATTAATTAGTATTGATGGGGGGAGTGTCCAGCCCATTGTGAGTGGGACTGCCACTGAGCTGTTGGCCCTCAGCTCTAAGAAAGCAGGCTGAGCAAGCCTTGATGAGCAAGTCAGTAAGAAGCATTCCTCTATAGCCTCTGCATCAGCTCCTGCTTCCAGGTTTCTGCCATGTTTGAGTTTTTGCCCCGACTGCCTTCGATGATGAACACTGATATGGAAGTGTAAGTCAAATAAATCCTTTCCTCCCAAGTTGCTTTTTCATCGTTGTGTTTCATCACAGCAATAGAAACCCTAACGATGACACCATTTAGTACTGATCTACCACTGCGGGATTAAAACCATACGTGTTTATTATTTCAGTTCTTGTGGCTCAAGAGTCTGACTGTTGTTCACTTGAGTCCTATGTGTGACTGAGACCAAGAGGTTCACCAGGGTTGAGTTCCCATTTGAGACTCTACTGGGTAAGGAGCCACTTCCAAGTTAGCAAAGTGTTGGCTCCTGAGGTTGTATAAATAATGACCCTTTTTCTTCTTGATCTCATTAGTTTCTTATCCTATGGCACTCCTGTGGCCACTTGGTTTCTCAAAAACAGTCTGGTGGTAGGGGGTGGGAGCACTAGGAAGTGGGCTACAGTGATGCCAGGCCACCTGATTACATAGCCACATTCTACTAGCTAGGGGAACCAAACCACCCCCCTGCAAATGAAAACCAACCAACCAAATAGCCAGCCAAACAACAAAAACAAAAACCAAACCCATAAGCCCTGCAAGCCTACAGGGATTGGGAGTTGAAACGTGACTACTCACAGAAAGGGATCCCAGCAGTCTGGGGATAAAATGGATTCCAGCAGTCCTGGGATATGAGGTAACTTTAAATGTCTATTCACAAGGACAGTGCCTCTCGGGCTACTGTAAGTATTCAGAAGAGGCCCTCCATTTAGAAGAGAATGATGGCTCATAATGAGCAGGACACTGTCTTAGGTCCTAACTACACTTGTCTTACCCTGGAAAATGTCCATCAGTCTCAGGGCTGGGAAGATAGAAGAACTCATAAAGTGCTCACTGCTCAAGCACAAGATCCCAAGTTCAACTCTCCGGACCCACGTGAAAAAGCCAGGCACAGTGGTGCACACTTGTAATCCCAGCACCATGGGGCATTGCTAGTCAGCCCAGTGGATGTGATGAGTTCCAGGCCAATGAGAGACCCTGTCTCTAAGAGCAAGGTGGACAACAACTAAGGAACAGCATGCACGGCTGAACTCTTGCTTCCACAGGCTTCCACACACCAGTGTACACACACACACACACACACACACACACACACACACACACACACACACACACAGACTATGGAAAAGATCTCTCTCAGTCTGTAGACCATTTAGAATGATAGGATTCAGTTTGAGAAAATAGAATAGCAGATACATGCAAGTGTACAAATAACCTGCTCACTCATCTGTACTTCCTAGTGACTTCATGGTGCGTGGCAGATTATAGAATGAGGGGCTGTGAACTTCGGCATGAAAAGATTCATGGATCAACAATGTTGACTGTTATCATGATCTTCTTTGTGTGGTGAGCTTCCAAGTCACTTTTTATGAAGCCCTTCACTGGTTAAAAGTATCTTGTCACATTACTCCAAGATATCATCTTTATGTGACAAAATATGCACTAAATGAAACATGTTTGCAGGTTAATAATAGTTTTTTCTTAAGTTTACATATTCTTAGGTATGTAAATACTGTTGGCATTTAGGTGTTTTGGTGTTCACAGTGAAACACTCTGGACAGGACTGCAGCCTAGGACCAGTAGGCTGTGCCATGGAGCCTAGATGTATAGTTGGCCATATCATCTAAGAGCAGTGGGTTCTGCCCTAGAGTATAGGTGTGTGTAGGTCATACCTTCTATGCTCATACTGTTCACTGTGTGATGTTCACTATATGGCTCAGAGACAAAACTAACCAAGGAAACAGTTTACAGAATGTCTGCCCTTATTCAGCAATGCTTGATGGTACAGTGTCCATGTTCTTTAGTACACCTTCTGGCATCTTTATCTGGAGCTGTGTGCACTGTTTAGACTGTATCACACTAAACTATTAACTTTTGACTTGGAGTGGGTGTATCTGGGAGCTTTTCTTATTTTCTGCTCACTGGATATACTTGCGGCCAGGAGATTCTGGGCTCCTGCTCAGAAAGTATTTGTGCAAACTTAGCAAATGGGCCTCAGGCCTGAGAGGTAAGGAATCCCCTTGCACAGCCTTTGGGACAGAGTAAAACTGTTGATACCCAGCAGCCTGCAGGAGCACCTCTGCCATCTTTATAACTGGGTGAGCTGACCTGCCTTTATATCTCGTTTTGATAGATAAAGATAGGAAGGTCTTTTTTTTTTTCTATCAGATTTGATAGAAAGTGACCTTAGAATCATGGCTGCTGGTTGCAGCTCCAAAGAAGTAGGGACAACAGTTTAATAACTGTAGAAAGAGCTTAGGTGCTTTGCTGTGTCTCGTGTTAGCACTGAAAAATGAACTTGGGACATTAAACTCCTTTACCAGTCAGCTTGCGCAATCTTGGAGAAACCCATTCCTTGGCAGGGGATAATTTTACAGACTTCTGAAGGGGTGCATGTTTGAATGTGATAGGGAAGGGAGCGCTTGTCAGACTGGAAGGTGGATCAAAAGACAGATACATTCTTCGGGTCAAATGAGAACTTTAAATTATCACGCTTTGAACCGCTCTGAAGCATCAGCAGGGTGTGCCACCCTCAAAGGCAGTCTGATCCCCCAAGGTCTCTGGACAGCCTGTGGACTCTATCACTGAGGCTGCCTTTAAAGGGAATTGGCAGCGTGAGGGCAAATGGCCAAGCCTGGGGAAGCAAGATAAATGATGACTCCCTGGGGTTGCAGAGTCACCTTTGTGGGCCCAGAAGCACATAGAAAATGAGGCAAGTAGACATAGATGCCTCCCCATACACTTCTGAGGTGGGCTAGAAGTTGTCCATCCAGCAGAGGCTGGGCCCACAGATTCCCAGTTCTTACTTATGGAGTCCCTTCATGCTTCCGTGAAGAAGACTCACAAGTGGCCAACTGCCTATAGCCATGCCAGGTGACATTTTATCTCCCCTCATCAAGAGGTAAAGATGTATCTCTGGTTTCTCTGTGTTTCTTGGACATGTGACTTGCCTTAGATGTGGGAAATTAGATAAAAGCTTACCTAGTTTCTTCTCTCCTGTAAGGAGACGATGGAGTGGAGGTTGATGCTGTCACTCCAGTGAGAGCTGCAGTGTTGTCTCTGAGGTCCAGCCAGTTTACTCTTTAAACAATGGGCTAAATTGGTGTCTATCATCTTACATCACTACTCTGTAGCACTGTGTTACACAGCAAAACAAACAAACAAACAAACAAACAACCACCCACAGACCCAGAAAATATCTAAGAGGCAATACGCATGGCTTCCAAATTTAGACTCAAACAGAACTCACTCTCATGTAAACTCTTGATTGAAAATGTTTTGGAAGTGGTGCTGATGGGGGAGCAGAGCCTTTCTTTGTGTGGCCCATGCATTCCAGAGTACTCTTAGCTTTTAGTTGGTCTGCAGAATAACGGGCTTCATTATGACTTTCCTGCCTGTACATCCTTGTACCTATCCATCTTGACCACCATTATCTTCTGCCCCTCCCCCTGCAATAATTCTCTTCCTACTAATCAATAGCAGCCCCTCCCTGCTTCTGCTTTTATCACTCCCCATCCTTCCATACACACATGCACACACACAGCTATAGATACATATACCCAAACATACACACCCATACACACCCCCCATACACACATGCACACCCCCATACACACAATACATACACACACACACACACACACACACACACACACACACACACAGAGAGAGAGAGAGAGAGAGAGAGAGAGAGAGAGCAAGAGAACATATTTGTCTTTACCCTCCATTACCCTCTCTTGTCCATCCTCCCTCAGACTCTCCCTTCTTTCACATGACCCATTACACTCTCATGACACATATATATGTACGCATGTGTGCATGTGTGAGTGTTTCTATGTGGCATTTGTCTGAATCTAGTAGTCTCCTTCACCCAATGGTCTCTAGCTCCATCTGTTTCCTACCAAAGTCATGATTCTGTTCTTCTTTACAGCTGAGAAGAGGCCATGTGGGCAATGACTGTGCCTTTGTCTGTTCCTCTGTGAATGAGCATCTGGGCTGGTCACCCTACTTAGCTCTGTGAACAGTGTTGCAGGCAACAAGAATGTGCTGTCGTCTCCATGGTGTGCTGACTTGGATACTCAAGAGTGGCCAATCTGAATCCTATAGTACCTCTATTCATTTTCTCCAGGAACTTCCGATTCATTTCCATAGTGGTTGTACACATTTGCATACCAGCCCTCAGTGTATTTGGGTTCCTCCTCCCCCATGGTCTTGCCTGTTTTCTTGCTGATGTCCTTGCTAACTTTCATGAGGTGGCATTTCGAAGTGGTTTTAATTTGCATTTCTTGAGTGAGTCTTATCAATCTCTGGGCCCTGAAGCTGCCATTTCTGGCTCTGTAGTTTCGAAGTTTGGAAAGAGGCATGACCTGTGTGTCCCGCAGTCAGTCCATTTCATGTCATTAAAAGTGCTGAGCCCAGCTTAGACATCTCAACTAAGCTCTTCCTTCCAGGGGAGCAGGAAGACAATCAGCTGTGGGTTTGTTGTGAACAGTTTGAAGGAGCAGATTTCTGGCTGTATGTACTAAAAGAGTAGCTTTGGCTATTAAAACAATCGTGAATTATCACCATACTTGTCTTCTTCTACTGCTAATGTCCTAAGTAAGATAGCAACAGTCTACTCAAGGAGAGAAATCGGAGGTTTGATCTTGAAATCTGAGGACAAGAGATACAGAGATTCAGTATTTGTTTAACATCTTTTAAAAGACAGTCTTGCCAAGATAGGTGTGGTGGTACACACCTTTAATCCCAGCACTCAGAAGAAAGAGACAGGAATATCTCTATGAGTTAGAGGCTAGTATGATCTACAAACTGAATTCCAGGACAGCCAGGGCTACGTAGACTTGCCATGTAGCTAAGGCTGTACCAAAGCTCACTAACTAGTCCAGGTTGACCTTGAGCTCACAATGATTCTCTGCCTCAGCCTCTGGAGTGATGGGGTTAAAAACACGAGCCTCGATGTCAGGCTGACAGTCTCATCCTTCTGGTCCTCTGAGTTACTACAGTTTTCCATGCCTGCTGGCTGTACCTCCCTGCCCTTGTTCTAAGAGTGCTTCCCACATCAGCCTCTGTTGTCTCATACAGGTTCCTTGGGCTCTCTCCTTAGGCTGAAAGCCTCTCTTCCCAACTCTCTTTACTTCCCATTTCTGTTGTCAGTGTACAACACCAGCACAGAACCTTCTGGGTAGCCTTTATTCTCTATTTCCTGAAGAGAAGCTGGGTTGCCTTTATATTATATTTTATATACCTTGCTGAAGAGGAGACAGACACATCTTTGTCCTCAGTAGACATGCTCATTAAGATGGTCTCCATCCTTCAGCATTTTCAGGCCAGCAAACAAGGCTGCAGTGGTCGATGGCTGTCTGATAATTCCCTTCATCCGTCTTGAGGTTCATTCGCCCTTTATTTCCTTACCCGACTCCGTGGCCCTTCAATTACTGAAGTCTCATTGCTCATGCCAGGGAATACTTTATCTCCTTTTCATGAGCTCCATCGCTTCATGGGACCTTCACGTGATGACTCTCCTGTTTCTCAGGCCCTCGGGTACAGGAAAACTCATGGGTCTTCTCATGCTGGGCTTCTGTCAAGCTATTTCATGCTTCTCATCTGGAAGGAAATTCTCCCCCTTTCTTCTACAGTTTCTCAGTCCACCCCCAACTCTGGGCTGTCTCCCTGCTCTGGTTTCTCTGTCGTACTTTTCCACACGGCGGCGGCGGAACAGAATGCGGTATGTCGTGCGGTTGCGTCCAAGTCTGGCCCCACAGCATTCTCTCCCCTGTGCGTAGGGGGTAGTGCTGATTTTTTTTGTTTGTTTTTGTTTTTGTTTTTCGAGACAGGGTTTCTCTGTCTAGCCCTGGTTGTCCTGGAACTCACTTTGTAGACCAGGCTGGCCTCGAACTCAGAAATCCATCTGCCTTTACTTTACCTCCCGAGTGCTGGGATTAAAGGTGTGCGCGCGCCACCACGCCCGGTGGTAGTGCTGATTCTTATTCCTCCTGTTAGTTTCAAGTCTCCCCTTCCCCCGCTAGTCCTGCAGTCCTCACCTTTTGGTATGCTTTATCGAGTGGGAGACCAGAATCTTCTCTCAGTCTCACCACATGCCTGGTTTAATATATACGTGTTTCTTCTCTGTCGCTTCTTTACCATTTTAGACACATACAGATCCCTCCTAAACAGACTAAACAGATCTCGCTTTGGACCCACTCCTTGAGGCACTTATAAGTGCAGAGTTCGCTTCAGAGCTGGTAGCCAGACTCCTCATGAAATGCTGTCTTTCTCTGGCATCTCTTTGGTCCCACAGCATTCTTGGTCGGCTTCTGTCTGCATCCTGTCTCGGCTGGAGCTTTGAAATTCTCTGGGAAGCTTGATGTTGGTAGACCCTAATTCTGACAAATGCTGTGCCAACAGTCTGAGCCAGCGTCAAGTTAGACTCGGCTCTCTGCATGGGAATCATCTGTTTCTGGAAGATAGAAAAATGAATCGCTTGTAGTGTAATGTGCAATGCTTGGGAACTGGTGAGACTGGACTTAAAAAATCCAAATATATTACCTAGATAGAGAACCCTCTATTTGTTCACAAATCAAATGGGAATCTGTCATTTCAAGCTTTTAAATTTTTCTAAAATTAGTATTTGTGAAGTTTTTTTTATTACTTATGTTTCTGTTTAACATTATTATTATATTCTCTGTCTCTGTCTGTCTCTCTGTCTCTGTCTGTCTCTCTGTCTCTCCCCCTTTCCCACTCCCCCCTCTCTCTCCCTCTCTTCCCCTCCCCCCCCTCTGTGTGTGTGTGTGTGTGTGTGTGTGTGTGTGTGTGTGTGTGTGTGTGTATCTGTGTGTACATACATGCACATGTGTCATGAGGCACATATGAAGGTCAGAGGACAACTTTCTGAAGTTTACTCTCTCCTTCCACTGTGGGTCCTGGGAATCAAACACAGGTGGTCAGGCACAGGAGAACAAGAGCCTCTACAGGCTGAGTCTTCTCACTGGCCCAATACTCTCTGAAAATTTAAAAACCATAATAGCTTACACCAGAGGCATTTGTTTAAAATGCTTTTCCAGGTTCCCACTCTGCAGGGATTTATTTCACAGACCATCAGTACAATATAAGGATCAAGCCCTCTTGGAAAAGACTTCTGATTCCATTAGGTCCCTGACTGGTCTTTTACAATCCTTCAAGTGTGCCAAAGAGGGTTGCACATAGCGTGTGTGGGTCTCTGGGTCTCACTCCAAGTCTTTCTAATTCATTAAAATGAGACGAGCCCTGAGAAGGTGCATTTCTTACACCCAGAACCTCTTGTCTGTAGCAGTGGCTCTCAAGTGCTGCCCAATTTCAGTCAGGAGATTTGAATTGGGAAGTGGTAGGATCTAGGCGCCAGTCTGTTTGTTTTTTAAAAATTATTCTAGGTTTGGGTGTTCAGCCTCAGTAGGAGAAACTTTGGGTGAACAGCAGCCACCTGACCTGATGTGAATTTCAGCCTATTCCTCTTTGGCCTTGAAGCTGGGAATCAATTTCTATATTTTTTAAAGAGTCACAAGCAAGCAAATCAAGAAATAGACTATATAGCAGACACTGTATATGGCTTCCAAAGTCTATGAAGTTAGTACCTAGACCTAACAGAAGAGCCTACACTCTTTATTACACTGATGTGTCTAAAAACCATATCTAGATTTAATGATCAAGTTTATTCTCTGTCTCTGTCTCTCTCTGTCTGTCTCTTGCCCTCTTTTTCTCTCCTCTCTCCCTCCTTTCTTCTTCTAACTCAATACTTTTAATTTTCATTATTTTAGGGGCTTCATGTCCCTCCATTAGTTCAGTTACTTCTCTTTTTTAAAAATTCTTTTAGGTGACTGTGCAGTGTCTTTTTTTCCTTGAGTACAGATTAATAAGTAAAATGCATGAAGTTGGTGGCTCCCTCTAAGCAGGGTCGGCAGCCACAGGAAAGCTCTGTGGTTAGTGCTCATGGAATTTTGACTTTCCCGTCCATTTTGTTTCAGTGGAGAGGTTTCATTTCCTTCTCACACTTCATGGTGATTAACCATAATCAGTTTTGGTGTCTCTGTAATCTCATTTTTAAGTTGCTTAGTCTGGGGCACAATTCACAATGCTATAGTAAGATTTTCAGTGTGATTATCACTGTGGCTTTCTGTTTGGAACCTTAGGTTTGGATGAGATGTTCTCCAGCACAGAGAGATTTGTATTTGTGTCTTTCTTGTAGGTTTGCGTTAGTTTTCAACAAAACATGGCAGTGTCTGCTGCACTTAATGTTGTTCTGACTTCCATGCCTTTTGTACTTTTTCCAGGATGATTGTAACTGTTTTCTTTTGCTCATATGGTCTGCATACATTCTTTTAAAAAGATTTTTATTATTTTAGATTATGTTTGTGGGTAGGTATGTACACATGAGTGCAAATGCTCATAGTGGCCATCGGGGTCAGAGGCCCTTCGAGCTGCCGTTGCAGGTGATTGAGATGTGAAGCAGAGGGCTGGGATTTGAACTTGGGTTCTCTGCAAGAGCAGTGTATGCTCTTTCCCACTGAGCCATCTATGTAGGCTGCATGCACCTTTAATTTCCTTTTTATTTTTTTATTACCCCTTTAGGACATCTTTTTGCTAAGGCTTAAATTTTATGGGCAGACATTTATCTTTCACTGAAATATAATTCACGTATGTTTCAAAATACCCTGTGAGTTTTGATAAACTTAGTGTGTTCCATTCCAACACAACCACAAGACAGAGTACTTTCTAAGGAAAGAGTGATAGTATCTAACTGTAGCTATATCATATTTCCTAATTAAAGGGTTTTATTACTTACCAGGAGCAGGATGGGGACAAATCAAGCTAATGGGGTGAACATAGAATATAGTGTATAAATATATATGTAAGAATCTATGCATTGTCAAAATAAATTTTTCAAAAAGAGCTTTATTTTTAAAATAATGGAATTCAGTTTCCATTTAAGATTACAACCAAATTCTGTGGTCCCATCTCTATTATTTATGACTTTTGACTGATGTGTTATTTTTTCTTATTTCTTTGGCTTTGTTTCTGTCTTAGATAGAGTAGTCCCCACTCTGGGTTATGGGATTCTCATAGACTGGTTCTGTGTAGGTCTCTGTTTAGGTGACTTGTCTGTTACACTGAACTGATGCTGGCTTCTGAGGCTGCCCGAGAGGCCTCCTCCCATGTTGGTTATTCCTTGGCCCCTTTTAGTCCATTTCTTAGGGACTAGGTTAGATTTTTTTTTTTAATTTTCTATGCCATTTTCCATTTTCTTCTATGACAGGTTTAAATCCGTGGAGTCGTTTACATCAGATGCTACCAGGAGCCAGTGTGGGGAATTCCCATCAGCTCTGATTCTCGAGGTAAATGGCTGCTGGCTTTGGTTCAGAAGCTCAGTGAGGTCAGACCCAGCAACTTTTCCCTGCTTTTACCCCATTTCAGGATCACAAGGTGTTACCTAAGATATCACACTCAGAACCCATTAGATAGGTGGGCAAAGAAAGAAGAGGTTTGTTTGTTCCCATTATTGGCTAAAGCAAAACCCACCCTTGATAGCCTCATGGAACACTCTTGACATCTCTTTGGCCATGTTGGCATCTCATGTTCTCCAGAGGAGGTAAGACCTAGGAATTATTAGATGCGCCTTGACTTGTAATGGGGTTACATCCCCATAAGCCCCATAGAAACATCATAGCATAGCACCCTAACATTCTCCAGTATTTGGGCTGTCTACCTTCATCTCCCAAGGCAGGCTGGAGCTGGGCTGCATGCTGCCTGAAAAGAGACCAAATTTCAAAATTCCAAGTATGTTCTTATTGACTCTATGTTGCTTCTGTACAGCCTGAAGTTGACAGATCCCAAGCCAAATAATTGTTAAGTTGCACAGTCTTACCCAGAGTGTCCATCAAGTCCAGAACAGATGTGGACAAGGATAAAAAGGACCAAGGGCAGAAGCATCCACAGGCAACTGATAGCCGGTTACTCTGCCTTCCCACAGCCCCTCCCAGGAATCACCATTGCTCGTTTAATTAATGCAGGCATATCACTTACCAAATGCAGTGCTGAGAATATCTCAACATGTTAACTGTGATACAGACATTAGAATGTTTCATGTGAGGATGCTGTAGGCTGTTTATTGGCAACAACTACACAGTAGCAGTGGGCTTTATCTTTTAAAATGTATTTTTATTTTTGAAATATCTGTACATGTATGTATCTGTGTGTGGGTGTGTGCAGGATCATGAGTGCAGGCTCTCTCAGAGGCCAGAGGCGTCATAGCTCCCTAGAGCTGCAATTACAGGCAGTTGTAAGCTGCCTGATAGAGCTGCCTGGGAATTGAACTCAGGTCCTCTGAAAGAGCACTGCATGCTCTTTACTGCTGTGTGTTCTCTCCAATCCCTTAAAGGTAGGCATTAAGGTAATTCTAGGAAGCTCTAAGGTATGCGATTTAGTCTCGGTTCTCTTGGGACTGACAGTCTATGAGGAGGTGAGCCTAACAGCCTATGGGGAGATGAGTTTACAAAGAAACCATAAAAACAGAGGATGAAGATGGAAGATCACATACATTGTAGGGTGGGAGGGGAGAAAACTAAGGGTTGATCAGGTACATGACTCTCCGGGACAGGGTCCATTATCATAGTGATCTTTGGACAGAGTGCCAAACATTGAGTAGTGATAAGATGTGGAGGTTGGGCCGGGAGGCGGGGGGTGGGGGTGGGGGGGGGTGGGGGGGTGGGGGGGTGGGGGGGTGGGGTGGCTCAGTGGGTAAAAATGCTGACTGTGAAGGCTATGCACAGGAGTTCACTTTCCTAGAATCCATGTAAAAATTTTCATGTGGTGGACTACCTTTGAAATCTCAACACAGAGACTGGAGAGTCACCTGAAATCTCAGCCAGCCAGCCTTGGGGTACACAACACAGAGGCAGAAACCAGAGAGACCCTGCCTTATCAAGATGGAAGAAAGAGCTGATATCCAAAGAGCTGTCCCCTGACCTCCACAGGCACACTGTGGCATCCTCACTCCATCATGTCCACACACATGTGCCCCACTCAAATACATAAGGCAATTCAAGTGTAAGACACAGGACAGGTGGCTTCTCGGCAGGTCTGGGTGACAGGGATGGGATCAGTTTCTCACTCAAATGTGCAGCTGATGGAACTTCCTTGTCTGCAACTTGATTTAATTTCTACTCCCTGACTTTCGGGAACATGATGCCTGCCAATCTAGGACACTTTGTTTCCATTTCTTTGCGACATTTTGAAGTTCTGGGTACATCATGGTCCTGATGTCATCTGGCTGCACACCACTTGCAAAGGTTGTTCTCGATTCCTCTTGCCTGGTCCTTTTTGTTCAATTTTTCTACACCCTCAATATTGCTGCACCCTGATGTCACTGCCAGGTATACGCACCCCGAGCCTCATGCTCATTACTAAGGAAGATCCTGGAAGACTCTGTGAGAGAGCGTGTAAGACTTGTACCCTAACATTCCATGCCACTGGCCACTTGGCAGCTCTCCCTGGGTCAGGAAGACATGGAGTGTGTTTACTCTGTCATCTCACCACCTTTCAGAAGGGTTCGCTTCTCTGTGGTCTACTTACTTCCCTATATACCTGGAAGTCAATGTATGATAAAACATCTGAAAATACAGCTATAAATATCTAAAAGTTTAATGTGACTGGGACTCGTAGTACGTGCCTTTAATCCCAGCACCCAGAAAGCAGAAGCAAGTGGGTCTTTACAATTCAAGGCCTGGTCTACATAGCAAGTCCCAGGCCAGGCAGAGCCACAGAATGAGACCCAATGTTTTATTTAAACGTGTTTTACTGTAAGAAAAGCCAGTGATATAGAGAAGAAGGTGTAGTAATACATTTCTGAGTAGCTGTCGCTCAATTTCTACCACTCATGGTTTCTTCTCATTAAAAAATTTTTTTAATCCCCTGAGAGAAAGATAAGCTGTTTTCAAGTAAACACTGCGCTTTCTTCTAGTGAAATTTGGTTGAAGTGTCTAGGCACTGAAATCAACCTAATTGAAGTAATATTTAAGAAGGTTAACTTTAGGCGAGTCTGCCCAGTTGAGCGTCTTCCCCTCACTCCCGCTACACCGTGGGGACAGGTGTGTGTGTGTGTTTGTGTGTGTGTGTGTGTGTGTGTGTGTCAGCCTCAGCGTGACTGTTTTCTTCAGTGTCTTACTACATGCAATGACTGTAAGGACCCTCAGAGTGGACCAGGGAGCACTCCCTGCATCAGGACTCCCCTGAGGCCATTATGTATAACCACGGTGTCACAGGAATGACATGAATGATTATGCAAAACTCCATGCCCAATTTCCAAGTGGCTCCACAGTTTGACACAATGATGCAGCCATTTGTGAAAACAAGTGAACGGGGGAAATGAAGGGTATAGGATTTCTGCCGGAGTGACAGGCTTGTTCGAAGCAAGAGCGCTTGCTTCTACTTGACAGATCACACCAACTAGAACTTTTACCTACAACACACCGGCCTTCTAAAGTATTTGTTTCTCCGTGCCTGTCACAGGGAACCCTTTGATTTGTTTGATCTAGCTGCAGTGAAGACAGTGTACACTCATCTAAGGGTGGCTTGAGATGGCCTGTCTCCCATTCTCATAGGAATCAGTTGAGGTAAGATGAGGATGCTTTCAAGTGTCCAGCAGCAACAGATAGCTGGCCACTCACTCTTCATGCTATGTGCTGGTGTCCTCACAGCCATCCCTGGTGGGAAGACTCTAGTTTTGTTCCTACACCCAGACCTGTGCCTCTTATCAGGAAGGACTCTATGGGGAAGCCAGAGCACACAGACTTCATCGACACCAGGGCTCCCCTCTAAGCGACTTTCAGATGTGATGGAGAAGAACACCTCAGGCTGGGAAGTGGCAATGCCAGGCAGACAGCATGTCCTAGTCTGGTCTTTGGGACCCTGGCAATTAAGTAGATCTTTGATTCTGGTTCCTAATCAGCCATCTCTGAGACTATAAAATGAGAACCCTAGGGTGGACCATATAACTCCACCCTAGATTGACGTTCCCAGCATCCCTTATATCTGGTCAACTTAGCTTGTTCTGTTTCCCAACACTCGCAGTGAGAATTTTTCAGGTGGCAATAATGCTTATGTATGTAAACAGGTGTTTACATAGGGACAGACAAGAGCAACCACAAGCACAGGGAGGAATTCTCTGGGTATTTGCACACAACCCTTTACTTTTCTTAGGTACTCACAAGTTGTGTGGAGGCTGAAAGAGCCCTGGCTGTTTCAGGAGCAGCGGTTCACCAAGGTTAACTGTCTTGCTCTGATCATAGCTATTGATGGCAGAGTGACAACCACCCTACAGAGCCTTGGGAAGACCCCTGTGGCTGGTGACTTGGAGCTGTCTCTTCCTGTAAGCAACAAGTAGACTCTTCATCCCTATGGGCCCGATAGCTTGGCTTGAGAAAACCCATTACCATGTACTCTAGTAGGCTCCTTGCCGATCTGCTCCCACAATCCACACTTGACACTTCTGTTTCTAGTTCCATGTTTAATATAGCAGTAGCAATAATGGAGATACTGCTTATATTATGAGAGAAGAAATATCCCCTTTTCTTGGATGTTTTAAGGTCCAAGACAAAATTTTCTCTAATTAACACATTCTGGTACATAGGAATCAGGATGGGAAATTGACTTTTCCATTCCTTTAGATGTTTGTGTAAAGCCTTAAGGATAGGGATTGTAATGCAGGCACCCCCCACGCCCCACCCCATGAGACCAGGAAGCTAGTAGTTGTGCTCAATGGCAAGTGGTTTTTTTTTTTTTTTCCATTTTTTATTAGGTATTTAACTCATTTACATTTCCAATGCTATACCAAAAGTCCCCCATATCCACCCACCCCCACTCCCCTGCCCACCCACTCCCCCTTTTTGGCCCTGGTATTCCCCTGTACTGGGGCATATAAAGTTTGCAAGTCCAATGGGCCTCTCTTTCCAGTGATGGCCGACTAGGCCATCTTTTGATATATATGCAGCTAGAGTCAAGAGCTCCGGGGTACTGGTTAGCTCATAATGTTGTTCCACCTATAGGGTTGCAGATCCCTTTAGCTCCTTGGCTACTTTCTCTAGCTCCTCCATTGGGAGCCCTATGATCCATCCATTAGCTGACTGTGAGCATCCACTTCTGTGTTTGGTGGGCCCCGGCATAGTCTCACAAGAGACAGCTACATCTGCGTCCTTTCAATAAAATCTTGCTAGTGTATGCCATGGTGTCAGCGTTTGGATGCTGATTATGGGGTGGATCCCTGGCTATGGCAGTCTCTACATGGTCCATCCTTTCATCTCAGCTCCAAACTCCGTCTCTGTAACTCCTTCCATGGGTGTTTTGTTCCCAAATCTAAGGAGGGGCATAGTGTCCACACTTCAGTCTTCATTCTCCTTGAGTTTCATGTGTTTAGCAAATTATATCTTATATCTTGGGTATCCTAGGTTTGGGGCTAATATCCACTTATCAGTGAATACATATTGTGTGAGTTTCTTTTTAATCCACCTCCAGCATTTGGCCTTTAGCCAATTATATCAAGGCCTTCCTACCGGAGCTTTGTTATCTGTGGATGGTAGGGTGGTTTGGGGAACCTCCATAGTAAATGAGAGTTTCAAGTTAAGTCTCTCTTTTTCTTCTATAAATGCCTGTGCGGAGGCAGGGAGGAAGAAGGCGAGCTAGAGACTCGATAACATCTTTAGAAACCAAGTAAGGAGCCATTAGGAGGGCTGGCAGTAAATAAATGCATTTTCCACCCAGTGTCTCTGTGGCCATCGGGAGAAACACGTGACTAGGAAAATGTAATGAAAGCAATTGTAACTCTGGGTAGAGAGGTAATTACAGTCCGTGGCTGCCTGACTGATGAAAATTACACAGCTTATAATAAATCGCCACACAGCTAAGTCTTTTCTGAAGCCCTTTGTATGATTTGTGTTTGTGCACTTACTTAAAACATCAGGGAACAATTTATAAACATGAGTCTTTTTGGACAGTGCCAGGACCAGCATTTACGATTAGAGAGCCTGTTGAAGACTTTCTGATTTATAGAGGACAGATCATATTTTCCCGACACTCTCATGGTCAATTACAAACCTGCATGGCACATTTGGTAACATAAAAGCAAATTTAATCATTTTCTTTCTTTCTTGTTTTTTTTTTCCTGTATATTTGTGAGCACATGACATGCCAAGCAAACATTTTTCTCTCAGGTTGGTGGAGAACCACGTTTTAGAGACATCTCACTATACTGATGGAACTGTCACTACTACACATCACTCATCTTCCTGTAGAACTGGCAACCTCCTTATGGAAATAAGGGGCTATGCGGTGAGCGCTTGAGTCCTCAGGCCTCCATTATAGGAATGTTCAAGAAGGCTGAATGACTTTGGTGTGGCCTCTCAGACACCAAGAATGAATGTGAGACATAGGGAGTGGTGGACTAGATAGAGCTTGTAGGGTACAGGTTCCAAGCACGCTTGTGCAGTGATCAGCCTGTGGCGGGAGGTGGTGGGTAGTCATCTCCTTTCTGGGTTCTGGTTCTCTCATAGTGGGTATGGAGTGTTTTCTTTTGAAAAAAAAATAAATAAAACAGGTCACTGGGACCACTTCTGTTCCAACTTAACATTGCCAACCCTCTTTGAACAACAGAAAGCAAGGCATGGAAGCAGATGACTCTAATGCCAGCTATCCAAGAGCCCGATACAGGAGGATTTCCAGCTAGGTCTCAGCTTTAACATGTCAGCAAGACCTAGCTTAAAAGAAAAGCATGAAAAGCCAGTGTTTAAGGCGCAGGCCAGGGCTAGTGCATGTGTGCATGTGTGCAGGTCAGGGCTAGTGCATGTGTTCATGGGTCCAGGGGTAGTGCATGTGGGCATGTGTGCATGTGTGCAGGCCAGGGATAGTGCATGTGGGCATGGGTCCAGGAGTAGTGCATGTGTGCATGTGTGCAGGTCAGGGCTAGTGCATGTGTGAATGAGTGCAGGGGTTGGCCATGTGTACAGGCCATGTTTCAGTCTCTAATACCATTCATACTTCAGATCAGTTAAGCCAGAAAATCCAGAGGTAAATATTACTGCTTTGGCCATTCTGGTGAATATTAGGATGTGGACCCTGCTCTGGTTTTATAACTCTTGAGCCAGTGGCTAGAACCAGTCAGGATGAAGCACAAGGTCCTACAAAATGAATCATTTCTGCTGTCCTGATCAGACAAGATGAGGAGACCACTCGCAGTCCTTCAGAAAATGAGTAGACTAAGGGATATGTGGGAGGAAGGGCTTCTAGGAGAGGTTCTAAAGAGCTATACCATTTAAACTAGTTTCTACTGGAGCCATTGCGGGCTATCCTGGTTCTGCATCTCTCTCAGGCTCATGATTCATGGAGAGATGAGCTGGCCTGGTGCTGAGCTGAGTGGAGTCACTCGGTGTTTAGCAGCCAGAATGTTCCTGCCCACGGTTTTCCTCCTGGGTGTTCTGGAGCTGCTGGAGAACTCTGCACTCGGGCTCACTTACTTTGGTTTGCACAATGTTTCATTGGCAGCTGGAATGAGGTTGCCCATGTGTTAGCTACACAATGGGAACTGCAATCCCGTGACTCTCAAAGCCAGTGACTGCCCATCTATCAGCACAAGTCTGAAGACTTGGAAATTGGGCACTGTCCTAGTGACAGTGTCTCCTATTACTATGAGGAGACACCATGGCCAAGGCAACTTATGAAAGAAAGTGTTTAATTTGGGGGGCTTGCTTACAATCAATTATGGTTAGTCCATGATCATCATGTTAGGAAGCAGACAGGCATGGTAACTGTTTAGTAGCTAAGATATTTACATTCTTAGAGGGGGGCGATGGAAAGGGAGAAGGAGAGGAGAAGAGAGGAGAGGAGAGGAGAGGAGAGGAGAGGAGAGGAGAGGAGAGGAGAGGAGAGGAGAGGAGAGGAGAGGAGAGGAGAGGAGAGGCTGGACCTGGCCTTGGCTTTTGAAACTTCAAAGCCTACCCCAGTTACACACTTTCTCTAATAAGGCCATACCTCCTAATCATTTCCAAATAGTTCATCAACTGAGGGCTAGGCCTGCAAAATATGAGCCTTTGGAGGCTATTTTTACCTTCTCATATATGGTTGAACAGGAAAAGATCCAGGGTCAATATTTAACAATGCATATTAACTCTGAGGGTAGACTGTTGCCTATTGGTAAGATAGCAGAACTATTTTCTGAGATAGATTAGCCTTAAAAGAAGTAGGAAGCACTATCTTTTTTCATGGATGACCTCCACCTTAATGGTAGGGGTACCTCATGGGCAACAAAGCAGAGAATACTATAGACATCATGGTAAAGGTATGTCATGGGCATCAAGGCAGAGCTACATCTTGGACATCATGGTAGAGATACAACAAGGACATAATGGTAGGGGTACATCCTGGACATCTAGTAGAGGCACATTATAGCATCATGGTAGGGGCGCATCACAGACATCATGAAAGGAGCACATTATGAATATTGTAGTAGGGGCATATCATGGACATTATGGTAGGAGCATGTCATGGTGGAAGAACTTGCACGGAAGAAGCTGATTACCTGCCCATGGCATGGAAGCAAAAGAAAGACCGTGACCTCTCAGCAGATCAAGCCTCTAAAAGGTTCCACCTTCTGTCAATAATACTAAGAAGGGACCAAGTCTTTAAGACATGAGCCTTTGGAGGACTTTGTGGGACGAAACTCCATCAGTCTTCTTCTATATAAGTTGTGAAGCCCACACACACCCACTATTTTGCTAACAATCTACTAATGCTTGAGCTTTGTCATCATTTTCTTGTGCCTTTATATTCTAGAATATGTTTTAGAGTGGCCACAGTAGGTCTACGACATGACTTATTGAATTTTTTAAAACTTGGCTATTGAAGTTCTCAGCAGGTATGATCTCCTACATTGACGATATTTGCCACAGAAGCCATGCAGCTGGAGAATATTTATCTGAGAGGAAGCTTTTAGAACTGGAAGCATCATACGTGATGCATAGTCATGTTGGTCTGATGTGCTGCTAAATTGTCCCACCATGTTGCATCTTGCTGGATTGAGTAGAGAGGCTGTTTCTATAGAAGCATTGGGCATTGTAAGTTACTGTCTTTCTATTGTCTGCTTTGTGAATCAGTAGAAGAGAAGAGCTAGAAGATGCCAGACACAAAGTTCTGATAAAGAGCTGGAGATATTTATTACCCTGATTTGATCAGTACATAGCATATATATTCATATTGAAATATCATGGTGTACCCTATAAATATGTATAATTATTTCATATTATACAAAAACATAAAGCCATGTGTAACAAGATGGAAATGTTCACTATCTTGATTTAACCATCATACATCTTATACGTGTATGAAATTGTCATACTGTACCCCATAAATTTGTACAACTAAAATAATAATTTTTCCAAAGTCATAACTATTGGGTATTATCACTTTAAAATATCTTTTTAACTTACTTGGCGAGAAGACATTTGAATGCTCATGTTTCCATGTCATTGGCCCCTGGTTAAGCTGAACGCCTGCCTTGCATTGGAAAGTTGACCTGAGGTGTTATTACAAGGAATCTGCAGGGCGATCATCCCAAGAAAGACTGAGCAAGCACCATCAAGCCAGGGACAGGATGGTGTAACCTGGGTCATCTTGAGAGTTTCCCGGAGACCAGTACCAGGAGGAAGGGTTTCTGCCTGGAGGGACACAAGCAAGGAGAGACAACTAGCTTTGCTCAAGAAAAGGGGCTTTCAAGAAAGACCCTCTAGCAGAACCCCAGCAGCCAAGTCTTGATCCATCTGGCACTGTGCTGGACACCCTATGGTACCCTCTACTTACAACACTACTTTATGTGGCTGGACAGGAGATCTGGAGTTGAAGAAATCAATGAATTCCCATTCCAACTTTCAACTCATGGCATATACTCATTGTTTTCTATGGCCACATAACCCCTTTTTATTTTACAAAGAGCTGTTTCCATTTCAAAGACATTAACTCTTCATTACATAGTAAAACATTTTCTCCCATTCGCCACTTGCCTTTTGGTTTCATGGTTTCATTTTTGTGATATATAGACCTTTCTAATTTTTATACGGTCCAATCTATCCATCTTTTCTCTGTTGCTTGTCTGTTCAATAAATCTCTGCAATACCCAGATCAGAGAATGCTTATTCCTGTGTCTTTTCCACCAGATTCTTTTCGGTTTTATTTCTTCCATTTGCCTCTTTCATCCATCTGGAAGGTATTTGGGCTTAGAGCATGGGGCAGAGCTCTAACTTATTTTTTTTCTAAGAAGACCCCTTTCTCTCACTCTGATGGGTGTGGATTTTATTTAGAAGCTGATGGGGAGTCTCTGAAGAAAGCTGAACAGGGCAGGGATGTGGTGAGGGTTGCTCTAAGGGCGGGCTGCTGCCTGTGCCACCTGGAGGTGCATGCAGATGAATTTTGATTGTGGCTATGAAGTTCCTACCATAATCCCCATGGCATCCCCATCATTCTGGAAGGTTGCCTTTGGCTTTCGCAGGTTAAAGAAGATCCACGGACACTTCAGGAACGCATCAGGGAAATGCATCAAGAGTTTGCTCCAATTCAGCACTTGCCAGAAGCTGGCCGGGAGACATTTGATGTGTGTAAGAGACTGGCGAGGTTCGTGTTAAACAGCCATTCATCTGCATTCTTTGAGCTCAGGCCTGATATTGAGTTAGCTCTTCAGAAAGCCATGTGTCTGGTCCATATTATCTCAGTCCCCTCCAGAACTGCCTCTCTCCATTAAGATTTAATGCCTTTCCCTAGCTTTTATCTAAGGGGTGTGCATGAAACATCCATTTTGAGAATCTTTCTGTATTTTTCATTAAAACACATGGCAGCCAAGGCTTGGTCTTTCTTTGTCTGAAGAAAATATTTTGCATGCGTTTTAAAGTTAAAAGAAAAAAATGTTTTTGAGAGGAGATCTTACTAGCTGTTGCAGCTGACATTGACTTTGAACTCACTATGTAGACCAGGCTGGTCTCAAACTCATAGGGAGCTAATTGCTTCTGCCTTGTGTGTGCTAGGATTAAAGGCATGTTACCACCATGTCTGTCCTTGAGGTTAAAATTTGTGTCAAATTCTTCTTGTGACTTATGAGCAATGGGCATAGAAATCAATGACTTCCAAAAAATCAAAAGCTTCCAAAGAGGTCTGGGGCCTCGTCTGAGTTCTGATTTCTGGAGGAGATAGCCGTAGACTGAATGACATAAAGAACAAGAATATATCTCTTATAGTTCTGACGGCTGGTGAGTTCAAGGTCAAGTCGATCCTTAGCATCTGGCTTGGGTCCCGGTTTGCCCAGGGGTGCCTTATCTAATTTCTTCCTAAGGAATTATCCCTCAGTGTATTTTAAAGCAAATGTTAATCTCATTCACGAGGTCTGTATTCCATAATACAATCATTCCCCAAATCTTCACTTTTTTTTTATATAATCCCACGAAGGCTTAGAATTCCAACACAGAAGTTTGTGATACATAATCATTTATTGCATAGTGTATCCTTTGAGATCCACCTGGTTAAGATTCTAGAATTTACCTAGTGACTGATATGGGCTGTAAGATATGGCAGCCATGCTGTCTACCTGGCTACCTTCTTTGATCTTCACCAGCTTGGGGGTTTGTGTGGGGGGGAGGGTCAAACAAGGCCTCAATTGCTTGAGCCAGTGTGGTGACATGTCACACCCAAACCATCACACTGGAGTTTCAAGAGTCAGGTACCTCTGTGTCATTGCTCAGTTGGTAGAGCAACCGCATAACATGTAGGAAACCCTGAATTGGATTTTATCCTCAGCATTGCATAAAATCAGCATGTTAGATGCCTGTAATTCCAGCATTTGAGAGCTACAAGCAGGAGAATCTGAAGTTCAAGGTGATTCTTGGCTACAAAGTAAGTTGGAGGGCAGCCTGGGCTACATGAGACTGTCTTAAAAACCCAGCAAAACAAAACCTACACAATGGAATATGGGTAAGTGATGGGGTTGGGCTGGGGCAGCTAGAGCCATTTAGTTAGGTAAGTAAAAGATGGAGTCTTAAAAGGTCTAAGCAAACAGATGTTCACTCTGAGACGAAGAGATCGGCCTAATCCAAGTTAGCCTGGGTGGGGCCACCACCCCATTCCTGTCGCACTAATCATTGCATCCATTGCTTTGGGGGTGATGGACCTAGACTCAGGGTGGGCATGTAGTGAGTGAAGGGGTTCTAGGGAGTAGCCAGTATTCAGCAAGGCTGGGCCTGTCGGGGGTGGGGCAGCAGTTATGGGGATGGAGAACAGGCCTCCTGCAAGTTCCTCCACTGCCAAGATAATGGGAGGAACCTCTTGGAAAGATATGAAAGCTAAAATGTACGGCACTGGGAACTGCGTGGAAGCCATAAACAAGAACTTCTACAGACTTCCCTGATCGGAAAAGTGCTTACCTCCTTGGCATCCCAACACACAGATGTGAATATAAAATACAAGTTGTGGGTGGGAAAGAAAATGATGTGGCACCCATTCTAACTCTTGATTTCCCCTCATCTCCTTCAGTGCAGGGACAGTACGCACTTTAGGGAGGGAGTCCCCACTCAGAGGGATCTTGCCAGGCTTTGGGAGGAAGGATGTAGCCTTAGGAGCAGTTTGAGGCAGGGAACTGATTACTGTCCCCTTTCCCCTGTCATATAAAGACAATGGCGTGGAATAGACACAGCAGTTTTAAATGAAGGTGCTTCTGTACTATCACTTCAAAGAGCTGTCAGGTTGTTCAACTTTCTTGGTTGTATAGACAGAATATTCCTTGAAATGTAAAGAGCCTGGGGTCCTAGCTCCTCAATGTCATGGAGGAGGAAGGCCATCGTAGTGTTTTGAGTTATTATAGTGTTTATCCTTCAAATATTCCGGGAAATGAAAATGTCTCCTGGGGACATAGAAACTTCTCAAGTGGCTTACAACCATCCCTAACTCCAGTTTAAGTGATCCAATCCCTTTTCTAGTTCCTGTGGAAACTGCACACATTTGGTGTACATACTACATACAGGCAAAACACCCTTACACAGAAAATAAAAGCACCTCCTACATGGCTCCTCAGAACCACTTGTAAATCTAGTTTCAGGGGATCTGAGGTCCTCTTAAATGTGTATGGTTCCCACATAATCAAGTAGGATCACACATATGCACATACATTAAAAATAAATAAGTCTTTGCCTTTAAAGGAATACTAGTATTTTAAAATTAATATAATAAATATTATATTAATATAAACATAAATTTTAAATAAATAAAAGTATTTTAAATAAATATTTCATTTTTAAAGGTACACAGTGATGCAAGCACCTTTAATGTTGAGACAATTAAGAAGAAGGGAATGGGAGAAAGGTATTTTTATTGAGTGAGAAAACAACTGAAATCAACACACATACACACACACACACACACACACACACACACACACACACACACACACACACACACTTCACAATTTTGTCCTTTTAAAATTACCATCCAAGGGTAAAAGGGAACATGAAAACACATGGAGAATTCCAGGGCCTGAGCATTTTGTCTCGATTCTCACTCTAGGCCATCTTGAGTCTGACTGCAATCTCAAGGTGTACGGTTTCGGATTAAATGTGGGACGAGAGGCCACACAGACAGAAATTAGTTTCGTGACTTCCGTTTGAGCTCTGCTCTCTCCCGTCACAGGTAACTTAATTCAGTCTGCTTAGCAGAACCTTCAAAGCTGCACAGCTGAATTCTTTTCCCTTCTTCCCACTGTGGCTGATTATAAAACAACAGCCCGGGCCAGGTGTTGGAGTCTGGGAGGAGAGGTGTCCTGTTTGAAGGGCTCTTTTAAGATTATCATGGGGGCTGTTGTCCTTGTGGCTCACCCCCAACTTGGCACAGAAGGGACTCTTCCGTGGCTCTGGGGTAGCACACCTGATTGCAGTGCGGATTTGGCACCAAGGTTCCTAAACAGATGCGCGGGCTCCGCCTCACATTTGGCAAGTAGCCCAGCATCTTGCTTTGATGTGTTTCCTTTCATTCAACTGGAGGCTTGCTGGGGCTGGTCAAGGCAACCTGTTAGCTACCTTCTGACCCTTGCTGTGGGCCCCAGCAAACTGAAAAGCTCCTTCTTGTTCCATTCCCAGGCTATTACAAAAGTCCCAGGTCCATTTAGGTATCTCATATTTAAACATGCCTTTCCCTTCCCTTCCTCTCCTCCCATCTGTCTCCTTCCCTCCCTTGTCTCCCTCTCTCTTTTTCATCTGCTTCAAACACCATCAGGGAGCCAACCTGTCCACTCCCCTTTCTTCCTGTATCCCAAGTATCCTGGGCATCCCCTCCCTCTCTCTTCTCTCCCCTTTGACTCGGAACATCCTGCCTCTTGCACATCACTTTGTCCTTTCTTGCCCCTTCCATCGTCTCAAACCATAATTCTTTCCTTGTTGTTTTGAATTGATATTATTGAGTCTCAGGATGTCAACCTCATTGTCAAGATTTTTTTTATATATATACGTATAAATTCATGTTTAACATCTTTGATGCTGACAATGGCTACTTGTCAGGAGAGATGGGGGAAAGCCATAGGAAGGGTGAAGTCAATAGGAGTGGGGTTGTTTAGGTAATATGCCGTGCCTGGAAACTCTCCTGTGCCATATTAATTAACCACTTTTGTAATAGAAAATAATTTGTAGGATTAAATTAAATAAATGTGTGGGAGTCCCATCATGTCTAGCTCACAAGATGAGACATACAGAGGTGGATGGTCCCATAAGCACAATCCTGTAGCTACTGTAGCTACTCAGTTGCTGCACACTGACATTACTTCCTGTCTTCCCACACATGCAGCCTGCTTTGTCAGTGTTCCTTGCTAGGCCATAGATGGAATTCCAGAGATGCCCAGAGCCTTTCTGGCTACTTTTCTTTGGGTAACAATGATCACACAACTCAGGCTAGGCTCTTTTCTCTTTCTCCTTGAGCTTGGGTTGTGGAGCTATGTCTGGGTGGTAGCTGAGTCTGTCAGCTCACCAACTCTTCTGCGCCATGCCACCAGGGCCAGCTCTCCTGCCTGCTGCAAGTTCTCCCATTCTTATGTCCTCTGTGCCATAGCTGGTTTTGTATGTCCCCTCCCTTACCTCCTCTCTCGTGACCAGGTCAGCTTTGGGGTGGGAGTACTAGACACTGAAGAAAAACAAACTCAAAGATTCATGTACAGAAAAGTTGGGATTGGATGAGCCATGGCAGCTGATGGAGAGGCACCAGAAGCCCAGAGATTCCTCTTGTTTGTTATATACAGCTGAACAAGAAGGCTGGTTGATAGGAATGAAGTGGACATGGGTTAGCTAATCTCCATAGGGAGTTTCTGTAGGGGAACAGTTCTAGGCTTCAGTCATCTGGGAGGGGGAAGCTGTGGTTGACAGTTTCTACACACATTACATTCAGCTAAAGATCAGTCCTTTCTAAGGTTTGCACTTGGACCAGAGAAAGGCTTTGCTAGTCCCCCAGGTCTGAGGCATTGCTGTTCTTGATATGGCTGTGTTCATGTCAATGGTGCATATGTACTCAGGGCTTCGTCCACTCCCTACACGTGTCCTAGCTGGGTAAGTTGAGGTAAACCTAGAGGGGAGCATGTCCCATGGGGTGGTGATACTGAGCCTGGCATGTATGTTCTGTCTGAGATACAAGGAACGCCTAGTACTTCTTTTAAAGCAAGGATTTTGCTAATTTATTTTCATGTGTATGCTTGTGTGTGAGCCTGAGTATGTGGGTACCACGTACAGATAGGGAACCTCAGCTCCCCTGGATCTGGATTACAGGTGGTTCTGAGCAGCCATGTGGCAGATGGAAAGCAAACTTAGATCCCTGCAAGAGCAGTAAGTCCTCCCAGAGATATCCTTCTACACACTCCCTCATCTGCTGCCTGCTTCTAAGCTCTCTACCATAGTTCCACTGAGTAGGAAGGAGCTCCTTGCCTGGCTTCTGATCAACCCTCATTGGACTCACCTTGCTGCTTAAGGGTAAATATATATATATATATATAGAGAGAGAGAGTCAACAGTTTTTGCTTATTTGTTTGTTTGCTTGCTTACTTGTCTGTTTACTTATTTCTTTTTATTTTATGTGCATTGGTGTTTTGCCTGCCTCATATGTATGTCCATTTGAGGGTGTTGGAATCCCCTAGAACTGGAGTTACAGACAGTTGTAAGCTGCCGTGTGGGTGGTAGGAATTGAACTTGGGTCCTCTGGAAGAACAGACAGTACTTTTAACCACGGAGTCCAGATGCAGCTAGTTTTAAAGTCTTGGCTAGGTCAGAAGGCGTGAACCTCATTGAAGGTAGCGGGTGTGCATTCCTTCCCCACACTCTGAGATTGCAGACCATCAGTCAAGCTCTTCTTGCTCTCTTTGGCTACACAAGGACCCTACTTACCAGTTCCTGTTCTGGGTGAAGCACTTACTCAGCCTGGTGGTCCCTAAATCTGTGGAGGGTAAGCTCAAGTGTCTGAATTGCAGAATATGGATGAAGACGGAGGAGGGGCAGTCTACATCTCTGTTCTTTGGGCAAGAAAACAGATACAGTGTCCTTTTGAGAAGAATTTGGATGCTCTATACTCTTTCACTATAACCTTGTGGTCAGTAACAAGGCAAGGTGGACCTGGTGCCTCTGGACCACTGACTACATAATGAAGCCCCTCACAAGTGAGGTTGGGCCAGGATTGGTGCCTCTGTTTATGACCCTAGATTCTCTGCTGAGATAACAGGAAAAATATTTCTTGGTTATTGATTGTCCCCAAACAAGTTTCTTATCCTAACTTCTGAAAGAATGCTCTCCAGAAAAAAGCTCACAATTTCAAGTCTTGATGGAGGTGACACCACAGGCCTTCATGTGGTCTTCTCTTCTCCCCACCCTCATTCCCTCCTCTTTCTTCCTCTCACCTGTCCCTGGTATATGCTTCTTACCTCACAGGACACATCTTTCCTCAGCCCCTGCTTCTGCAGAAGCACACAAACATCTGCAAATTGCTGCTGCCCGCTGTAGAAGGAAATACAGATCCCAGACTTGCTATACCTCTGGATACTCTTTTGGGCTTAACTTCAGCTGCAGGGATACAGGGAACTCAGGAGACATCTCCCGAGACTGATCTTAGGCAGTCTTTAGGTTTCTTTCCATGGTATTTTCTCTAGTGAGCAAATGCACCACTCGGGATTTGCGCTGTATAAAAGCTGGCATTTGAAAATGTGGAGATCCCAGAGACGCTGTCTTCTTTTCTCACGTACTCTTCTTAGATCCCAGGATGCGGTGGGTGGGCTAAGTAGAGAAAGGGCCACTGAGGAAGGAACACTCTTTGTTCTTTGGCTTTATGAGCATACCTGTTTTATTTTTTAAACGCCTGACTCTTTCCAGCATCTTCTGCAGATCACTTCTTGCGTCACCACAAGAGAGTCACAAGGATATGAGAAGTCATGAGTGCTCAAGGTTAACTTCAAACTCAAGCAGCTATCAGAGCATGCATGCATTCTGCACACACACACACACACACACACACACACACATACACACACACACATGAGCACACCCTCTAAGATAAGTATTCTCTTATTAAATGTAGTTGGAACTCCCCGGGGAAATTAACTGTTGTTATAAAGGGGGGGGGGGCGAGATGCCATTGGCCTTGGCCCCAAGATAAGCATCAGCCATCGGAGATTTGAATCATGCAGGGAGGAACGCTTTTTCCTCTGGGAGTAGTTAAATCCTGGCAGCTTTGGCATCCCGCCCAGAGGAACTATCTCTTTCTGCCTCAAGCTGGGGCTCTGCTCAGAGTCTGGGTGCTCATTCTCAGCCCTGGACATGATGTTTTGATTAAGTCCAAACAAGAAGGCTGAGCTATTATCTAAGGAATTTGGGGCGATCTCCGGTATCATAGTGGGAATTCTGGCCTCCACGGGGGCTCCCTCATCCCTTGATTTGTTCATGTCAGTATCTCATTAAGTGATGAGTGGAGAGCCAGCTTGTGTCAGGCAGAGAATCACCTAATTGAGTGCATGTGATGGGCTGAGGCTCACGGATCCTGTGGTTCTCTTAAGGTGTGGAGAGAGAAGAAATAAAATGGATGAATATTGGTGGCAAACCAAGGGAGCTTATGGAACTGGCTGGAGATGCGGGGACATCCTGGTCGCCATGTACTGATGAAGTGAATTTAAATTCAAGGCCACAAACATTTAAGTTTTATTTGTCTGAAGATCAGGATGACCGAGCTTAAGTAGCAGGTGTATTGGATTGGCCTAGGGATACCCTTTGGTTCTGTCTATGGCGTCAGCTAACCCTGGGCCCCCAAATACTTAAAGTGGTGGGAAGGTGGTTCAGTGGACAAAACACCTTGGTCTGCAAGTGTGAGGAGCTGAGTTTAAATACCCAGCACCCACATAAAAAGCTTGCAATCCCAGTGTTGAATGATAGAAGCAGGCAGACCTTGTATATGCACCAGAGAGCCAAAAGCTCATTGATGTCACTGACTATTGCAGCAGTCAGGTGTCAAGCCTCCCATATCAAAGGTGTGGCTGTAAACAAGGAAATGTGATGTTCATTTCATGCTCCCATGACTGGAATACAAAGCATTTCCATGTGCCTTGGTCCCTTTTTTGTTGCTATAACACAATACCCGAAACTGGATATTTTATGTTTATTGAGGGTCTCCATTCTGGAGGCTAGGAAGTCTAAGACTGGTCAGCTCTATTTAGTGAGCGCCTCACAGTACTTTGATGCATGGTGGAAAATGGAAGGGCTAGAGAGTGCCAAAGAGATAGAGCTTCACTTTCTAACACCCTGCTCTCTGTACATGAGTCAGTCTCAGGAGATAAAGGTTTAATCCCTCATAGCCTAGTTACCTCTTAACGCCCCCTTCAGTGCTGTCACATTGTGACTGGAGTAGGAGAAGGCAAGTCAGATCAAACAAGAGTCCTGGGTGTGTCTGTGAGGTGTTTCTGGGAAGAGTTCACCTTTGAGTAGCTGTTTTCTTTCTCCCAGGGAGTGTGGCGAATTACCCAGTAGGAGGCTAATCTTGTCTCCTCCTTGCTATAAGGATATGCTGAAGCAAAATGCTGTTGATGATGTAGGAGTCCCATGATCTCATGGTTCTGGGTGATGGAGCTTCGTGATGATAATGATGGTTTGGAACGACTCTGAACGTGGTTCATTTCAGGACTCTAGTCAAACTGTTTTGTTTGTGATCCACTATGTTTAATTAAGCTTAATTATAAGGCTATGTAGGATTGTGGACAACGTACAGTGGCTATACCACTGAATTAAAAACGACTCCTCTTCCTCAGGAGCCATTTCTTACAGCTCTTCAGGGAGAGGAGGGGAAGGCTAGAGGAGCCCCTCCCCCACCGGTGGTGGACAGTGTTGATTGCCCAGTCTCGTACCAGTTTTGTGCTGCTAACCACAGGCTATGAGGTCACCATTGCAATGTCCTTAAGACAATCTTGCAGCACTCTGAGATATCCTTCAGCTCTTACAACCTTTCTGCTCCCTCCTGGGTCATGCTTCCTGGGCCCTGGAGGAGGTAGTATTAGCATCTCACTTAGGGACAAGCAGTCACTCCTTTTCAGCTCCTTAACCTTTCAGCTCTTTTTCTGCATTAACTGCCGCCCACTGCGATAAGAAGCTTCACGGACCAAGGTGGAGAGAGTAGCATGGATCTATCGACATTAAGCAGAAAAACTTAGAGGCATTTTGACAACATGCCCATGTTAGTCATGGTTAGTAGGTTCTCCTTAGAGTCTGAGACATTTCCCAGCCATGGGCTTTAGGCTGAATTTACAGCACCAGGCATGAGTTCTGTCACATGAAGTGGTCCTCAAGTCCAGTCAGAAAGAATTAAAGTCATGCTGCTGTTATCCCTGTAGCCATATCCTACCTGGAAGATTAATACTGCAGCTTACAGAGCCAATAGTTGGGGAAATCCCTTGATGACTTTTCTCCTCCAGCAGCCTGCATGGCACCATCTGATCCTATGAAAGTTAGGCATCAGGGAAGAAGAGTCCAGCCCAGTTCCAATTTGATTGATTTCTCTTTGTCTTGCAATAATGGTATATTACACCTTTAACGGGATCTTAACCATCTATTTCTGTTGGGCAGCCAGGAGCAAGGGCAATAGCTAATACTGTTTGGGGGTGCCTCCAGGACATCCAGGGCCAACGACTCATAGGAAGTACTGCATGAGTGTCTTGCCTGCCTCGGTGTCTGTGCACCACATATGTGCTTTGCCCAAGTAGGCCAGAAGGCAGTGCTGGATACCTTGCAACTGGGATGAAGGTGTTGGGAATTGAGCCTGGATGCTTTGGAAGATCCCCCAGTGCTCTGAGTAGCTAAGGCACTGCTCCAATCCCAGGGACTCTGATTTTAGCTATCTATGGCAGCAGTGAGTAGCATTATCTGCCTACTTAGCTTATAGAGAAGCAGGTTTTATATAGTTCTCCCATGCATTCTTACTTTTGGTTAATTGTCCTGTCTATCCCATTCTCCCCCTCTTTACTCACACCTCTCTGCCCCCAGCACACACCCCCCATGTGCATTTATATAAAAACACATGCACTTCTATCCCTTCCCCCTGTGATCTCCCTTGACCTGGATTCACTCTTGTGTTCAAGTCTCTACTACAGTCACTTGAACGAAAACACACCAATCTAAAAATTGAACCCTTGGATACCCATATAAAAGAGAACACACAGTATTTGTCAGGGCTTGAGCTACCTCACATATTGTATTTTTTTTCTCTAGTTCTACCCATTTTCTTAAGATTTTAAGTTTTCTTTATGGTTGAATAAAGTTTTATTATGTTTATATTTCACATTTTTTAAAAACATTTTATTTTATTTTTTACTTATTCACTTTATATCCCACTCACTGCTCCGCTCCTGATCACTGCCCCCACAATCCTTCCCCTATCTATCCCTTGCCCCCTTTTCCTCTGAGCAGGTGGGGGTGTCCCCTGGGTACCCCCAACTCTGGCACTTCAAGTCTCTTTGAGGCTAGGCGCTTCCTCTCCTGCTGAGGCCAGGCAAGGCATCCCAGCTAGAAGAACATAGCCCATGCACAGGCAACAGCTTTGGAGATGGCCCCCACTCCAGTTACTCAGGACCCACATGAAGGTCAAGCTGCACATCTGCTACATATGTGCAGGGAATCCTAGGTTCAGCCTGTGTGTGTTCTTCGGTTGATGGTTCAAATTCTGAGAGCCCCAAGGGTCTGGGATAGTTGACTCTGTGGTCTTCCTGTGGAGTTCCCATACCTTACAGGGCTCGTATATTTCCACATTTTTATTATCTATTCATTAGTCATGGACATCCAGGCTATTTCCATTTCCTACCAGTTATGAACAGAGCAGCACTGAACATGGACGCAAGTGTCTCTGTTATGGGATATATGCTCAGGAGGGGTTAGGAGAGTCACATGTAAGCTCTATTTTTAACTATTTGAGGAACCTTTGCAATGATTGCCACTGAGGTTGTACCAGTCAGTCCTCCTGTTGGCAGTGGAGAAGAGGTTCTTTCCTCCCATGTCTTTGCCAGTATTGGTGGTAACTTTTTCTTGATGGTGGCTGTTTGGATATGGGTGAGAGAATCTCAAAGTCATGTTAACTTCCATTTCCTTGATGGCTAAGGATGTCGGGCACTTTTTTGTTATAGTTGGTTTTTGTTTTTGTTTTGTTTTGTTTGTTCTGAGACAAGGTTTCTTGGTGTAGCCCTGGTCGTCCTGGAACTTGCTCTGTAGGCTGGCCTCAAACTCATAGATCCTCCTGCCTCTGCCTCCCAAGTATCAGGTTTAAAAGTGTGCACCACAACCACTGCCGGACTTGGACACTTTAAAAATGTTAATTGGCCATTAGTGTTTTCTTTTGAGAACTCTTTCTTCAGCTCCTCATTCTGTTTTATAGTTTAAGAAACAGGTTGTCTGTTTTCCCCAGGCTTAGTTTTTGAACTTTTTGTGTTTCTAAATATCCTTTTCTAAAATAAAATGCCCACCTTTCTGATGAGGCTTGTTTTTCCGTGGAATCGTCACCATGGCAACCCAGTATAGATGCTAGTCTGCTGCCCATCACGGCCAGCCATCTGTCTTCCTTTGTCACTCATATGGCTTCTTTCTACACTAGTTTGGGTCACAAAGAGCATAAAAGAAAAAAATAAATTTTATTTTTAAAAATTTTACTTCTTTTTATCATGGAGATGATAAAACCTCACGATGGGGGAGACTCTGTCGTTTTATAACCTTGCATACTGGGCTCTGATGTGATTCATCACATTTGTGGCTCCAGAGCCCTGCTGCCTTTTGTAAACCTCAGATCCCAATTGAGGATTATGGTCTACTGCAGGCTCTGGGGTGGGGGTGGGGGGGTGGGGATTGACAAAGGGGCATTTTCAACACTTGCTTCTGTGAGTCTGGAACATTTGGTAAAAATGCGTTCATTACCTTATAGTAACACCTCATAAAGTTGCCCTCAGAATCCAGATCTGGCCTCTGAGAAGTCTTAGTGAAAATGGTTTCTGCAAGTGAGCTGAGGTTACTAACCAGACCACCATTTGGCCTTGATCTGGTTTGGTCTGTAAGGGAGCCAGATCCTGCACAGTGGGGTCCCTTCCTCCCGAGGATGACCTGGAGTTGGCAGTGGTTCTTGAGTGCTTCTCAACATTTCCAGCACCCCTTACCTACACAGGAAGCCTCTCCATTATATGTAAGGGGGCTCTGCACTTCTTTGAAGCCAGTCATTCACAACTAGAAAAAGCCTGTGGGCCCAACTACAAACACTACTTCATCCTTGGCAAGCCACTTCCAGAAGGGAGCTTCGCCAGGTATTAGTCATTGTTCTGATCTAAGTGAGCTCAGGAGTGACTTTGCACCTAAATTTACACTGACTGGATCAGTGGCTATTCAGGTTCTAAACAAGGGGCTGACTCCTCCCTCCTCCCCCGTGGTCCAGGATGCCATTCCAGTCCATGTGGAGGGATGCATCCTTCTCCTCTGCTTTACAGACGAGGGTAGTAGGGGCAGAATTTAATGAGGACTAAACACAGCTCCTTGTAGCTGGCAGTAGCCCAGTTGCAGGAGAAGTTGTGACTTCTAACATCCACATGTTAGAAATGCCAGTTGTTTGCCTCTAGGTGTGGTACTGATGAATTTGCATGGAATGGGGCTAAGAAAGCTTACAAGAATAGAAACCAGGGGTCCCAAATCCTACAAACATCCCTAGGCTAAACAGACAAGGGATGAAGTATGTAGTGGTTTGAAAGAGAATGACACCCTCCCCCTTCCCCAAAGGCTCATATATTTGCAGCTTAGTCTCCAGGTGCTGAACTGTTTGGGAGGGTTAGGAGACGTGGCCTTGTTGGAGGACATGTGTCATTGGGAGTGGGCTATGAGGTTTTCAAACCCCATGCCAGGTCTCTCTCCCTCCCCCCTCCCTTCATCTCCCTCTCCCTCTCCCCCCTCTCCTCTCTCCCTCTTTCCTCTCTCCCTCTTTCCTCTTTCTTCTTGCAGGTCAGAGAGTAGCTCTCAACTACTCATCTAGCACCATGCCTGCCTGCATCCATGCTCCCCACTGCAATGATAACAGACTCACCCTCTGAAAGTGTGAGCAAGCCCCCAGTTACATGCTTCCTTTCATAAGAGTTACCTTGGTCATGATGTCTTTGCAGAGTAGTAGAATCCTAACAGAAACAAGGTGGAAACAGGATGCAGGCAGACAAACACTTGTCCTGGGATTGCTTATGTCTCTGTAGGCTGACCCCTGGTATCCGTCTGCTGGAAACTCTAGCAGTCACTGAGCAGAAGAGAGGCAGTGTCCTCAGAGCAAGAAGGGGAGATCAGGAGGGCTGGCCAGAGGCTCAGGCATACACAGCACACAGAGTCCCTCTCTCTAAGATAGCTTTCTTCGCTGAGGTTGGATGCTGGGGCTTTGGACTGTCAAATAAAAAGAAGAATTCAGAATCAATTTTGTCTGAAAGTTAGGCTGTCACGGGCTGCTTTAGTCTTGACCCAAGTCTTCTTTTCAAATTTTATTAGTTTTTAAACTAGTCTTTTAAAGATTATTTTTAGATTACTTTATTTGATTTTATGCGTGTAAGTGTTCTGCCTTCATGCATGTCTGTGCACCATGTGTATGCCTGATGTGCAGAGAGGTGAGAAGAGGACATCAGATCACCTGGAATTAGAATTACACATGGTTGTGAGCTGCCTTGTGGGTGCTCGGAATCGAACCAGAGTCTTCTGCAATAATAAGTAATATAATATAATATAACATATAACATAATAATAATGATCTTGGTCATGCAACCATCCTTCCAGTCCTTGGAGGCAGGACTTCTTAAGGCAATGGAAAAGAAACCGAGCTATATATGATTTCAGCCCCCTCCAAGAGAGGCTGCAGCAGAAAACCACAAGACACCCCATCTACGCAGAATTTCTTGGGTCCTAGCTCTTCCCAGACTGCTGGATCATTGCACTGGTTCTAGATCAGGTGACAGATACCATGGACAAGAGCATCTAGAACAGTGAGGGTGGTGTGGAGAGATGGCTCAGTGGTTAAGAGCACTGACTACTCTTCCAGAGGTCCTGAGTTCAATTCCCAGCAACCACATGGTGGCTCACAACTATCTGTAATGGGGTCTGATGCCCTCTTCTGGTGTTCCTGAAGACAGCTACAGTGTACTCACATACATAAATAAAATAAAATTAAAAAAATCTTAAAAAAGAAAAGAAGCCGGGTGTGGTGGCAAACACCTTTAATCCTAGCACTCAGGAGGCAGAGACAGGTGGATTTCTGAGTTCGAGGCCAGCCTGATCTACAAAGTGAGTTTCAGGACATCCAGGGCTACACAGAGAAATCCTGTCTCAAAAAACAAGAAGAAGAAGAAGAAGAGGAGGAGGAGGAGGAGGAGGAGGAGGAGGAGGAGGAGGAGGAGGGGATGTATTACCATTCAGGGTAAACTGTTGTTGGTGTAGCTCCCATTATTTAAGAAGGAGGTAAATGACTGCAAACCAGACTGGAGTCGGTGAGGAAATGCTGTAAGATAGAGAGAAGGGGAGAGAAAAATATTGATGAAAATGGTACTGCAGCAAGCAGAAGGAACCATTTGACTCGGCCTCATTCTCCCCTGACTGGAGGAAACACAAACAAATGAGATGGAGGGCGAAAAACAAGCAATCTGAACTGAGAAGGAAACAGATTGAGTCTAAGCAGGAATTAAAAGAAATTAGATAAGAAAAGAATTTTGTGTAAGTAAACATACTCTAATGGAATTTAAAATTTTGCTCAAAGGAGATTCTTCCAATATGGAAATCAAATTAGGAATATACAAGGCATGTTTGAAAAGCTTTCTCCAATGCAGAAGAGCAAAATGAGAATCTTTTTTGTTTTGTTTTGTGTTTTTTTTTAATTATCAGCTACTAGGAAAAATTTGTTTAAATGAGATGACTTTGAAAGAATAGATTCTATTGATTTCTTTCTCATTACAAATAAATATGTATTCATTGCCAAAATATAGAGAAGAAAAATTTTACTTCTCACTAACATATTTTCTATCCTTGTAGTCTTTCTAGATGCATGAACTAGTTTGACTATACTATCTTCATATAGAACACACATCTACCACACACACATACATACACACACATACACATACACATATACACACACATACATACATACACATACATACATATATGCATACATACACACACACATACACACACACTCAATGAATAGATTGCATAGAATACACTCACAGATGTACAGACATACAAATGTACATTTATTGGCATATGTGTATATGCATGTATACACATATTTTTTTCTTTCACAATAAAGAACAACATAAAATAAAGCTGAGACTGGCAGCTTTTCAGTAGCTAGAGATCACCAGCTGACTATATGACAGAAGATACAACTCAGCTCCTTGTCCTTAGCTCTGGTACTTCTTAGGTCTAGGGCAGTTCATACAGAGGCCCTGTCAGGGAGAATAGGGTTCTAATTCTTGGCCTTCAGATTCCAGGGTAAACACAGTCTAAAAGATTTAGTTAAAAGTCTGTCTTGCTAAGTTTCATAAAGAGTGATTTTCTTCCTTCAATGGCAAAGGCAGAAAAGAAGACTTGGCAGTTGGGACTACTTGGGTGACTACACAGGTGGAGTTCAGGAATTTCCCAGAAAACACAGCAGCCATCAGCATTGTTTTCCCGCAGGCAGCCCTAGACCAAGCCATTCACTCATCTTTACTCCCATGTGAAGGCTGCCATATGTGTAGATTCACAAGTTAAACAGGCTCCAATGCTGACTGAAGGGACTATGACTACGGGGATTGGAACATGGCACGGGAGCAGAATGAAGGCTAGGGTTCATTCACCTTCATGCCATGTCATACGTGTAGATTCCAAGTGTGCTGGTTAGAATTTACAGATTTTCATCTGATTTCCACAGCCTCTTTCCTGTGAGTCTACAAAAGTGTGTTCTCCCTCAGCGGCCCTCAAAGGTCCTCATGCTGAGGTACCTCATGCTGAGGTAAGGAGGGAGGGAGTTTAATCTGCAGCTGTGCTCTTGTCTTCCCCTTCAGAGCCCCCACCCAGCACACTGAGCTCCTCGCAGTTCATTTAAAGTACATGCGAGGCTTTCACATATGAAGGGAAGAGTGTCTGAGACACAGTCTTTCCTGTGTGTCCCAGATTGGCCTAGAAATTGCTCAGCAGCTCAACCAGGCTTCAGATTGGTAGTGTAGCCCAAACTGTTTCCAAACTCAGTCCTTCTGCCTCTGCCTGTTGGTTCATGGAGTTACAGGCACGTGTGTTTCAATTCCTAACCATCCTGTGTGTGTGTGTGTGTGTGTGTGTGTGTGTGTGTGCGTGTGTGTGTGTGTGTCTTTCTATGTCTCTGTCTCTCTCTGTGTCTCTATGCTCTCTCTCTCTGTCTCTATGTCTCTCTCTATTTCTCTCTGTCTCTATCTCTTTCTGTATCTCTCTGTGTCTCTGTCTCTGTGTATCTCTATTTATCTCTCTGTGTGTCTGTATGTCCCTCTCTCTGTGTCTCTATATCCCTCTCTCTGTCTCTCTCTATCTCTCTCTGTCTGTCTCTCTCTCTCTCATCGCTCTTCTGCTTACTGCAACCTGGCCTTTGCAGCGGCCATCAGAGAACTGCCCTGGCTAGGGCTGTTCACACTCCATTTTGCAGTGAATGCTCAGAGTACTTTCAGGCTCTTAGTGAAGAAACTCCAGGGGACTTCTTGGGGCTGTTGACAAGGTTCGCTCTCTTCTGACACTTCTGTGATGAAGATGACCATGCTTCTCTGGTTTTTCTCTTACTTATCGGATTTCTTGTCAATCTACTTTGTTTCTGATCTTTCCCCCCTCATTCAGCTCTTAGGTTTTGGTGTCCTTAAGAGAACTCAAGATTCTTCAGTCAACACATTTTTCTCTCAGGACAACCAGATAAACTCCAGAATCATTCTGTGGTGGTCTTCCCTTATCTGTGTTTAGCTACAGCCAACAAGAAGGTAAGCATTATATAGTAAGATGGGAATGAGAAGAACAAGAAAGGGAGATGAACATAGACAGCTTTCATGTTTATACAATGTTTATACATCCTATTTAGGGTAATTATTATACTTTGTTATTAGTTGTCAACATCTCACTGTGCTTAATTTATAAATGGAGATGCAGGGAAGGACATGAGATCTACTGGAGATGATGCTATCTGTGGTCTTAGTCGTCACCCCCAGGTCTGAGGATATTGGTGATTCTGCATTTCCTACTGATTGTCTTTCTTAATGGGCCACAGATCTATGGATATTGGTGATGCTGCGTTTGCTACTGATTGCCATTCATTTGTTTAACAAGTATTTATTGAAATCATAGTAAATAAATGGAAGGACAAACAAATTCAAATGCTGGATAATTGAAGGAACCTACAAGTAAGTTAAGTGCTGTGAGGGAAAAGACAGGTAGGACTTCAGCAGAGGGACCTTGTCACGGATAGGGAAGAAACTAAATGACTCGTAGATACTCTACATCAAAGTCTAGTGTGTCAGTACACGTAAGATTCTACCAGAAAGGAAAGGTAAGTATACCACAGCTGGATGGGGTAGCACACGCCTGTAGTCCCTTCACTTGGTAGTCCGAGCAAGGGGACTTTTAAGTTCAAGGCCAGCCTCAGCTATAAAACTCAGAGTTAAATCTAGGCTGCTACAAAACAAAAACATATGTATATAAACACACACACACACACACACACACACACACACACACACACGCACATACACACACATGCATGCATACAAAGTAGCAAGTTTGGATGTGCTAATTTTTAATAATCGAGATTATTAAATTATACATTTTCAATTAATAATTGAGAAAGGGCACAAAGAGAGAAATATTCTAGTTTGCTGATTGACATTTTTAGTGGGTGGGAGAATGAGGGTAAGAAGATGTGATCCGAGGAACAAGTGCAATGACTAATCAGAGAGACATGCTGAGAGTCCCTCCGCTCAGATGTGGGCTTTTACACAATCTTCCTGCTACCACTCTAGACTGGGGTCTATAAACTATTGCTGTTTGGCCAAATCCAGCCACTGTCAAATTTCCTTCCTGGCACATGGCTTTAGCATCCCTGGAGGATGTCTCTGTGGAAGTTGTAGAACTGATGAGTTGCATAGAGACCATCTGGCTCATTAAAGTTAAATATTTACACAGTGCATCTTCACAGACAAAATATTCTAGCTCCTGGGCTAACTCTCATCTCTTCCTTCTTCCATGTCTGGTCACACTAAGTCCAGCTTCTATAGTATGTTATTTCCAGAGAATTATGCCTTCACTCTTTGGAAGTGTGAGTTAGAGGATTTTGAGTTCAAGGTCAGCCTGAGCTATAATTAATACTCAGATTTTAGCTTGGGCTGCTTCTAAGTAAAAACCATATGTATATAAACACACACACACACACACACACATACACACACACACACACATTCCTAAGAGGAGAGCAGTGACCAGGTGTGAGCAGATATAGAGAATATTCAGCAGCATATATTCAGATCTCATGTGAACTTCCATACAAGCCTCATGGCTCTAGCAGCCATTAGCTGGATTTTGTACCTCTAGGTTCTCATGGTGATGATCTTGGCGATACTAAGTGACCCCTTGGCTTGACTGCCTTCAGCTTCCCTGAGTCATTTCCCATGCATTCCTCTAACCTTGGCCTTCTGACATTTGTGGCTCAGGAATCAGGGATGCTTCTTAGCTCTGCTCATCTGGGACTTGTGTTTATGTTTCTTCCTTTTACTGTTTACTTAAGGCAACGCTGATTATCTCAGTGTTTAGAGGGAGTTCCCACAGTCTGAAGGGAGTGAAGAATCAAGTTAAACAGCACAGAACACATTGTAAATCCTCCTGGTGAAATCTGAAGGTTTGAACACACGGGTACCGACCATTGAAAATGGATCAAAGAAGCACATGAATCTATGTGAGAAAGCATCTCAGAAGATGATATCACTTCAAAAACATGACTTCTTTTCTAGGTTTTCTGTTGCAAACCACGGAATTCATTTTAGTGCATTCAACAGATGAATACGTATGGGCTAGTCTAGACACCGAAACATAAAGGCTTGGTGGTGTGTAGCTAGGAAGGGCATCCTCAAATTTGGGAGAGTATTCAAGCACAGTGCATTCATCCTACTGTGAATTTTTGGCATTTATGATGGAAGGATTTGGGAATGTCCCCCTTTCTGCTACTCCAAGAGTTAAAAATATACTTCTCAAGAGAGTGAACTGGCCTTGTGAAGCCACTTGCCATGTTACTCTTTGCTCCAAGACCCGCTATGTGCATGTCTGTCTTCTGTCATGCCTGCCAACTGGAGTCATATACCAGCAGACATGATGAGATTGTTTTTTTGTTTGTTTGTTTGTTTTTAGATTCTGTATCAGTGGTTCTCAATCTTCCTAAGGCTGCAACCCTTTGATATAGTTCTTTACATTGTGGTGACCCCCCCTCCAACCATAAAATTATTTTCATTGCTACTTCACAACTGAAATTTTGCTACTGTAAATTCACATCATAATGCAAACCTCTGTGTTTCCTGATTGTCTTAGGTGACTCCTGGGGAAAAGGTTGTGTGACCCTTAATGGAGTCACTACCCACAGGTTGAGAACCTCTGCTCTACATTTTGAGATGTAAAACTGGGCAGGAGAGGTACTGGCTTCTGAGGGAGCCAGGCCACAGCATTTTCTATGGTGAGACAAAGGTAATGTGGTAGTGTGCCTGAGGGGAGAACGACTGGACATCATCCTATTAGAAATCCAGACAGAAGAGGGAGAAAGATACAGAAAATTCAACCAGAAAAGTGATCCGCCTGGACTCGGACTGAAATGGGTGGTTATTAGCAATGTGATCTTAGGAACAAATCCAAATACTTAAGGGCAAGAGGTTATTCCAGGTATTCTAGACGGAAATGTATTTGACTCTGCAAAAGCGAGATGTTTTCATCGGAGCAAAGGAAAACCTAGGGTCACTCTGAGTGTGACTGATGGACCATCCTTGGTCTGCAGGTTGCTGCTAGGGAGTGTTCAGACAGAGAACAAACATTCACCAACATTCACCCACACTTAATATCTCCATGACATCTGAGGGTGTGAATTTGTCTGTGGTGAATCAGTAATTGGACTGGGACTGGCAATTTAAAAACACCGGGCCTTTGCCACAGAGATTTGAAGAAACGCTGCTGTTCATCGAGTACATATTATGTGTGAGCGCTGGGAAAGCGCTGCCTGCAATGCAACCGACGGCTAAAAATCTATACTATGTAAAGTTATGTAAATTTGCATGGGAAAATGGGAAATGCCAGAGCAAGGAGCAAACCGTGTTTCCAAGACATGAAATCCAGAAGGTCCTTAAGTCAGGTGGCATTTGTGCTCTCGAGTGGTCAGGGCCTTGACTCCACTTTCAAAATTTACCAATATTGAAGAAAGCTATAACATTTATTGGTAATGTGGAAGTGGGGAAAGGCCCATGCATCGCTAGTGACACTCTGCATTCTTATAAGCTTTTTTAGGAGGCAATTTGGCAGCATCTATTAAAATAAAAAACAAGCCGATGACACACTTTGACTCAGCAGTTTTCTTCCTGGGAATCTGCCCTATCAAACTAAAACCACCTTGCAGCAGTGGCCCCTCAGAGGCCTTTATTGCAGCCCTCATTGTGATTGCAAAAGGAATAAAATGAGTGCTAGTACAGGGGAAACAGCCGAATAAATTGTGGTCCACTTACCCGAGGGAACCTTATACAACTATTAAAAAGGATGAATTAGAGTTATATCAATTACTCTGGAAGGGCAATATCTCATAAAATATAAGATATTGAGAGAGAAAAGCGAGACACAGAAAGTACTTATTGTAATCTCATTTTTATAAAATGATAATCGACAAAATTCTGGCTTTGTATATATTTTTTTCCATATTTGTGTGTATCTTGAAATACTAGTATAAAAATGGATAAAAATAAAAGATACGTATGCCAGTTCATTAGCATAACTTATTGCAAATATGTAGTGAAGCATGGGAATGGTGAAGGGGTGGGGAGGGGCAAAGAAAAGCCTGCATGCTGAATTTATTATACACAATGGGACTTGATTCCTGTTAGTGTCCATTCCACACAAAAAGAGAAATAAGTCTACATAAAATACAAAAACTTACCTACAAATATGAAGGCATATATAATTATCGCATGGGTACCCTAAGATATTTAGTACAATTTATAAAAGATACAAAAGATGTTAGTCTCATACCTACCAACTTGCAGAGATGGCCAGGATAAAATGATAATAAGTCAATCAGAAAACCAATTAGGAAATCAATAAGAAAAGGTTAATATCCTGGTAGAAAAAAATGTTCAAAGGACATACATCACAGCTCACTGGAAGTTCAGTGGAAGTCACCAATAGCCATAAGAAGAACATTCAACTTTACTGCCACCCAAAGCCACCCCAAGCAGAAGCATGGAGGTGCTTGTAGCTTACCCATCCCTGCAATAGGAAGCTTAGTAACTGTGGGGGAAGAAAATTAAAATAGAACCCAAAGTTCTGGGGGAAAGCCTTCAAACATGTTTTATACGTATGTATTTACTGTGTGTTGACCGAAGCTCATTTGGAAACCTTATGTTCTTGCTGTGGATATATGGGTGGGAGGAGACTTGTTCCTGGGAAAAAGGGCAGGGCTGTCACCCTCAGCATCATTTCCAGGGTCAAGACACTGGGAGCTGCTTCCATTTTCAAGAGAAAGTAATTAAAGGAAAGGCTGAACTACTGCATGCACAGTGTTGCAGAAGCCTGTGCACGGTGAATTCTCATGGAAAGAAGCAGAAATAGCAGTTGGGAACTGTTGATGCTTGTTGACAAAGAAACTCTACACTCATAGGTGGGAAACCTGGACACAAAATGTCCAAAGCAGCCTTGGAGCACAGGGCAGGAATATGGTTAACAATCTCATTTTGAAAAACCTTTGTGCTTCTCTGTAGTCCTTATGCTTTTCTGTACCAAACAATAGTTTGTTCAGTTAGATTAGAATGGGGAAAAAAGGCATTATAGAAATGTTAAAAGGCTGTAAAGATTAGCATCTCCAAGCAGTCTAGTGAGAGGAGTCTCGGGTTCCCTTCATGAGGGTGGTGGCCACCAGTCTGTGTCACTCTCTCAGCGTCAGTCTGGCGGATGAACTCTAACCTTTTGCTTTCAAAGCAGGAGAAAATAATCAAAGGCAGGTCATTAGTTAATTGCTTTGAGGTTATTTCCGAAGTCCCTAGTGGGCTCTTGCAAATGATTAGTAATATCATTATTACTTATACAACAGTGGGCCAGTCATTCTTGCTTCCTCAGCACTGAATCAGGGTTTTATGGCCAAATGGTCCTCAACCTGGGGTTCTCTAACCTCAGAAGGTACAAAGTGGTCATAAGCACTCTGAACTACATCATGCACATAAAAGGTGTCAGGGAATTCTTGGTTAGCCTCACAGTGCTGCACTGGCCACAAAAAGATGTTAGTGGGCCCCTCCCCCTCATGTTATCGACAAAACTCTCATGATCTGTAATTAGAATCCTTTTTGGCAAATAAACATATCAAGAAAATTAATCTATTAACTGAAAACTATATATTCAGGTTTGAATAAGTCAAACATGGCATTACTTTGTTGGTTCTAAATTATTCTTGTGATTGTACTTACAATTCAGTTTTGACGCACCTACTGAAAATATTTAATTCTATTTATGGATGGAAAGTCAGTATAATGTTTCCGGTGCTGTTTAAAGGGGGATCTCTCCTAATTTAACAGCCATTCTCCAGTTTCCAAAGGAGAGAGACATCAGTTGCCAAGGGGGAGCACTGCGACAGGACCCTGTGTGGCTTGCTCTCTCCATTTCCTCTCTCCCCATTTGGGGCAATTTCCAAGTAGTGTGTGCCTGTAGATAGTGAGAAGTGCCCAGAGGCCCAGTGCAAACTAAGAGGAGAAGGTGGGGTGGGGACCCTGATTTATCATCCTCTCTTGTAACTTTCCACTCTGCGAGGCTGCTGCCATAATCCACCTTTTATTGGTGTAGGGAGTGAAGACTTGTTTAACGTCACACATTCAGAGGCAAGGCCAGAACCTGAACTTTGGGGAGTCTGATTCGTACCCTGGTTTTAATCCATCCTTAACATCATCGCATTCCTGTCTCAGAAGAAAGGAAAAGTCCACCGGAAGGTCTGCTGGAACTTCTTTAATAAAACGACTAATCCTGGCAGCTGGCCCGGAGAGGAGATGGGCAGCCCAATTACTTTTTCCTCCATGACTGATGCATATCTGAAATGGAGTTTCTTTTAAGATTCCTATATTTTTATTGTTAAGTCTTCAGAACTTACTACACAAACTCACTGTGCATTTGGGCCATTATTGGGCATCAAGGGTATTGTATTTTAATGAAAGGATTTTGTTTTAGTCAATTTAATTTAAGTTATAATAATACTTTCTCTAATCAGCTAATTGAATGAGAAAAAAATTTTATATGCACTGGATTTGAAGGTCTGAGTACAACAAAAGTGTGTGTGCATGCATGTATGTGCAATGCACTTTTGCATGTTTTTCTGAAGCTGTGTGAACAGCTTACAATGCCGCAGTGACAGAAAACTTGGGTGATCTTAGGAGACATGATCTTGGCAAAACCAAAGACTTCTTCCCAGGAAGCATAGGTACGAATCTCAAGCAAAACTTTTCAGCAAATAAGAAAAAAAAATCCAGTTAAGAAGATAAAATATGATGATGGGATATGTGCATGCATATGTGTAAGCAGGTATGTATATATGATTGCATATTCATGTGCATAAGTGTGTGACTGCACACACATGTGTGTCTGTGTGGTTGTGAGCATGGATGTGTTTGTGTTCATATGTTAGGTGCATGCATATATGTGAGAACGTGTGTGGCAATGTATGTATGGGGTACATGTGTATTAGTCTGCATATGTCTGTATATGTATGTGCATTTGTATATATGTGTATATATGTATATTATATATGTACGCATTACCCTTTGTGTAAGCTTATGTATGTGTATAGATATATCTATGTTTGTGTACTTTAATGTTTCTACATACATCTGTGTTGGTGCCTATGTGTGCGGATGTGTATGACTGGATCAAATAGACATGTATGTGAATCTATTCATGTGCATGAGTATATGAAGGGATGTGTGTGTAAATGCATGCATGTGTGTGCCTATTTGTGCCTATTAGTGTGTACAAGTGTGTTTGTGTGGGGGAGGCTTTTTTGCTTGCATATGTACATGTATATCTTTGCATGCATTTCTGTGTATGTGCACATGCAAACATCTATTAGTGTACAGATGCATGTTCCTTTTAATTTGTATGTGTGTACATGTGTTTCTGTGTATGTGTGCATGCATGTATATGCCTGTATCTTATGGTATGTCCATACATGTTTGTATACCCATATATACACATGTTTGGGTGTGTGTGTGCTCACATGCATGCATTCAAATATATATGTATATTTGTGGGTGTATGTATATCGAGGGTGAAGAGGACAAACAGAGAGGGCCTCACTTGTTGATCCCCCTGCCTTCATTTAGGCCATCACAATACAGTGGTAGAATGTGACTGAAGACAGTGCATCCCGAAGTGAAGCCACCCAAAGGCCCCATCAGCTCAGCATAACTTCCATTCCATGAGAACCATGGCCTCTGGCCTACCTCCTGATGGGACAGAGTACACCAACAGTTCTACTTGGCTGCAGACCTTTGCGCTATCGCATTAACATTCCAGGAGCTATGTGCTCACTGGTACAATAGTGGTCCCACGGTTATGGATAGAACTGCTTTCTGATTGGCATTAAAGCCTGCATGAGAGGAGAACCATGACTGGCCCTATAATACAAAAGCTCGTGCCTTGGGAGGTCATAAGGCCCTAGCAGAGAAGCCAATACTGTTGTTTTGTTAAATGGACACTGTACTAATTTGCTTCTCTGTTTCTGTGCTAAATACAGAACACAGGGGAGGAAAGGTTTCTTCTACTTTAATTTCCACAGCACAGTCACTGAAGGAGGTTAAGGCAGGATCTCAAGAGGAACCTGGAGGTAGAAACTGAAGTAGAGACCAGGGAGGATTGTTGAGTATTGGCTTGCTTCCCCCGGTTGGCTTAGCTACAGTCCCTGTACAGCCCAGGCTTCCTGCCCATGGGTGGCACGCCCATATCAATCATTAATCAAGAGAATGCCCCACTGAATTGCTTATAGGCCAGTCTGATGGAGTTAATTCCTAGTTGAGATTCCTCTTTCCCAGATATGTCTAGGCTTGTGTCCAGTTAATAAAAATGAACTCACACAGAAGAGAAGGAATTGAATCCTATCTTCTGTTCACAAACCAAATGGGTGTGGTTGTCAGGTGGCATCTCAGGCAATTCCCTGGAATGTTATGCAGTAAACGCTGAGTAAATTCTGAAAGTAGTTGTCAGATCCCTCTGTCTCTGGGAAGGATGATATGGGAAAGAACAAAATTGACCTTCTCCTTCAGAAAAAGAAAATGAGAGAGATGATGTAAGGAAGAGAGTAGGCAAACCCAGACGGTGGCAGGAAGCTGCTGCAGTCAGTGACGTCACAGGGAGATCTGACAGGACAGCACAGCACAGAGGCTTCCTGTCAAGCTAAGAAGAATTCAACCAGCCCAGATGGAGCACCTGCAGGGATGCTCTGTGGGGGATTTAGAGGTGGCAAGATGTGAACTTGTCTCCTGTGATGATGACAAGAAGTAAGGATGCTAAGGTCATCTGGGCAAAACAAACTTTAAAACATGCTATATAAATATTATAATATATGTAAAACCTAATTTTTATATGTACATATGCAATACATAATATAATATAAAATATATCCAATATTATAGACATGTATTGTAGGATACACTCATGTACCTATGTTTGTAAATAATTTTAAAGTAGTATTACCTATCTTCCTGGTAGCCTTAACTCAGTGCCTTCCTAATTTGGGAATGATGTAATCATTTCTAGTCCCCCATTAGAGACAGGGACACGACACTCTAGGACGGCACTCTACAAAGCAGGTGGTGTGATTTACCCAACAGTAGCATACAGGGCAGACCAGGTCCCTTTCTCATAGTAAGATTGTGACATAGGTCACTTGTGGTGGCACAGATGACAAGACCTTAGTTATTTCTACCCCTAGAAATAACTGGTAGCTATTTCTACCTCAAGACACAGTTTGTGCTGAGCCATAGCTCCCCTGGGGCCTAGTCTTCTGCTCAGGTGGAGCTCGGCAGACCCAGGAAGCTGTACAGAGGTCATGCACAGAGCTTTGCACCCCCATGCTGCCTCAGAACTCAGGGACAGACTCCCTTCATTACCCACATGGACAAAGATGGTTTGGTTTTGTGCCAGAGTTCTTGACTCTTTGGCTCTTGTTCCCCAAATCATCGATCTTATGCAGTGACACTGACGAGGGCAATTAACTGTCCCCGCTGTCCTTAAACTCTCCACTTGGTGGAAACAACAAACACAGCTCAATGCACTAGGGATTTCTCGCTTAATGTCTGCTGGCGTGTGGGGCTTTCACATCACTGACCTGAGTCTTTGGGTACCGGGCAAATGCATAGATCCCCTCCCAAGATTCTGTTTGTCTTCCAGTGTCAATATTAGTATAGGGAGGGTGATCAGTGGGAATGTGGCTGCTCAAATCAGTCACTGGAACAAAGAGAATCAAAGACCATGTCAACACTGTTTTGACTGAATTTGAGCCCAACAGGTGAGTCAATTCAGAGTAAAAGGTTGAACCCACTGGCCATGGAAACTCAGCAGAGGAAGCATGTCAGAAGCATGTCAGAAGCATGTCACCAGCGAGTACACCATGTGGCTTTAGAACAGTGGTTCTCAACCTCCCTAACGCTGCAACCCTTTAGTACAGTTCCTCATGTCATGGAGACCACTAACCACAAAATTATTTTCATTGCTACTTCCTAACTGTAATTTTGCTACTGTTATGAATCATAATGTAATATCTGTGTTTTCTGGTGGTCTTAGGTAACCCCTGTGAAAGGGTCACTTGACACCCAAGGTGGTCTTGACCCACAGGTTGAGAGCCACTGCCTTAGAGCCAAGCTCCACTCAAGAGATAACGTTATTTGTGCTGGGAAAACAGCAAAAGTTGCAAATAGCTGAGTTACATGGAAGGCCTTGTGCCCTGAGCAGTCCTGGATGTCTGTGTCTCATCAGAAGGAAACAACAACTCCCAGGGGCAGGCGGCTTGTCCTAGTTACTACTCACAGCAGTGACTCAAGGACCCTGACAAGGAGCAGCTGAGGGATGGCTTAGTTCAGCTCACAGTATGAGGGTGCAGGACATCATGCCTGGGAAAGGCCCATGGCAGGAGGATGGGTGTGGCCACATCACATTGGCAGAAAACAGAGAGATGATCTTATCTGTGAATTCTTCCAATGCTCTGCTTGTTTTTGTAGTCCCAGCCTACTGCATGGTGCTGCCCACACACAGTGTAGGTCTTCCCAGCTCAGATAAACCTCTCTAGAAATCTACTCTGCCCTAGACATATACCCACAGTAATTCTAGATCCAGTCAAGTTGGCAACGAGGATTGACTGTTGCACCAGCAAAGCCAACATGATGCCAGATCATTTTTATTTCTCAATAGCCACTCTTCAGTAAATGATGATTTCTCTCAGTGTATTAGGAGTCTCTAAGGCAGGGGTTCTCAACCTGTGGATCTTGACCGCACTGGGGAAGAGGTCAAGAGACCCTTTTACAGGAATCTAATATCAGACACCCTGCATATCAGATATTTATATTACCATCCATAACAGTAGCAAAATGACTGGTATGGAGTAGTAATATAAATCATTTTATGGTTGTGGGTCACCACACTATGAGGAACTGTACTAAAGGGCCACAGCATTAGGAAGCTGAGAACCATTGCTCTAAAGATCAAGAAGTTACAGAATGAATATATAATCGTATATATTCATACATACAAATATACACATATGTATATTATATGTGTACATTGTATTTATTAAAGAGGCATATAGGCTGTGTCCCAGCTAGTCCAACAATGGATATCTGTTTACAGAAAGGGTAAGAGTCTGGTAATTTCTCAGCCCCCGAGGCTGGATATCTTGTTTGATGTGTGGTCTGAAGAAGTAGGCGCTAATGCCAACAAGGGAATGCCTCAGCCGCAGCAAGCATGAGACCAAGCAGGAAAAAAGCAAAGGCTTCTATCTTCCATGTCCTCTTAGATTAGCACTACCAAAAAGTACTGCCCAATTTAAGGTAGGTCTTCTCACCTCAAAGGACCCAAATAAGAAAAGTCTTCACACGTATCATCAGATGCTTGGGTTTTTAGTTGATTCCAGATTTTGCCCATTTGACAACAAAGATTATCTATCATACTTGCCAATTGGCTATTTTTTTCTGCACCAAAGAATTAACCACAAAGGCTCTCTGGGTAATGTTTTACTCTCTTTTAAACCCTTCCACAACAACCCCTTATGATTTTCAGAATATTTCTTGAGACAGTCATGATGGTGCATACTGTGATCCCAGCGTTCAGGAGGCGGAGGCGGGATGACTACATTAAGTTCAGCGTCCATCTTGTCTACACAGTAAGGCTGTTTTGAAATGTTGAAAAGAAATATTCGTTTGAGTAAAGAAGGCATGCGGAAAAAAAATTGCTGTACTCTATGCTCGTGATGTCTATGCATGTTAATATTATCAGTTCTGTGCGGAAGAACAGACTTTGGGCAGAAACAGACAAGCCAGCATTGCTTTCCATGGGTGCTTCCCACAACTGGAGAAACAGTTTTGGGGAATAGGTGCCTGAGATTGTCTTGTGAGGAGCACACATGATTCTATCATGTTCCAGGCCACCTAGCCAGGACTTCCATGTGAAATTTACTAGGAAAACCATTTTATTTAGCCTCTGCTAAGAACAGACAAACAAAATCCCAGACCTTTTGATGAACACAACTGTTCAAAAAGACCATGCTCCTTTCCAAAAGGAGAATTGTTATGGGGAATCGAGTTTAAGAGGTATCAGGAGGATGTTAAGTAGGGTTAGCCTGGGGTGCATCTCCAGGAGCTCTGATCCCTTTAACCCGTGCCAAAGAGAGGGGGCTTACAAACTCCACCCCGTCTTCAGAGCCTCCAAATCCTCCCAGGGACTATGGAACTACATCAGTCAGATGTGACCATGTGACTGAGCCCAAAATTTATCTTCTCTCAGAGCTCCCCAAGACCAGGACACACCACTGAATAATCTCCCAGAAGGAATTAGAGCAATCCTCCTTTCAAGCCATTTGAAGTGAAGTCTTTTGAGCGCTCTTTTCTCCCACATGCCCCCGCCCCTTTCTTCATTTTAAAAGGATTGTGTCATAGGCCCTCTTCCTCCATAATTAGCCCTGTCACTGCTACTCAAGATGGGTTTCCTCACTGGAGGATAAATCTCTCAGAGAAAACAGGTGATGGGCAGTTCTAAAGTAGAACATGGAGACAGTCCTCTTAGGCAGTGGCAGCATCTAGTCATGATCCCCAGACATGGCTTGACACTGCTTGTAATGTCTTCCCCAAGATAAGAGACAAGCCACTCAAAATGAATCTCCTTAACAGGAGCTCCTGTGACCCCTCTGAGGCTTCAAAGTGCTCATTGCCTGATGGCAAGAAGTTCCCCCCAGATTAAGGCTTCAGTTATTGTTAATTGATGACTCTTAAGAAGGACCAGTCAGTTTTCCTAACTTAACAGCCCAGTTGGTTCCTGAAAGCACTTTCATAGGATCTAAAGGGTGTGGATTCTTAGCAGCCAGAGTGAGCCCCCCTGTAGAGCATGAATGCTCTCAGTGAGCTTAATTGGGGCAGGGGGCTGATTTTCATCACAGTTCAGTGTTGCATAGGGAAGTTCAAAGGAAATGTCTGTGCCAGTCTACAAAGGGGCACCAGAGACACTGTCAGGTGTCACACTTTCAGAAGAAGGCCTTGTCCTCACGGCATAGTCTGATGGAGAAGCAAGGAGTGTTGCCAGTTCCCATGTCTCAGATGGCTGCCTTTTGTTTTGGCATCTGCAAATGAAGCATGGGAGTAAAGATGGACCCAGAATCCTTCTGTTAGGTGATGGGAAACCAGGCGCCTGGTCCTTTATGCTCCTTAAGCCCTTGAGGAAATTGCATTCTCTGACCATCTCAATGTTCCTTTTGGATCAGTATACACCCCAAGTCACCCTCCCCTGCTTCCAGCATCACAGGTCATCTGTGTAGCCAGCCCTTGGATGTCTCTTCACTTGGGGACCTGACCGACTAGGGATTGTATCCATGGAGACATGCTGATTACCTACTTCTATTCCAATTGGAATAAAAAGAGTCTGAATGCCTGTTGATTTCTGAGCCCTTAAAGTGAGTGTGGACTGGATAATTCTCTCAGTATCCATGGTTTCAACCACTTCAAGACTGAAAATATTTAAAAAGAGCAATGCCTGTCCTGCATATACATATATGTTTCTTATTTCTTAGACAGCATAGTAGATTGGTTTCCACATAGCATTGAATTATATTAAGTGTGATAAGTAACTCAGAGGCAAGTCATAACATACCTGGCAATGGTTTAATGGGAAGCTGTTTGGGAATACTGACCAATCTTACATCAAGGATTAAAGCATTTGCAGACTTTGGTATCTGCAGGGGGCCTTAGATCCAATCCTCTGTGGCTATTGAGGGAAACAGTAACTAAACATGGCTCATGTTAATTTGGTGAAACAAGAAACCAGTGACACGAGGTGTGAGAGTGAACACAGAAGCCACAGCTGCATCTTCATGTACATGCAAAGATGGCACTGGAAACAGTATGTGTGTGTGTGTCTGTGTGTGTGTCTGTGTGTGAGTGTATGCAAGGATGGTGTTGGAAGCAGTGTGTGTGTGTGTGTGTGTGTGTGTGTGTGTGTGTGTGTGTGCAAGGATGGCTCTGGAAGCAGTGTGTGTGTTTGTGTGTACTCTGGAAGTAGTGTATGTGTGTGTGCAAGGATGGTGCTGGAAGAGTGTGTGTGTGTGTGCAAGGATGGCACTGGAAGCTGTGTGTGTGTGCATGCACGAGCGCACCTTTGCTCACTTCTGCACTATACCTAACTGTACTTCAATATAGCTATGTAAGGCATCATCTCAGCTTGCTCACAGATGATTTAATTTAGCAAACACTGCTTCAGCACCTCTGAGGTCCAGGGATCTGGCCAGGCATACAGAGATAAGGAAAGCCTCTGAGGGTGCACATATGAGCAGCTGTGATATATGAGACACACCATGAGAGTAACATAACACAACAAGCTATGAGCTAGGACAGGAGGGAAGATGCAATTAGGAACAGTGGGGCATCTATAAACTAGAGTTAGTGGAATTACACTGGTGCACATGGAGGAACCATTTCTTAGTGTCACAAGACATCCATTAAAGCAAGCAACAGCTTATCTTTGTACCCCAGCTTCTCTACTACCAGTTATGTATTTGATTTGGCTTTCTCGAAGGAGCTAAAGGCAGCAAACTAACTAAAATTACTATAAGCTAAACATAATCACCCCACCTACCCCACCCCCGCCATCACCACCACCACCACCATCAATTGCTTGGGATAGAAAAAAAAGCTAATTCCAGATTCTAAGGATGTCTGGTGCCACAGCTGGACTGACGTTCCCAATAATTCAAGAAGTTACCACATGGGCTGCTATAAAGTTACATGACGATTCCAGGTTGGTGTCCCTCTGGTACAGTGTGGGTTAATTACACTATGTCCATGCTGGTCATGGTAACAGCAAGAAGAATAAGGTAGTGGTTGTGAACACACTCTGACTGCACAGGCTGGGGGTGGGAAAGAGTCGTCTCTAAGGGAAGATACAATGTTGGTTACAAGAGGAGTGGGGCAGGGGGTGACAAGCCAGTCAACGGAATCCTCTGTTTCTGCTCTCTTCTCATTCTCTTGACAATTTTTCCCACTTCACCCTGAGGACCTTAGGGAAGGGAGACACATGCAATAAATAAAAAGAAAAGTACTGAGATAAATTTCAATTTCTGATAACACTTTTTTTTTGGTAACAAGTATGTATTATGGTGGCTTGAAATGTAAGTCTAGCCAAGTGTATTTTAACTGGCAGCTTTACTTTAGCAAACTCTTTGAAGAAACCATCATAGATACTAAAGCACTGAAGGTGTTAATAGCTCGAAATATTTCCTGAGTGTGGCATTTAAAAAACAAGCAAGCAAGCAAGCAAGCAAACAAACAAACAAACAAAAACAGGACACAAAACTACTTAAAATGGTGACAATCAGCCATGCATACATCTCTGGTTGGTACTTTAAAATGCCAAGGACTTAGTCAGGCATGGCAGCATACACCTGCCTACGATCCCATTACTTAGCTTTCATAGAGTAGAGGCAGGAGGATTGAGCATTTGAGGGTATAGTGAAACATGCCCTTAATCCCAGAAGCTGGGAAGTGGAGACAGGGACAGAGGCAAGTAGATCTCTTTGAGTTAAAGTGTAGCTTCAGATGCTTTTTTTTAGCTAAACTGTTGGGCCCTCATGCCAGGGTCAGAAACCAGGAGGAAAGGGACTTGAGAAGTCTTCTCAGCTTTTCTAATTTCATAGCCAGTTAGTTCTTCATTCTGCTTTCTTTCAGATCATTTCTGGCTCAGAGAACACATCGGCAATACTGATAAAAACCCACCTGGGATAATTTTTCCATTGTAAAATGGTAAACATAGGATGGGAATAATTTTTACAAATGAGTCCCAATGGGTAAAAGACCGTGCAATTGTTTCCTAGCTGAGTCTAAGAGATTTGTTCCCTGTGTGTGGTTTTAACTAGTGAGTTTGGACATTATTAACATTTTTCGTCATGAGAGGTTGCAGACGTCTGTAGGTTGTGCATGTGAGCAGAGACTGCTCTTGAGATGGTGGTCACTTTAGGGTAAAAGTTCTGAGCTTACTTCTGGGTTTAAAAAATTCTCCCTCAATTTCAGAGCTCAAAAACCCACCCATCAGTGGGCTTGGCCCAAAATCAGGACCTGAAATTCCACCAATCTCCACTCTGGGTTCTCTACCCTGGAAAACTTACCGTCAAGAAATTCTATAGAAGCCCATCTCCTGCTCAGTTTCCCGTTGCTTCTCTCCTGAGTAAAGGCGCCACCCTCTTGTGTCTCCCAGTAAATCTCTTCTGTGAGGTTTGTTGTGTGGTGTGACTTTGTAATATGCCTGTGTTCCTGACTGTCAGGATACCTTTTCCCTTCAGGGCTGTAGCATTTGTGCTGAGGAAGCCTTTCCCCTCGGAGCTGAAACACTGAAAGCGTCACTAGGTGCTGATTCTAGTTCCACGTCTGATCCTTCTCTTGGATGGAGTTGACCGTGTGATTATGGCTGAGTCTTTGGCTTTGACTGCTTTTATAAGCTTGCTTCCAATTACAAGCCTAGACCTCATACTCTAGTCTGTTCTGAATCACCTGCAAAGCTCCACGAGAACATACATATGTCTGAGCCTCAAACTCAGTAGCCTGAGCAATTTGATGCTGTTGTTTGGGGCAGAGCCCACGTGGGTAAGCATTGAAACCGGTTTCCCAGGTAATTCTATCATACACCGAATTATGAGGAACACTGGGGCTGCTGGACAGTCTGTGATGATGAGACCAGTGCTCTTAAGCTGTGTTACGTAGGAAGTGCCTTGAGAACCCCCTATAGCAAGCTCCTCCTCCGACCCTTCATGTGCTAACTGAGATATATTTAGAATTTGCAAATGGAGAAAAAAAATGATCCAGAGTCAAGATCACCCAGGCTGTGTGTGGTGGCACTGGAGATTAATATGCCAGTCTTCAGTACTGGTGTTGGGACATACTCCCTTGTCCTTATATGGTAAGGTCAGCAGCTTGAGGTCAGGTATCTCAAGGCTTCCTTCTGGGACAGACCAGTTTCTCCGCTGTTAGCTGAGTTCTTTATGTGATTCAGAGGAGCCCAAAGACAGCAAGAAGAGTTTGGGCTGGCTCACTGACTCCTAGAACCTGTCTTCAGAAGGTGTGAAGTATGTCTTCATGGTGGCAAGATCAGGGGAGTCTTCTGAAATCCTATGATAGTAAGGAGATGGGCATTCCCCTCACAACTGTCCAACCTTTCTTCAGATGCTTTCTTGGAGAGTGACTTCCTTTGGCTGAGAGACAGCACCTCTTGTCACATCAGTTAGGAGCACCTCCAGTGGTCCTAGCATTCCCTCTTGGATAGTGGAGGTTTTAAAGTTGCTCATTTTAATCATTTTTTAAAAATTATTATCAGTAGCTACTCTAGTCTGTTTGGATTGATATAACAAAACATTGTAAATTGAGGTGAGTATAAACAGTAAGGAGACTTTGAAGTCCAAGAGTGAGACATCAGCACGTTGGTATCTAGGGAAGAAGGGCTTCCTGGTTACTAGATGGTTTCTTTGTGCTGGGTCCTCACATGGTCAAAGAGGATCAGGGCAGTCCCCCGGCCTTTCTGATAAGGTACTGACCCTACTCTACATTTTCCACCTCAAGACCTAATCTCCTCAATTCACATGAAGAATCAATTAGGAGTTGGTAAATAGAATTTTTGCAAAAAGAAATCTTTTGTTTGCTGACCACGCTGCATGTGTCCTATCTAAACACAAGTCCCACAGAGACACTCAGTAAGTGAAACAGTGTGATGTTGGGGTATTTGCTGAATGGAAAAAAATTTTTTCCCCAAACCCCGAGTGTAGGTTTCTACAAGGCCCGGCCTTCTCTGCTGTTGTGCGTGATTGGCTCAGTTTAAGCATTGTAGGGCTTTCAGAGCTCGCTTCCAGCTGCTTGTACCCAAGTGGCTTGTTATTGCAAACAACCCTTCAGTGAATATGCTATTTTCTCTCACATTCCTTGTTTCTTCCTGCTGATCACTCATGCTAAGCGCTCACAGGGGTCTGTTTGCTCATCAGCTCCTGCCTGTGCTAGACAAGGGATGAAGACCTTCGGATGTGCACAGGAGAGGTGGCCTGGGAGATGTCCTCGGCCACCCAGCAACAGAGGCATGCCATATGCTGAGGGTCCAGTGGCTGGGTGACGATCAGTTGTCAACACGGACGTCCATGTCTCTGATGTGGGTGACCTGGGAGCCAGGTCCCGAATCAATAGTCAATGAGGATGGTGTATGATGGTATTTCCTTTCTCTGGGGAACAATTCTCCTGGCTCAACTCGCTGACAAAGGTTTATTTTACAGACATCGTCTAGTTAGAATCTCTGAGCAGAGTCAGCTGGTAGACACTCCATTAATTGATCTGGCCTTCCTTCACATGGCAAAGTTTCTGATTTCGGGGAATATTCAGATTTCCTAGTCTTGTGTCCTCCTGGGCTGTCTATGCCTTGAGTGAGGAGTCCATTGAGGCTGAAGCACAGTGGGGAGTCAGGAGGTCACTGAGAAGTATACAGAGCTACTGGGCTCCTGTGTATTGTGTAGTTGGGCTCCACATAGGATTTTGCCTCATCTTCTGCCAAGGAATTGCTTCTTCCCCTGTTTGTTGAAGATTCTCTGGGACTTTAATATCTAGGCACACGGCCTCTCAGCCTTCTTTTCTCAGGCCTGCTGGCTCTCTGACCTGCTGTCACCCACAGAAAGCCATGTATCTGATAGGTGGGGACTTTTAAACAGTGAACAGGAGCTGCCGAGGATAAAGATCAGCACCCTTCCCCCTCCATTGCCCTACCTGGCTCTGTGGCAGGTCTGTTTTTGCAGCTTTTCCCACTAAGATTCTTGGCCCCTTTTTCTCAGGGTTGGTTCTTTCAATTGCAGATCTGTTTAGGATAGCTGGAATCTTCTCAATTAATCACGTTTTTCCTCCCGTAGTTCAAATATTGTGACTTACACAAAAGTGCATAATAAGGGCTGGGGAGAAGGTTGGCAGCTAAAGCAACTGTCAGCAAGCAAGAAGGTTAAAGTCTGGATCTGCCCAATGCCCACACATAAATGGGAATAGATATGGCAGAGTGGCCTGCAAGCCTGGCCTCTAGATGGCGAAGATGGGGCAATCCCAAGGCTTTGATTGACAGCCCCTGCCTCAAGTGCACCCGCACACAGGCAAACACACATAAAAAGAAGAAAAAGGGAGAGGAAAAAAAAACCACCCCTCTTCTTTATTTTGCAGGGGAAGAAACTGAGTCAGAGGAAAGGGATGTGCAACTTTTTTTTTTTTCCAGAGCTGAGGACCAAACCCAGGGCTCTGTGCTTACTAGGCAAGTGCTCTACCACTGAGCTAAATCCCCAACCCCAAGGGATGTGCAACTCTTTTTAGAAGGGCGCTTACACTGAGAACTGAGGCAACAACTCAATGCAACCACTGCCTGACTTGTTAGCCTGTCCTTAGCCAAAGCCCAAATGCCTACAGGCTGGTGAATGAGCTGTGTGCTGCCTGTTTCCATAGGCCACACTTATTTATTTATCCACTAGTTTTTGATTGTGAAAAGAGTGTACAACATCTTTGTTATAAACAGAACAATACAGACAGTAGTAATCTATGTGCTTCGGGGCTGGCTGACAGCTTGGAGGAGGCCTGGTGTGACATGAGCTTACTCCCCATCTGATCTAATAGGGACTGCCCAGGTACAGCTTGCTATTATTGGTCTGAGAGTTCAGACCCATGGCTGGACACTTGTTCAGATAAGCATGATACCTGGGTATGTACATATAAAAATCTCATTTTTTTAAAGCGCTTCAGATTGTTTAAAGTTTCTTTGAAGGCTATGCACGAGGCCTCTGGGTTCAATCCAGGCCCTGGATGGACCATGGATTTGTGGCTTCTCCTTCTGCCGGCATCATTCCACCCTTTTTCAGAGTCAAATCCGGTCCCTCTCGTGTGACACTGGATGTCTCCTTCCCACCCTGGAAAACCTCCAGAGCAAATACATTTTGAGCCCTGATATTCCCTTAGACAGAACGGGAAGTGCAAACTTGATTCATTTTCAATTTAGCCGTCCTTCTACTCTTAGCTAAAGTTCAGAGAGAAGGAAAAAGTTTAATGGGGGAATTCATTAATTAGAGTGTTTAGTTTTCCAGTAGGAATGAAAAGGGTATCTATGGAGCAATTCTTTTCCTAGATGGCTATCAAGAAAGGTCAGACATGAAGAAAGTATTGATTGCAGCTGTTCAGGATGATCACCCCTCAGCTCAGTGCTGAAAAAGTCATCCCAGTGTGTGTTCTCAGATCCGTGAGCAGATGAAGTGATGCAGTTGAAAGTCCTATGTAATACAATACAGGACAGTGACCTTTGAAGGGTTTCGTTCACCTATGAGGAATAAAGACAAAGACAGAAGGCTGTGCTGCCAAGTTAGCTGCAAGGACTTAGCACAGCCAGATTCTAGACCAGGGACTGTAGTGTGTCAATTCAGCCCAGTGCTTGTTTTTGAAAATAAAGTTTTTTTTTAAAAAAAGATCAGTGAAACGGTTCCTAGTGATATTCTGCTATACTCAAAGATCTAAGCCCAGATCAGTTATTATCAAAACTTCCTCTAGCAGCTCATGGGAACAGATAAAGAGACCCACAGCCAAACATTTGGCACAGAGAGAGTGAGAGAGAGGGAGGGAGAGAGACAGACAGAGACAGAGATACACACACACACAGATTGGAGATCTCTATCGGGCCCCCCGCCCTTGGAGCTTAGAGCTTAGGCAAACCCCTCAGGAGAGGAGGAAGAAAAAGTAGGAATAAGAACTGTAGGAGCGCCAGAAGGGTTAAGGATACCAGAAGAACACAGCCCACCGAATCAACTAAGCAGGGCTCACATGAGCTCACAAGACTGAAGGAGAAATCACAGAGCCTGCATGAGTCTGTGCTAGATCCTGTGCATATATACTATGATTGTGGAGCCTGGTGCTTTAGCAGCAGGAATGAGGGTGTCTCTGACTCTTTTGCTTGCTTTTGGAACTCTTTTCTTCCTACTGGATTGCCCCATCCTGCCCTGATTATGAGGGTTTGTTCCTAGTATCATTGTATCATATTGTACGATGTTCGATTGATATCACTGGGAGGCCTGATCTTTTTGGAAGGGAAATGGAGGAGTGGATCTGGGTGAGAGGTGAAGAGGGGAGAAGAGGGAGGAAAACTATGGTTAGAAAGTATTTTATGAGAGAAGACAACATGAAACAAATAAATCAGACAATAAAATGTAATTGGCACTATCACGAACATTTGTTTCTGTATCTGTGAATGCTCTGGGGCCCTGCGTGTAAACTGAAGGAGATTAAACGAACAGTGCATGCGCCTCAAAATCAAACCTGTATTCTATTGGTTGTTTATGCCAAATGTTTACCGACCCCTGACATAAACCTAAGGGATGCTAGGTCTTTCTTTAGCCGTGAAGGTTCAGGATGTGTCAACCGCCCAAGAGGTGGTTCAGAGGTTAAGGGTGCTCACTGCTCTTGCAGGGGATCTAGATTTGGTTTCTAGCACCCACTTGGTGACTCACACCACTTGCAACTCCAATTTTAGAGTATTGATATCCTCTTTGGACATCTGTGGACTTATGCAATATGTGGTGCACACATGTACACATAAAAATAAGTGATTTTTTTTAAAAAATAAAAAGATACATTAAAGAGACAGGACGGCTGTAACTGGTGTTTAGTCAGTCCTGTGTCCGCATGGATTAATCAGACTCAGAATAAAAATATTTAGGGACCCTGATGCAACCCCAGCACTTGAGAGGTGGAAGCAGGAGGAAGGAGTTGAAGGGAAACCTTCAACTTGGCTACACAACCAGCCTGGGCTATGTGAGAGCTTATCTTAAAAGAAGGAAAGCTGGTTTGAAGAAAACTCTGTGCCTGCACTGAGCGCATGCAGGTTTCTTTTTCCTGACACCATTCCTAAACAGTATGATGACTATTTATATAGTATCAACATTGCACTAAATATTATTAGGATGCTAGGAACACAGGAGGGTGCATATAGGACACACAGATGCTAAATATTTTACACAGAGACCTGGGGCCAGCCTCCCATAGATGCCAAGACAACTGAATGACACAGAGGTGGGAATAGAAGTTTCATGCAGAGGAATGCAGCTCATTTTGAGTTGGTTAGACAGGAGTAGTAGAGGAAAGGGATGGCATGGGAGGAAATAAAGACACAGGAAAGTAAGAGTGTAAAGTCTCCAGGGCACCTCAGCCTTTGGGAATCTCTGAAGATCCTTGCCATGGCCCATTGTAGCTTCTTCCGGGTGGCTATTGTCTTCCGTTTAGATTGGAAACATCTGAGCTGATGCATCCCTGGGGATGAGGGAAATTGGGGCACAGGGGTACAGATGGTTCTGCATGAGCATGGGGGTCTCATTTTATGGGGAGAAATGAAGGACTTTGCAGTATGTCACATTCTGCCAAAGCCACAGCAACTGAGCCCAGATGGACTCAGGACTAAAAGTGGGGTTTCCCAGATGGTCCCACAGGGCACGCTGTTCCTTCCTTCTTGGCAGTTTCCCCAGAGGTACAAACTATTCTGAGAACGTCCTGAGAAGGCTTCTCTGGCAAATACTACTGATTGTAAGTCCATGGTTTATCTGTTTCTTCATTTCCCGTTTTACGTATGTATTTGCACACTGGGGCGAGAGCACAGTTTGCAGTGTCCCTTGCATTGACCGCACAAAGTCCAATCAAAAGGATAATATGGAAGTCATGCACGCTCCAGCTTTTGGAGATGATCCCTCAAAGTATGCTTCTCTCCGTCTTCCATGAGCTCCTGGATGTCATGAATGCTTAATGATTGACTTCAGCAGCCGTCTTGGATCATGAGGCTGTCTTGAGTGAGGAAGTCATGGATGGTTAGAGCAACAAAAATTCAGGAGCCAGTGCTTCTGACACACCATAGCACCATGGTAGCTTCAAGCAGGCTATGTTCACATTGTCATGGACCTAAAACCAATGTTAGGTTGGGTTGCAGTGTTTTTTTTTAGATCTGAACATTTGGTAGAGGCGCCTGGAAGTGATTTTCCTCAAATTTCCCAACTTGTGAGCCGTGTAGCCCTTAAGAGTTCTTGCTTTTGACCCTAAGCTGGCAGTGTGCCTGGTCTTGCTCTTCTTCTGCTTCAGTAGTCTTGGTAGAAGTATCTGTGCACCCAAGATGGACTCCAGGCTTGAACTGACTGGGACAGTGAGAGGATGAGGAAAAGACATGGACATTAAACAAACAAACAGACAAACAAACAACTGGGAGCAGGTGTGTTGTGGATTTGGTCTAATGCTACCTATGTTAATTTGGTCCCCCAAATTACAAGGAATTCTGTACCTAGACACTGAGGGTACCTGACCCCAATTGGTTTTGGTTGGTAAATAAAGTTGCTAGTGGCCAATGGCTGGGCAGAGACACAGAGGTAGGACTTTTGGAATTCTTGGACAAGGGACTGAAGAAGGAGGAAGGAGATAGCTGCCATGCCAGAAATGGAGTAGCTGCCATGCCTGAGAAGTGCAGGACAGAGAGACAGCCTACATATCAGAGTTGGGGATTGCGGCCCAGGAGGACTGCAGGTCTGGGTCTGGGGCAGCCAAAATGGCTTAGTAAGTGATGAGTTGGGATTATGGAAAAGTACATCAGCCTTGTGGAGTTAGGAAGTGGCCCAGCCACTGAGCTGTTTAAGGCATATTAAAATATAAGGCTGTGTGTGTGTGTGCGTGTGTGTGTGTGTGTGTGTGTGTGTGTGTGTGTGTGTCTTTCATTCCAGAACCCAGAACTCTGGGGCGGGTAGCCAGGAGTGCTGCCACAGCGGGTAAGATTTGAATAGAATTAATTGGCTAATCCTACAACACAGGTGGTTTGGGCACTCTGATAGAAATGCTTCATCACTCTGGGAAGTATTTATAAACACTGAATAGGGAGGTTGGGTTATTACATACAGATAACACGGAGGTGGGAATATTATCCACAAATGGATAAGGAGTTAAGCTTTAGCTCATCTCAGTAAGAGCAGGCTCTTTAGGGAACAGTCTTCAGCAGGTGAGTATTCTGGAGTGGGGAGTGCTGGGGGGGGGGCAGCTATATTGGACACTTTTTGCACACACTGTCAACATGTGCACTTGGACCAGAGGAAGGCTCTGCCATATTTCTGAGCTTCATCACAGATAGGTGGGGCTGGAACTTTGCTATTCTTATATGTTTGAAGCATTGGAGTCCTTGACATGGCTTGTGCCCATGCCAACGGCACAGAACCACTCAAGACTTCCCTCACTGTCTACAGGTAGCACTGATCCACCAGTCTTCTTCCTATTTTCAGTTTGTTTTGTGCTTTCCTCTGAAACTTTCTTCTCTTTAGAATCTACATTCCCGGCCCCCAGTTTCCCTTTGTTCCTTTAGCTGAAATTCATAGATTTTGATTATTTGTATTTTCATGTTATTTGGTTCAAAATGTTTTCTACTTCCCCTTGACACTTTCTGTGTGACCGTCTTATTATTTAGAATAGTGTTGCCTAGCCTCTGTGTATGACAAGATTTTCTTCCTAGAATTTCATTACTGTTTTCTGGGTCAGCTCCATGGTAATCAGAGAAGGCCCTTGAGTGACTGCTACTCTGGACATTTGGAGTTTATTTTGTAGCCTAGATGTGCCAGTCTCAGCAAATGTCCCTTCCGTACTCAGAAGGAATAATATGTGCTCAGCTATTGCTGGGTGTGACATTTTATAAACACCAGTTAGACACAGTGGGTGACAGTGTTGGTTATTGTCTGTACTTAGTGACTTCCCATCTGTGGGTTATATCAATCACTCACTGGAGGAGTGTTGAAGTTAACTAAAGGGTGAGTCTGCCTGTGTTTTCTCCCTTCCCTTCCCCCTTCCCTTCCCCCTTCCCTTCCCCCTTCCCTTCCCCCTTCCCTTCCCCCTTCCCCCTCCCCCTTCCCTTCCCCCTTCCCTTCCCCCTTCCCCCTCCCCTCCCCTCCCCTCCCCTCTTATTCCCTTCAGTCGTGTGCCCTCCCCCCTCTACCTCTCTCTTCCCTTCTATTCTTTCTTTCATGGCTTTTATGTGTTATATATTAGTGATCAAGGGGGAAGGGCCCTTGTGGGTGGTCCCATCCTTGGGCTGGTAATCCTGGGTTCTATAAGAAAGCAAGCTGAGCAAGCCCAGCAAAGCAAGTCAGTAAGCAGCACTCCTCCATGGCGTCTGCATCAACTCCTGCCTCCAGGTTCTTGCCCTGTCTGAGTTCCTGATCACAGATAGGAACTTTCTTTGGTGATGAACAGCAGTATGGAAGTGTACATTTAATAAACCCTTTCCTCCCCAACTTGGTTCTTGGTCATGATATTTTATGTAGGAAAACAAACCCTGACTAAGACAAGGACACTCTCACTGGACACAGAATTCTGGCTGGACTGCATCCTCCATTGCTTCTGATAAGAACTTTGGTTACTGGGGTCGTTTTAAAATTAAGTCCTGTAGATCTGGAGTGGTGACAGTTCCTCCTGCTCTTCCTGAAGACACGAGTGAGATCCCACCCCCCCCCCCCACCCCCCGTGGCTTCCAGTCTTCTGCAATGCCAGCTCAGGTCCTTGAAATCCAAGCCTCAGTCTCACTCAGAGACATTTAAATTCTTGTACATTGTAGTTTTGATTTCCACCAATAGTTTGGTCTGTCTTGCCTTGTTTCTCTGCTACTGTTTCCTGCTTGTCTGGAAGTATGGGTCAGTCACTCAACTTTAACATGGAGTTCCATCAGCATTTACTTCTGTTGAGTGACACTTCCTGTCTGAAGTGAGGATTTCTGTTTTTTTTTCGTGTGTGTTTGCTTTTTGTGGGACATTTTTTTTTTTTTTAAACTGGGAACCTGTGAGGCTTTGAGTCTGACGTGTGTTGTAGAAAGGATGTTGACAGGCCGGTTTCAGCAGCCATCAGGCTCAGGCTGAAGTTCTGACCAGCCGTTAGTGGGTTGTGGTTTCCAGGCTGGTCATGTTTTCAAAATGTTTATCTGGGTCTGTCCTGTGTACGTTCCACCCTGCGGTCAGTTCACAGTTGGGATCTCTGTGCTCACAGACTTTAGCACACTGCTGGGATCCATACTTAAACTCTCACTGCTTCTGGCTACATTTAGCGATTGGGAGGCCCAGGGGATCTCCTCCAATTTTCCTGATTCCTTTTGCATTTTCAGACATCCTGGGGCTCTCCTATGGATAGAAAGCTGAGGTGTTATTTATATCACTGTAATCTGTACTTTCTGTGATTGTGCCTGCTAAGCCAGGAGGTAGGGCAGCAAAGAGAAGATCTGTGGGGATGCAGGCATACTTTCTGATGCTTAGGACTGTAGTTCTTATCAGAAAGGGAGCTTTGTCTACTCTAGGGCTTCAGGCTGTCATGGGTCGCCTAATCCAGTCTCCGTAGGCATTGTATGGTGACCTTCAGTGACAAAAATGGGAAATGAAGGAGAGTGAGAAAGCAAATAGGAACACATCCTTACTTCTAAGTGTGAAGACACGTCACTTCTTTCCTGTTTTCTGAAACAGAACTAGAACTGGAGCCCCTGGCTGGGTCTGTCTGCACAGATCTCCGCTGACCCCAGGCTTCCTTGATTTCACGTCATCAGGGAAAAGGTGGTGAGCCCATCACACTCCCAGTTCCGAAGCATATGTTTCACAACCTCACATTCTTTCCAGAGTGCTACCCTCATGGGCTTTGTATCTGGTCCTTTTCTCTGTCACTCTGTGATGGAGTTAGTATGGTTGGGGCTTGCTCAATACTTCCTCAAACTGGAGCCATCCTAGATGTTGGACACTAGCAAGTTGTACCACCAGCTGCAGTTCTAAACTCTGTATAATTTGTGACCCTATCATGCACTTTCAGAGCCAAAAATGAGCTGCTGTGGCCAGAGGCTGTACTGAAGAACAGCATGAACTTCAGAGGGAAAGCAGTCATTTTCGGTTTCTTCTACTGAGTTACATACAAGGCATAAGAAGACCTGCAATGTATGCTTTTTTCCCTTTGTGGCCTGACATCCTCCTCCGGTGCCCTCATGGGAGTACTCACAATAAGAACAGTTCATTTGACTATAATGTGTCTGCCTGAAGTTGTTAAGAATTTGATATCTTCATTGGAGGATTCAGAGACTATTGCATTCCATTTGGGATTCAGCCTGTCTAGAGACAATCCTGGTTTTAGAATCCAAGTCCCTTTTTTTTTTTATTTTCTCCCTTCCTGTGTTCTGTGTACCCTACAACATGGCCTGCTTTAGAATTGCTACCACAGTCAAGCTTGGTGACTCTCATCTGCAATCTTAGCACCTTGGACACTGAACCAGGAGGACTGCCAATGGTTCCACAGGATCCTCAGCGACATAGTAAGCTCTAAGCCATTCTAGGTTACAATAGTAGACCCTGCTTCAAAAAAAATTAACCAACCAACTAATCAAACAACCAAACAACCAACACCAACCAACCAACTAACCAACCAACCAATGAACCAACCAAACAAACCACCACCACCCACCACCAAATACCACTGGGTACCATACCTATTTCGTCCCCTAAGCAAGAGTGAGTTCTCCTCTGCAGGATGAAAAACCCCTCCCTTTCTACATACCTGGCTCTGCCTCCAGCCTCTTTACCCTTGGCACAGAGCACAAAACACCCAAATCTGAGGCAACACTCTGCAGTGACTCCTTTTTGCTGTTGAAATAACACCCCAGTCTATCTTAGCCATCCATTCACACACAGTAGGGGTGAGTAGAGTTTGTGGCACGAGAATCATAGCTGGCAGACAAACAGACCCAGTGATCCAAGAGCCAAGAATTCCATCCAAGAGATATTTCACTTAATAGGCAGCCAACTCAAACTAGATAATGAGGAAAAATTTTGGGCTATTCATGTCATTGACTTTAGCTTGTATTTATTTAGTCTCTATAGTATTGTACAGACTCCTGTGTATGAGTGTGTCATAGACTTCAAACAGGCCGTTCTTAAATAAGCTTTGTCTCCATGCTACCTCCTACCCTAACTTGTAAGTCCACATATTCTCTAACCCAATCTTCTGAACTATGAAATTTTCCAAAATAGGCTATATATCTTTTGTTTCTTTCCAAATTCTTTACAGATGTCATTTACTTTTCTGGATGCATGTCCCTGCCCATCCTTAATGCTGAATTTTTTACTCCCTCCTGTAACCAGGGAGCACTGTCCCCCCCACACCCCCCCCGAATTTTATATAGCCTAAGGCTGTAGAGATGAACTCAGAGAACCCTCAGATGGCAGTAACTGCAGTCTTTAGAAGCTTAATGTTACTCCATTTGATCTGAAGCTGTGTAATAGGCCTTGAATCCCTTCTATCAGGAAGCAGTGGTTATCGTTATCATTTCAGAAAAACATACTGTATGCATTTTAATGAAAGAAACAGAAAATCCCCAAAAGGATGCCATGTGCCCAATGTGATGGGGTGCACCTGTAATCTCAGCACTCAGAAACAGAAAGCAGGAAGACAGTGAGTTCCAGAGCAGCCTGGCGCTACATCCTGAGACTGTCTGATGTTCCGAGTACCAGAACAATTATTTGATCTTAGATGAGTCTGGCACTCTAAGTTTAAAATCTTTCCCTTTTACAGTTATTGTATTTCCATCCTAACACTCTCTGAGGAGAGTGATGGAATAGTTTTACATGCATATTCTATGGAATGACTAGGATAAGTGAATAGTAGCTTTGCTCTTTGGGTCTGGACTTTGCCCTGAAAGCTGGGCCTTTTGGTGTTCCAGGGGAGTCAAAGGGAGGGTGCATAACCCTGAAACCAGAGGGCTTCCTCACTTTCTGTGCAGTATTTGGCTCTCCCAGACACGAAAGCCTCATTAGCACTCCTGATGTGATCTTCCTGGCTGTTCCTATCTTCTTGCTTCCTCCCAGCCCTCCTGGAATCCCCTTTCTGGGGTGGCAATGGATATAGCAGTGAAATCACTTAGAAGGAATTAATTGCCTTTGCTTCTAATTACTTTCCTTTTTCAAGGTCGATGGATTAATTATGGAGACAGTAACCACATGTTAGAGTCCCCGGGTGAAAGACACTTTCCCTTTAACATGATCACACTGTACTGGTGATACACATCGTCCCTGAATGCTGCTAATGTAATTATCTCTGAAGCAGGTTGTTCTATACAAATATTCACAGAGCTTATCACACTGAACCCTCCAGTTGCATATTAAAGGGGGAAAAAATCAGAGATTAAAATTATTTAGCAACACACACACAGACACACACACACACACACAGAGACACACACACACACACAGACACACACACACACACACACACACACACACACACACACACACGGTATCTATATATAGCAAGCCCAAACTGTAACACGCTGCAGCTGTGACAATTTTAAAATGAAGAAAACACTACAGTGTTTGTCTCCAGGAACAAATCAAACTCTCATGTTTACACTGCAGTGAGGCCTTAAGAGAAGTGGAGACAGTTCTAATATGGCTTCAGGGATACACGCCTAAGACTCAGTTTCCCAGAAGCACCTGTTCAGTTGTTTAAGATTCGAAACCCAGAGACATGCAATGGCAGTGCAAAGCCCAACGAGCTGGACTCACTGAGTGGAAGGTGAGAACTGACTCCTGCAAGTTGTCTTCTGACTTTCACATATCTGCCCTGACACATGTACCATCCCCACAGATAAATTTTAAAAAGAATGAAAAATTAGAAAACAAATAGTCTAAGCCCAGGAGGCTTTAAGACTGTCCACATTCAAGGGCTGCAATAAAGAATGCAGAAGGATGCTAACCCCTGACTTCAAATCAAGGGCTGATCATTAATAATAGGAAACATTCATGCAAATTCTCTTCTCCCAGTACATTTAAGGAAATGGTTTTCACACTTGAGTGGGTACCGAATCCCCTGGAGGGCTGCTTATTAAAATCCAGATGGCAGGTCCCCACTCCCTTCCGACTTACCAGGGCTGGGGTGAGACCCCAGTTGCATTTCTAACAAGTTCCAAGGTGTGGCAGCTGCTACAGAACAGCACATTGGAAAGGGCCAACTTAAGTCACACTTATTGATGACAGTGATTCTGAGCATAGCTGCATTGTTACTGGAATTTTGGGGAATCCCTTTGTACTTGCCAGATGATAACGGGAGGGGGGACATCATCAATAAAAGAATTTAAGAATGGACTTATGTAGCAGTTCAGGAATAATGTGTTAGAGTTTCATTAAGAGTTTAAATGAGAAACACCCCAGGGCAGGGTAGTTATAAATCCCAGCAGCTGCCTGGAGGAGGAGAATAAAGAGAAGTTAAAAAAATAAAAAAGATATTTGTCAAGCAAGTGCATGGCAGGGCGTAGGCTTTAGAGAAAGAGTGAGAAAAAGTAAGCAAATCTAAAGTATCAGAAAAAGCACAGTTCTGACCAACACGGAAAAGAAAAAGATGGGGAAAAAAGAGAAAGGAAAAAGCAAGAAAAGAAAAGACGACAAGCTCCACCTTGTCGAGACTCAGAAAGGGGAGAAGCCTTCACCACACCTTGTAGCTGCATCACTCAGGGACTATGCTAGGGAAGGGGAATTTCCAGAGGGAAACGTACAGTCCCTTTAAAGGGAAAGCTCTCTCACCCACCTCTTTAGCATGGCTCAGACTGAGCCCACCTTCCTTGGTGTGGTCTCTTGGCCTGTGATGGACTCAGCCCAGCTGGAATGCAGGGTCTGCACCCAGGCCAGAGAGTCAATTCTCCTGACCAGGATTGTTTTTTTTTTTTTTGTTTTGTTTTGTTTTGTTTTTGTTTTTGTTTTTGTTTTTTTCTGGAAGTGGACCACAATTACTACTTGAACCTTGAGAGTTCCTAATTTAGCAAGTGTTCTCTACATTTCCAACTTAAAGTCCAAGACTCTCCTATTTGACATGTTATAACTGTTGACCTAACTATCAGGGAAAACATGAATAGGCTTTAAGCTAGCATCTAGAAAAAAAAAAAAGATAGAAAGGAGGAAAGGTAAATGCCCTTTGAATTAGAACTCAGAAAGTGGGTAGCTTTCGTGGTGAGAGTGGTTCCATTGCACAAGGGGCTTGGGGAAGACAAGTCGTAGCCTTCCTCTGAGCTCCATTTCCCACTAAAGCCTACGCAACTCAGCTGCCGCAGCTTTGCTCTAACCTTTGCGCGCACTCCTCAGGTTTCCTCCAGGACCCGCATTCCCGAGTCCTGATGTTTTCCCTGTCAGAGCAGCGGCACAGATCCACACTCTTCCTCAGGGTACACTCCTAACGGGAACACTTTCCTCTCCCATCACCACCTTTCCCTTAGCCTTTGACATTAATGCATGCCTCCTTCCCAGAATGCACTTCGGTCCCCACGTTCTCTGTCCTCCACTGCAAATGAGCATGTCTCCAGATTCATATCCCTCTGGATTTTTTGAACTTTAAAATAAATAAATAAATAAATAAATAAATAAATAAATAAATAAATAAATAAGTAAAACAAACCCGTTATTCATATCCATAAGTTTTCCTTTCAAAAACATCTTTATGCATATAAAAATTCCCAAGGATTCGAAGCAAAGCTATTAAGCAGGTAATAGGGTGGAATGTGTGCTTGGAGGCACACTTTAAAGAGAACGCAATACTGACCAAGGGTAGGAGCTGGGCCACAAATACAAAAGTATGAGGCATTTCAGAGAAGGCATTTGGGGAAATAGTAACACCTTCGCTGGATGACAATGTATTAGCTAGAACCTCGGCCTGTGTAAGGCGATGGGGCAGCCTCAAGGGCTGCACTTAATACCGAAGTGCCAGGTCTTAGAAAAACAAGCAAGCAAACAGAAAATTCTAATTTGCAGCCTTTGCTCATTTCTACAGTGCCAATAATCTCAGAATAGCTGAATGTCAGCTAATGGCTCTATGACACTAAAGTGGATTTAGGAATAAATATTCAAGTCATTCACAGCAACTCATGAGAACCACTGTCCTGATCCACTTGGTTCTTAGGGTAGGCAGTGCTGAGGACCAACTCTGAATTCCACATCCACTTTGCTACCAGATTCCAGAAGCTGGGGTCTTCCAGATGGATACTGTTGCCTGGTTGGCTGGCTGTTTTCCCCAGGACTTCACTGTTCTGGGCTCATGTCCTTCTGGATCCATGTCCTCTGCACCTTTTCTCTCCTTATCTCTTAGTTTTCCTTCTAAAAGTACTCTATGTTCACAGAAATCTAAGGCAATTAAAGAAAAAGATTGAGATAGAATGGCAGCATGTGGGCTTGGGCATCAGCATCTGTAACACACACCGGGGAGATGCTCAAAGCATTGGCAAGGTCAAATATAAGAGCTATAGAAACAGAGCGGAGGAAACAAGAGGCTTTGTTCCGTATGAACTCGTGGAAGATTGATAGCATTCCAAGTGTAGGTGGAAAAGCAAAGATGAGGGGCAGTTCATCTAGAGCATGCATCAACAGGCCCTCGGGTTAAGAGAGGAAATAGAAAGAGGAAGCCCAGGATTCTTGGCTGAAGCCTGCTGGGGGATTATGGAGATGGGGCATGGAACTGAAGGACACATAAGCCTTTATCCAAGCCAGGCCAATGGCTGAAAGAAGAACAGGGCTCTCATTGTTTCTGGGCTCTGAAGTGGGAGGCAGGTTTCTTCCTGGAATTTGCACCTATGCAGTCAGCTCTGTTTCCTTGCTAATGGCAGTACAAGCTCCTTCTCTGTCCTCACTAATAGCAGCCCTGGCAGAACAGAGTGCCAAGCCTGAAGACTCACCCAACCTGGTCCCGGTGTTTGTTTCTGCCCCCCTAATCCTGGGCTGAAGGTCAAACAGAAGATTCCCCTCCAGTCAAATCAGGTGTTACTGAGAAGGTGCTGTCTTGGCCAAATTAACCTCATAGGACAAGTCAGTAATGAAATTCCTACCTAGGCAAGAGAGGTGACACTCAGGACAAGTTTATGGCTCACAAAATGTCATGAATCTGCAGGAACCATCTGTCTCCTGAGGTCTGAGCTCTGGTAGCACTGTTTTCCAGGAGACAGAACAGCGGAGCATCTGACCCTCTCATTGGGTCCAAGCCAAGAAGGATCAGACCTGAGGAAAGTCCCACATTTCTTACACCAGGGGCTGTGTCAGAAGCAGGTACAGCTCTTCACCACCTCTAGCCTCACATTAATTTGTCTGCAGAGGATAGGTAGTGTTGCCTGTTCTACAGGCTACTTAACAAGCCATAATCAGCCTCCAAACGCTGACACCATTGCATACACTAGCAAGATAGAGCTGTCTCTTGTGAGACTATACTGGGGCCTAGCAAACACAGAAGTGGTTGCTCACAGTCAGCTATTGGATGGATCACAGGGCCCCCAATGGAGGAGCTAGAGAAAGTACCCAAGGAGCTAAAGGGATCTGCAACCCTATAGGTGGAACAACAATATGAACTATCCAGTACCCCGGAGCTCTTGACTCTAGCTGCATATGTATCAGCAGATGGTCTAGTCCGCCATCATTGGAAAGAGAGGCCCATTGGACTTGCAAACTATATGCCTCAGTACAGGGGAATGCCAGGGCCAAGAAGTGGGAGTGAGTGGGTAGGGGAGTTGGGGGGGGTATGGGGGACTTTTTTGATAGCACTGGAAATGTAAATGAAGAAAATACCTAATTTTTAAAAAAAAAAGAAAGAAAAGAAGCCAGGGCTCATGTCACAGACACACCAGCGCAGCTGAGACAGAAGGATGGCAAGTTTAAAGCCAGCTTTGGCAACTTCGTGAAACTCAGTCTCAAAATTCAAGTCAAAGGATGCACAGGGATACAGTTCAGTGTTAGAGTGTTTGCCTAGTACATGTAAGTTCCTGGATTCAAGTTTCAGCACTAACACAAACAAACAAACTAGCTAACAAACAAACAGAAACCAAGTTAAAAAGAAGGCTTGGGGTATAGTAACACACTTACTTAGTATATTCAAGGCCCTAGTAATGCAAGAAAACTAATGTATCAAGAGCTTGAAAAGTTTGTACAGTTTAGTCTCCATAAATTCCAGTTATTACTATCACAATAGGATAAAGATAAGATAATTTGGCAGGACCTGAAATGCTAGGGATCAGAATGCCAACATTAATAGCCAGCTTTCTATGGCTGCGGCAAATACCCAGGGACTTAAAAAGGAAGGGTGACTTTGCCCCAATTGTTCTGGGCTTGTGGTGAGGCATTTTAGTCATTTATATATTTTTTTATTCCCTGTGATATTGTCTATTCAGTCCAGAGCTGCCTTCTTAAGACAGTGCTAGGTTACGCCACCAGAATATGAATACTATAGTTACTTCATTTTACCAACAGCTCTTGATGCTTTTCTTTTCCTTTTTCTTCCTTTCTCTGTTTTCATCCTTCTGTCTTTCATCCCTGCTCCCATTATTCCTTATTGTTGTGTGACACTACTCCTGGGGACATGTGCATAAATGTCTACTCACCTCAGGTAGATACAGAGAACCAACAACAGACCAAAGTATGGATATGATGAAGCAGTGAATTTTATTGGGGTTATTTACAGGAGTGTGCATAACTGGTTACTTATAGGTGCAGGATGACACCTAAAACAGTGGCACTACCAGAGTCAACCCCAGCATGGCTGAAAGCTCACACAAGCTGGGAACCTGGAGCTCACTACACAGCTTGCAGGCCACTCAATAATTTCCAAAGTGGCTTAGCAGGTTTCTGCTTTTTCCAGTCTTCTTGGATTCCTGGCTTCTCTCAGAGCCTTCTTTTGATGCTTGGCTCGTCTGGGAGGCTTCTCTCAGCTGACTTCACAGTGTATGTACTCTTGAGGTGGTAGGGACCTAGTGAATCTGGTCAGTTTCAGGGACTTCCTGAAGCTCTTTTGAGTTGTTTATTTCCTGTCTTACAAGCTTCTATACAAATTAGAGTGCTTCATTTCCTTGTATTTGTCTTAAAGTACCATGGTGTTTTACCTCCCCTTTCATATCTTATGTCTTAAAATGTTGCTCTACAAGATGGAAGGTTTTAACCTCAGAGGAAACTGCTACACAAGTTATTTCTACCCATGTCCTCTCCAGCTTTCCTTCTTACACTTAGAATGTCCCCCAAAGGTTTATATTTGTGAGCCCATAGTTGATGGTACTGTTCTGAGATGTGCCATCTTTGGGTCTAGTGTTTAGCTGGAGAACTAGACTTCTGGGAGGTAACCTTGAAGCTGGAGATCTACTGTTGGTTTTAACTGAAGCTCTCTTTCCTTCTGGAACAATCAAGATTTTTTTCCACCATGTATGACACCATGCCTTCCATACTTCAATGGCTTGAACTGTGAGCAAAAATAAACCTCTTTCTGCTCTTACATTGCTTCTGTTAGGCATTTGGCCAAGTGATCTAAAATAACCAGTGGATTTTTGACAAATTAAGGTATGTCTACTGAGAATGTACAACATGCCACAATCAAACATGGGTACACTGAAGCCTAGCTAATTTGAACAAGAGAGAATGTATCATCTCATATGTTTGCCATCTAGTGATGTGAACACTTGACACCTACTTGTATTAAAAAAACAATATTATCATTATCTTTTACAAGTGACCTTCTGAACTCTTCCTATCTAATTAAACGTATGTATCCTTTGACAGCTCTTAAAAATAAATCATACAGAGAAAGGACAACCATTTTTCAGTAGAACATTTTATAGTTTAGGAGGATATAAGTTACATATTTTCCAATCACTATCTAAATTGTTTTTTCAAGGTTCTTCAGCATATCCGTAGAATTATGCAATTATATAATCAAAGTCTAATTTTAAAACATTTCTGTTATAAGAGAAAGAATCCCCTCACCTGTTAATGTCATTTTGTATTCCTGGAAACCTCCTATTTTCTGTCTCCGTAAGTTTCCTGATTTTACACATTACATGTAAAAGAATCACAGATGCTGTACACATTACATGTAAAGGAATCACAGATGATGTACACATTATATGCAAAGGAATCACAGATGATGAACACATTACATGTAAAGGAATCACAGATGATGAACACATTACATGCAAAGGAATTACAGATGATGAACACATTAAATGTAAAGGAATCACAGATGATATGTTCTTTTGTGACTGATTTTGTTCACTTTACAAAATGTCTGAACGTTTATCTGTACTGGACTCTGCCTTTTCACTGTGAATGACTGAAAGAGTCTCAGTGTGTAGATATGCTGCTGCTTCATTGATGAACATTTAAGATGTTACCATTAATTGAATAGTATGATATTGCTGTTTATAAATACTTGTGAACACGAGAGAGAGAGAGAGAGAGAGAGAGAGAGAGAGAGAGAGAGAGAGAGAGAGAGAGAGATATCAGGATCAGAGTTCATCAGTTTCTTATGAGTATCTAGGGGTAGAGATTCTAGGTAACACTATAACAACATGTTTAACTTTCAAGGAAGTGCCAAGTTACTTTCCAAAGCAGCTGTTCCATGTTACTTTTTTTTTTTTTTTTACCAGCAGTCAATGAATGTCCTATTATATCCACATCTTTGTCAATATTTGTTATAGTCTGTCTTCTTGTTAAAGCCTCTTCAGTGAGCATGACATTACAGCTTTGATTTGCATTTCCATCATGACTAAAAATGGCAAACATGACGATGGTTGACTTTAGTTGTCAACTTGGCTGGATTAAAAATATACCTCAAGAACTGTTAAAACAGAGTCTGGGCAAATCTTTGAGGGTTTACAGAGAGGGTTGTCTTGAGTCTGTGAAATGAGTGGGAACATCTATCTGTGACCCAAGTGAGCACCATTCAATGGCTTTAGATCCAGGCAGGATAAAGGCAGCTCCTCCTCCTTCTGAGAGATAGATTGTGCTCTGGACAGGAGAACTCAAGGCGATCTGGACGTTGACACTCCAGGTCTTATGCCCCATTCCTTCCAGGTCTTTAGTTTCCAGAAAGCTTTTTGTGATACATCTCTGCCTCAGTCATTTGATTCAATTCTCTCTCTCTCTCTCTCATATGTATATATAATGTCTATCTGTCTATCATTCTGTCTGTCTATCTATCAATCATATGTATATATAATGTCTGTCTATCGTTCTGTCTCTCTCTCTCTCTCCACCCATCTATGTAACTTATTGAGAACTTCAGTGAAGCCTGATCGAGAACACTGTCTTCAATTTTTCTGTTCCTCTGAACTATCAAAAAATCTTCAACAGAGTTTTGAATTAGGTTTGAAGTTTTCTGGAAGCTCAGACTAAAGAAGACAAGCTCAATGATCTCATTCTTATTTTTTCTCTTCAGAAACTACAGACAACTTCACAGGCAGAAACAACTACTCACTTGAAATGGAAGCAAGAAAGACTGTTAATGCAACGATGTGGATGGTAGGTTCTCCTCTAGAAAACATTTCTCAATGTCTCTTCCATAAACATTCAATGTAATAATATATATCAGGTAAAAGTTTTTTTCCAACTTGACATAAGTCATGGGAATGGGAATAAAGAATTTCAACTGAGAAAATACTTCCATCTTTTAGCCTTTAGGCAAGTCAGAGAAGCATTTTCTTGAGTGATGATGGATGTGGAGGAGCCCAGCCCACTGTAGGTGGCACTATCCTTGGGCTACTGGTCCTTGGAGGCAAAGCCAGTAAGCAGTCCTCCTTCTGTTTCCTGCCTCTGCTCCTGCTTGAGTTCCTACCCTGACTTCCTTCAGTGACAGACTGTGATGTGGGAACATAACACAGATAAACCCTTTCCTCCTCAAATTGCTTCTGGTCATAGTGTTTATCACAGGAATGGAAAACCAAACTAAAACGCATGGTCATGTAAACTTTGGGGATGCAGACCACTCTACTCCTCCTTAGGTGTGTTCCCTATATTCACAGAGCAAAGGTGCCACAGATTGTTCCTTTGAAGAATCTTGTTGAAGAGTCTCACCTGCTCTCTTCTACTCAGATTCAGCTATGAAGCCCTTTTTGTATATTATGTCTTCCAACACGGAAGAAATGGAGATCTGTAGAACATATGTGGAAAAAGAGTGAAATGTAAGGAAATGAGTCCAGTCCAGTTGTTGGCTCTTGGT